>NC_092135.1:13810433-14435433 GCF_043159975.1 Macaca nemestrina
ATTAGTGTTCATATGTTTCCATATTTTTAGCACGCAGCTGCATACAACAGTGTTTCATTTTTGAAACTAATCTTTATGAAGTAATTTTTTTATCTTTCTGTTTTCATTTTTTGTTTACATATTCACTTTTTTTTTCTTGAATTCTCTTTTCAGAGGTCTTCCAGATGCTATTAATCCCTTCAAATAAATCACTTTAGTTTTGTTGATCTCATGCATCTTCTGTTCTCTTAGTCATTGATTTCTATCTTTTCCGTTATTTATTTCTTGTTGCGGGAAGACAGGGACCCTGAATGGAGGGACCAGCTGGAGCCGTGGCAGAGGAACATAAACTGTGAAGATTTTGTTTTAATATGGATATTTATCAGTTCCCAAATAATACTTTTATAATTTCTTATGTCTGTCTTTAATCTCTTAATCCTGTTATCTTCGTAAGCTGAGGACGTACGTCACCTCAGGACCACTGTGATAATTGTGTTAACTGAACAAATTGATTGTAAAACATGTGTGTTTGAACAATATGAAATAAGTGCACCTTGAAAAAGAACAGAATAACAGCAATTTTTAGGGAACAAGGGAAGATAACCATAAGGTCTGACTGCTTGTGGGGTCAGGCAAAAAGAGTCATATTTTTCTTCTTGCAGAGAGCCTATAAACGGATGTGCAAGTAGGAAAGATATCACTAAATTCTTTTCCTAGCAAGGAATATTGATATTAATACTCTGGGAAAGGAATTCATTCCTGGGGGGAGGTCTATAAATGGCCACTCTGGAAATGTCTGCCCTATGCGGTTGAGATAAGGACTGCGATATGCCCTGGTCTCCTGCAGTACCCTCAGGTTTACTAGGATTGGGAAACTCCATCCTGGTAAAGTTTTGGTCAGACCTGCTCTTGAACCCTGTTTTCTGTTAAGATGTTTATCAAGACAATATGTGCACCGCTGAACATAGACCCTAATCAGGAATTCTGCCATTTGCCCTTTGTCCTGTTTCCTCAGAAGCATGTGATCTTTGTTCCACTTTTTGCCCTTTGAAGCATGTGATCTTTGTAACCTGAAAGGAGCTGGGCACATTCCTCAGCCCCGGGCTCAAAACTCCCTGAGCCTAGCACAAACACATCCCATCCTCCCATCCCACCACCATATATCTCTCAAACTCCCTGAGCTCAGTACAAACATCACCTGGAAAGTCTCCGATAAGGAGACAGCCGTTCAAGGTTACTGAAAGCGCAGGAATTTCTTTGTTCCCCTACAACTTTCGGGCTATAAAAAGCAAACGCTCGCATTGTTCGGGGCCCTCTTGTATACTGTGTAAAGGAGGGACCAAGTTCGAACTTGTAGTAAAGATCCTTGCCGCTTGGCTTTGACTCTGGACTCTGGTGGTCTTCTTTGGGGAACAAACAGTCTGGGCATAACATCTGGGGGCCCGTCCGGGATTCCCCAAGCCCACCAGACCCCTGGTCAACGGATCTGCTAGGATCGATCTACTGATAGGTGAGCTGGCTCGTCTCCGTTTGTCTGTCTGTGTCTGTGTGTCTGTTCTGAATCTGAATCTCTGACTCGCGAGGTCTGAAACTGAGGCTGGCACAGTCCTGGCGGACGCGCTATAGGACAGCCAGTGGAGACCGGTGGGAGACGTCCCCTGGCTCTCTTCTGATTTAAATTGCGATCTGAGTTGCCGGAGCGGGTTCGCGATCCGGGCAACAGTCTGAATTGCCCCGGTCCCCGGGTGCGCGCCTGCCGTCTGAATTGCCCCGGTCCCCGGGTGCGCGCCTGCCGTCTGAATTGCCCCGGTCCCCGGGTGCGCGCCTGCCGTCTGAATTGCCCCGGTCCCCGGGTGCGCGCCTGCCGTCTGAATTGCCCCGGTCCCCGGGTGCGCGCCTGCCGTCTGAATTGCCCCGGTCCCCGGGTGCGCGCCTGCCGTCTGAATTGCCCCGGTCCCCGGGTGCGCGCCTGCCGTCTGAATTGCCCCGGTCCCCGGGTGCGCGCCTGCCGTCTGAATTGCCCCGGTCCCCGGGTGCGCGCCTGCCGTCTGAATTGCCCCGGTCCCCGGGTGCGCGCCTGCCGTCTGAATTGCCCCGGTCCCCGGGTGCGCGCCTGCCGTCTGAATTGCCCCGGTCCCCGGGTGCGCGCCTGCCGTCTGAATTGCCCCGGTCCCCGGGTGCGCGCCTGCCGTCTGAATTGCCCCGGTCCCCGGGTGCGCGCCTGCCGTCTGAATTGCCCCGGTCCCCGGGTGCGCGCCTGCCGTCTGAATTGCCCCGGTCCCCGGGTGCGCGCCTGCCGTCTGAATTGCCCCGGTCCCCAGGCTCCCGGCTTCCGGCGCGCGCTCGCGCCCCGGTCCCCGGGCTCCCGGCTTCCGGCGCGCGCTCACGCCCCGGTCCCCGGGCTCCCGGCTTCCGGCGCGCGCTCCCTGCCCCGGTCCCCCGGGTTCCCGGCTTCCGGCGTGCTCGCGGCCCCGGTCCCCGGGCTCCCGGCTTCCGGCGCGCGCTCGCGCCCCGGTCCCCGGGCTCCCGGCTTCCGGCGCGCGCTCCCTGCCCCGGTCCCTCGGGTTCCCGGCTTCCGGCGCGCGCTCGCGGCCCCGGTCCCCGGGCTCCCGGCTTCCGGCGCCACACTTCCGGCCCCGGTCCCCGGGCTCCCGGCTTCCGGTGCCACACTTCCGGCCCCGGTCCCCGGGTTCCCGGCTTCCGGCGCGCTCCCGGCCCGGTCCCCGGGCTCCCGGCTTCCGGCGCCACACTTCCGGCCCCAGTCCCCGGGCTCCCGGCTTCCGGCGCCACACTTCCGGCCCGGTCCCCGGGCTCCCGGCTTCCGGCGCCACACTTCCGGCCCCGGTCCCCGGGCTCCCGGCTTCCGGTGCCACACTTCCGGCCCCGGTCCCGGGGCTCCCCGGCTTCCGGCGCCACACTTCCGGCCCCGGTCCCCCGGCTCCCGGCTTCCGGCGCCGCACTCCCGGCTAGCTATCAGTAATAAGTCAGATCAGATTTCCTCTATTGGGATTCTAACCCACATTCCTTTACAGGAAAGGACTACAAATCGTTACAGGATGGGCAATACCCAGAGTACTCCTCTATCTCTCCTTACAAATAATTTCAAAGAAGTTAGAGCAAGGGGCCATGATCTTGGTATGGAAATCAGGAAAGGAAAGCTAATTACTCTGTGTCGCTCCGAGTGGCCTGCCTTTGATGTGGGGTGGCCACCCGAAGGGACCTTCCGACTTGCTGTCATCACTAGGGTAAAATCCAAGATTTTCCTACCTGGACATGCGGGCCACTTAGACCAAATCCCATACATCCTCATATGGCAGGACCTTGTTGAAAACCCGCCTCCTTGGCTGTCCCCTTTCCAATTAGCCTCTGAACCCTCTAAGGCACTGGTTGCTCGACCACTAAAAACCAAGCAACCAACTGCCCCCTCCCATCCTGTTCTACCTGATAGCGGGGACCCACTGTTCACAGAACCCCCTCCGTACCCTTCCGGGCACCAGGTTCCGGCCCCTCGGGCTGAGTCGCGGGAGAGAGCAGGCGGAGAGGAGGCGGCCGCCACTCACGGGCCTGCTAAAAGAGAAAGTAACTTTGAGGGGCCGGCGGGGCGGACGCGAGGGCGCACTTTGCGGACTAGCCCCCCCCAGCCGCCTGACTCCACGGTGGCTTTACCCCTCCGGGAAATAGGACCCCCAGATGACACAGGAATCCCCAGGCTCCAGTACTGGCCATTCTCCACCAGTGATCTGTATAACTGGAAGACTCAGAGTGCTCGGTTTTCAGACAACCCCAAAGATTTACTGTCTTTACTGGATAGTGTCATGTTCACCCACCAGCCCACTTGGGACGATTGTCAGCAGCTCCTCCGAATCTTGTTTACCACGGAAGAGCGAGAGAGAATACAGGTAGAAGCTAGAAAGCTGGTCCCGGGGGACGACGGTCAACCGACTGCCAACCCCGACCTCATAAACGCGACCTTTCCTCTGACCAGGCCGGCATGGGACTACAATACGGCAGAAGGTCGGGGACGGCTACGCCTTTATCGCCAGACTCTAATGGCAGGTCTCCGGGCAGCTGCTCGCAAGCCCACTAATTTGGCTAAAGTATATTCTATTCTGCAAGAAAAGACAGAGAGCCCAGCCACCTACTTAGAAAGATTAATGGAAGCTTTTAGACAGTACACCCCCATAGATCCAGAGGCTCCAGGAAGTCAGGCAGCTATTGTAATGTCATTCGTAAATCAGGCAGCCCCAGATATTAAAAGAAAACTCCAGAAATTAGAAGACTTGGAAGGAAAGCGGATTCAGGACCTCCTTCAGATAGCCCAGCGGGTTTACAATAACAGAGATACTCCAGAAGAAAGGCAATTTAAGGCCACTGAAAAAATGACCAAGGTCCTGGCAGCAGTAGTACAGAAAGAGCATCTACAGCCAGAGTACACCCAACCCAGGCGGCCCCCCAGGCATGATAATCTGAAAAAAGACCAATGTGCCTACTGCAAGGAGGCTGGCCACTGGGTAAGAGACTGCCCCAAAAAGAAACAACGAGGACAGGGACCCCCTAGGTCTACACCCGTACTAGTCACTCAAAATGAAGACTAGGGAAGACGGGGTTCGGATCCCCTCCCCGAACCTAGGGTAACTTTGCAAGTGGAGGGGTCCCCAGTCCAGTTCTTGGTCGATACGGGAGCACAGCACTCAGTCTTAGTTAAAACTAATGGAAAATTATCCTCCAAGTCCTCGTGGGTACAAGGGGCCACAGGAGTTAAGAAATACCCATGGACAACACAAAGAACAGTAAACCTCGGAGCCAAGAATGTAACCCATTCTTTCCTGGTTATCCCTGAGAGCCCCTGTCCCCTATTAGGGAGAGACCTGCTAACTAAAATGGGAGCACAGATCCATTTCCTCCCTGAGGGGCCCATCGTGACCAACTCCCACAATCAACCCGTGTCCGTCCTAACTATAACCCTAGAAGATGAGTACCGGCTCCACCAGGAGCAACCGGCCCCTGACCAGGACATAGCAACCTGGCTCCAGCAATATCCAGAAGCTTGGGCGGAAACGGGGGGCTTAGGACTAGCAAAACACCGTCCTGCTTTATTTGTTGAACTTAAACCTGGGGCAGACCCCGTGCGGGTACGCCAATACCCGATGCCCCTAGAGGCCAAGAAAGGAATTGCCCCGCATATCCGCCGGCTCCTTGACCAAGGAATCCTCTGCTCATGTCACTCACCCTGGAATACTCCATTGTTGCCGGTACGAAAACCTAATAGTGGAGAATACAGACCTGTACAAGACTTAAGAGAAATCAATAAGAGGGTTGTGGACATACATCCAACTGTGCCTAACCCATATACCCTCCTAAGCACCCTAAACCCTAAACATCAATGGTACACTGTTTTAGATTTAAAAGATGCTTTCTTCAGTTTGCCTTTAGCCCCTCAGAGCCAAAAGCTCTTCGCCTTCGAGTGGAATGACCCTGATAGAGGCATAAGTGGCCAACTGACATGGACCAGACTGCCGCAAGGATTCAAAAACTCTCCTACCCTGTTCGATGAGGCCCTCCATGAAGACCTGGGTGAGTACCGACGCAAACACCCTGAAATAACCTTACTACAGTATGTTGATGACCTCCTGATTGCTGCTGAGACCCAAGAAGCTTGCATCCAAGGGACCAAAGGTCTCTTACAAGCTCTGGGAAATCTAGGATACCGAGCCTCAGCAAAGAAAGCTCAAATCTGTAAATCAGAGGTAACATACCTAGGATACCTGCTTAAAGAAGGGCAGCGCTGGTTAACAGACGCCCGAAAACAAACTGTTCTGCAGATCCCCAGGCCGCAATCCACCCGACAAGTGAGGGAATTCCTGGGGTCAGCGGGGTTTTGCAGACTATGGATACTTGGGTTCGCAGAACTGGCTAAACCCCTATATCAGGCAACACGGGGGCAGCAGCCATTTAAGTGGACAGACGAAGCCGAGTCGGCTTTCCAACAGATTAAAACTGCCCTACTCTCCGCGCCTGCACTGGGACTACCTGATGTTACCAAGCCCTTCCACTTATACATAGATGAAAATAAAGGTATCGCTAAGGCAGTAATAACTCAAAACTTAGGCCCCTGGCGGAGGCCAGTTGCCTACCTGTCAAAGAAGTTAGACCCAGTGGCTGCCGGGTGGCCCCCTTGTCTCCGAATGATTGCAGCCACGGCTCTGATGGTGCAGGATGCTGATAAGCTTGTCATGGGGCAAGAATTGCGGGTCGTTACCCCACATGCCATCGAAGGTGTACTCAAACAGCCACCCAATCGATGGATGAGTAACGCCCGACTCACCCACTACCAAGAATTACTACTAAATCCTCTCAGGATAACTTTCCTGCCCCCAACGACCTTAAACCCTGCCTCGCTGCTGCCCAACCCGGACCTGGACGCCCCACTCCATGACTGCACCGAGATACTAGCTCAGGTGCACGGAGTTCGAGAAGACCTGCAGGATCGCCCACTTCCGGACGCCGACCTCGTCTGGTTCACTGATGGGAGCAGCTTCGTGCATCAGGGCCAGAGGTACGCTGGAGCGGCAGTGACTTCAGAGACTAAGGTAATCTGGGCGGAACCCCTGCCCCCGGGGACATCGGCCCAGAAGGCCGAATTAATAGCGCTTACCCAAGCTCTTACCTTAGGGGCGGGGAAAAAGCTGACGGTATATACAGACAGCCGATATGCTTTTGCAACAGCGCATATACATGGGGCCATTTACAGGGAGCGGGGGTTACTAACGGCTGAAGGAAAAGAAATAAAAAACAAGCAAGAAATCCTAGCCCTGCTAACAGCCCTATGGAGGCCAGAAAAGTTAGCCATTGTGCATTGCCCAGGGCATCAGAAGCTAACTACTCCAACTGCTCAAGGCAACTTTCTAGCGGACCAAACTGCAAGAAAGGTGGCGAAGGCTCCCAGCCAACTCCTTGCACTCCAGCTCCCTGACCCGGGCCCCCGGGACTTGCCATATTTCCCTGATTATTCAGAACAAGATCTCCAGTGGATTGACAAGCTTCCCCTGAAACAGATCCAGAATGGGTGGTGGACTGATACTAATGACCAAACCATCCTACCAGAAAAATTAGGACAACAAGTGTTAGAACACATCCACCGAACCACCCACCTGGGTGCTCGGCGGATGATAGACCTGATCAGACGCTCTAAGCTCAAATTCAGACATACAGCCGAGATGGCCAGCAACATCGTGACAAGTTGCAAAGTCTGCCAGCTTAACAACGCCTACCCCCAATCCCAGGCTGCAACGGGAACAAGGCTCAGGGGAACCAGGCCCGGTATCTACTGGGAAGTAGATTTTACTGAGATAAAGCCAGGAAAATACGGGTATCGGTACTTACTTGTCTTTGTAGACACTTTTTCAGGGTGGACTGAAGCATTCCCCACCAAGAAAGAGACTGCTCAGGTTGTAGCAAAGAAAATCCTGGAAGATATCCTCCCCAGGTATGGCTTCCCCGTCCAGATAGGGTCAGATAATGGGCCGGCCTTCGTCGCTAAGGTAAGTCAGGATTTGGCTTCCATCCTTGGGGCAAATTGGAAACTACATTGCGCTTACAGGCCCCAGAGTTCAGGACAGGTAGAGAGAATGAATCGGACCTTAAAAGAGACCTTAACTAAATTGACTATGGAGACTGGCGCTAATTGGGTGGTCCTTCTCCCCTACGCTCTGTTCCGGGCCCGTAACACCCCTTACAGACTGGGCCTTACTCCTTATGAAATTATGTATGGCAGACCCCCACCCTTAGTTCCCGGCCTAAAAGATGATCTGCTCAAGTCCGAAACAGAAAATGTCTCTGAACTCTTGTTTTCCCTACAAGCCTTGCAGAAAATTCATCAAGAAATCTGGCCCAAGCTGAAAGAACTATATGAGACCGGTCCCCCGCCGACACCCCATCCGTACCAGCCGGGAGACTGGGTCCTGGTCAAGCGACACCGACAAGAGACCCTAGAACCCAGGTGGAAAGGACCACTCCAGGTACTCCTAACCACACCCACCGCCCTGAAGGTAGAAGGCATCGCATCGTGGATCCACTACACCCACGTCAAGCCAGTGGACCCAACCTCTGATCTTCTGGGACCAATCACGGCGGCGGCTGAAGCACCGGACACGTGGACTGTGGACAGAGCTAGGAACAACCCCTTAAAACTCACCCTGCGCCGACAGCATAGCTCACTGCAAACATGCAGTTAGGTAGTCTAACCCTAATGTTAGTCGCCCTAGTGGCCGCTGGAGAAATCACAAAACCAGCTCATAATCCCTTTGTCTGGAGATTCTGGCTTTATGAAAACCGAACCCACCCTGGGCAACCTCATAAGCCCGGAAAATTATTGGCCAGTGCTGATTGCCCTTCCTCAGGGTGCAACAGCCCAATTCTACTAAATTTTACCGGTTTTCAAATAGCCAAACCTATGACACCAATAATATGCTTTGAGTTTGATCAGACTAAATACAATTGTAAACACTATTGGTGGCACCAAAATGCTGGCTGTCCTTATAACTATTGTAACATCCACAGGCCCCGTTATTGGGGAGAGAGAAAACAGTTAGACCCTAAATGGCCCTTCTATCGTAGACGGGATAAAGACTTTCCATATACATAGATAGTTAGAGACCCCTGGAACTCCCGCTGGACCACACCTCAACATGGGGCTGTATACTACTCCCCCTCCTCCACATGGCCTAGCAGTCACCTCTATCTGTGGCGAGGCCTAGTGCAAGTACTGCCCCTGGTCCACGGGAATATCCAACGACAGGAAAACAGACTAACACAAGACTTACGTCCTTTCTCCTGGTTAAAGTTATTACAAGAAGGACTAGAACTTGCTAACCTTACAGGACTTCATAGCCTGTCTGGCTGCTTCCTGTGCGCCACTCTAGGGCGTCCACCGCTAACAGCTGTCCCTCTGCCATGGGGACCCTCTACCTTTGCCCAAGCTAACAACCTCCGAAACCACTCGTATGCTCCTATCCTGAACGTGCCCCTATACCTAAACCCCAGTCAGGAGAAGTTTCCCTACTGTTTCTCAGGAACCAATTCCAGCCTCTGCAGCATCACTGCAACGCCCCCTAATATTACCTTAAGGGCTCCATCAGGCATATTCTTCTGGTGTAATGGAACCTTATCTAAGAACCTACCTAGTCCTTCTGTTAATAACCTACTATGTCTCCCTGTCACATTAGTTCCCCGGTTGACTCTACTAACTGCTGGCGAGTTCTTAGGGTATACCGGTAACTGGACTAGTGCTGTTATTCACCCAGACCCTAGACCAAGACCTGCACGAGCCATATTTCTCCCCCTCATTGCAGGAATCTCCCTCACCGCATCCTTCATTGCGGCCGGACTGGCGGGGGGAGCCCTAGGTCACACCCTCATAGAAAGTAACAGGTTATACCAACAATTTGCCGTTGCTATGGAGGAGTCGGCTGAGTCCCTTGCCTCCCTTCAGCGGCAGCTCACGTCCCTAGCTCAGGTAACCTTGCAAAACCGGAGGGCCCTAGACCTACTCACTGCAGAAAAAGGTGGTACATGTATATTTCTAAAAGAAGACTGTTGTTTCTACATAAATGAATCAGGACTTGTAGAGGACCGGGTCCAACAGTTACGCAAGTTAAGCACTGAAGTAAAAACACGGCAGTTTGCTTCAGCTGCAGACCAATGGTGGAATTCCTCTATGTTTTCTCTGTTAGCCCCCTTCCTTGGACCCCTGCTAAGTCTACTATTTCTGCTTACCGTAGGACCTTGTGTTGTTAACAGAATTTTACAATTTATTAGGGAGAGATTTGACACCGTACAACTCATGGTCCTCAGAGCCCAATACCAACCTGTAAACGCTGAAACAGAATCAGACTTATAAGACCCAAGATTGGCTCTAAAGATACCTAAAAAGAAGGGGGGAATGAAAGGAGCTGGGCACGTTCCTCAGCCCCGGGCTCAAAACTCCCTGAGCCTAGCACAAACACATCCCATCCTCCCATCCCACCACCATATATCTCTCAAACTCCCTGAGCTCAGTACAAACACCACCTGGAAAGTCTCCGATAAGGAGACAGCCGTTCAAGGTTACTGAAAGCGCAGGAATTTCTTTGTTCCCCTACAACTTTCGGGCTATAAAAAGCAAACGCTCGCATTGTTCGGGGCCCTCTTGTATACTGTGTAAAGGAGGGACCAAGTTCGAACTTGTAGTAAAGATCCTTGCCGCTTGGCTTTGACTCTGGACTCTGGTGGTCTTCTTTGGGGAACAAACAGTCTGGGCATAACAAACCTACTCCCTGTTCATACACCCTCTCCCCTTTTGATACCCTTAATAAAAAACTGCTGGTTTTGAGGCTTGGGTGGGCATCACGATCCTACCGATATGTGATGTCACCCCTAGTGGCCTAGCTGTAAAATTCCTCTCTTTGTACTCTTTCTCTTTATTTCTCAGTCGGCTGACACTTATGGAAAATAGAAAAAACTTACGTTGAGATACTGGGGGAGGGTTCCCCCGATAATTTCCTACTTTAATTTTGGGTATATTTTTGTTCATTTTTCCTGCTTTAAACTGTTACTAAGCCCATTTGTTTCCAATCATTTCCATTTCCCAGTAAATATACTGAAAACTATAAACTTTCTTCCAAATACTGCTTTAGTTGAGTTATATACATTTTGACTTACTGTTCTTTTAGTGATTACTTTTAAGTGTTTTGTAATTTATTGTTGAAGCCCATATTATTAAACAATATTTTATTTAGTTTTGAGACATTGAGAATTTTTATCTTTTATCTTTTTTCTTTTTCACCACTATTAATTTTTATGTTAATAATATAGGAACAGAGGATATAGTAGATATGGTGTTTATTCTTTGAAATTTATTAAGAGTTCCTTTTGTTACCTAGTGGATGAGTAATTTCTTTGAGAAGTCAATAAATTATAAAAAATAGTATTCAAATTATTCTAAGTATGAATATTCTGGTATCCAGATTGTCTGCCTTTTTGCTATTTTTGCCTGCTTCACCTATTATGTTCCAAGGAGAATGTGTTACAATAATATTTTTATTGATTTAGTTTCTTCTGAATTTTTCAGTTATTGCTTGATGTGATTTGAGACTATATTGTTCAATGTATCATATTCATAATGAATTTTATTTCAAGAATAATCATTCCTTATTTATATATAATGTACCTGTTCAGCCTTGTAACTTTTTTTTTGTTTTGAATTATTTATTGTCAGATACTAAAATTAGTTTTTTAAACATAATTTTCAGATATATTTTTTCATTATTTTCCATTTTCTCATTCACCTTCCATTCTGTTGACATATTTCAGAAGACATATTTTTGGTTCTTTTTTTGATTGTTTGTTTGATGCCTTCTGGGAATTGATGTCTTTTGATGGGCAATTTACCCTATATTTTTTTTTTCTGATTTCCTAAATATTATGTGTTACATTTGCTATCTTATTTTGTATTTTTTATTTTCAGTACTTTTTAATTCTTTTCTTCTTTTCACTAGACAGAACATATTTTGTTCTAATTGTATGAATGTTAAGTACTGTATATCATCTGGGGTTGCTGCCAATCCAAATATACCTGGCCTACTCCTTTGTTCCCTTTCTGGTGACCAGACAATGCAGTGTCTATTGTGACTCTCAGGATAGTACACAAATCAGGTTGAGATGAAGAGCTGAGTACATGAGGTGAGTTCCAGACTGGTAGGCCGTGAGCCTTGACTCCTTCTCTCTTTTCTTCACAATCAAGACTAGAGGATTGTACTCTAAGGAGGTGACATTCTGCCAGTGCTCCTTCTTTGAAAGAGCTTAAGGAGGTGAATTGTTTGGTGTAATGGCAGCAAACAAATGTGCGTAATTAGCATTCTTGCCTGAGGCAGATTTTCTTCTATCTTTTTAAACTCAAAGGAGAAATGCAGACTAGGGCCTGGGCTTTCAGACATGTCTAAATACACTGTACCTTAAAAAGGTAGCCAATAGTCCCAGGGCTGCATAAGTTATCAAGCAGAATTAAATTAATATCTGAGAAGTACAATCACTGTAAAAGAAAGAAAAGAATAATAAATAACATATGCCAGATGAAGAAAGGTAAATCACCTATATAGATTAATAATATGAAATAAACACACTATCTTCAAAAGAACATATTGGTACTATGAAGCAAAATGAAGAACTTTTTAAAAGCCTATCAGTTTGGTTGGTGGGAATGTAAATTAGTACCACCACTATGGAAAACAGTTTGGAGATTCCTTAGAGAACTAAAAGTAGAATTACCATTCAACCCAGCAATCCCACTACTGAGTATCTACCCAGAGGAAAATAAGTTGTTATATGAAAAAGACACGTTTACACACATGTTCATAGTAGCACAATTTGCAATTACAAACATATGGAACCAACATAAGTGTCTATCAATCAATGAGTGGACAAAGAAAATGTGGTATATATACAGCATGGCATACTACTCAGCCATAAAAAGAAACAAAATAATTTATTTTGCAGCAACTTAGATAGAACTGGAGGCCATTATTTTAAGTGCAGTAACTCAGGAATGAAAAACCAAATATTGTATGTTCTCACTTAGTGGGAGCTAAGCTATGAGGATGCAAAGGCATAAGAATGATGGTCCTTGGAGACTCGCAGGGGGAGTTTTGGGAGAGGGGTGAGGGATTAAAGACTACATTTTGAATATAGTGTACACTGCTCTGGTGACGGGTGCATTAAAATCTCAGAAATAACAACTAAAGAACTTATCCATGTAACCAAAAACCAACTGTACACCAAAAGCTATTGAAATAAAAACAAAAATTATATATATATATTATATAATATATATATATATAATATATATATATCAGTTGGAAACATTGGATATGAAATATAAAGCAACAGTGATAGAAAATACATTATTGGATAAATGAGAGAATCAAGTCAGCTAAAGAATAAACCAGTGTTTTGGAAGATTTTTAGTTGAGTCAGTCTTCTTGTAGGCAGCAGAATAAGAATATAGTAGATGAAATATAATGTAAAATTTAGAGGGACATGTAAGGTGGAAGATGTATAATCTGTGGGTGGCAGGATGCCCAGAATGAGAGGGACAAAATAAATGAAAAGGGAAGGACAGAGTTCAAAAATAATATCTTTTCTAGAAGAAGGTGATGATTGGCTCTTGGTGAAAGGGCTCACAGTGCACAAAACAAAGCAAAGAGAGATAAGGAAAGAGCTACACTCAGATGCATTCTAGTTTATGAACACCGAAGATAACAGAGAATTACAAAAGCTTTAAAGAGAAAGAATAGGTTAACTATAAAAGATGAACATCATTTAGACATCAGACTTCAATCACTATGCAAGGAGATAATGGAATAATATTTTCAAAGTGGTTAAGTAATGCACTTTGAGCTTAGGTCTCATATCCAGCCAAACTATTATTTTAGTGTAAGGGTCTGTTAAAACATTCTCTGCCATATAAAGCTCAGATCTGGCATTAAAAAAAATTTAAAACACTTTTGAAGTATGTCAATAAAAAGAAAAATAATTCTAAGAGGACAGGACCAGAGAAGAAAGAATGATCAGATATCTCAGTCAAGTTAATGTTTTCATTTTGTATTTTTAAATCAAGGGAAAAAAAATCAAAAATAATCTTTGGTAAACATCCGAAACTAAAATTCTGTATGATTCCTGCCAATAATCAGGTTTTGGGAACAGACTCTGAGGCAAAAATGTACATGCAGGAGGTTTATTTGGAAGAGGTCTTAGGAGCAGCACCTGTGAGGGAGCAAAGAAGGCAGGACTGGATAGAGGCGGAAGCTGAACAGACCCAGCAGAGGCCCCTGGGGAGCAGGGGTACAGGGATGGCCTTTCCAACTTGTCCTGAATGGAGGTGGGGGGAGGCGTCGCTATACTGCACGGAGCAGTCATTGAGTGTGATCTGTCCCCTGCAGTGGTGCTGGTGGTGGTGATGCCAGGTGTAATCTAGGCAACAGCAGCTGCTTTGGGCCAAGAGGAAGTTGGGCCAAATTCTTTATTAAGATGGAGTGCCTCTGTCCTGAAGGGTTCCTAGGGAATGCAGCAGTGTATTCACTTAGGCAGTGAGTTTATGCTGAAGCTTGTTTTGTTTTGTTTTGTTTTTTAAAACTGTGGGAAGATAGAATTATTGATTGTGGTGGGCTGGGTAATCCCTCCCCCGTCCCAAGATATCCTCATTCCAATCCCTGGAATCTGTGACTGTGACTCTAGATAGCAAAAAGGATATTGCACATACGATACAGTTAAGGATCTTGAGATGGACAGATGATCCTGGGTTATCTGTGTTGGCCCTGAATGGCATAGTAAGTACCTTATAAGGGGGAGACAGGGAGATTTTAATCCAGGAGTGGCAGGAGGCATTGTAACAATGGAAGCAGGGCAAGAAATGACAATGTGATGTAAGGCATTGTTATGCCCAGACCCTCTATTCCCCAAAGAAGACCACCAGAGTCCAGAGTCAAAGCCAAGCGGCAAGGATCTTTATGACAAGTTCGAACTTGGTCCCTCCATTACACAGCATACAAGAGGGCCTCGAACAATGCGAGTGTTTGCTTTTTATAGCCCGAAAGTTACAGGGGAACAAAGGAATTCTTTTGGTTCCCGCGCTTTCAGTAAAACTTTGAACGGCTGCCTCCTTATCGGAGACTTTTCCAGGTGGTGTTTGTACTGGGCTCAGGAAGTTTGAGAGACATATGGCGATATGTGGTGGGATGGGAGGATGGGATGTGTTTGTACTGGGCTCAGGAAGTTTGAGAGATATATGGTGATATGTGGTGGGATGGGAGGATGGGATGTGTTTGTATTGGGCTTGTTTGTTTTGAGCCCGGGGCTGAGGAATGTGCCCGGCTCCTCTCAGCATGAGCCAAGGATGACGGCAGCCTCCAGATGCCGGGAAAAGAAAGGAAAAGGATTGTCCTCTAGGTTCTCCAGAGAAGGCAGGCCCTGCTGACCCCTTGATTTCAGTCCGGTGGAAGCCATTTCAGAAATCTGGCCTCCAGAATTGTAAGAGATTAAATCAGTGATGCTGTAAACCAGTAAGTGTATGGTAACTTGTTACAGATGTAGCAGGGAACGATTACACTAATAAAGCATATAAACAGGAAACTCAACAGAAGCATAAACAAATTTTTCTGGTATTTTTTCAATTGTTACAGATTTGGATTTTCTTTGACATAACTCCTAACTTTACTTCAGATCTCAACACATGTGTCGTTTCTCCAGGAAAACTTTTCCTGGCCTCTGTGACTGGTCAATTCTCTGTTTTAGGCACTTCTGGTACCATGACTTTCTCTTTTGAAATGCTTATTCGACTTCTACCTTTCTTTCATTGATGCGATCATTTCCCACCAGACTGGGAACTCTGAGAGTCAAGAGCTTGTGTGTTTTGTCACCATTTTATCATGGTCTAGCAGAGTCTGGGGAATAGTAGAGCTTAAACAAATATTCGTTGAAATGAACTGATGATTTTCTGTTCCTGCGTTGGCTTCCAGCTCTATTCATGTCACCACAGGTTCTCACTTATAAGTGGGAGCTGAACAATGAGAACACGTAGACACAGGGAGGGGAACAACACACATTGGGCGGGGGGGGGTGTTGTGGCAGGACAGGGTATGGGGAGAGCATCAGGAAAAATAGCTAATGTATGCCAGGCTTGACTCCTAGGTGGTGGGTTGATAGGCGCAGCAAACAACCATGGCGCACATTTAACTATGTAACAACCTGCACATGTACCCTGGAACTTAAAAATTAAGTTAATTTAATTTTAAGTTAATTTTAAAAATTGACCGCTGAATCCAGACAGACACAGAGTGTGAATTTAGCAAAGGAAGCTGGAATCAGGTTTGTGAGAATCAAGGAGGAAGTTATGGACAAAGAAGTCTAAGAAGCGAATGCAAGATGGAGGCCCCCCTGAGGTCAGTGCCTGGGTACCCATGGAGGGGAGGACCTGAGGGCACTTTGTGGGAACCCCTGCTGGCTTTAGGAAGCCCCCATCCCACCTTCGCGTTTGGAGGTGCATGTGGATTCCAGGGGAAAGATAAAGGCACAGTGATAATTCTTTATTTTATCCTCTTCTTGGTGTTTTCTCTGAGAAACTTTAAATTTTATGCCTTTGTTTTTTACAATTTCATGACTTTCTTGGAAGAGACATTAAGTCAACCCTATAGCACATAGGTAAGATTATGGTAAGGATATTTTTAAGTTGAAATCTTGAAAAACTGCCTTCCTGACACTTTCTCATATTTTAAAAGCCTAAAGCCTCAGAATTATGACAGTCTTCCATGATTGTGTGCCATTCCGGTAAGGTTGGAAATTTTTCTGAACTCTTTTCTTAACTTTTGGTCTCAAACTCCTGGGCTCAGGTAATTCTCCTGTCTCAGTTTCCTGAGTAGCTGGGACGACAGGTGTAAATCATCTTTCCTAAACTTTTAACAATTTCCAATAAGAATAGAAAATATAACATAAATCCTCAAAAATACAACCAAAATCAGTATAATCAGAATTATTCTGAAAGAACATTTGGATTCAATTAAACTGTCTTATTTTTATAGAAATACTGCCTTTCTTGTTTCTTAATTTCTTCATTGGAATTAAGATTTGGTAGACCTCAGCATTATTGAATATGTCTAACAGTGCACCATTCTGTATTTAAGATAAGTAAATGAACTGTTATTGAGCATCTCTGTCATGCTAATAAGTGGGCTAGGCTTTATGAAATTGAACACCGGTCCTACCAGGTAAACATTTACAGTAATTATAAGAGCAGCTTTTATTTTTTTAAAATTCAATTTACAAATCTCTTTTTCTTGTAAGATTTAATTTAATTTTTTTTTTTTTTTTTTTTTTTTTTTTTTTTTTTTTTACAGCAATCTTAGCAGACTGGAAGCCAGAGTTAGATTTTTCTAATGATTAGTGTGTGGCCTTAGGCAAAGACACTTAAATTCGAATCTCAGTTTCCTTATAATGTCAAAGGAGGATAGTTACACTTATCTTGCAGGAATTTGTGATGATTAGAATTTAACTATGGAAAGTGCCTAATTCCATGCTTGACATATAGTAGGTAGTTAATAAATGGTTGCTATTATTATCACTCCACTCTCTTTTGGGGGAAAATAAGTGTCATTAAGGTTGAGTGTGCCAGGATAAGGAATAACTTTTTGACACTCAGAATTGACTTTCTTAGGCAGTACTCCATTTGTCATCACAAGACATATTCAATCATAAGTTTAACCATCCATTGACAAGGCTGTGGTAAAGGAGATTCAATTGCTTATTAATAAATACGCATGGAAGCCTACATATGACATTTATCATCCCTTTCTTTTTGGAGATTCTCTGACTTGACTCAGGGCATTCCTCTAGTAAGCTACAAAGTTTGCCCTCTAAGCAGTCTCTTGAATCCTTATCTACTATGGCGTGCTTTGTACTTATGAAACAGCAGCAAAGACATAAAGTTCTGACTCTAAGGGTGATAACTAGTTAAAACAGAACACTCAACTCAAAAATAGCCTTAAATAATAAGTGTCAATTTTGTGTCATATTTTTCCAAACCATTTTAACATTTATCTTCCATTATTATTTTGCCTTTTAACACCCCTGGATGACAGGCGAAGTAATTTAAGTGCATTTTTTCAAAAGGATAATTAAGTATGGAATGATGGTTAGTTTAGTAATAATGAAATTATAAATTACAGGTAGAATTGTAACAAAAATCGATATCTCTTGCTTCCAGACAATGTTTGCTTCTTGCTTACATAGGGAACAACGGCATATTGCTGACAAGTGGCACAGCTGAGCTTTTGAACCCGGAGTTTCCTGAATATGGCTTTGTTTTTATTTTTGCCATATCACATTTCTGAGCATTTTAAAATAAATTCTTAAGTGTTTTAAGTGGCAATAAATTTTCTTATAGAAGTGTTCAGTGGGTTAATGCATAGAGAAAAAAAATTCCCCTGAAAATGGTACGTAAAAATTTAAACATAAAATACTGAAAATTTTTATTAAAATTATTGTCTATGCTCTACAACTACCTGATTCATCAGCATTTCTTGGATTTATTTATTCTCCTTAGGAACTGATGAACTTCTGAATCCAAACACTCTTGATTTTTACCAGTTATAGAAAACTTTCAGCAATTTTTATTTGCATAATTTCTCTCTCACTGTCTCATGAGTATTGCTTATTAAAACTGTGATTAGAAGCATATTGGAACTTATTATATCTTCCAAATCTCTTAATCTCTTTTATCATTAGATGTCTAGCTCTTTGTGACATATTTCATGTATTTTCTGTAGATCTACGTTTCAGATCACTGATTTTCTTTTTAACTTAATCTTATTCACTGTTTATTTCTTGTGTAACTTCAGTGAATATGATCTTTATTTTTAAATGTGGAATTTGTTTCTCGTTGAAATTTACCTTAGTTTTCAAATTCTGTATTTTAATGTCTTTAAGTATTTTAATGAAATTTTTATTTTATATATGATAAATCAGTACTTATGTCCTGTGGGGGTTCCTGTGGAGAATTCCAGCTTTCACCCATGGCTTTCTACTTTCTTGAATATTTGGGAATACTGTATTACAAACTTAAATTTAAATTTCATGAATTTATGGTAGGAATACAACAAGGTTAAAATTCAGAGTGTCTCCCTTAAGATAAATTTGTTTTAGCTCTTAACAGGATTTCTAGCGGGGTAAATTTATACTCATTTCTCATCTTGGGGCCTCCAGAGGCATTAGTTAGTGCAATTTTGCAAGTCAAATCTACATGAGGACAAGCTATAATTACTAATTCTCAGAGGAGACTTATTTCCCCTCCTGAGTTCAATATAAGATAAACATACTCTCCTTTTCCTAAAGAGCTTTACTGAGGTATAATCAATATACAAAAAACTACATGTTTAAATTGTATAATGGCACAAGTTTTGACATATGTACACACAGGAAACCATTAAAACAATAATGATGATGAACGTAATTTACTCACAGAAGTTTCCTTGTGCCTTTTGCAATTCCTACTTCTCATTCCTACCTGCTTGGGTAAAAACTCAGAAATGGAATGAGTGATATATATGGTTGGTGTATGTCTAGCTTTTTAAGAAACTATCAAACTGTTTGAGAGGTAGATAAGCTACCTGTGGGATATAATTTCCACCAGGGAACCTGGCAATCCAGGCCAGTGAGGAAGGTCTTAACCTTACCCAGCTCTGGATCTGATTTAGTGCATGGTTGGGAGTATATGAAAAGGAGCAGCATCAGGACCTGCTGTGTGTGCACTCCCAGTCTCCAGCAGGGAAGGAGGGAAGCCATCGCTAATGCTACCTAACAAGGAGCCTTGTGAAACTCTGCCAGCTAACTCAGGGTGGTCACAGATTGCGAGAATGCCCCAGGTGAGATTTGAGATATAATTTTAAGTGAGGAGCTGGGCGACCCTGCTTCATGGGCAGCCTGGGAGGGGAGGGGCCTGAAAGCCTCAGTGGTTTCTGTCTCTGTGGAGAAGACTTACAGCCTAGGACTGTTTTGAGTTCTGAGCACAGACTGACTGGAACCTAGCTAGCTTCTTTTAGTGGAACACTGCAAGTGGGAGACCTGGCTTACCAAGTGTATGGGAGCTGGGTGGGGCTTATTGCTCCCGCTAATCCCCACTCCCTTGTGGACTGTTCTGTGCAGCAGCAGCAGCTGTGTGCCTCCCTGGAACATTACCCCAGTGGCCAGAGAACTGTCTTCTGCTCCTCACTGGGGCTGCTGCTTGCACTTTCATGTGGAGAGCCAGAGCACGGACTTTCCAGACCCAGCCTCCACCTGGCTTTGCCCCTGCACCCACCCTGGTAGCTTAACACAAAGGAGAGAAGCTTTTGGGAGGTCTATGTCCCTGCTCACTGCCTGAGACACCGGAGTACCTCCCCTGGGCAACATAAGGCAAACACAAATCCCATTGCTACTACTGCAGCCAGTGCTATTTTGCAAGCGCCACCTCCTGGCTGGAGGCCAACTGACAATCCATGACAGCATCTGCAGGCTGAATAACACAGTGCCCAGGAAGGAGATAACTTGTGTGACCTTATCTATCACCATTGCCCACATCACCCTGGCTAACCAGTTGGTCCTGAGTGTGTCCACATGACCAGTTCATTACTACTACAACTGGCATTTGAGAAGAAGAACACATTAAACCTAATTTGTAATCAAGGAATCTCACAGAGTCTACCTCACTCCTCTGCTACCCCTATCAGAACGGATGCTGGTACCCACTGCTGGAAGTCTTGAGAGTAGGTCACATCACTGGATCCCATGCAGACATTTCCCAGCACCAGCGTAGGCAGTCCAGTTGGGTGGCTAGACCGAGAGAAGCAGCAGTATTCACAGTAATCTCTCAGGGACTCCTACTCCTGGGGTACAGGTGGGGAGGTACATCCCATTAAAGAATCACCCTATGGGACAAAAGAATCCAGATGGTGGCCTTGAGTCTCAAAACTTTCTGCTTGTGAGAAGTTTCTTTTAGTAGAGGCATAGGTACAGTCCTGGGCTCAATGGGGGAAAGTTTGCAGTTCTACTCAACAGTCCGGCAGCCCTGGTGCTCGAGAAGAGTCTTAGAGAGAGAGATTTCCTTTCTCCTCATCGACCACTGCAGACACAGCTGGGGCTTCCTCCACGGGTCCTTGGCATGGGTACACCTGTAGGCAGCTTTTCTGGAATACTTCAGGGTGATGGCATCTGCACAGGAGGAGTGCACTCCAGTTTTGCACTTGCACAAGAGGTAGAATCAAATTCTCTCTCTACATGGAACGTCTACATTCCTGCAGACGAAAGGAGGAGCCTGTCTGATCTGAAGAGCTGGAACACTGGGTCGGGAATGTGACTGGGAGGTGGATCACTTTCCTCCTGCCCTAGGAGGGGAGTTGATGTGGCTCCTTCTCTTCCCCATGAAAAGACCTCAGTGCATTTCACTAAGAGCTCCCCAGCCACCTCTGTCAAGGCTAGGATCTCTGTCCACCATCAGATATTTCATTTACCCACCTCCTTTAGACACAGCCAGTTTTTTCCCATGGGCACCTTTCTTACTGGCCTGAAATGTGAACTATCCCACCCAATAAATAAAATACTAGAGGAAAAGGTAAAATAAAAAGTGCACACCACTGGGGAATGAGATAATCTTCAAGGGACCTCTTCCATTTCACCCCATAAAAGACAGTGAAAATGCTTGCACGCCTACCATTTTGCTACTACAACCATAATCTGAGAAGCCATCATACAAAGTCTCTTTATAACAAAGAAACTCATACAAAGTCTTCACACCCTAAAGAAGTCAGAGCCAAATTTAATTACAATGAACTGAAATAATTAAAGTCACATCCTACAGGTGGAATTTTTTTTTAAGTCAAATCAAAAATAAACTCAAAAATAATTAGAAGACTCAGTCTACCCAAATGAAAAGGAACAAGAAAAATAATTCTGGCAATATAAATAGAGGTTCCATAACACACCAGAAAATCACACTAGCTCTCCAGAAATGAATCTAAACCAGGATGAAATCTTTGAAATATCAGATAAAGAAAGCAAAAGTTTTATTATTAAGTTACTCATGTAGATACAATGGAAAGGTGAAAATCAGCATAAAGAAATTTAAAAGCAACAATTCAGGACATACATGAAAATTTTTTTAAAGAGATAGACATTTTTAAAGAAAAAACAACTAGAACTTATGGAAAAGAAAGATATATTTAGGAAATTACAAAATGCAGTTGGAACTTTTAAAAATAGAATAGACCAAATAGAAGACAGAATTTCATACCTTGAAGACAAAGCTTTTGAATTAATGCAATCATACAAACATACAGAAAAAAATAAAAGAAATATATAAAGTCTCCAAGAAATTTGGGATTATGCAAAATGGCCAAACTCAAGAATCACTGGCATTCCTAAGAGAGAAGAAGCAGCACAAAGTGTGGAAAACTTATTTTTCTTGAGACAGTCTCAGTCTGTTACCTAGGCTGGAGTGCAGTAGCGCAATCACAGCTCACCGCATCCTTGACCTCCAGGGCTCCAGTGATCCTCCCATCTCAGTCTGCTGAGTAGCGGTAACTACCGACACATGCCATCACACCTTGCTAATTTTTTGTAATTTTTTTGTAGAGATAGGGTTTCACCATGTTGCCCAGGGTGGTCTTGAACTCCTGGGCTCACGTGGTCCACCTGCCTCAGCCTCCCAAAGTGCTGGGATTGCAGGCATGAACCACCAATTCCAACCCTGGAAAACTTATTTGAGAGAACAATTGAGGAAAACGTCCCTGACCTAGCTAGAGATTTAGACATCCAAATACAATAAGCTCAAAGAGCTCCTGGGAGATTCAGTGCAAAAAGGGTATCACCTAGGCGTATGTTCATTGGACAATCTAAAGTCAATGTGAAGGGAAGAATTCTAAGAGCTGTGAGAACAAAGCATCAGGTAACCTAAAAAGGAAAGTCTATTGAACGAACAGCGGACTTCTCAGCAGAAACCTTCAAAGCCAGAAAGGAATAGGATCCTATCTTTAGCCTCCTTAAAGAGAATAACTGTCAGTCAAGAATTTTTTAAATTAAAAAAATTTCTATTTAATTTTGTGAGTGCATAGTAGATGTATATATTTATGGAGGACATGAAATGTTTTGATACAGGTATGCAATACATAATAATCACATTATGGAAGATGGGATATCCATCTCTCAAGCATTTATTCTTTGTGTTACAAACAATACAATTATATTTTTTCATTATTTTGAAATGTACAATTAAATCTGTATTGACTGTAGCCACCCTGTTATGTTATCAAATACTAAGCCTTATTCATTCATTCTATTTTTTGTACCCCTTAACCATTCCAACCTCCCCACCACTACCTCCCCTACCCTTCCCAGCATCTGGTAACCATACTTCTACTCTCTCTCCATGGGTTCAATTATTATTATTTTTAGATCTCACAAATACGTGAGAACATGTGATGTTTGTTTTTCTGTGCCTGGATTATTTCACTTAATATAATGACCTGCAGTTCCATACATGTTGTTGCAAATGACTGAATTCCATTCTGCTTTTATGGCTGAATAGTACTCCACTGTGTATAAATACCACATTTTCTTCTTTTTTTGAGGGGGGGTTATCTTATCTTTTCGTTTTTTATTATACTTTAAGTTGGTCGGGTACATGTGCACAACGTGCAGGTTTGTTACCTATGTATACATGTGCCATGTTGGTGTGCTGCACCCATTAACTCGTCATTTACATTAGGTATATCTCCTAATGCTATCCTTCCCCCCTCCCCCCTCCCCACAATAGGACCCGGTGTGTGATGTTCCCCTTCCTGTGTCCAAGTGATCTCATTGTTCAGTTCCCACCTATGAGTGAGAATATGCGGAAATACCACATTTTCTTTATCCATTCATCTGCTGATGTACACTTAGGTTGCTTCCAAATCTTGGCTATTGTGAATAGAGCTGCAACAAATATGAGAGTGCAGATATCGCTTTGATATATTGATTCCTTTCTTTTGGGTATATAGCCAGAAGTGGAATTGCTGAATTGTATAGAGCTCTATTTTTAGTTTTCTGAGGAAACTTCAAACTGTTATCCACAGTGGTTGTACTAATTTACATTCCAAACAGTGTATGGGGGTTCATTTTTCTCCACATCCTCACCAGCATTTATTATTGCCTGTCTTTTGAATAAAAGCCATTTTAACTGGGTGAGATGATATCTCATTGCGGTTTTGATTTGCATTTCTCAATGATGTTGAGCACCTTTTCATATGTTCATTTGCCATTTGTATGTCTCCTTTTGAAAAATGTCTATTCATTTTGCCCATTCTTAAATCAGATTATTAGATATTTTCCTATTCAGTTGCTCAAGCTCCTTATGTATTTTGTTTATTAATTCCTTGTCAGATGGATAGTTTGCAGATATTTTCTCCCATTCTGTGACCTATCTATGTACTTTGTCCATTGTTTCCTCTGCTGTGCAGAAGATTTTTAACTTGAAGTGATCCCATTTGTCCATTTTTTCTTTGATTTCCTGTGCTTGTGGGGTATTACACAAGAAATCTGGTGAGGCTGATGTCTTGGTGCATTTTCTCAATGTTTTATTGTAGTAGTTTCATAGCTTGAGGTATTAGATTTAAGTCCTTAATCAATTTTGATTTGATTTTTGTAAATGGCAAGAGATAGAGTCTAATTTTATCTTTCTTCATGTGGATATTCAGCTTTCCTAGCATCATTTATTGAAAAGACTGTCTTTGCCCCAGTATATATTATTGGCAACTTTGTTAAAAATGAGTTTACTGTAGGTGTGTGGATTCGTTTCCCGATTCTCTATTCTGTTCCATTGGTATATGTATCTGTTTTTATGCCAGTTTCATGTTGTTTTGGTTACTGTAATTCTGTAGTATAATTTGAAGTCAGGTAACGTGATCCCTTCCATTTTCTTCTTGTTGCTTTGGATAACTTTGGCTATTCTGGGTCTTTTGTAGTACCATATACATTTTAGAATTTTTATTTTTATTTTTGTGAAGAATGTTACTGATATTCTGATAGGCATTGCATTGCATCTGTAGATTGCTTTGGGTAGTATGGACATTTTAATTATATTGATTCCTTCGATCCATGAACATGGAATATACTTTCATTTTTTGGTGTCCTCTTTATTTCATCAGTGTTTTATGTTTTTCATTGTGAAGTTTTTTTATGTTTTTGGTTAATTCATATCATGTTTTTATTATCTTTTGTTTCAAGAAATTTTAAATTGCTTCTTAATTTGTTTCATTGACCCACTGGTTATTCAGGAGTATATTGTTTAATTTCCATGTATTTGTATAGTTTCCAAAATTCCTCTTGTTATTAATTTCTAGTTTTATTCTATTGTGATCAGAGAATAAGTTTTATATTATTTCTTTTTTTTTTTTTTGAATGCCTTAAGACTTGTTTTGTGACTTGACATATGGTCTACACTTAAGAAGTATCCATGTACTGAGGAACAGTATGTGTATTGTTAAGCTGTAGGATACAATCTTCTGTGAATATCTATTAGATTTATTTGGTCTATAGTGCAGATTAAGTCTGATGTTTCTTTGTTGATTTTTTTTTGGTCTGAATGACCTATCCAATGCTGAAAGTGGGGTGTTTAAGTCTCTATATATTATTGTATTGAAGTTTATGTCTCTCTTTAGATCTACTAGTATTTGTTTTATATATCTGGGTGATCCAGTGTTGGGTGCATATATATATTTACTATCATTATATCCTCTTGCTGAATTGACCACTTCATTATTATATGGTGACCTTTTTTTGTCTCTTCTTATAGTTTTGTCTTTAAATCTATTTTTTGTGATACAAATATAGCAACTCCTGTTCTTTTGTAGATTCCGTTGGCATGGAATACCTTTTGCCATCCCTTCATTTTCAGTTTATGTTTGTCTTTATAGGTGAAGTGTGTTTCTTGTAGGCAATGGATCAATGCATATTGTTTTTTATATTCATTTAATCACCCTATGTCTTTTGATTAGCGGGTTTAGTGAGTTTACGTTCAATGTTACTATTGATAAGTAAGGATTGCTTTTGCTATTTTATTATTTATTTTCTGGTCATTTTGTGGTCTTCTTTCTTTATGTCTTTTATCTTTTCCTTTTAGTGAAGGTGATTTTCTCTGGTGATATGATTTAGTTCCTTCCTTTGTTACTTTTTGTGTATCCATGGTATTTTTTTTTTTTTTTTAGGTTACCATGAGGCTTGCAAATACTATCATATGATCCGTTATTTTAAGCTGAAACAATTGAACACTGTTTACATAAACGAAACAAACAACCAAAGAAAAGTAATACTCTATGCCTTAACTTCATTCCTCCACTTTTTAACTTTTTGTTGTTACTATTTATATCTTATTGTATTGTCTGTGTCTTGAAAAGTTGTAGTTATCATTTTTTATTAGTTTATTTTAAAGTCTTTCTACATAAGATAATAGTAGTTTACACACCACAGTTGCAGTGTTACAATATTCTGTGTTTTTCTGCGTACTTACTGTTACCAGCGAGTTTTGTGCCTTCAGATGATTACTTATTGCTCATCAACATCCTTTTCTTACTGATTGAAATACTCCCTTTAGCATTCTTTGTTGGACAGATCTGGTGTTGATGAAATCCCTCACCTTTTGTTTGTCTGGCAAAGTATTTCTTCTTTATGTTTGAAGAATAATTTTACCAGATATACTACTCTAGGATAAAAGATTTTTTTATTCAGGACTTTTAGCATGTCGTGACATCCTCTCCTGGCCTATAACGTTTCCACTGAAAAGTTTGCTGTCAGATGTATTGTAGCTCCATTTTATATTATTTGTTTCTTTTTCCTTGCTGCTTTTAGGATCCTTTCTTGACCCTTGACTTTTGGAGTTTTATTATTAAATGCCTTGAAGTAGTTTTCTTTGTTTTGTGTTCTATATCCTTCTAGTACTTGGATATTCATATCTTTTACTAGGTGTGGGAAACTCTCTCTTACTATTTCCCTGAGTAAGCTTTCTACCCCTATCTCTCTACCTCCCTTATAAGGCCCATAACTCATATATCTTCCCTTTTTAGGCTATTTTCTAGATCCTGTAAGTGTGTGCTTCCTTGTTATTTGTTCTTTTTTCTTTTGTCTACTCTATGTATTTTCAAATAGCTTGTATTCAAGCTAATTCTTTCTTCTGTTTGATCAATTGTGATATTAAAAGACTCTGTTGCATTCTTTAGTATGCCAATTGCACTTTTCAACTTCAGAATTTCTGCTTCATTGGGATCAGTGATTACCCTCTGGCTACAGCTGATTTAAATGCATCCTCCATAGGCAGGTGTCAGCAGAGTTTGTTCTGGTTTTGCTTTCTGCTCTAACAAGTGCAGTACTGAATTCAATCTTTCACAATTGCTGGCTCTCCCCCTCCCCAGCACACAGAAGTGCTCTCTGCCCCATGCTGCTGCTGCCGCCAGGGAGTCGGGAAGGGATTGTGGTGGTGAGACTGTTTTTCCTACCTATTTAGTGTCTTTTAGCAATATGAAATTAAAACCAAGTACTGCGAGTGCTCACCACTAAAGAACTTATTCATGTAACCAAACCTCACCTGTTCTCCTAAAATGTATTGAAATAAAAAGTAAGTAAATTTAAAACAAACAAACAAAAAGAAACTGGGATTTTAAGTGCACATAAAAGTGATTCCAAAAGTGTGTTCCACAGATTACTAGACCCAAGAGATATATCCTGTGCAGTTTAAATGTGTTTCATGGACGTGATCATGAGATATACAAGAGTGAAACAGTTTTATAAAAGTGTGTTGAAGTACTGTGTTTCATAGCTTATATTTGAAGTCCATAGCACATATTAATATACACAGCTTTTTAAAAGCCCTACAGTAAAGAAACCCATTTAACTTTGTTAACCCAAGTTCCCCACATTCACTTAGTCATCCAACATTTTTAGCCATGTAACACTTGTTTTCTCTAATAAAATTTTTGTAAGTGCCAGGTTAGAATCATAATTCTGACGGAATATGTGTAGAGAGAATGCATTCTTGTGACGGAACTGGCACACCTAGAGGCTTACATGCAGTATGAATCTGCAGAGGATGTGTTTATTGGCAGGCAGAGAATGCAGTTGGGTCCAATGTTCTCTGGATTTGGTTTGGCAATGCAATCTTGCTTAGTGTCTCAGAATAATTATATTACCTCTTTCTCCCAGATAACACTCTTGCATATACATTCTAAATGAACTTGGCATTCTGGCTATTGGTTGAGCTAAGGTATTCCCTTTTCAATATACTTGGTCATGCTAGTAATCCACAAACATGGCGGCAAATCAGTGTCACCTGAGATATCTTGTTCAAAATATAGATTCTCCAGTTCTACTACTAAGATTCTCTATTAGGAGGCCTGAGGCAGGCCCTAGGCATATTTGTGTATGTATGTCCCATCCATTAATGAAGGCCCAGGAGACTTTATGAAGCCACTCTACAGACCAGAAGCTGGGAGTCACTGAGCACATCCCAATTTATCCTCCACTCTGACTTCCTTAATTTTGTTCTAAGGTTTCAGGCCAAATTCCTCTGCTCATATAAAACTAATTTTACTAATTTTTTACCAGTAAAATTTTATGAGCCATGGCAATCAAGTACTTTAGTAAGATCCCAATATGCAGTTCATGATGCATTTTCTTTATTATTTCAGAAATGAGTGTTGCACAGCCATAAAGTTTGTTGAATATAATTTGTTTGAAGTAATCCTGTGTTATTTATATCTAATGATTTCTCTGTCTTTTCAAAGCTTGTTGGTTTATGTATTTTTTTTCATTATAATGCAATGGAGCAGTTCAGGCTAACTTTGGATTTATCAGACGGTGATTTTTTTGGATATAATTTTATTTCGGACAAGGCTTTATTTTCACTATTCTATTTTGCTGTTTTTAAACAATCCAAAACATTTTAGTATGAATATGAGCTGATTCCCACAATATTGCTTCACTCTTTTATACCTCATTATTACATGTTTAATTTGTCCCTATTTGCAGCTTTATCAACAGTTCTATTGATTAGAATCAAATGAATTCAAAACATTATTTTAGCTAAATTTAAAGAATGAGTTTAATATCTCAGACAATTTCAAAGATATGTCTTGGGTAATAAAATCATTCTACAATGTAAGGTATTATTAACTTTTCAATGTACTTTCTCATAAGAACTTTTCAGATTCTACAACAATAACATGATGATACAGGACAGAGACTATCTCCATGGAAAAAAATATGACTACTATGGGTCAGACAGACTAACTTAATTGGAGACCACACATAACCAGAACAAGAACATGGGGATCCTTATGTCCAGCTCAGAGTTCTCTCTGAAAATACTGGCATGAATTGGTGTCCTTAGGTTGACTTGGTGAAGGAAGGGTTCTCTAACTCATTTGCAGGAAAGAAATCTGTTAAAGCATTTCTTTTATATGGGAAGACACTGTTTCTCATTATCATAATAGGGGGCACTTATTAGCCCCCTATTATAATGGCATAGGGAAACTTAAGAAAGAAAACAAGCAAGATGGAATTCAGTAGCTAAGAGAGGAAGTTTTTGGAGAAAGGTGATTGTATCAATTATAAAATCACCCTGGGAGATAATAAAAATCAACTCCATTATAATTCAACTCATTAAAATAAAGCCTTATATGTACCATAGAGTCCCATTAATTTAATTTATAACATTTCTCCTCACATGAAAGTGCTATACTTTGTAAAATTTCAGTGGGATAAGGCCAACGTATGAGAATATCTCTAGGCTTCCTCCATGAGCATTGGTGTTAGAGAAGAAAGGCATTGGTTAGTAAATATTCTGTTGTTTGCTTTTGGAAATACTCAAGTGTCACAGGCTTGGTTCTCAGAAGAGAGTGAGACAAAGTTTGTTTGTCCTATGACAGGCAAATATGGCTAAGCTTTTATACCCCCACCTTGTTCAGTTACTACATCTGGGCTACTCTGGGGACTCTGTGACCTTGGTGAGGTAGCACTGTGCATCTGAAGCAGACCCTGAAGGAGCAAGGAGCTGGAGACTGCCAACGGCATTTCCTTCAGTTAAGCAGCCCCTCTTTCTTTAAAGGCGGGTCTGGGAGACACATCTTTTTGTCTACTACATGCCATCTCTTGTGTAGTTTAGCTCCACATCTTCATATACATCCAGGGACCTGTTTCGTTAGGAGACTAGTGAACTTCTCTTTCTGATGGGAAACATACGAGAGAGTCTCAGGTCTACAGTTAATAGCCACTGTTTTCTTTCTCACAACCTAGTCTAGATTCTCTTCACCCTCAGCTAGAACTTCTGGCTTCTATGGTTTCTTGATATTTTGACCCACAGACTCACATGTGAGGGATCTGAAACCCTGTCTCAATAGACAGGCCCACCTGAGCTCCCATATAAGACCAAGAGTGCTATGCCTGCCATTTACCATCACAATTGAGTCAAACAGTACCAGAAGTTACCCAAGTAGATCACCTGGATTTTATCCATTTTTCACCTGACTTTTGTGGTGTATTAGCAGCCCCCAGCTCCTCCTGATAATCCAAGCCACTTTCTGTTTGTAAAATAGTGATTCCTCCTTTTGCCTCTAGTTTCAGAAGCAAGGGGTTCTGAATGTTTTGAAACAAGACGTGCACAATGTCTCAGTGTGTTATTGAGAATATAAATGTGTGTTATTGGGCTCATTCTTTTTCCTACTGTTTGTTTTTTGAACTCCATGTACTCTTCCTATTGAGGACACAGTGCTATATTGATATGTTTGAATTAACACCTATACTGCATCCTGGTAGAAGGCACCATTTTTTTCATGCATTCCCTTCAAGCTATGTAGGTATTTCAGCTATGCTTTCAGCTCACCCTCTAATGCTTTATCAGATCAGCAAATTTAGATGGTTCAGGTACGTAATATGACCAGGGGACCCCATGGTTACTGTCTTACTCTTATCCTTCCTCTGTTATAAAGAGGATCCCCTGGACTGTTGTGATATTACATTAAATTTCATGCTGGTAGATAAAAAATTATATAATCATTTGGAAAATGGTGCTGGCTGAAGCTATTTGGAAAAGAAAAACAAAAATATACCCAGAACTGGTACCTATATCCATGAGGAAAAATTGCTGTCCTTTCCAGGATCAAGAGAATCTGGCATAGTTAGCTTGCTGCCAAGTGGGTGGTTGCTTTCAAGAAATAGTGCTGTATGAACCATGATCAGGCATTATGTTTCTGTAAGGACCTAATATTATGCCATAGATTGTTGTTCAAAATGTGTTTGTCTTCTAAAGATGCGATGTATTTGCATTAAAAGAACAGAGGTATTATGATTCTCTTACTGTGCCTTGCCACAAACTTCAAACTACATCTTTTCTTAGCAGTGATACATCCTACACCACATGGTCTGCTGTACTGTATGTCCCATTCCACAAGTATGCATGCTATTTCAGACAGTCTCCAGAGCCAGTTTGTGCTCTAGTCCCCAGTCAAAGCTGAAAAATTTTGTCAATAAACACATGAGCTAGAGCAGTATTACCAAGTGCGAACTCTACTGCCTCCAGGACCAAAGACTCTCCATAAATCCCTTAATTTTCATAGGATTTATTTCCCAGGCCCTGGAGCTCACGTGTTTTACAAAGGCCTTCGGCATGCTAGCAACTTCATGCTATCTAGCTTGATCAACGTAAAATCATCAATGTGATGTTGTATGGGATGTCCAGATGACCCAGATTTGTTTGGACCATATTACAGGTAGAATAGCCTTAGCAGAGAAAATAAAAAATACACATTATTTTCTGTTGTAAAATAATACACATTGCCTTTGATTTCCCTTTCCCAATTGACATAGAAAAGAATTTATTCCCCAAATAATGTCTTTACACCATGTATATTAGGCTGTGTTAATCTGCTGTTGCAAAGTTACTACATCTAACATGGCGATCACAATAATTAGAACCACTGCTTGATTGAAGGTGTCATCCTGTACCATCACTTTCCGGGATATGTCTGGTTTCTGAAAAAGCAAGACATGAAATAAATGAAAATATAATTAGAGATTTACACATATAAATTCAGATTCTTATGTGACTCCAACTTCCTCTCACCAGTGCATTATTTATGGTCTTGGTAAATAAATGTACTTAGTTCTTCCCAATAACATAATCACCTGGTGGATCTTCCAACCATACATAATACATGCATTTCAACATGTTCACCTATCTGAAACTTTTATTCCCTTTTTATCAGAGTATGTCAGAGCAATTCCAGCATTTTTGTTTCACTTATCATGAGCCATCTTTTTTCTATGTTTTGAAGACTTTTACTACATCACTATTTAAAGTATGTTTGTTGTAATTAGCAGGTAGGTTTTCTTTAGAAAGTCAATTTGAAAATGGTTTTAATCGGTTGGTTAAGTGTAGTCATATTTATTTATATGACTGATATATTTGATGTCAACTCTATTTTATTTATTTGTTATTGATGTATAACGGATATATATATTTGGAGGGTATTTGGTAAGATTTTGATACAGGCATACAATATATAATGATGAAACCAGGGCAACTGGGACAGTCTTCACTCCAAACATTCACCCCTTCTTTATAGTGAAATCATTACAATTTATTTTCTCTAATAATTTTGATCTACACAACAAATTATTGTTAACTGTAGTTGCTCTGCTTTACTATCAAACATTAGATCTTATTCCTTCTATCTAATTGCATTTTTGTACCCATCAACTCATTTCTTTTCTTCACCCCACCTCATACTTCTCAACCTCTGGTGACCACCAATCAACTGTCAACTTTCATGAGATTCACTTTTTTTCATCTCTCACATGTGGATAGAACCCATGATATTTGTCTTTCTGCACTGAACATTTCACTTAACATAACAGCTTCCAGTTTCATCCTTGTAGTTGCAAATGACAGGATGCCATTCCATTTTATGGCTGAATAATAATACATTATGTATATGTCATCACACTTTATTCATCCATTTATCTTTTGATGGACACAGGCTGCTTCTACATCTTTGCTATTGTGAGCAGTGCTGTAATAAATATGGGAGTGCAGATATCTTTTCATATACTGATTTATTTTCTTTTTGATATATGCCCAGCAGTGGGATTGCTGAATTATATGGTCTTTTTATTTTCAGTTTTTGAGGACATTTTATACTGTTTTCCATAGTGTGTGTACTAATTTACACTCCCACTAACAGTGTATGAGTATTTCTCTTTTTTCACATCCTCACCAGCATCCATTATTTTTTGTATTTTTTATAAAAGCCATTTTAACTGAGTTGAGATAATAGTTGTGTTTTTTATTTTCATTTCCCTCGTGGTTAATGATGTTGAGAGTTTTTTTCATAAACTTAATGGTCATCTGCATCTCTCCTTTTGATAAATGTTTATTCAGATCTTTTGCTCATCAGATTACAATTGATCATTGAACAACATGAGGGTTAGAAGCACTGACCCCTGTGTAGTCAAAAATCTGTGTATAAATTTTGGCTTCCCAGAAACATAACTACTAATAGCCTACGGTTGACCAGAAGCTTTAGTGGTAATATAAACAGTTAACATATTTTGTCTGTTATATGTATTATATACTATATTCTTTCAATAAGGTGAGCTAGAGAAAATAATATGTTATCAAGAAAATCATAAGAAAAGGAAAATACATTTATAGTAATACACTGTATTTATTGATACTGTAAGTTTATGTCGTCTGCTTAAAATATGAATGCTTTGAAATGACAAGCAACCACAGCTGCAAATCTAAATCTATGGTACATATCACACAATTCAACTGTTTCTTTTAAAATCATGACTTTTCTCTGCTTCTTGGGAGCACTTCCAGGATCACTAGTGGCACTTTATATAGGTCCCATGGTGTTATGCAAGGTTTGAGGTATTGCACTAAACACAATGAAAAATAAACAAGAACCATGGGAGATTACTTTTTACTGTGATACACAATTTCCTGGAGAGACAAATTACTCATGCAGAGATTACTCGTGTCTCACTGAATCAAATAGACTAGTATCTATGCATATGTTTTGCATTCATGAAATACCTTTAAAAATATTTTTGGTATTTCTATACGGTTGAGTATGAGTTTCTCTCAAATTGTCACAAATCTCCACAGTATTTTTCAATATATTTATTTTTAAAAATTCCAGTATAAGGGGATCCATGCAGTTCAAACCTGTGTTTTTCAAGGGTCAACTGTATTTGTTATTTTTGCTCTTGAGTTGCTTGAGTGACTTATATGTTCTGGTTATTAATACCTCATCAGATGAAAAGTTTGTAAATATTTTTCTCCCATTTTGTAGACTTTCTCTTCACTTTCTTAATTGTTTCATTTGCTGTGCAGAAACTTTTTAGTTTGATATAATCCTGTTTGTCTGTTTTGGCTTCAGTTACCTGTACTTTTGAGGTTTTGCTCAAAAATATTTTGCCAAGATCAATGTCCTGAAGCATTTTCTCATTTTTTTTTTCTAGTAGTTTCATAGTTTTACAGCTTACATTTAAGACTTTAATCCATTTGGATTCGGCATTTGTTTAAAGGGAGAAAATGGGTCTTGCATGATTCTTCTGCTTATGGTTAATCAGTTTTCTCAGCAACATTTATTGACGAGACTGCTGTTTCCCCAAATGTATGTTCTTAGTGTGTGATATGGTTTAGATGTGTGTCCCTCCAAATGTCATGTTGAAATGTGATCTTCAATATTGGAGGTGGAGCCTAGTGGGAGGTATTGGATCATGGAGGCGGATCCATAAGGAGTGGCTTAGTGGCATCCTCTTGTTAATGAGTGAGTCATCAATAATCACAAGATCTAGTTGTTTAAAGGAGTCTAGAACCTCTCCCTTCTCTTTCTCATGTTGCTTTTCTCAGCATGTGATAGTCTGGCTTCATTTCACTTTCTGCCATAATTGCAAGCTTCCTGAGGCATCAGCAAGAACAGATACCAGCACCATACTTCTCATACAGCCTGTGGAAGTGCGAACCAAAATAAACCTTTTTTCTTTATAAATTAACCAGCCTCAGGTATTTCTTTATAGCAATGCAAGAATGAACTAACATAGCAGTTTTGTTGAAAATAAGGTAGCTGTAGATATGTGGACCTGTACCTATGTTCCCGATTCTGTTCCATTGGTCTGCGTGTCTATTTTTATGCCAGTACCATGCTCTTTTGTTTACTATGGTGTTGTAATGTATTTTGAAGTCAGATAGTATGATGTTTTCAGCTTTGTTCCTTTTGCTCAGGAGCACTTTGTCTATTCAGGATTTTTTGTTGTTCCATAAAAATTTTAGAAATTATTTTTTCTATTTCTGTGAGGTACATCATTTGTATTTTGATAGGAATTCCATTGAATTTGGAGATCATTTTGGTAGTATAAACATTTTAACAATATTATCTGAATCTATGAACATGGACTATCTTTTCATTTTTTGGGGTCCTCTTCAATTTTTTAAACCAACTTTTTATAGTTTTCTCTCTGTAGATCTTTCACATCTTTGGCTAAATTTATTCTTAGATATATTATATTTCTTGTAGCTATTTTAAATGAGATTGCTTTCTTAATTTCCTTTTCAGATTGTTTGCTATTGGAGTACAAAAATGCTACTGATTCTTGTATGTTGATTTTGTGTTCTACAGCAAGCTCCGCCTCCCAGGTTCACACCATTCTGCCTCAGCCTCCTGAGTAGCTGGGACTACAGGTGGCCGCCACCATGCCCGGCTATTTTTTTTGGTACTTTTAGTAGAGAGGGTGTTTCATCCTGTTAGCCAGGATGGTCTCGATCTCTTGACCTCGTTATCCACCTGCGTTGGCCTCCCAAAGTGTTGGGATTACAGGTGTGAGCCACCGCACCTGGCATGGGTGTACTCTTCAGGTTTTTCTAATTGTAAAATTATCCTGTCTGCAAACAAGGATAATTTGATTTTTTCCTTTTCCAGTTTGGATATCCTTTATTTCTGTCTCTTGCCTAATTGCTTTGGCTAGGACTTCCAGTGTATTGAATAAAAATGATGAAAGTGGGCATCTTTGTCTTGTTCCAAATCTTAGAGAAACAGCTTTCATTTTTTTTCCTGTTCAGTGTGATGTAAGCTGTAAGTTTATCCTATATAGCCTTTATTATATTGAGTTATGTTTCTTTCATACTCAGTTCATTGAAACTTTTTATCATAAAAATGTTGAATTTTGTTGAATGATTTTTCAGCATCTATTGAAACGATTACATGGTTCTTGTCCTTGATTCTGTTAATGTGATGTATCATGTTTATGGATTTACACATGTTGAATTATCCTTGACTCTCTACTTGATCATGGTGATTGATGTTTTTAATATGTTTTTGTGATTGACTTGCTATTAGTTTGTTGAAGATTTTTACATCTATGTCCATCAGGAATATTGGCCTGTAGTTTTCTTTTTCTTTTCTTTTTCTTTTTCTTTTTTTTGATGGAGCCTCACTCTGTTGCCCAGGCTGGAGTATAGTGGTGCAATCTCGTCTCACTGCAACCTCCACCTCCTGGGTTCAAGCGATTCTCCTGCTTCAGCCTCCTGAGTAGCTGGGACTACAGGTGCCTGCCACTACGCCCAGCTAATTTTTGTATTTTTCTAGTAGGGACGAGATTTCACCATGTTGGCCAGGCTGGTCTCAAACTGCTGACCTCAGGTGATCCTCCCACCTTGGCCTCCCAAAGTGTTGGGATTACAGGTGTGAGCTACCATGCCTGGCCTTTTTTTTTTTTTTTTCTTAAGTTCTATTTTGGTATCAGAATAAGGTTGGTCTTGTACAATACATGTTGAAATACTGTCCCCTCTTCATTTTTTTTGGAATAGTTTGAATAAAATTTGTATTAATTCTTATTGAAATGTTTGTAGGATTTGTTTGTGAAGCCATTAGGTCTTGGGCTTTTCTTTTTGGACAGACTTTTTATTACAGTTTTGGTCTTGTTACTTACTTATGTTTTTTATTTATTCCTGGTTCAGTCTTCGTAGGTTGTATGTGTCCAGGAATTTATTCAACCTAGAGGTTTTCCAATTTGTTGACATAGAGTTGTTTTTAATAGTCTCTAGTAGTCTTGTATTTCTGTGGTATCTGTCGTTACATATTCTTTTTAATTTCTGATTTTATTCATTTTGGTCTTCCCTCTCTTTTTCTTAGTTTAGAAAGGATTGTCAATTATTTTTACCTTTTCAAAAACAGAACTTTTAATTTTGTTGATTTTTGTCATATCTTTTAGTCTCAGTTTTATTTATTCCAGCTCTGATCTTTATTGCTTATTTCCTTCCACTTATTTTGGATTTGGTTTCTTCTTGCTTTTCTTCTTCCTTGAGGTGCATGGTTAGGTTATGTGCACCGTTAGGTTTTTTTTTTTTTATTTGAAATCTTTCTACTTGTCTTCTTTATGCACTTATTGCTATAAAATTACATTTTAGTACTGCATTGGCTGTATTCCATGCGTTTTGGAGTGTTGCTTCTGTTTGTATTTGTTTCAAAATGTTTTAAAATTTCCAACTCAATTTTTTGTTTCATCCATTGATCATTCAGAAGCATGTTGCTTAATTTCCTTGTATTTGTCTAGTGTCCTAAGTTCCTCTTGTTGTTGAGTTTTAATTTGCCATTGTGGTCAGAAAAAAATACTTTAATTATTTCAACTTCTTAAAAATGTGTTCAGACATTTTTGTGTCTTAACAAATACAGTATTCTGGTAAATGTTTTATGTGCTCATGAGAAGAGTGTGTATTCTGAGGCAGTTAGATGAAATGTTCTGTAAAAGTCAGCTAGATTCATTTGATCTAGAGTATCATTTAACTCCTATGTTTATTTGTTTTTATATCTCTGGATGATTTGTTTATTACTGTAAGGGGGTGTTGAAGTCCCCAACTATTATTATAATGCAGTCTATCTCAGTCTTTAGATCTATGAATGTTTCCTCTAATTTTGGGTGCTTTGTTTTTGGGTGCACATATATTTACAGTTGTTATATCCTCCAGAACTGACCCCTTTATCATTATATAGTGACTTTTTTGTCTTCCTTTATAGTACTTGAAGTCTATTTTATTTGGCATAAGCACTGCTATTCCTTCTCTTTTGGGGTCTCTATTTTTACGGAATACTTTTTTTCATCTCTTCACTTTCAGTTTCTGTCTTTATAAGAAAAGTGAGTTACTTGTAGGCAGTGTATAATAGTTGGGCCTTGTTTTCTTTTCTTAATTTATTCAGTAACTCTATATCTTTCAAGTAGTGAATTTTGGCCATTTACATTTAATGTTATTAGCAGGTAGGGCTTACTATTGCTGTTTTTTTATTTTTATTTTTTGAGTTGTTTTGTAACTCTTCTCTTGTTTCTTCTTCTCCTTCTTCTTCTTCTTCTTCTTCTTCTTCTTCTGCTTCTGCTTCTGCTTCTGCTTCTGCTTCTGCTTCTGCTTCTGCTTCTGCTTCTGCTTCTGCTTCTGCTCCTGCTTCTGCTTCTGCTTAGGTTTTTCCTTACTGTCTTCATTTGTGGTTATGTGATTTTTTTTTTCTGGTATTATGTTTTAATTCGTTGCTTTTTGTGTTTAGCGTATCTGTTACAGGTTGTTGTTTTGTGGCTGCTACGAGGCTTACAGAAACGTTTTATAGAAATTATAAGTTACTTTAAATATATGATAATTTTGATCACACAAAAACGAAAGAAACAAAGGAAAAACTAAAATTCTCTACACTTTAACCTCATCCTCTCAACATTTTGACTTTCTGTTGTCTCAATTTACAGCTTTTTATATTCCCTGTCTTAAGAGGTTGCTATAGTTATTATTCTTTTCTATAGATTTGCCTTTTAGTCTTCATACTAAAGATATCAGTGGATTACATGCCACAATTAGTATTAGAGTATTCCAAATTTATCTGTGAATCTACTTTTTTGAGTTAGTTTTATATCTTTGAATGTTTTCTTTTTTCACACTGGTGTTCTTTTCTTTCAGATTGAAGAACTCCCTTTAGAATTTCTTATGAAATAGCCCCAGTGATGATGAATTTCCTCAGATTCCTTTGTCAGTTATTTTATTTTATAATTAATATATTAATTACAATGAATTTACTATATTTATTTTTCTATTCAATGGACCTTTTGTATGCAACTATTTAAGTTGAAAGCTTCTATTTTTGCTTAACAAATACTTTTTTTATAATGCTCTCAATTTTTATAATTTTACTTTATATTTTATTACCTAGCATGTCAGTTTTAAATAGTATCCTTTGCTTCCACCTATTTCCTTTATAACAATAAATTGACTTATTCTACTTTTTGTTTCTTCTTACTTCTTCTGTATTTTACAACCATTCTTTTTACTATTTCAAAATACAGCCTTTACATACTATTCTTTCTTCCCATGTCTTCATCTTTGTTTCAGACTTAGATCTAAAATTAAGTATATTAAATTCTCAACATCTATTTGTTTCCTGAAATTTCCCATTATCTTTTGAAAAACTAAAATTTATCCTCTTATACGTTCCTCAGAAATGTGATATTTTTCAAAATCGAAAGTATTTATGTAATTTTTATATTTAAAAAATGGCTTGGCTAGCTGTAAAATCTTTTGTCTTATGCTTTCTCTTTTGAGTTTTTTGAAAATTGCTTTTAATTATCGCTCTTTTGAAGTGAAGTAATAGCCTTCTTCTATTACTATTATAAGTAATTAGATCATTTTTTCTGGTTGTCCTGTTAACTTTTTAATTTGACTTGAATATCTAAGAGTTAATTTTTTCAGGTCAAAATTGACAGGTAAATGGTAGGACATTTTGATAGAATAATTTACATTTATTCTTATTTCTGGAAAGTCTCCCTGAATTATGTTTTAATTTTTTTCTTTGCTCCTGGTACACTTTTAAGAAGAGTAAATATATGTATGTGTAATCTTTTCTGTTTGCTTTCAATTTTAACAACTTTTTTGTGATCCTCTATATTTGTTTACTCTCTTCTTTCTCATTGTCTTGTGTGTTTCTGTTTTACTTCAATTCACCTTATTAAATCATTATTCACATCTATTTTTATTAGTCTTTCTTCTTATGATTTTGTCTTTTTTTCCTAATTTCTGTTTAGAGTTTCAACAATCTCATGAAATTTACTTCTTTTTGTATGTAACTTTTTTTTTTTTTGGTTTAAGATTTTCTGATGCTAGTTTTCTTTTTCTTTATTTTGTAAAATATATTCCCAAAAATTTGAGGAATATTTGGGAATATATTAATATAATTAATATTTAGTTCAGTTTTGAGTTCCATGCTATAATTTTTTTCTGCTTCATAGTTGTATTTTTAGGAAATAATATCCACCAAATATGTTATAGCTTAATTTTTTTACAGTTTACTTGCATTGAGTTTGTTTAGATATTTTTTATTCCTAGGCATTTTATTAATAGGGTTTTAAATCAAATATGCCCTCCTCTATCATTTTAGGTGGGATACTATTTGTTAAATTTGTAGTATTTAATTTAATAGATAACATAAATTTGGTTATGGTAGAGAGTAGACGGGATTGTTCGTCTTATTTGTTTTACTTTCTTCGCTATATAACTTCAGTTTTGTAGTCTTTTTCTCTTTCTTTCTACTTTCTCTTCACTTCTATGTCTTTAAGGGGTACCACCCTTATCTAGTTACACAATTCTTCCCCAGAAGCAATGCTTTGTAAAAGACTGCAGTGTCCTTTCATTCTAGTTTCCAAGTCTCTTTTCAGCAGCTAGAGCTTTGAAGTATCAAAATCTGACTTTCACTTAGTATGCTGATATTTAGTATTGGTTATTCTGTTTCTGCGGGTGCCTAGACCTTTGTTTTGTATCTATCATTCTAATGACTTCTAGCTGAAATGTATCTTACATATATTTGCTTCCCAAGCATTTAGCAAATTGTCTAGTACAAAGTCAATGGAAAAAAAAAAAAAGTGCTTGCAGAGTAAGTCAATGAATGAAAACATTTTATTCCGAAATGAGTAGGATCAGGAAATTGTCTCAGATGTCTAAAAAGAAGGTTATTGTATTTTATTATAAAAAGGAATATAAAAAGACAATGGTTTGTATTTCACACATCATTTGTAGTCAACAGATACTCAAACTTTATATGGCAGCTTCTAAAAAATCACATTTGAATTTTAAATCTTAAGTGATTAAATTAAAACTATATTCTGTTTTCTACTTTCTTCAATAACATTTTTAGATCTTGAACCTGATAAAATATGAAATTCACAAATTAAAACTATATCCTGTTTCCAAACACTTTCTTCAATAACACTTTTTATCTCAAATCTGATAAAATATCAAATTCACATTTTTAATAATCAGTAAACAAACTAACATTTGAATTTAAAATAACTTCAGAAATGGTTATCAATTGTATGCTCACGAGTGCTGTATTTTTTAGATAAGATTCAGAATCTCATAATTGCCCCTTCAATTAAACAAACCACACTGTTTCCAAAATTCATGGTTATATTTTATTTAGCATTGATATAGCAGAGGGCAAAAATAATGTCAGTGGTGTCACATTCCATATGAGGGAAGCATTTGACTGGACTATTTTTCACAAAGGAAATAGACTGATTAGGAAAATGGATATATGTAAAACATGTAAACATCTTGAATGTCAAAGATATAAAAGATATATTTGACATTTTTTTTTTTTTGGTTCACAATTATAGATGCACAGTGATCTTGTTAGAGATTATTTTATAGATTATATTATCTTCGGAATAACACAGATAAATTATCCCACAGGGATGAAAGCTAGGTATAGGATACATTAAATGAAAGTAGAGGGTTCAGCCACTTCACTTACTCCTCCTGAGTAAATTTGAAGGTTTATTAAAAAATAATGAATAAAATGCCTGACTCCATTAGAAACTTGGATTGAGCAGACACATTAATTAACAGTATCATGCTTTTAGTCACAATTTATCTCTAAATTAGGATTAGAATTATTCTCTAAAAAAGAAGGATCTCAAATCAGTAACTTACTTTACATTTTGAGGAGCTAGAGAAAGAAGAGCAAAGTAAACCTAAGTCTAGCAGAATGAAGGGCAGGGAAGTGATAAATAAAATACAGAATAGAAAAACAATAGAGAAAATCAATAAAATCATAACATCATTCTTTTAAAAGATCCACAAAATTGATAAACCTTTAGCTAGACTGACTAATAAAAAAACAGAGAGCGCGCGAAAGAGTTGTTGCAAATAACTAAAATCAGAGAAGAGAGTGAATGCATTCCTAATGACCTTGTAGAAATAAAAAGGATTATAAGATAATACTAAAACAATTGGACACCAATGAGTTAGATAACTTATATGAAACAAACAGATTCCTAAAAACACACCAATTGCCTAAACAGACTCAAGAAGAAATAGAAAGGAAGATGTAAGAAATAGAAAGTTTCAATGGGTCTATAACAAGCAAAGAAATTAAATCAATAATTTAAAAAATCGCTAGAAAGAGATTTCAAAACAAGGGTCACTAATGAAGTCTACCACATAATGAAATAAGAATTTACATCAATCCTTCTCAAATTCTTTTAAAAAATAAAAGGAGGAAACTCTTTCTTTCTTTCTTTTTTTTAGAGGAGGATACACTTTCTAACTCATTCAATGAGGTCAGAATTATACTAATACCACAACCACAAAAAGAAATGGCAAGAAAATTACAAATCAATATCTTTTATGAACATAGACACAAAACTCACCAACAAAATGCTAGCAAACCAAATCAAACATTTAATAAAAGTATTATACATGATTATCTTATGGGATTTAGCTCATGAAGGAATGCAAGCTAGCCCAACATAAGAAAGCTAGTTAAAATAATACATCACGTTAATAACAGTAAATGCAATAACACTAATAACAATAAAGAAGGAAAGAGTACTCAGTTATCTCAATTGATGCGGAAAAGGCATTTGACAAAATTCAATACCCTTTCATAATAACAATTAAAAATAGAAGGGCACTCCCTCAATATGATAAAGAGCACATCTGAATAACCCAAAGCTAACATCATATTCAATAGTGAAAGACTGAATATTTTTTATTTAAGATCAGGAACAGAAACTAAGAGGCCTGTTTTTACTGCTGCTATTCAGCATTGTACTGAATTTTTTGTCAGAAAAGTTAGATGAGAAAAATAAATAAACAGCATCTATGTTGAAAAGAAAGAAGTAAACCTATCAACATTAACAGATGACATGAAAATTTATAAAGAAATTCCCCTTACAATAGCATCTAAAACAATAAACCAAGAAGGTGAAAATCTTATTTCTTGAAAACTAAGAAACATTGCTGACAGAAGTTGAAGACCTAAACAGATGGAATGGCATACCATGTTTATGGATAGGAAGTTTAAATATTGTTAAAATGTCAATACTCTTCAAAGAAAGATACAGATTCAATGCAATGTCTACCAAAATTTCAATGGTATTTTTTCCAGAATTAGAAAAGCTGATCTTCAAATTCATATGAAATTGCAAATGCCCCTGAATTGCCAAAACAGTCTTGAAAAACTAGAATAAAGCTGAAAGACTCAAAGTTCCTGATTCAAAACTTACTATAAAGTTACAGTAATTCAAGCAATGTGGCACTTTCATAAGAATAGATATGTGACCAATTGAATAGAATTGAGATAACAAAACTAAACCAATAAATCTATGATCAGTTGATTCTTGACATAGGTGCCAAGTCCATTAAATGGAGAAAAAAATAGTCACTTCAACAGTTAGTTCTGGGACAACTGGATTTCCACAAGCAACAGAATGGAGCTGGGCCTCTACCCTTAAATCATACACAAAAAATAACTCAAAATGGATCAGTGACCTAAATGTTAAGCTACAATTATAAAACCATTACAAGAAAACATAGGAATAAATCTTCATGACCTTGGGTTGACAATGAATTCCTAGATATGATGCCAAACACATGAGCAATGGAAGAAAAAAAATATGTAAATTGAACCTCATGAAAAATAAAAACTTTTATGCATCAAAGCGTATTATCAAGAGAGTATAAAAGACAACACACATAACAGAAGAAAATATTTATTATGTTTCTATTTTCCTTTAAATTTTTGTATGTATTTATAAAATCTTTTTTAAAGTTCTTGTTTAGGCTGGGTATGGTGACTGACACCTGTAATACCAGCACTTTGGGAGGCCAAGGTTGGCAGATCACCTGAGGTCAGGAGTTTGAGACTGGACTGTCCAACATAATGGAAACCCATCTCCACTAAAAATACAAAAAGTAGCCCAGCATGGTGGTGCACTTGTAGTCTCAGTTACTCAGGAGGCTGAGGTGAGAGGATGGCTTGAACCTGGGAGGTGGAGGCTGCAGTTAGCCGAGATCACACCACTACACTCCAGGCTGGGTGAAAGAGCGAGATTCCATCTCAAAATAATAATAATAATAATAATAATAATAATAATAATAATAATAAAGTCATTGTCTAGTAATTAGTAATTCCATTATCTTTATTCTTTATAGTTCTGTTTCCATTGACATTTTTTTCCCTGATTGACTTTCTTTTTCCTCTGATTATGGGCCAAATTTTCATGGTTTCTTGTATACCTAAATTTTTTTATTGGGTGCTGAATATTGTGAATATTACAATGTTGAATGTCTAAATTTTGTCATATTTCTTTAAATATTGTTAAATGTTATGTTGGCAAACAGTTAAGTTCTTTGTATATCAGTTAGATCCCTTCATATATTTTAAAACTGTTAGGTAAGGTCTGGAGCAGACTTTAGAGCTTGTTTAATCTTACTAATAAGGTGTGACACATACTAGGGTTACTAGGGTTCCTACTGAATGTCCTGGGTCTTCACTGAGACCTCTGTACTCTGGCAAGTAAGAACTCACATTTCTTCTAGCAATGTGTGATCTCTGGGAATTGTTTAGTTTGTAACCCTCTTACAGTTAATCCATTCTCAGACTTGTGGAGTTTTATTTAGGTATGTGCAGCTTGATGTTTAGGCAAAGATTTAAGATAAAATTTTTACTCTACATGCACATTCTGTTTTCCAGTATTCTGCCTCACAGTTATTAGCTGTATTCACCACCCTGAATTCCAACATCTGTTTTTTCAACTCAATGTGACTTCCACTATCTGCGTAGGTTCCACATTGCTGCACTAGAAGGTGCCTCCTTGTCAGAAAGCTGAAGCCACAGGGTTCATCTCATTTGTGTCCTTGGTGTCAGGGATTGCAGCTCTATAGCGCTGATGTATGATGTTTTTAAAAACAGTTGTTTCATGCATTTTGCCCTGTTTTATATGATAGAGGGCAAATCCAGTACTAGTGACTTCAATAAGGCTGGAAATAACTTTATTTTTGAAATATTACTACAACAATTTTTGTCTTATTTTATGATTTGTGGTTTATTCTGCCCTTCATACTAGAAACAACCTGCAAGATTCTGTAGGATAGAGATTACATCTTGTTAATTACTTATTTCCAATGCCTAACATAGTGCTTGACATATTATTTTCCCAATGACTGTTTGGTGAATCATTAAATCAGATGTTTCATCTGACACATATATGAAGTATTTTATTCTCCTTAATACTTTTGTGTTGTGCTTGCCTCCTTGAACCCAAGCCTGGTAGCAAATTGATTTAATCTAGTGTATGAGAAGCTTTCGCTTTTAATAAGAAGCATAGTGTTTTAATACTGATGATTCCGCAGATTTTCAGCAACTTGGAAAAGTCATGATTTATCTAGTTTTTTCTATGTTTATTAAAAGAAAAAAATGCATGCACTGCTTACCACAGAAGGTTGCTAAAAGGACTAAAGTAGATGCTGAATATGACTTATCTTTGAGAAGTTAAATATGGAACATTGTATCTTTAAAATTTGAACACTATGCATTCATTTTGTTATCCTCCACAGCCCTTCCATAAAATTCCAGAATTTTGATGAGTGGCCTAATAATATAAAGTACTTAATAGATGTTGAATTAATTTGAATGTATTCATAGGCCTGAATGAAAATCAAATAGTGTTTACTGTCCTAGATGTTATTATGATAATTATCCTGAAACTAATACTTAACATAAATTTCCCATAGCGATAAAAACACTGGAAACACAGGTACCTACTCATATTTGGTTCCTGAAACACCCTCAACAACACCGTATAACAAAAGAAGTAGGCATGTATTATTATTTTTATTTTGTTTTTGTGTAAAGTAGTCATTAATAAGAACATTGTGCATCTGTCTATATTATTGTTATCAATTAGTAAATGAAGGATGAGTCAAGCAAAGAAAAATATTGTGAAAGTACATGACACTTTGCAATGAAACTTTCCCAGTCAAGTCAGAAGAACTTAGAGTATCCAAAGGGAAGAGCAATTAGGGCTAATGTGGGCGGTGTATGCTTGAGAGACAAAGCTGAAATGGCAAAGGCTGTCAAGGTGAACTGCTCAGAAATGCCTGATAGAATATAATTGTTTCTTATTTTACCCAAAAGGGTATTTCCAAATTGCTGACTTGACACTTTTCTCTTTTTTGTTGGAACATTTCAATGACTATTACTTTTCAGACTATGCACAGTTCCCTGGGAACTTTGTACCCTATTGATTTGATCAACCTTCTAGCTGGTACTATAGGGCATTTATCAAATGCCTGCTGTTGTAGAAATCACTTCAGAATCATAGGAAGTCAACACCAGGGGTGTTCTAAGAGAAGAAGTAGTCCTGCCTGCTCATTTTCAGTTAAGAATATGGATGCCTAGAAAAGGATACTAGCAGAAGAAAGCTCTGGTTTTCCACTATACTGTATTGGAAATATGATATAGAATGAGAGAGGCATCAGATATTTAAATGAAAAACATTACTTTCTCCACTTTCTCTTTCCTTATTTCCTTTTTCTTTGCCCTCTTTCCTTTTTTCTTTCTTTTTTCCCCTCTTTCAAATATTTATTTAATGTCCATTTTACTTGTTAGTTTTCAAGGAGTTTATGAGGATGTGTGTGTGTGTGCGCGCGCGCACGTGTGTTTGTACGTGTGTGTGAAACTCATTACTAGATTTCTGTGATATCATTACAAGGAGCAGTGTTTTTAGGACAAAAACTGCAGAAACTTTCATCCCATTTAGGATTTGCTTTTTTTTTTTTTTTTTTTTTTTGGCATAGAGCAAGCCAGTGACTCAAAACTCATAATGGATGCCTAAAGGATCGGTTTACTCGAAACTGAAGTGCTCGCTTCTATTTTCAAATTCACTTCTCTTTGATATCAAATGAAACTCATTTGGTGTAGAAAATTAAAGTAGCTGCATTTTTCCTCAGCACAGATAAATCTTTTATTTGCCTCTAACCCTTTCCATTTTTCATGACAGTTACTGCATTTTCTTCTCTGAAACACAAACAAGTCAATGTAAGCATGGCTGGCAGGCTAAAATGATTATGGGATAATTTGTGTTTGCCAGACCAAACAAAATCAATCACCATTGTTTAGAGACCCACAACATTAAATGGCTATGAGAGGATATTTCTGGACTTTCACAAAATAGGCTTCTCAGCCACAGATAAGGGAGCAGACCGCTGAATACCCTTAGGTACAGTTTATAATTTTCATATTTCCAACAAAAAATATGAACTATACGTATGGTGGCTCAACCCTACTGGTTTAATGCAAACTGAAAGGCAGCTCAGCACTGTTGAAATGATCATTTGTCATAGGTTTCCAATGGGCAAAAATATATCATGAATGTTTATGCAAAGCTTGAAATAACCATTCCAAAAATATAACTTGCAGGCTTACAAGGGTAGATAGAAGAGGACTCAACAATGGGATGGTAATGAGAACAGAATTGATGGAAACAAGTATGCATTGTGTCTCTGACCATTTGATTTTGAGTATATTCTATGGATATTGTTCCCAGGACCAGGTTTTCTATTTGCTTTTGTTTTGTTTCAGTTTGGGTTGTTTTTCCCACCTATTCCAGTTGTGTTTCGTCTTATAGAGTCTGTGTGTGGCCATAGCTTTCTGCTGTGAGAGGTTTTAAGAATCTACTTTCCCTAAGGGCAAGGATCAACTTGCCAAGAACTGCTGCAGAAAATTGGTGAGAGTTTTGAGATAGTAGGGATTTTTTTCTTTTCTTTTTTTTTTTTTTTGATGTGGACATTTAAGGATTAGGACTGATTGTTCAGCTTTCAAACAGGGTGTTTTTTGAAACTCTTTTGAAAAAGCAGATGGATCTTTCTGTCTACAGCTCATAGTTTTTTCCTATTCCTCAATTACTTTTGTTCTTCTGACAAAGTTTGGTTCTGTATATTTCATGGACTGAGAGATTGTAAAAAATAAATAAAAAATACAAACCTCCTAGGTCAGGTTCTTTAGAAGCAGATCCCAAGATGGGGGTTTGTGTTCAAGTGAGTGCTCTCGGGTGGAAAACCCATAAGAGAGTGAGGGTTGGAAGATAGAGAAGGAGTAGAAGACAGGGGCTGGTGCAAGTCTGGCTTCAGTTAAGCTTCATCCAGCCTGTTTCCACACAATGCTCTGAAGAATAATCGAATCACAGACTGTCCTGCCTTTGGGCAAGGGATCTGGCTTTTATTAGCTGAAATTAGTCAGATATTGCCTGCAGACCATCCTTTAAACCGTTAGAGATTGTGTAATATCACAGACATCTCTCATTGAGGTGGAAGTGCTCGTTTGAGGGTAATTCTCACGGGAAGGGTGCAAACCTAGTTAGCAGATGACACTCATCATAGCTCGGGATTATGCTTACTACCCCAGTGAAGAGGTTCTGGGCAGGACCCTACAGTGTCTATACAAGAGAAAATGACATATTGGTTCATATAGCACTTAATCTTTCTTTTTATGACCACATGATGCTTTGTGTTATTGATTTCTTTGTATGCGTTCATGATCTAGCCTCCCCCATTGATAAAGATTAAATGTTTCTAATCTTTTTGAATTATCACCACCCAAATTTTGTTATAACTACGTTTTGCCATATTACGTGAATGCATTAAAAGGTTGCAGTCATAGATGCTAAATTAATAGATCAAAAACTATGTGGATTTGTAATTATTTTATTTTTCCAATAATAAAATAATTTTTTATAATAATAAAATAATAGATAAAGTTTTTATGAGCATTTCCCGATTTACACACGTCAGCAATATAAAAGAGAATTTTGTCTCCATATGCTTACTAAACTGTGATATTTGTCAATGATATGAAAAATATGCAGCTTTTTTTTTTTGTAAAGATGGTTCTCTCCTCTCTCAGATTCCCAGAATTGCTTATTTAACTCCTCATCCTCCCAATCTCAGAGGAAGCCTCACTGACCCCCAGGCTAAATCAGATGCTCGTTAATGCTCATAGATCACCATGTATTTTCTTCATTGTGTTTTACAACTGTTTGTATTTACATACTTCTTTCTTATTTAAAAACAGCCACCACCCCTCTTAACTAGACAGAGGTCTATTAAGGTAGGGGCTATGTCTGTCTTGTTTAACTGTGTCACTAGCACATCCATGCTGACTCTAGTAAATATCTGTGGAATGAATGAGAAAATAAGTAAGACATACATATTACTAAGAGTTAACCTGTGATCTACCAGATCATAGAGCTGTTCTTTCTAGTGTGGAATTCCACCAAGATGAGATTATTTAAGCCTCAGGAATTGATATCTCATGCAATAAAGCCCTGGAAATATCTGCCTGAGGTTTGGGGGTAGAGTCCATTCCTACCTTTAATTGACATACTGTCATACATCAAATATCTTGAACATTTTTTTTTTTTACATCCCCTGTGGACCTCACTGTTTCTCTCTGAATGACAAAGTTGTCTATCTTTTGATGATTTGGATTTTCCATAATGGTGCTTCTTTGGAGACAAAACATTTAAGGACATCCTGGGCAAGGTTTATGCTCCATGGCTTCTTGAAAAGAATCTAAGCACCAGACTCTGATTAAGGGAGCAGTCTTCTAAAATGAAATTTCATATTTACTATACTGAGCTGAACTGGAATACACTTGCCCTATTTCACTGTCTTGAGAGAGTGATGACAGTGTCTTAACTAAACTTATTTTCAAGTGCTTGGTGATTCAGTCAACAAATAAGCAATGCAAGAGAATACACATGCAATCTATTAATGCCTGGTAGTCTTCCAATATCTCCCTGATATTTTAAGAGAGATGCTGATAAAGCACAGGAACCTCAACCTTACGCAGAGATAAGAATTTCTTGGTCAGAAAGTCTCAGAGTGAGAATTTCCGGCATTTTGTTCTTTTTCAGGTTTGGGGGTAGCATAGAAATAAACCTGTGTCACTCAAACCTCATATCCAAATTTAGTGTCATAATTTTTGACTGCATGATCATTATGTGACTTGGTTATTGCTAAGGTAGTTTCTTGCTACATCATTGGGCAACTTGATCCTTTAGGACAGTGAGCCTAACTTTATTTTACTACGATCCTCTCCTTGACAGGGAGTGGCAGTATGGGGAGCAGGGTGCAAGGATGATATTCTTGCAGTTTGTAACAGATCCCAACTATGTGAAAATGCTACTTTCTTAACCTAGTAATCTTTAAAATTGCAACACACAATCTCTTCACACTAAACATTTAACAATCCAGAATCTTCTTAGGCTATATAAATTACCAAGTAAACATATTCTGGAATAGATAATTATTTGGCAGTAATGAATGCTATAACCTGATTTCATTCATCTTTCAGCATTTGAGGCATCAGAGCATGGAGATGTACTTACAGATTTAATTCAGCTCACTGTCCACAGTTTATGAGGTTGCTGTTGGCTTTCCCCATCCATCATGCAATTCTTCATGTTTTTATTCCCAGCCCTTACTGGGCTATTGGGATAATTCTCAGAGATGCAGTCTTACAGATTCCCAACCACTGTGTCCATAAGATTTCTTTGAGTCCTAGCCCATAGAGCTAGGGGCTATACTTTTGAGGACCAAAGTCACTTTTAAGTGGCATCAAGTAACTTTGCTTCCTTCATTTCTTGTTTTCCTTACCTCCTCTTCCCTCAATGCTATGACCTATTATTGTATTGTCTCGCTTTTTATGAATTAGTAAAACATATTCTTGTTCAATGTCACTCTCTAGCTAGATAACTATTAATGTATCTTAGTACTATTGCATCTGCTTTGTTTCTTTCACAGCAGTAATTACAATATTGATTTTATTATTTATGTGTTTGCTTGATCTTCATTAGGTCTATCTCACAAAGATGAGATCAGTGGCCATGTCTGTTATCTTTATTGAGGTATCCCTAGCACCTTTGTCATAGGCCTGGCATAGAGTAGTGCTAAATAAATATTGGTTGAATGAGTGAATCCCAAAATGTAGTCAATTCCTGATCTTGTCTATTTTTCCTTATGGCGGCCACTCCATTCTAAATCTTCCCCTCACCAAAATAATTTTCTTACGGTGGCCATGCTGTAAAATGAGCTGCCTTGTGTCTGATACTTCTGGCATCTGCACGGTCTTAGAAAATAATGAACTGATCTGATAAACTGATCATCACTTGTATCTGTTAGGGCTGTTTTGTTGCACTGCAATTTTTTGCAAAACTGAAAAAAAGTTAAAAAGATATATGGGCATATAAAGGATCCAAACATGGAGTCACAGAGCTACGATAGGGTGGATGCCATAAGGTTGTTATTATTACAGTCATTCCTCAGTATCCATGGGGGCTTGGTTTCAGGAAACAAAAATTTGTGGATGCTCAAGTTCTTTATATAAAATGGCACAGCATTTGCATATGTCATGTGTACATTCTCTCACATACTTTAAATCATCCTTAGATTACTGATAATACCTAATACAATGTAAATGTAAATGCTATTTAGAATCTTGTTTTTTTTCTTTTTTCTTTTTTCTTTTTTAGATGGAGTATCACTCTGTCGCCCAGGCTGGAGTGCAGTGGCGCAATCTCGGCTCACTGCAAGCTCCGCCTCCCGGGTTCACGCTATTCTCCTGCCTCAGCCTCCCCAGTAGCTGGGACTACAGGCGCCCGCCACCATGCCCACCTAATTTTTTTTTGTATTTTCAGTAGAGACGGGGTTTCACCATGCTATCCAGGATGATCTCCATCTCCTGACCTCGTAATCCACCCCCGCCTCGGCCTCCCAAAGTCCTGGGATTACAGGCATGAGCTACCACGCCCGACCTATTTAGAATCTTATTATGCTGTATTGTTTTTAATTTGCATTTTTGCAATTTGAAATTATTTTTATTTTTTAATAATCTTTTCAGTCAGTAGTCGGTCGAACCTATGGATAAGGAAACCCCGAATACAGGAGGTCGACTGTATACATATAATAATAATTCTTATTGAATAATGAAAGAAATCTTTTCGTTTTTGGTTGCCTAAGCAAAGAAAATATTTCTAACACAAGAACATGAGATTAAAAAAAAGAAAAGAGGAGTAAAGAAAGCCACACTAAGGCATGAGAAGGTAGAGTTTTGAATAGATAAGGCCTTGTAGCATTCTTTAAATCCTGATATGTTAATTATTATTGCCTTTTTCTACACATAGAATTGATCTAAGGAGCAGCTCTTAATAAGTTAATGTTCTAAATCATCCAGGTTATACAAGGTGACTTGCATACTGATGGCACTAAATAAGCTTATTGAATGCATGAATGAGTGCTGGAACTCATGACTGTGGGCCTCTTGCTCTTGTAAGTAGACACATATCTCCAGAAATAGGTTCATGAGAGACTTGATACACATCTATCATGCACCAGAGTCTTGCTTCCTCAGACCAGCATGAGATTGATGAACAACTATCCTGCTGTCACGCCTGGGTGTGTGGAGTGTGGCACTTGGACTCACGTCTGCTTTAAATAGAGTGCAGTTGGTTTTGAACCGCTGCAGCTGTAAGTTCCTAAGTTACTCTTCCTAGTTACTTCCTAGTTACTCTTAGCTAGTATGAGAGGTAAGTAAAAAGAGGAAGACACGAAAGAGAAGAAAAGCTTTGTACTAGATGCTTTTCATTATCCTTTCTGCAAAGCTTTCATAAGAATTACATGAAAAGACTGTTGAGCCTGAAATTTGTCATTTTTGACATGCCAACCAGTTAGCAATGCTGCAAAATTCTATTAGGTTGTTGTAATTACTGAAATGCTGTATGCCCAGGTGAGTCATTAATGTGATTTCTACAAAGACTGAAAAGGTCATGTGTTTTTCCTGGGAATTTCTGTTGTACCAGCTGGGATTATACTTAAAACACGTGGTCAAGCAGCTTGCAGGTGTTGTGGGACTGAGAGGAGGTGCCCAATCTTGAGACTTCTTCAGGAGAAAGGGAGAGAAGTGGAACTTGCACCCAGTCCCCCAGTATCCCAGTGCACTCTCCTAGGGAAAGGGGGCAGTCAGCTCTCAGCAGCCAGCATGATTCTTTGGGACTGAGATTGAGGGTACACGATCATGAGACGTCTCTTTATGGAGACAGGGGGAGAAGTGATGATTTCGCCAGATGTTCTGGCATTTCAGTGTACTGCCCAAGGGAAAAAGGATAGGTAGCTCTCACCAGCTGTCACAGCCTCATAGGATAGAAGAAGGCAAACAACTTAGAATCTTTTCCTTTAGAAAGATGGGATAGAAGTAGAGATTGCACCCTACATCTAACATAGTTCACTGCCATAGAGAAAGGGGATCGGAGGTTTACAGAGACTTGCATTTCTCTCTGAGATTGGGAGAATGCACACAACCTTCGTTAGGGGAGGAGTGGAGCATCCCAATCACATCCACTGAAAACACTTCAGAGATTTCCAGACTTTCTAGCTGGGCTGACTGGTGATAGTCTTTTTTTTTTTTTTTTTTTTTTTTTCTACTGAAAACAGTCCATTAAGACTGGAAGAAGTGGTTGCTTCTTCAAATGTGCCAACATCAACACAGAGCTATTAGAAATGTGAAGAATTGGGAAACTATATTACACCAAAAGGGAAAAAAAAAGTCTTCATTAACTGACTTGGACAAAAAATATAGATCTATAAGTTGCCTAAGCAATAATTAAAAATAATCATAAAGCTTACAAAGCTGCATAAGAACACAGTTAGAAAATTAAGTGATATAAGGAAAACAATACATAATGAAAATAAGAATATCAACAAAGGTATAGAAACTATTACATAAAACAAACAAATTCTAGAGCAGAAGAGTACCATAATTGAATGGAAAAATTCAATAGAGAGCTTCAAAGGCAGAGTTGATCAAGCAGAAAAAGGAATCAATAAACTTGAAGATAGGTCATTTGAAATTTCCAGTCCAGGAGGACAGTAAGAGAGAAAAGGAGAAGCAGAAAAAAACTATTTAGAAAGATAGAAAATAATTAACAAAATGGAAATAGTAAATGCTTTCCTATCAGTAATTACTTTACATTTAAATAAATTAAACTCACCAGTCAAAAGACATTACATGGTTGAACAGATAGTAAGATTCAACTATATACTCTCAACAGGAGGCTCCCCTTAAATATTAGCACACATGTGTACTGAAAGTGAAGGGATGGAAAAGATACTCTATGCAAATGGTAAACAAAAGACAGCAGGGATGGTTATACTTACCTCAGACAAAATAGACTTTGTCTATTCAGTTCTCGCTGTGGACTCTGCAGTGGCCCTGCAACTCAGTTCCAGTCCCTCTTAGCTATGAACCCGGGCAGTACTACCTGCTCAGGGAGCCACCCAGTTTCCACACCCATCTATGCACCTAATAATGGACTTTCAATCTAGAAATGCTTAAGTAGATGTGCATCCCAGCACTCGCCTATAGACCAAGGTCCTGGAGACAGTCTGGTTTGCTAAGGGTGCAGACAGAATTCATGCCCACTGAAGCCCCTGGTCATAGGCTCATCAGCCATGGGCCCCACTGCAGCAGTCACATAGTCCATTTTCAGTCTCATTCAACTGTGACCCTAGAGACAATCCCATCACCCTGGAAATCTAACTTTTTTTTTTTTTTTTTTGACATGGAATCTCACTCTGTCACCTGGGCTGGAGGGCAGTGGCACGATCTCAGCTCACTGCAACCTCTGCCTCCCAGGCTCAAGTAATTTTCCTGCCTCAGCTTCCTGAGTAGCTGGGATTACAGGTGTGCACTACCACACTTGGCTGATTTTAACAGGAGAAGTCTTTAACATGCCCAAACCAGTCTGTATGGACTGAAAAAGGTGCTTGCTTCTTCAAATGCAAGGCTACATGGATTGCATAGAATATAGCAGATACAGAAAAACATACATATTGCATGGTCTCACTTATAGGTGGAATCTAAAAAAATATCAAATTCATAGAAACAGAGTAAAACAGTGGTTATGGAGGGCACTGAGGGATGTGGAAAGATATAGATGAAAAGATGCAAAACTGCAGTTACGTATAACTTAGAGATTTGGTGTACAGCATGAAGACTATAGTTAATAATAAAACAATAAAATAAAAGGTAAAACATAAAATTTAGCCAAAACCCTAAGAGCTTGTTTCTATTAATAGTTTTTAATTTATTACTTTTATAATATTTTCTCTAAATACTAGTTTCCTTTATGAGATCTCTTAAGTGTAGGGTTTTCAAAAATAACTATTACATTATTAATATAATACCAGCAGACAGAATCATTCAGATGATTGTTTACAAGCATCATTGTGAACAATACAACATTGGTTTACTTTAGCTGTTTATTCTTATGTGTCATGTTTTTAGTAATTAATTTCTATATCATTCTATCTTGTTAGACATTATTATTATTATTTTATACATTTTTGTCACCAATATATGTACCTATTTTTTTGCTCATTGTTTCTTCTTCCATCTATTTTTTCTTCCTTCTGAAGCTTATCCTTTGGTGAGAGTAAATGGGTAATATATATTTTTTGTCAGAAAATTTTTTCATTTATCAATTGTTTTTGAAAGACTGTGGTATACAACTCCAGGATTACCACTGTTTTTTCTCAGTGCTTTCATTTTAATATGTCACTGTTTTCTGGCCTCCATTTTCATGTCAAAAGATTTACAGTGGTCTCTCTTTCCTCTGTAGTTATTCTGACTTTTTTCTCTAGCTGCCTTGAAGATATTTTCTTTGTCTTTAGTGCTGTCTGGTTCATTACAATCTTTTAAAGTATAGATTTCATTCTATCTGTCATGTTTGCTATTCATTATACACCTTAATTCTGAAGATTCATGCCCTACAGAAATTCTATAAAATTTTCAACCATTTTTTGCCTAAATACTGCTTTTTTCTTACTCTGCTTATTCTGTTTTTTTTTTTTTTTTTTTTTTTTTTGAGATGGAGTCTCGCTCTGTCGCCCAGGCTGGAGTGCAGTGGCCAGATCTCAGCTCACTGCAAGCTCCACCTCCCGGGTTCACGCCATTCTCCTGCCTCAGCCTCCCAAGTAGCTGGGACTACAGGCGCCCGCCACCTTGCCCGGCTAGTTTTTTGTACTTTTTAGTAGATACGGGGTTTCACCGTATTAACCAGGATGGTCTCGATCTCCTGACCTCGTGATCCGCCCGTCTCGGCCTCCCAAAGTGCTGGGATTACAGGCTTGAGCCACCGCGCCCGGCCTTTCTGTTTTTTTTTTTTAAGAACTTCAATTACATACATATTAGACCTACTCATTTTATATTCTACATTTATTGGCCTATCTTTGAGTTTTTTTTAATCTCTGAGTTGCATTCTGAGTAATATCATTAATTCAGCAAATATTTATTGGCCAGCTACTATATGCTGTGAACTAATGTTTAAGGTAAAGGAATAAAATAGTGAATGGCATAGACAAAATACCTTCCATTATGTGCTTACATTCTACTTGTCCATTTGTCTGTAGAGAAAAAAATACAGTGTACATTTAATTGCATAGTATGTGAGTTTTCAGGAAATGATGCGGAGAAAAACAAAACCAGGTAAGAGAGACAAGGAATATTAAACATTAAGGCATAAAAAGCCTATTAGAGTAATATTTGAACAGAGTCCTGAAAGATTAAGGAAATTGGGGAAGAATGTTTCAGGCAAGATAGGAAAAGGAGGAGCATGTTGGATAATGTTTGAGGAAAACTAAGAAGGGTAAAATGGAATTGGAGAGAGAGTGGTAACTTGTGTTACTAGGCATGGGGCAAATCTGGGAGATTCTTTTAAATGTTGAAAGAATATTGGCTTTGGTAGGATTTGGGCTAAGATGTGACATAATCCTACCTACTATATAAAAGGATCATTTCATGCTAGGTGGAGAAGAGCAATAACTGTATCTGGCAGATCAGGTAGTCGCAGAATGCAGTCAAAGAAGAGCAACTAGAACCTTTTTTTTTTTTTTTCTGAAAAACTAAAAAGAAATGAACTGTTGCTTTCTGAAATAGGGAGGATTGCAAAATAAGCATGTTATGGGGAGAAGAACAAGAAGTGCATTTAAGTTTTAGAGATTTAAGTGGTAATAATGAGGGAGGCAGATGTATATATGAGTAGGGAAGTTCATGGGAAAAGTCTGATTTGGAGGTATAAATGTATGAGTTTTAGCATATGATGTTATTTGGCCTTGAAATTGGCTTGGAGCACACAAAGAATGAGTGCAGGCAGAGCAATGATTCAAGGACTGAGCCTTGATTAATTTTAGCATTTAGTGCTTGCAATATGAGGAGGAACAAACAAAGGACAGTGAAGAGTCATGGTCAGTGAAATTAGAAAAAAATAAAACTCAGGAGAGGGGTTTTCTAGAATCTCAGCAAATATTTCAAGACAAAGCAATCATATGTGGGAAAGGCTACTGATAGCTCAGGTAAAATCACAACCTTTACGAGATTTGTGCTGGCGTAGTAGTGGGTGTGAGAGACTAGATGGCCTCAGCTTTATCCGCTAGTCCACCAGTTCTCACTGGTTCTCAATGTGGTTTCTCTGTACCAGCAGCATCTACATCATCAGAGAACTTGCTAGAAATGTAACTTTCTGGACCCTAACCCAAACCTACTGGGTTATAAATTCTGACAGTGGAGTCTAGCCATGTGTGTTTTAACAAGGTCTCCAAGTTCTGATGCACACTGAGGCTTGAGAACTACTACTCTCAGTGATGGATATCAGTAAATTCTCTCGGAAAAGTTATGACAACAGTACCGTTCAGGCTTATCATACTTACTGTACCTTCGTTAGCTTCCTCTTTGTGAAGATACTGTTATTTTCTGCTTTTTTAATGTGATTTGTAGCAGAAGGGTTTTCACTATGTCATGTGTGTAAGTGTACATGAGAGCGAGAAAGAAAGAGTATGTATATGTAGAGAGAGAATATGTATGTACATATGTAATATATATAAGATGTATCTCATTGTATTACTCTTAAATGTTTTTATTTTAATAATTTTAGATTTATAGAAGAGATGAAAATTAAGAGAGTCATTTGCACCACTTACCCAAATTCCCCTAATGTCAATGCTTTACATAACAACAATGCAACAATCAAAATCAGAAAATTAACATTTGTACAATTTTATGAACCAAATTACATTTTATATTAAAACTTTCCCACTTTTCTCACTAATGTTTTCAGTTCTAGGATGCAATCCAGGATCCTAAACTACATTTCATTGCATTTAGTGGTTAGTCCCTGCTAATCTGAGTTCTTCAGTCTTTTCTGGTCTTTCATGACATTGCCATTTTAAAAAAGTATTGCTCAGTTATTTTGAAGAATGTCTCTCAATTTGGGTTTGTCTAATGTTTTTCCATGATTAGAATCAGGTTGTGAATTTTTGGCAAGAACAACACGGAAGTGATGGTGTGCCATTCTCAGTTTTAGGATATTCCAAAGTTATACTTCAGCTGTGACTTGTTTCACTTAATTAAAACCCATTTACTTTGTCTCAGAGGTCATTTTTATTACACAAACTCTCTCTACATTAATACTCCTCATCTTTCCTCCAACATCTATTTTAACACTGACAACACAAAGTAGTTTCTGGCAGATGTAGAAAAGCCACATATAACATAAAGTCTTGGTGCTTTGACATGTGAATACAGTTAAGAGTAAAATAAGACTGGTTCCTCAGAAATTTTTCTGTCCTCTTTGCAAGTTATGGGAGAGGTCAGTGCTACTTCTGCTGGAAAATTGCTCTGCCGTATTCTAAGCATTAAAACAGATATTGATTTCTTTGACTGGCTTGAACTATCTCAGCATGGCCTTCCCTGAATGGACATTTTTCATCCTCAGAGTCCAAGGGAGGAACAGGTCCTGGGAAAATGGAAGTGGGAGGCTCATGGGCTGCTGTAACTGTGGATTAATGAAATCTTCCCAGGACCTAGGCAAAAGCATTTCTCTACATTGTTCAGCCTATGTTACTAGTTGCCAACACTAGTTTTGTAGGAAATATCTCCAAGTATTTAAAAGTTTTTTTTTTTTTTTTAACTTGGTTGGCTCCTCCTTTGTGTAGTTATCTTTTAGGAACCTGCCCAGGGGAATTGCGGTAGGTCGGGCTAGGTAGATTGAAGACTTAGATTTCTGGGTTCCATGTCAGAGATGACTCACCCCTTCACAGAGAAGAATTTTAAGAGAGATACAAAACACATTGCTAGTACTGGGGCCCTCTAACTTGCCTTAAAGTCAGCCAGCCTATCTGCACTGTTCCTTAGCTTTATGGGGGGAACTGGAGGGAACTATGATATTCTGCTTCAGTAGGCATCAGCAGTGACCCTGTTCTATTTTGAAGAGGAATTGTACAATAAATATGCACATGTTATTGTGAAAAGATAATTAGTTCAATTTTTAATTTGCTCAGTTGGAGACCCTTGTGAGATAGCTAAATGACCTTTTGTATATATGAAGCTCAGCACAATGTTTGGGGCTGAACATACACAGTTTAGTAGAGAAACTCTTTCTTAAACAACCAGAATTTGGTAGGATATAAACTTGATTTTTTTCAAATTATGATCTACAATCATGCTTTGTTAAATATGAAATAATATTGGGTAGATCCTATACTTTTAAAATAATTTACAGGTCTTAAAAAGTTCATGTGTGGTTAATAAATTTCATAATCCGCCCCATGTACCATTATATAAAAGTTAAAATGAATGAAAATTCATTTTAAAGATGTATAGACATAGAAAGATCTGCATTAAAAATGCTAAGGAAAAAAGCAAGATTAAGAGCGGTGGATGTCATATTAAATATAACTTTCGTATAAGAAAGAATAGACACAGAAATATCTTATAAAAGACACAATAATCTTTTACTTTTATATAAGAAATAACTCCACAAGAATTTAACAAATGTTATTACCTATAGGGAAATCAAAGAAATGAAATAGGATATCTTGTCATTGTTTGGATTTTTCCAACATATGAACAGACTATTGATTTAAAGTAAAAAATAAATAATTTTTTAAAATGGCTTAGTATTATAAAATTAAAATCCAGTCCAGATATCTAAAATTGCAGTCTTCCTTTCCTCCTGTCTGCAGTGGAATTCACTGCAGAATGCCTTGTAGACTGAGAGGCCTCAGTGGGAATGAGGTATGATTTGCTTATACACTTGTTTTCCCAGTTTACCCTTTAAAATGTAGGGAGTCCTTTCCTGCTTTCATTATTTCTTTATTTTCACCTATGCTTCACTCCTCTGCAATTAGTGATCTGGAAGAAAGAATAGAAGAAACAGCAGTGCTTGTTAGGTGACTGGCCATCTGTTTGGTCTTTTAGAGGCTACTGTTTCTGGCTAAACCTAATTTGCCAGAAATGCTCCTTTTGTGGCAGATATCCTAATGTTAGCTCACCTGTGGGGCATATATTACATTGGTGCCAAGGTAATTGAGGTTTCTGCATAGTTGGAATTTGCTGTTTGATATTGCAATACATTCTTAAATGAATGTGGTTACCTTAAACATTATTTCAATGGAGGATTCTTGCTTTATTTTTGCCAATGACTTATTAATTGCTGTTTATTTTAGACTTAGAGAAAAGATGTTAGACAAGAAGGAAATTTGAGTGATTTTTTTTTTATTCAAGTTCAAAATGATGTTACGGAGACAACTCATAACATCAACAATGCATTTGGCCCAGAGTGCAGTGGTGGTTCAAGGAGTTTTGCAAAGAAGACTAGAGCCTTGAAGATGAGGAGCCTAGTGGATGGCCATCGAAGGTTGACCATGGCCAATTGAGAGCAATCATGGAAGCTGATCCTCTTATGACTACACCAGAAGTTGCTGAACAACCCAACATTAAACATTCTACGGTTATTTGGCATTTGAAGCACATTGAAAAGGAGAAAAAGCTTGATAGGTGGGTGCCTCATGAGTCATGAGCTGAGCAAAAAATTAAAAAATCAGATTTTAAGTGTCATCTTCTCTTATTCTTTTTTTTTTTTTTTTTTTTTTTTTTTTTTTTGAGACGGAGTCTCGCTCTGCCGCCCAGGCTGGAGTGCAGTGACTGGATCTCAGTTTACTGCAAGCTCCGCCTCCCAGGTTCACGCCATTCTCCTGCCTCAGCCTCCCGAGTAGCTGGGACTACAGGCGCCCGCCACCTCGCCCGGCTAGTTTTTCGTATTTTTCAGTAGAGACGGGGTTTCACCGTGTTAGCCAGGATGGTCTTGATCTCCTGACCTCGCGATCCGCCCGTCTCGGCCTCCCAAAGTGCTGGGATTACAGGCTTGAGCCACCGCGCCCGGCCCATCTTCTCTTATTCTATGCAACAACAACAGACCATTTCTCTATCGGATTGTTACATGAGACGAAAAGTGGATTTTATACGACCACCAGTGCAGTGGTTGGACTGAGGAGAGTCTCCAAAGCACTTCCTGAAACCAAACTTGCACCAAAAAAAGTTCATGGTCACTGTTTGGTGGTCTGCTGCTGTTCTGATCAATTACAGCTTTCTGAATCCCAGCAAAAACATCACATCTGAGAAATATGCTCAGCAAATCGATGGCATGCACTGAAAACTGCAATGCCTGCAGCCCGCATTGGGCAACAAAAAGGGGCCAGTTCTTCTCCATGAGAACATCCAACTGCACATCGAAAGATGAACGAATTGGGTTAGGAAGTTTTGCTTCATTTGCTATATTCGCTTGACCTGACCTCTCACCAAATGACTACCACATCTTCAAGCATCTCAACAACTTTTTGCTGGGAAAAAATCTTCCACAAGCAGCAGGATGCTGAAAGTTGGTCAAACTCCGAAGCACAGATCTGTATGCTACAGGAATAAACAAACTTATTTCTTGTTGGCAAAAATATGGGTTGGAATGGTTCCTATTTTGATTAATAAAGACGAGTTTGAGCCTTGTTATCATGATTAAAATTCATGGTCCAAAACTGCGATTCCTTTTGCACCACCTTCAGGGAACCCTGTTCTTCAGGGAACCCTGTGAGGAGCCCTCTTCCCTCCACCATTCTCTGGCATGTGAGACTCTGACTTGACATTTCTAAACGTGCTCTACTCCTGGAGAATACCTCACAGCCTCTTGATCATGAGGGCCCTGTGCCCTTCCTCTTAGGTATGATACTTGCCACACAATTCACTCTGTACTATCGCACACAATGTCTTCTTGTCATGTTGGAAACTCACACATATTTGCTAGACCAAAGGGACCAATCTTATCTCTGCCCTGCCAGCTTCTTTCTGTTTTTCCTCCTCTGCTGCTTCCAGAGGCATTGAAGGCAAGTTGGCAAGTCCGCTGCACAAACAAATATTAAATCAGGAAATTAGATGCCAGTTATCCTCCTTGAAGGCAGCACCAATGTCTACAAATGAAATTTCTTGAAACTTTCCTCATGTCCCTTGGTGGTAAGGAAGTTCCCCTTCATTACTCCTTTGGAAAGGACAGGGTGAAGATCCAGCTGATCCAGATAGCCAATAACTCATAACTACAGTGATTTTATCATCTGTCTGGATCTCCTAGTTTTTCAATTTAAAAAAATGACCTATGATACAGGCAGTAACTGAGATGGAGTAGCAGAGCTTATTTAATGACATTTCAAATGTTCTAAAGATGGCATCCCCCACGGGTTGTTTGTTTGGGTTTCTCTTTAGAATAGCGAGTACTTATGTCTCTTTGTCTTTACTATTAGTTTCTAATCACCAATTTTGGGGCAACAGGAAATATTTTAGTTAGCATACTGATAACATTGACCCACAAAGAATATATATTTGCTTTGCTTTTCCCATGACCAAGGACAGGGATGTGCATAGAGTAGGTGTCACAAATGCCATTGAATAGAAGGATGACAGGTAGAAAAGAAAATAGAAAGACTAAATCAATGAATAAAAGTGTTTGTTTGTTATTTGGATAGACAATATTTCACAGAATAGTGCCAAAATAACTGTCTTCAGAAGTTTACTTAAGGTTAAACAGGCAAAAGTATGAAGTATATCTTACTAGCCAGTTACAAGTAAAGTAGCAGAGAATATTACAGAGAGAAGGAAAGGAGGCACACATTTGTATTGGCTTGTTCTAATGGTCTATCGCTTGCCTATGAAGCCCTCTAAAATCCATTAGTGTAATCGCATTGTACAATACAGTTTCCTCAATTTGGGCATTTTAAATAATATTTTGTGAGAAATAGAATAAATCACAATCTAGGATTCAAGAGAAAAAGGATAGCTATACAACTTTTTTTTTTTTTAGAGTTCAGGGGTATATGTGCAGGTTTGTTACGTAGGTAAATTTGTGTTATGGGGGGTTTGTTGTACAGGTTACTTCATCACCCATCACTTATTAAGCCTAGTACACATTAGTTATTTTTCCTGATCCTCTCCCTCCTCCCACCCTCCACCTTCCAATAAGCCCTAGTGCGTGTTGCTCCCCTCTACATGTCTATATGTTCTTACCATTGAGCTTCCACTTAGAAGTGAGAACATGCCATATTTTGTTTTCTCTTTCTGCATTAGCTTGGGAAGAATAACAGCCTCCAGCTCCATCCATGTCCCTGCAAAGAACATGATCTCATTCTTTTTATGGCTGCATAGTGTTCCATGGTGTATATGTACCACATTTTCCTTATCCAATCCATCATTGATGGGCATTTAGGTTGATTCCATGCCTTTGTATTGTGAATAGTGCCACAATGAACATATGCATGCCTCTTTATAATAGAATGATTTATATTATTTTGGGTATATACCCAGTAATAGATTCCTGGGTTGAATGGTATTTCTCTATTCAGGTCTTTGAGGAATTGCCATACTGTCTTCCACAACGATTGAACAAATTTACACTCCCACCATCAGTGTATAAGTGTACTTTTTTCTCCAAAACCTCACCGGCACCAGTTATTTTTTGATATTTTAATAATAGCCATTCTGACTATTGGCTGTTTGGGCTCTTTTTGATTCCATATGAATTTTAAAATAGTTTTGCTAGTTCTGTGAAGAATCTCAATGGTAGTATTGAAGCTATAAATTGCTTTGAGCAGTATGGCAATTTTAATAATATTGATTCTTTCTATCCATGAGCAACGTTTTGTAGTTCTCCTTATAGAGATCCTTCACCTCCTTAGTTAGCTGTATTCCTAGGTATTTTATTCTTCTTGTGGCAATTGTGAAGGGGAATTTGTTCCTGACTTGGCTCTCAGCTTGACTGTTGTTGGTGTGTAGGCGTAAAAGCACTAAGTTTTAAAACCATTTTAAGACAGTTCCCAGATTCAAACCTAACGACTAAAAAATGTGCTACATTTGCATAAATATTTTACCTGGTTTCAATATGGTTTTTGTTATAAAACAAAGTAACTTATCACTTGATCTTTTCGAATTTATATCCTACCTGGTCACAGCAAAGTCTCAGCTGATCAACTCTAGCTCACAGTGACATCTGCAGCTGTAGAACTGCCAGCCTGTCAGTCACTGTGTATTCATCCATCCCAGGACAGCTATCCAGAGAGTAAAGAGAAAGCATTAGCCACTCAAGCAGATATTTCTTACATAGGCATTTCTTTAGAAATGGTAACTTTTCAAGAATCAACCCTTAAAAGTTGCAAATGTAATATAATGTCGCTAGGTGGAGGTGAAATTAACTATCTTAGAGTTTCCTCCACCTTTGATATTTGACATTACCACACTAGTTGCAGCTAATTAGAGTAGTAAGAATAGTTTCTGGTGAGACAGAGTTAATGGCTTTTTGGAAAAATATTCTCAATGCTTTTTTTTTTCTTGAATCTTTCCATGGCTTTTCTAAACTACATTATCATTTCTATATTTTGAATAACTTAATGTATGTTCCAATTGCTTACATTTTTGTTGAATTAAATAAAAGACAAAATTGTTTATAATTTTTTGTTTATTTGTAAAACTGACTTTGTTGAGTGCTAGGTACAGAGTATTGAAAGATGACTAAGATGACCCTTCCTATTCAAAGAGTTTGCAAACTAAGGGGAGTATAGTCAAGGGAACCAGCAATTGTATTCTTTATGGGAAGATGTACAATCATATGGAAGATTGCTCCAGGAGTGCAGAGGGAATATGAAGACCTCAGACTGGCATGTCAAGCAGCACATTCTACAGTAGATGAAGTAGATCTGAAAGTCTTACCTCTACCTTTCATTTGATAGAATATAATATTCTACCAATATTCAATAACACACAATACCCCTGAGCATTTAGAACAATGCCTGATACTCTCTGAAAGCTTTTTGAATAAATAGAAAAAAGAACAAATCATTTTTTCTTGACATATAGTTTTCAGGAATTTAAATGGGATTATTTGTTTTAAAATTTGAAGTTAAAAAGTAATTCAGCCTCGAGTTTTATTTGAAGATAATGTAAACTGTTAAGGGAACTCCTTGAATGTAAACTTCTAGTGCATGTTCAGCCTTGTAAACAAAAAGCTGATTGGTTGTGATTGACCAACGAACTTCTTTAATAACCATCTGTCAGGCAACATATTTCTTACTCCATCTGCTGTGAAATGAGCATGAGACAAAAACAATGATAATATGTTGTGTTCCTGAAGCTTTCCAGGGTAACTAGCTTAGAAGTAAAGTCTGTAAGCCCAGCTGACATGATGAATTAATGTCAGAAAACAGTAGGATACAGCTTCAGAATAAAAATAATAATACTAATAATAATCAAGTTTCACACGGAAGTCTTTCCAGAATTAAGATGAGGGAATGGAACCCCTACTCCTCTGTTTGAGTAAAAACACCAGAAACATTGCATTGAATTTTAATGTATTTCGTTGAATTTGGGTTTCGCTATAAGTTTTAAATAGTTAACTTGTCTCATGGACAGAACAGCTAGTGTTAGTGCTTAAATAACGACTTCTTCAGGAGAAGTAGGAGGATTGAAAGAGGAAAGATAACTCATCTTTATTCAGGACCTACTAAGTGCCAGATGGTTAACATTTATATTTGTTTTTTATTTCTTTTCCTCTTTGCTTTCTTCTGCTCTGTTCTCTGTTTTTCTATCTTCCACATTTTTCCTCTAGTTGAGACGCTCATTGTCTCCTAATATATTATCTCCCTTTATTCAGCAATTATAGAACCATTGCTGTTAGCTGGAAAGATAGCTGCCCCAAATAAAATCTACTGTCCCTGTCATTACCTGGAGCTAGATTCTGATTCGTGGAGGAGGTGGAAATGACATGGTAAATGTGATACGTCCTTAGAGGTGGGATGTCACAAACACTTTTCTGGCTTCTTTTCCTTCTTCCTCCTGACTCAAATGAGGATATGATGGCCAGAACTAAATGGACTATTTTAGACTGTGAAGCAGAAGCTGTATTTTTAGGTTGGTAAATAAGGAGTTATGAGAAGTCAGGATGGTGTTCATAGAGGCTTCCTACCAAGCCTGGGTTTATGCGAGAAAGAAGCATCTGGTTTGAGACACTCTTATTTTTAATTTTGATTACTCACAGCCAAGCCTAGTACTAATACATTTCCATTATTTCATTTATATATTGTTGCTTGATCTATTAATTAATCAAACACAGTGGCCCACAGATGAGGAGTAGTTTCATGATGAACACGTGTTGAAAATTCATACACGTGGATTTTCTTTTTTTTTTTTTTTGAGACAGAGTCTCGCTCTGTCGCCTGGGCTGGAGTGCAGTGGCCAGATCTCAGCTCACTGCAAGCTTCGCCTCCCGGGTTTACGCCATTCTCCTGCCCGAGTAGCTGGCACTACAGGTGCCTGCCACCTCGCCCGGCTAGTTTTTTGTATTTTTTAGTAGAGACGGGGTCTCACCGTGTTAGCCAGGATGGTCTCAATCTCCTGACCTCGTGATCCGCCCATCTCAGCCTCCCAAAATACTGGGATTACAGGCTTGAGCCACCGCGCCCGGCCGTCACGTGGATTTTCATTCCCTTCTACTACTTTATAGCTGTGTGATGTTGAGAAAGTCACTTTATTCTTTGAACCTAAGTTTATTTATCTAGACAATGATAGGTTTGGACCAGTAGTTTTCATCTGAGGCAAGCTGACCTTCCAGAGGATGCTTGGCAATTTCTGGAGACATTTTTGATTGCCGTATTTGAGTGGTAGAGTGCCACTGGCATCTCGTGCGTAGAGGCCAGGGATGCTGGTAAACATTGTACAATGCACAGTACCACCCACTTATGACAAAGGATTATCTGGGTCAAAAATGTCAATAGTGCCAGAATTTGAGAAACCCTGGTTTAGACAAAATGTTTTGGCTCCTTTCTAAGGTCCAGTAGTTCTTTCAGGATTGAAATAATTCATTTATTATTGAGAGATTATTATTATATTTCTTGTGGGACTTCAACATTTAGTAGGACAAAATTTTAGACAATGAAACAGAAAAAGGAAAATTTAGTTTCTATAAGTTGTGTGGTAGAGCAGGTGCCAAGACTGGTTAATGAAACAGGGATTGTTCTATGGCTCTATTCTGTCCTCCCCAACATGCTGACTTTGTCCTCAAGCTGGGTCTACGTAGGCCTCTCACACGGCAGCCAGTGTTCCTGATGTCACATATAAAGAATAGGGTAATGCTGCAGAGGAGACAGTTTTTTAAAATCTATTTTTATTGGCATGATGTCTATTTCTATTGGCAAGATAAATCATTTACAATAACACTAAAAAAACTTTTTCCTAACAACTTAGCAAAAATTTCTGCTCTGCATTTTTTTATCTGAAGGTGACATCTAGGAACTAGCAGTTTGCCATCTTAAAAAGAAGCAGATCCAGGCAGGGGATAAAGTCAACCTGTTGAAAGTGGCAGAGAAGAAAGATAAAATGAACCTGAGCCCGTAATGGCATCATTGCATGGAACAACCTTAGAAATACCAAACTATGGGAATTTGTATTGTGTGAACGAATTTTCCTTTCCAAGTATCATCACTTGACCTCAATCACTGGCAGAAAGAATGAGACCATTTCTTCTTTTAGAATGTGATTCGCTCTCGGCGACTGGGGTGAGGGCTCACCTCTTCTGCAGCATATGGCTATGTGGAAAATGGTGGGTGCTTGAATGAAATCTGGGTTCCAATAGAAAAAGCAAAGGGGGAAGGATAGTTACTAAGTAGGAAACCGATAATATCTGCTATTAATATTTACTATGTGACAAACACTGTAAAGGAGTGGGGGTTTTAAGACAAGTATTGTGGAAATCTTTGTGCCCATGGAGTTCCCAGTTTCCAGGAGAGAGCATATGAATAAATGATACATTGTGGAACAGTTCGGTGCACTGGAATGTAACAGTGTTAAACAAAGCTTTGGTAGCAAGCATGAGAAACAGGCTAACAAAAGCAGGTGAAACATACAAATATAGTGAAATTAAAAATAGGAAATTTATTTTACATTTTTTGTAGAAAAATTTTTGAGGAGAAGCAAATTTAAAAGGCAAAAAGGACATCCTCAAAATTTTTTCCAGAAAAAAATAAAATTATGACAGTATAAAAATAACAAGAGCCCGGGCGCAGTGGCTCACGCCTGTAATCCCAGCACTTTAGGAGGCCCAGGCGGGCGGATCACGAGGTCAGGAGATCGAGACCATCCTGGCTAACACAGTGAAACCCCGTCTCTACTAAAACACAAAAAATGAGCCAGGCGAGGTGGCGGGCGCCTGTAGTCTCAGCTTCTCGGGAGGCTGAGGCAGGAAAATGGCGTGAACCTGGAAGGCAGAGCTTGCAGTGAGCCGAGATCGTGCCATGTGCTCCAGCCTGGGCGACAGAGCGAGACTCCGTCTCAAAAAAATAAAAATAAAAATAAATAAATAAAATAAATAAATAAAAATAACAAGAATTATTCCTGAAAAGAGATGCTGTTGATACAGTTTGCATCTATGCTGTTCATCCTGTATTTTTGTGGTCTTCCACACTATAGAAAGGTCCAATTTTATTTGAATATAATACATACATATAGTTTGTTTTAGAGTCTGCAAAAATATTACAAGAAATTTCCAAGCAGTCTATGATATAAACCACAGTGATTTTGTATTTCCTAGACTAGCCACAATACGTTATATTGGCCTTTGAGCCCACATCTTCTGTCTATTATATTGTTTTTCTAATTATGTCATTAGTTCAGGTTCAGCTTCACCAGATGGACTGAAAGTCTTTTGAGGGCAAGCATTAGATGATAATAATCATTTCATCCCACCTCCAAGACATACAGTAGGAACAGAAGGGAATAAAAGCAATGACATCAAACAGAAAATGTCCCTTTTCATGGCAGTGATAGTGCTGTGACTGAAGCAAACTTTTGTCACTGAAGTCTGTTCATCTTTGGTATGGAGACATTTAATATAATTAAACAATGTTAAATCTGGGTAATACTTTACCATCTTAGTTGGAGCTTTTAATTTTTAGTAATGAAGTGGTGGCTAAAGACATAAATGAGTTTCTCGAAATCCCACAGCTAATTAGGCCATGAGTGGAGACAAGATGCTAGAACACAAATACCTAGAACACAAATACAAGCACGAGTGCTAGCAAAATTGAAGGTAGAAGTCAAACCAAACACCATGTGTTCTCACTCAAAGATGGGAATTGAATAATGAGATCACTTGGACACAGGAAGGGGAACATCACACACCAGGGCCTGTTGTGGGGTGGGGGGAGGGGGAGGGATAGCATTAGGAGATATACCTAATGTAAATGACGAGTTAATAGGTGCAGCACACCAACATGGCACATGTATACATATGTAACAAACTTGCACATTGTGCACATGTTCCCTAGAACATAAAGTATATAAAAAAAAAAAAAAGTCAAAACTGTTAAGAAAGCTGTTTCTATATATTTTTTCTCATTTCCTTGTAAATGGTGAGAGATTATCTTTTTGGTCAGAACCTGTGCCTTGAAATTTTGCCTTATACGTTTTCAATATTTGTATTGAGAAGCGTTGAAACAGAAACCAAATACCTCCAACTGAGTTGAAAGGACTCTTCTATTAAATAGCTCTCTAGTGTTTCAGCCAGCAGTGAAATTTCAGAACATTTAATTTGGCCAAGTAAAAATTCTTAGCTGTCACCTTTTTCTTTCTTTCTTCTTCTCTTTTCTCCCCTAAATTTGCAGAGGGAGTCTTGAGATCTATTTTAACCTAATTATTTTTGACAGGCCAACAGTACCAAACAGGATGAAATTATAACCTTTTCAGTTAATTGTTGTGATTATCTACTTAGCATAATGCTCTTGCCTGTCACACTAAGGAGATACCTGCTGTGGGGATGCAGTTAGGTATGAAGTGTGCACCTTAAGATTTCATTAAAAAATCAAAATATGTACTCACATTAGGGAATGGAACAGAAGAAGATGAGCACCTGGGTAACCGGTCAAGAAGTAGAAGTTTATTTTGCAGATGAATGACTGACTGAACCCTCTCTCAGTCTGACCTTTTTATATTGTAAGAACCAGAAAGAGAAGAGTGAATTAAGGGTTTGGTGACCCATGAAAAGTCATTTTGCAAGATAATGTCATAGAAATCAACTGTCTAAGTTAGGGTTTGGGGCGAGGAAAGGTGGAGCCATTCATGAAAGAATTTGATGAAGCGTAGTAGAGAAATGGACCAAAGTGACAGTAGAGGGAGTACACTCAATAACTTCTTCCTGATAGCAGGCGTAAAGAAGCCCTGCTGTGCATGGGGATAAGTGCATAAAGGGAAAAGAATGACAAGTTGGAATAACATCACTTGGAGAAACGATCCTTTGGGTCATTGTTTCCATTTTATTGATTTCATCAGGGGACTCATTTATCTTTTATTTTGGGCCAGACATATTACTAGGATAAAGGACAATCAGGACATGTATTGTTCATTTTTCATGAGAGGATAATAATGTCCACATTACAATATCCATTTCTATTAGCTAAGGACATTGAGAATCAAGACTTGTGATTATATACACAGCCAGGATGACCAGGAATTCTCATGTCTAAAGGCTCTCCTGGTGTTTGCTGTGAAAACCAGAGACTCATTTTTACCGGTCTGCCCTTGAAACTATAACCTTATTCTAATTGGCTTCAATATTATTCATAACTCCAAGATTAATTAAACTGTGTTCAAGACGTTAGAGAGGGCATCAGGAGTCAAATCCTTACTTAGGACTCGCAGATATATTGCTTCCATGCTGTCTGACCTCAGAAAATATCTGTATAATGTCTTTTGGGTTTGGTAGCCCTATAACCTTAACCTTGTCTAGTTTCCCGAGAAGTATTGGTAAGTTTTGCCTTTCTCTCTTCTGAAATATAGATGTTAGACTGCGATTTGAGACACAATGAAAGATGAAGTTAAAGTAATTTACAGATGCCTAATACCACATTTAAAGAAGTTTTTTTGCGGAGTTGGGGGTGGACGGGGAATGGAGTCTCGCTCTGTCACTGCTGGAGTGCAGTGGAAAGGTCTCAGCTCACTGCTATCTCTGCCTCCTGAGTAGCTGCTATCTCTGCCTCCTGAATTCAAGTGATTCTCCTGCCTCCTGAGTAGCTGGAATTATAGGCATGCATCACCATGCCCGGCTATTTTTTTTTTTTTTTTTTTTTTTTGAGACGGAGTCTCGCTCTGTCACCCAGGCTGGAGTGCAGTGGCGCGATCTCGGCTCACTGCAAGCTCCGCCTCCCGGGTTCAAGCCATTCTCCTGCCTCAGCCTCGCGAGTTACTGGGATTACAAGTGCCCACCACCAGGCCTGGATAATTTTTTGTATTTTTTAGTAGAGACGGGGTTTCACCATGTTAGCCAGGATGGTCTGGATCTCCTGACCTCGTGATCCGTCCGCCTCGGCCTCCCAAAGTGCTGGGATTACAGGCATGAGCCCCCGCGCCCGGTCTACTTCTTAAAAAATATGTCAATTAGAGTATAAGAGGCCTTGGGTGTGAAAGGGAGATTAGGCCAGAAAGAAAGAATAATCATAGCATTGAGAGCATGAACTATGGAGCTAGAGAAATTGGGGTTGTATCTCTGCTGCAGCATTTGCTAGCTGGGTAGCCTTGGGCAAACCAACTTCCTTCTGCCTTTTTCTGCATCTTTGAGATGAGGATCCTAATAGTGATTATTCATCAGATTGAGCGTACAATGAAACAGTATAGAGAAAATGATTAGAAAAAAAATCTGACTCATATTAAAGGCTCAGTAATTGTTAGATTAATGATGGTAGTATTTTGTCTATTATTATTTTTCTTTTAGTATCCTGTAAGACTCTATTTTGCCCATCAAACAATAAATTAGAAATTTCCTTCTTAGTAAGGGCTGGGGCTTTAGACCAGGAAAGAATTAGTTTAAATAGTTAATAGTAGCTTTGACATTGGGAGAAGGGGTGAGTGATGATTACTACGATTTTCCATCCTAATATTCTCTGAGGACCCTTTTTGTGTTGAATGGTGTTTGCTGATTTCTCAGCTTCACACTTGTCCCTCTTATAGACGTTTCTTTATCAGTGGGGCTAGAGATTTGCTTATTACATTTCATACTCTTTTCCTTGGCAGATATCTGTTAGGTTCTTCCAGTGGGGAATTACTGGAGATCAGAAGGTGGGATAAGGGAAAAAGAAGGTGTTGCCAGTCGGCAATAGTAAGAGAATTGATTGTAGCACCAGCACTTTGGCATTTTAGTACCATATATGATATTGAGCTCAGTAAGATCTTCAACACAGATAAAATTGCATGGAAAAGTAGGTCACATGGGGCAGCAATCATGCTGTATACAGCTCTTGGTTATAGGATGTAGCATATTATTCTAAAGCATCTGACCTCATAGAATGATAGAGTCAGTCTGATGATTCACTTGCTATCAGTTGAAAGACAACACCTTGTGAGTTTGGGCTGTTTTCCCACAGAGTGTGATACATGCTTAGAACCTTTGTTGAATGGATCATGCTGTTTCCCTCACAGCAAGATACAGCAGTTTAGAAGTAAAGAGTGGAAGCAAGCGATTCCTGTCACTAATGTCTCTAACAACCCACTCACAAACGTTTGCTTCCCATTTCCAGAATCTTGAGTTTTTTTGATTTAGGAGTTTTAGAGCCCAGGAGGAAAACGTTTAAGCATCACAACATTGTTTTCCATAAAATTAAGGTTGAGGCTGCTACTTGCTTATTTGAGTTCCTCATGCCATCAAGTCAAGAGTCAAATATGGGGTTACTGTACAGGCTGGGGTTTATTTATTTTTATTAAAGTGAAAATAGGATGCTGTTTCCCATAGAGGCAGGAGAAACTAAGAGACCTGGGGGATTCTCTGGGTTGTCTCTTAGTAGTATTAGTACTTCTCTGCACAGAAGTAAACATTAGTGGAAGATGACAGAAATCCAATAATAGTAGGACAAACAAGTAATCAGAAATTCAGGAATAAATAATTAGGTAAAGAACACTAATCAGCTGACATGTTTGCAGGGGCATGGGGAACATTAGATAGATCACAGACTAAGGAAGTTATAACATCAACTATGTTCTCCTGGATAGTTACAGAAATGAAGACTGTGGTGACTGCTCACATTTTCCCATTGTTTGTTATGTACATATGTTAGGTAGGATTTATATTTTCCTTTCCATTTTTTCTACTATATTGTGTAAGAGGAGGTACAAAAGTCTTTTTAGCTAATAATATGTCTAGGTGGGCTTTTAACAAAACTAGAAGTGGAATTAATATTATCTAGTCACTTATTTGACTTAATATGTGCCCTTTTCAGAGGAAATAATGTCTATCTTAGTATTTATGAAAGCCATCTGTTTCTTTTAGTTGTGAGGAAACCTGACATTGTTAAAGTTGTTGTTTGGGAGTTTAACTATGGGAAGAATGATGAGTATGAAAACCAGTCATCTGGAATGGGCTCTCCCAAATGGTGTCTCTAGTCTTTCAGCTTCATGTTCAACCTTTAATATTCTTTCCTTGAAACAAGGACTGGAAGCCTTCTAAGTTACGTTCTCAACATTCCTTTTTCAGCTGGCTTTCCATCACTTTCAGCCAATGGGAAATACGGAAGTGAAGTTAGAAGAAGGAGAAAAGATGTATTTTTTTTTTTTTTTTTGCTTTTGTAGGTGCTTTACAGAATGTCAGTGGTATCACCAGTAGAAACAGTAGCAATAGCTGCTATCATTTTGTGTGTCTTGGTTCCAGATAAAGTAGCTCAGACCCAACAACAGCATTTCCAATGGGACAGTGATCCTGGGCTTGGGGTGTAACGCTCCTCTGCTTCTTCAGTTCTATGGGGGGCAGAAACCACTTTTAGTTACAAATTTCAGGAAAAATTTACCTTCCCCTTTTATCTCTTCTTAAGAGATTGGCTTAAAAGCAAATCTCTGCATTAAATTCAATTTCTAAAGATACCCAGTTTTCCTTATTGCATATAAGTTAGTGCAGCCTGATGTAGGAAATGTTATCAGCTTCCAGCTGTTTCCTTGTTCTGCTGCTTGGATTGCTTAAGACTATTATAGGACAAGTTCACATGCTGAGAGAGTGAAAGAGGTGTGACACAGATGCAGTTCTACTCACTTCATTTATTTGGTTTCTTTCTACTCCGTTTTGGACATTTATCCTTCATAGTCTTAGTATTACAGAGCACCATCTGTTTTGAGGAGGAGGATTCGGAGTACTCATATTTAGTCCTATGGTGTTTCCACAATCTTTGTTTAAGTCTTTTGTATCTCTGGTTTAGGACGTGCATTTGTTACACTCTTCTTTTCTATAAGCGTTTCCACACTGTTTAGTTAGATATAGCATTACCAGGTAAAATATAGAATTCTTGGTTAACTTTGAATTTCACATAAATATGACATGGGACATATTTAGAATAAAAATGTTTTGTTGGATTTTTTTCTTTTCTTTTGCTAAATCTGGCAACCCTAGTCTGATAAGTTCCATAAGAATTATTCTAAGAGCTGCCTATGCTGTAACAGAATTATATTATGCAGAGATTTCTGTTTTATAGGTTCAAATACAGGTTAAATGTGTTCAATCTTCAGCAGAGAGATCAAGGTAATTGATTTCTCAACTCCACATTCCTTCAGCCGTCAACAGTAGGGGGATGGCATCTAACACTCTAGACCAATGGTTCTTAAAGTGCGGCCCCTGACCGGCAGCGTCAGCACCACTTGCAGATACTCAAGATTAAGCCTCACCGAGATCTACCTAGTCAGAAGCTCTGGTGTTGGGGTCCAGCAATCTGTGTTTTTATAAACCCTCTAGGGCATACTAATGCAAGTTCGTGTTTGAGAACTGTAGTCAAATATGCAGTGTAGTCAAATATATAGCACCTGTAATATTACTCCTTCCTCCTCTGCTGGTGCTAGAAGTTACCATTTCTTGACTATGTTATTTCCCACAAGAGCTGTGTCTAGTCCCAGAATATTTTTAAATTGAGCTCTTTTTTTTTTTTTTTTTTGAGACGCAGTCTCGCTCTGTCACCCAGGCTGGAGTGCGGTGGTGCGATCTCGGCTCACTGCAAGCTCCGCCTCCCGGGTTCACGCCATTCTCCTGCCTCAGCCTCCCGAGTAGCTGGGACGACAGGCGCCCACCGCCACGCCCAGCTAATTTTTTGTATTTTTAGTAGAGACGGGGTTTCACCGTGTTAGCCAGGATGGTCTCGATCTCCTGACCTTGTGATCCGCCTGCCTCGGCCTCCCAAAGTGCTGGGATTACAGGCGTGAGCCACCGCGCCCGGCCTTAATTGAGCTCTTTAGGCAGGCACTGCCAATTTATTTCCCAATGCATTATTAACCCCAGGGTATACTTCCATCTTACCATCCCCAACTTTGGAATCTCACTAAAACCTACTAGAATAATGCTTTATATTCTGAAATATCCTTCCTTACAATCTACACTTTTTTCAGATGTAAGTTTTCATCAAAGATGTATCAAAATGACCAAGACTGACAATGAGTTAAATGAGCCTCATGTGTGAATGCTGATTCCTGGTACAGAGATGCACATCTGAAAGCAATGAAATTCATTAGCGAAAAGGTCACTATCATGGTAAAACTTAAGGTACTGTGTAAGGCAAGTTCAATAAATTATTTTGGTTAAGAAAGATTTAACAGTGACATGAAAATCACATTGAAACAAGTAACCGTTTATTATTTCTATGTATAAATTGTGGGTTTGGTCTATTGTCTTGGGAAGTCTTGAGATATAACATTCCTGTGCTAAATCTATTTGAGTTTATTTGGAGATTCTGATTGAGACACCTTTTGAATTCACAGAGGAAAAAAATCTCATTTTCCCATAGGTAAATAATCCTGAAATAAAGTCATTATAAATTACAGTGTGGCTTATTTACCATCAATACAAACCCCATTAATTAGATGTTGGCTTGATCAATTGCAAGGCGGCACTGGGTCAGGTCAACGTTAGAAAAAGAATAATGAAAGGTTGCTTGGCAAGAGGCTAATTCTAATGAGTAAACTTGAAGTAATTTTTTTTTTTTTTTTAACTGCAGAGGCAGGAATCATGCCTCCCTGGCCAATTCCTGAGAGTCAGGAGTACTGAGCAGACGTGAGCATTAAGAATTAGTCTCCAAATACATGGAAAACTGATCACATCCATTACTAATACAGATATTCTCATGAAAAATGAAATATTTTTATCTATATTACTGGCAGTGTTTTAATGAATGAAGAATTTTGGACTATCAAGGGTGTGATAGCATCTAAATTCTCAGATTCTACTTACAGGAATGTTAATTACTACATATTTGATGAAGGTTAATTTGATTATATTCATCAAGAGTCTTTTGAATATTCTCCTTGACCCAGTAATTCAACCTGTTGGAATCTGTCTTTTAAAATAATTAGAAATATAAGTAAAGACTTATGTACAAGGAGGTTTCCCTATTTTTAAAATAGAGAAAATTTAGAAATAGTAGCTTGAATAGCTCTATTAGTAAGCAAATGGCTAAATTATGGTGCTAATAATGTCGATTCTAATGATTTTAATCATTATATGACTGTTTATTTTATATTAAATTCTTATGATAAAATGCAAGGTGGAAAATCAGGATAGAATACTAAGTCTATCATTTATAGAACATGATGATTAGCATTTTGGTGGTTTTATTATCTTCCATTTTACTATAAATATATTTGTGCGTCCGTACACAGAATTGGATTTTTATATGTACAGTCATCTCTCTGTATTCAATGGGGAATTGGTTCCAGGACCCTTGCAGATACCAAAACTCACAGGTGTTCAAATCCCACAGGTGGCCTGTGAAACCCTCAATATAAAAGTTGGCCCCTCATATCCACAGGTTCTCCATCACATGTCAGTACTTGGTTTGTTGGATCCATAGATGGAGAACCCAGGTGGACAAGGGGCAAGGTGAAAGAAGGAAGACCAGTTAGGAGGCTTTTAATATGTCACGTGAAGGATAATGATGGTTACAGCTGGGGTAGTAGCAATGGATAAGTGTGGCATGGTCAGATTTTGAATATAGTTGAAAATGCATCCAGTTAGACTTTTTGATGGACAGGAGGTAAGGCACAAAAGAGAGAAAAATCAGGATTGTGCCAAGATTTTGGTTTGACAAACATTAAAAATGAAGTTGTCTTTACTGAGATAGAGTAGTCTTTGGGAGAAGCAGATTGGTGGTTGAGGAGGGATGGACCAAGAAAAGAATAATTTTGTTTTGGATATGTGGATATGTTGAATTTGAGGTACCTATTACACGTGCCCGTGGAGAAACACAGTAGATGAGAACTGGATGCAAAAATATAAGTATATGGGAGAAGACTTGACTGGAATTATAAACTTGGCCATTGCAGTTCTAGAAAGTATTTAAAGGGAGGGGACTGGATGATCTAAAATGACGTGTTAAGTGTCAATGAAGAACAGGTCTGATGACTGAGCCCTAAAACATCCTAATGTTAGAAGTTAGGAAGGTAAACAGAAATTGCAAAGGAGACTGAGCACTTTCAGCCAATGTGAGATAGTTCTTTTAGAATAAAGATTCCAGGATTTTAATATACATGAGAATTATCTGAGTGTCTTGTTAAAATGCAGATTCTTACACTTTGAGTCAGAGAGAAGTTTGTGATTCTGCTTTTATAACAAGCTCAAAGCAATTCCTCTATTGCTGGCCCTTAGACCACACATTGAGTAGCAAGGACCTAGGAGAAAGTGGCACAGTGTGTTGACTAGCGGAATATTTTTGTATCTCTGGGAAATTCCAATAATCCACTTGAAATGTATGATCATGAATTTTAAGTGATACTAGTCAGCAAGGTTGTGTGTTTTTCTAAGGCCATTTGGAAATTTGGGTCCAGATGTTGAGTAGGCAGAGACCAATATTTAATCCCAGTTGCATTTTGCTAAATATGTAAAAAGGGGGGAGAGAGGGACAAAGGAGCTGAAACACCATGCAAAGGAGTGACTATAATGATGGGCTATGAAATTTGAGAACAATAGAGGAAGAAATAAAAGCACAAGGGGATGGAAATCAATAGTGAAAATTTGGTAATGTTAATGGATTGGAAGTCCCAGTGGCTGGGTGAAAGTTAGAGTTCAAAAATAAGTAGGTCTGGGACGAAAAAATGGGAGGTGTTAATAGGAGAATGGCTGCTTGAGACTATGGGTGGGTTGCAGGTATAGTAATTCCAAGGTCTAGGTTATGACCATGGGAATAGGTAACTGAGGTGAAATGATGACACAAACAACTCAGTGACAGATGCTGGAAAGATAATCTATGTGGAGATTAACAGCACTGAGTCTTGAGACAAAAATCGTGGGAGAGAGACATGATTCATGTGCTAACATTTAGAGGAATTAGGGACAATAGCCCCAAGATCCACAGCGGACTGCAAACTAAAGAGACATAGTAGGTGGTAAAGAATGAGAGTAATTCATGAAGTTCTGAAGTAGTTTCAATTTTCCATTTTCAGGTCATTTGGTAGGAAATGCCCCCAAGGAGTTATGCCTGTTCATTTGAGTGGCTTTGGTCCATTAATGTGAGCATAAGATGTCACCTCTTGGAAAGTCATTTTCAAGAGCCAAGATACAATTCTCCATGTCTATTTCTCTGCACCACACTGAATGGCAAGATGCAGGTTCCATCCACCTGGTCTCAAAATGATGGTGACATGGAGTAGAGTTTTCCACTGAGCAGACATGGACAGGTTAGGTGAATGAGAAATAATATTTTTGTTATTTTAAGTCAGTAAGATACTGAATTGATTGCTAATAAATCCAAATTAAAGGCCATAATTAATATACTTAATTTGATAGTATGAACTTCAAACAAACTTGGGATTTTTAGGCAGAAGGAGAATAGTAAAAAAGTGTTATGAAAAACAGAGAAGATTGTATTCCTCACTTCAGGCTTAAAGTTACCAGCTGTGTGGGAGAGAAAACAGAGAAATCTATGTCTTCAGGAGATTAGAAACAAAGAATGCATGGAGAATTTAGGAGATTTTGCTGAGAATATGGGTATTACAAAGAGATTGTTAACTTAGATCAGATCCGGAGATCTGAAAAGCATTTGTACAAGAGATAAGAGACATTCTGAATGTCTTGCAATAATCAAGGATATAGGGCAGGGATCAGCAAACATTTTCTCTAAAGGGTTAGGTGGTAAATATTTTTTGGTCAAGCAGCAAAATTGAACATATTATGCAAGTACCTACATAACTACTTAAAATGTAACCATTGACGTATACAAAAAAAAATATTCTTAGCATTCAGGCCATACAAAACGGGGAAGCAAGCTGCAGTTTGCTGACCCCTGATAGAAAGCATGATGGAATTAGGTCCTTCCTTGCTTTTCAGGAATTTCAGTGCCATCAGCATATAATTACTGCTGAACATATTCCCACTATGGCTACTTCTGCTGCTGTGCCTGTAGCCTCCACTGCTACTATTACTGCCATGACAGAAAGAAATGATACCAAGATTACCAACATTCCTTTTAACATCGTCATTCCAAGTACTGCTATCTTTCCCTAACATTTATGAGTACTTGCTCTTTTCTATGCTTTGCTAAGTACTATAGTATCACAGCTCTTTTGTGGTTCACTATAATCTTGAAGATGGAATTATTATTTCCTTTGAAGGGTTAAAGAAACTGTGACTTGGAAAAATTAAACTCCAATGGTACCTAAGTGACATGGGCACCAATGGAAACAGCATTCTTATTTCCACATATGTCACTTCAAAAAATATATATTATGTTACTCTTTTATGCTTTTCCCACATTACTTACATTTTGATATCTCCTGTTCAGAAATACTGGTGGTGAGGAAGTCAAGCTAGCTATGCAAATGGCTCTAAATCTTATACATCCTTATGACTATTGATACACTGAAGTGTTCCACTGTCATGCCTTTTCCTGACCTATGTAATAATCTCCCCCAAACTGGTTGGCACTGGGCCTGAATGGCTGCCCTTATTTTAGTTTCATTGAATGAAGTTCATTCTTGAGGTTTTAAATATTTAAAATTAATGGACAGTTTGGGAAAAAGTGGACTGATCAAGCGAGAGGTGTTTGACCTCAATTGCATCTGTATTTAAAGTTGACCTTTTTTTCTATAGGAAGATTAAAAATATTGAAGTTAGAACAGAAAGTAGTACTTCTGTTGTATCCACGTAATATATTCGAGCTCCTTGACCTGTCTAGGGGAACAGAAAGACCAAATGAATAATATGACTGAGATCTACAAAAGAGGAATCTTCAAGCAGGCAACTTAACCCTCATTTAAATAGGGAAGAAACAAAGGTTTTGCCAATAGTTACCTTCTTTAACTTTTATACTTTTCAACAAGAAGAAAATTTAGTCATGAAAAATAATTTTTTATAAAGGCTGACATTTTGGCCCAATATTGTTGTTATTGACTTATTTTTTTTTACACAAGTTTTAAGTCCACAGCAAAATTAAGCAGAAAGTACAAAGAGGTCCAATGTGTTTTGGCTATTTTAAAAATTAATAGACTACTTGTTACATAAAACGAGGTAGGTTTTCTTGTTTGTTTTGTCTTTTTTTTTTTTTCAATAAGACTCTAAAGGGTACATTTATTTTGTCTGCAAATCAAGGGTGCATACATGTTGCCTTGTTTCCTCTTCACTTCAAAAATGTAAAGTTTCATCTAGAACTTAATTGTATAAGTATTTGAGGAATAATTCATACCTTTATTATAGCAGATAAAAGTCTAGATAGGACATTTAAAAAATAATTTCTAAATTGTACCACAATTGTTTTAATTTCAAAAAACTTTCCTTTATCGTATTTTTATCTTTTATTTTGTATGTTTTAATAGTTTCAAATTTTATTTTAGATTTGAGGGAATGTATGCAGGTTTGTAACATGATTATATTTTATGATGCTGACATTGGGGGTTTGAATGATCCCATCACCCAGGTACTCAGCATAACACCCCATAGGCAGCTTTTCGGCACCTGCTTGCCTCTCCCTCCCTTCCTCTAGTAATCCCCAGGACTATAGTTCCCCTCTTGTATATTTATGAACCCAAAGTTTAACTCCACATATAGGTGAGAATATGTGGTATTTGATTATCTGTTCCTAAGTTAATTCACTTAGGATATGGCCGCCACCTGTACTCATGTTATTGTAAAAAAAAAAATACATAATTTTGATTTTTTTATGGCTGGCATTCCATGATATATATTTACCAAATTTTATTTATCCAGTCCACCATTGATAGGTATGTAGGTTGATTTCATGTCTTTGCTACCGTGAATAGTGCTGTTATTAACATGTTAGTACGTGTGTCTTTTTGGTTAAAAAAAAAATGTATTTCCCTTTGAGTATATACCCAGAAATGGGATTGGTAGATCAAATGGTAGTTCTGATATAAGTTCTCTGATAAATTTTCAAACTGCTTTCCACAGTGGCTGAACCTATTTACATTCCCACAAACAGTGTATAAGCATTCCCTTTTCTCTGCAGAATGGATAGCATCTGTTTTTTTTTTTTTTTTTTTTTTTTTTTTGGTCTTTTTAATAATAGCTATTCTGACTGGTGTGAGGTGGTATCTCGTGGTTTTGATTTTCATTTTTTTAATAATTAGTATGGAACATTTTTTTCATATGCTTATTGGCTGCTAGTATATCCTTTTTTGAGAAGTGTCTGTTCATGTTCTTTGCTCACTTTTTAACGAGGTTATATGCTTTTTGCTTGTTGATGTGTTTAAGTTCCTCATAAATTCTGCATATTTGAACTTTGTCCAATGAATAGTTTGCAAATATTTCTTCCCATTCTGTAGGTTGCCGTTTTAGTCTGCTGATAGTTTCCTTTGCTGTGCAAAAGCTCTTTAGTTTCACTAGGTACGACGTGTCAATTTTTGTTTTAGTTGAAATTGTTTTTGAGGACTTAGTCATAAATTCTTTGCCAGGGCTGATGTCCAGAAAGGTAATTCCTGGGTTTTCTTCTAAGATGTTTATGGTTTGGGGCCTTAAATTTAAATCTTTAATACATTTCGAGTTAATTTTTGTAGATAGTAAAAGTCAGGGGTCTGCTTTCATTCTTCTGCATATGGCTAGCTAATTACCCAAGTACCATTTATTGAACAGGGAGTTCTTTTCACATTGCTTATTTTTGTTGACTTTGTTGAAGATCAGATAGTTGTAGGTATATTGCTTAGTTTCTGTGTTCTCTATTCTGTTCCATTGGACAGTATTTGTGTCTATATTTGTGCTAGTACCATGTTGTTTTGATTACTGTAGCTTTAAGAATATTTTGAAGCTGGGTCTTGTGATGCTTCTTGCTCTGTTCTTTTTGCTTATAAATGCTTTAGCTAATATGGCTCCTTTTTGGTTCCATATAAATCAAAATAGTTTTTCCAATTTTTTGAAAAAATGATATTGGTAGTTTGATAGGAATAGCATTGAATCTGTAGATTTCTGTGAACAGTATGGCCATTTTAATGATATAATTCTTCCAGTCTGTAAGCATGGAATGATTTTTCATTTGTTTGTGTCATCTCTGATTACTTTCAGCAGTGTTTTATAGTTCTCCTTGCAGAGATCTTTCACCTCCTAGGTTAAATGTATTCCTTTTTTTTTTCTTTCTCTTTTTTTTTTTTTTAAACAACTTATTGTAAATGGGATTGCACTCTGATTTGGCTCTCAGCTTGAACATTATTGGTGTATAGAAATGATACTGATTTTTGTACACTAATTTTGTATTGTGAAACTTTACCGAAGCTGTTTATCAGGTCTGGGAGCCTTTTGGCACTGTCTTTAAAGTTTTCTAGGCATCGTGTCATCAGTGAAGATAGATACTTTGACTTTGTATTTTTTTTAATTTGAATGCCTTTTTTTTCTTTTGCCTGATGGCTTTGGCCAGTACTTCCAATACCATGTTGAGTAGGCATGGTTGGAGTGTGCATTACTGTGTTTCTCCTGTTCTTAAGAGGAACACTTCCAGCTTTAGCCCATTCAGAATGATGGTTGTGGGTTTGTCATCGATAGCTCTTAATATTTTGAGGTATGTTCTGTTAATGCCTAGTTTCTTAGGTGGGGGAGGGTTATTATGAAGCGATGATGGATTTTATCAAAAGCCTCTGCATCTATTGAAATGATCATATAGTTTCTGTTTTTAGTTTTGTTTATGTGATGAATTACATTTATTGATATACCTATATTGTAACAACCTTGCATCCCAGGGATAAAGCCCACCCAATCATGGTAAATGAATTTTTTGATGTGATTGCTGGATTTGATTTACTGGTATTTTGTTGAGAACATTTGTGTCTGTGCTCATCAAGGATATTGGCCTGTAGTTTTCTTTTTTGATGTTTCTTTACCAGGTTCAGATATCAAGGTGATGTTGGTTTCCAAGAATGAGTTAAGGATCAGTCTCTTTTCCTCAATTTTTTAGAGTAGTTTCATTATTATTGGTACCAGCACTTCTCTGTACATTTGAATTTGGTTGTGTAACCAAATTTGGCTGTGAAATCATCTGGTCTATCTCTCTCTCTCTCTCTCTTTTTTTTTTTTTTTTGATTGTTACGTTTTTAATTATTGATTCAAATCCAGAGCTTAATATTGGTTTGTTCAAGTTTTCAGTTTCTTCCTAATTCATTATTCGGAGGTTGTGTGTTTCCAAGAATTTATCCATTTTCTCCAAATTTTCTCATTTGTGTGCATAGAGGTGTTTACAATAGTTTCTGAGGATCTTTTGTATTTCTATACAATCAGTTGTAATCTCCTTTGCCATTTCTGGTTGTGCTTTTTTGGATCTCCTCTCTTTTTTTCTTTGTTAATTTAACTAGCGTTTCAATTGATTTTGTTTATTCTTTCAAAAAGCCAACATTTGGTTTACATTTGGTTTCCTTGATTTTTTCTATGAATTTTTGATTCACAATTTTATTCAGTTATGCTCTAATTTTAGCCACTTTTTTTCTTGCTGGATTTGGGGTTAGTTTGTTCTTGTTTCCTCTAGTTCCTCTAGGTATAATGTTAGATTAATTCTAGATCTTTCTAACTGCTTAATGTAGACATTTAGCTCTATAAACTCTCCTTTTAACACTGCTTTGGATTCATTCTAGAGATTTTGATATGTTGTGTCTCTGTCTTTAATCATTTCAAGGAGTTTTTAAATTTTATTATACCATAATTTTCTTTACTCAAAAGGCATTAAGAGCAAGTTGTTTAATTTCCATATAATCGTTTAGTTTGGAGAGATCATCTTAGCATTGCTTTCTATGTTTATTCACTGTGGTCCAAGAGTATGGTTGGTATGATTTCAATTTTTTTGAATTTATTGAGACTTGATTTATAGTTGAGCATGTGGTCAATCTCATGATATGTTCTGTGTTCAGATGAGAAGAATGCATAATCTGAGGTTGATGGGTGGAGTGGTCTGTAGATGTCCATTAGATGAAATTGATCAAGTGTTAAGTTTAAGTCCAAAACTTCTATTAGTGTTCTGCCTTGATTATCTAACACTGTGAATGGGGCATTGAAGCCCTTCACTATTATTGTATGGCTGTCTAGATTTTTTTGCAGGTCTAGAAGCACTTCTTCCTTGTTGCCCTGTTTATGTCTTGTTGAATTGAGCCATTTATCATTATGTAATTGCCTTCTTTGTCTTTTTTACTGTTGTTGGATTAGAGTCTATTTTATCTTATATAAGAGTAGCAACCCCTGCTGTTTTTTGTTTTCTGTTTGCAAGATAGATCTTTCTCCAACCTTTTACTTTGAGTTTATGGGTGCTGTTACATATGAGATAGGTCTCTTGAATACACCAGACAAATGGTCTTATTTTTTTTATCCAACTTGCAACTCTGTCTTTAAAGTGGGGTGTCTTTAAAGTGGGGTGTCTTTAAAGTGGGGTGTCTTTAAAGTGGGGTGTTTAGACAATTTACATTCTAGGTTAATATTGATATGTGAAGTTTTGATCCTATTGTGAAGTCATTTGCTGGTTGCTTTGTAGTTTCTATTGTTTAGTTGTTTTATAGGACCTCTGGACTATGTATTTCAATGCAGTGTTGTGTGTGTGTGTGTGTGTGTGTGTGTGTGTGTGTGTGTGTGTGTGTGTGTTAGCAAGTATTGTTCTTTCATTTCCGTGCTTAGAATGCCCTTGAGAATATCTTATAAGGCCGGTCTAGTGGTAATAAATTCCCTTAGTGATTGATTGTCTGGAAAATATTTTATTTCTCTTTTACTTATGAACCTTAATTTGACAGGACATAAGATTCTTGGTTGGAATTTCTTTTATTATTATTATTATTATTATTATTATGATGCTTTAAGTTCTGGGGTGCATGTGCAGAACATGCAGGTTGTTACATAGGTATACACGTGCCATGGTGGTTTGCTCCACTCATCAACCCATCATCTACATTATGTATTTCTCCTAATGCTATCCCTCCCCAGTCCCCCACCCCCTGACAGACCCCAGTCAGCGATGTTCCCCTACCTGTGTCCATGTGTTCTCATTGTTCAACTCTCACTTATGAGTGAGAACATGCGGTGTTTGGTTTTCTGTTGTTGTGTTAGTTTGCTGAGAATGATGGTTTCCAGCTTCATCCATGTCCCTGCAAAGGACATGGACTCATGTCCTATTTTTTTTATGGCTGCATAGTATTCCATGGTGTATATGTGCCACACTTTCTTTATCCAGTCTATCATTGATGGACATTTGGGTTGGTTCTAAGTCTTTGCTATTGTAAACAGTGCCACAATAAATATACATGTGCATGTGTCTTTATAGTAGAATGATTCATAATCCTTTGGGGATATACCCAGTAACAAAATTGCTGGGTCAAATGGTATTTCTAGCTCTAGATCCTTGAGGGATAGCCACATTTTCTTCCACAATGGTTGAACTAATTTACACTCCTACCAACAGGGTAAAAGCAATCCTATTTCTCCGCATCCTCTCCAACATCTGTTGCTTCCTGACTTTTTAATGATTGCCACTCTAACTGGTGTGAGATGGTATCTCATTGTGGTTTTGATTTGCATTTCTCTAATGACCAGTGATGATGAGTTTTTTTTCAAATGATTGTTGGCCACATAAATGTCTTCTTTGAGAAGTGTCTGTTCATATCCTTCACCCACGTTTTGATGGGGTTGTTTGTTTCTTTCTTGTAAATTTGTTTAGGTTTTTTTAGATTCTGGATACCAGCTCTTTGACAGATGGATAGATTGCAAAAATTTTCTCCCATTCTGTAGGTTGCCTGTTCACTCTGATGATGTTTTTTTTGTTTTGTTTTGTTTTGTTTTGTTTTGTTTGCTGTGAAGAAGCTCTTTAGTTTATTTACATCCCATTCGTCGATTTTGGCTTTTGCTGCCATTGCTTTTGGTGTTTTAGTCATGAAGTCTTCGCCCATGCCTATGTCCTGAATGGTATTGCCTAGGTTTTCTCCTAGGGTTTTTATGATTTTAGGTCTTACTTTTGAGTCTTTAGTCCATCTTGAGTTAATTTTTGTATAAGGTATAAGGAAGGGATCTAGTTTCAGCTTTCTTCATATGGCTAGCCAGTTTTCCCAACACCATTTATTAAATAGAGAATCCTTTCCTCATTGCTTGTTTTTGTCAGGTTTGTCAAAGATCAGATGATTGTAGATGTGTGGCATTATTTCTGAGGTCTCTGTTCTGTTTCATTGGTCTATATATCTGTTTTGGTACCAGTACCATACTGTTTTGGTTTGTAGTTTGAAGTCAGGTAGCGTAATGCCTCCAGCATTGTTCTTTTGCTTAGGATAGTTTTGACTATGTGGGCTCTTTTTTGGTTCTATATGAAATTTAAAGTAGTTTTTTCAATTCTGTGAAGAAAGTCAAAGATAGCTTGATGAGGATAGCATTGAATCTATAAACTACTTTGGGCAGAATGGCCATTTTCACAATATTGATTCTTCTTATCCATGAGCATGGAATGTTTTTCCATTTGTTTGTGTCCTCTCTTATTTCCTTGAGCAGTGGTTTGTAGTTCTCCTTGAAGAGGTCATTCACGTCCCTTGTAAGTTTTATTTCTAGGTATTTTATTCTCTTTGTAGCAACTGTGAATGAGAGTTCACTCATGATTTGGCTCTGTGTCTGTTATTGGTATATAAAAATGCTTGTGATTTTTGCACGTTAATTTTGTATCCTGAGACTTTGCTGAAGTTGCTATCAGCTTAAGGATATTTTGAGCTGAGATGATGGGGTTTTCTAAATATACAATCATGTAATCTGGAAACAGAGACAATTTGACTTCCCTTTTTCCTAATTGAATACCCTTTATTTCTTTCTCTTGCCTGACTGCCCTGGCCAGAACTTCCAATACTATGTTTAATAAGAGTGTTGAGAGAGGGCATCCTTGTCTTGTGCCAGTTTTCAGAGGGAATGCTTCCAGTTTTTTCCCATTTAGAATGATATTGGCTGAGGGTTTGTCATAACCTGCTCTTATTATTTTGAGATACACTCGATCAATACCTACTTAATTGAGAGTTTTTATCATGAAGGGGTGTTGAATTTTGTCGAAGGCCTTTTCTGCATCTATTGAGTTAATCATGTGGTTTTTGTCATTGGTTCTGTTTACGTGATGCATTACATTTATTGGTTTGTGTATGTTGAACCAGCTTGCTTCCCAGGGATGAAGCAATAAAGTTGGCTTCATCCCCAGAATTTCTTTTATTTAAGAATGATGAAAATAGGCCCCTAGTCTCTTCTGGCTTATAAGGTTTTTGCCAAGAAATTCATCAATAGCCTGATGGGTACTTGGAAGGAAAGAATAATGTGTAGAGGTTCACACCATATATTTTTTTCCAAGAAGCAACACACGAACTTAACAGAAAAATGGAAAGAATCTACAGACCCTTTGAAAGAAGTGTCAGGCTGCAGCCTTCACCATGAGACAGGTGAAAAATTGTAAACCCCCAGAGTATGAGAGTGGGAGACACTGCCTCCAGGATACACATCCCCACAAGGGAACCTGAAAATCCAGGCTATCTGAGAAGGCCTTAACCCTACCCAGAACTGGAACTGATTTAGGGAGTGATGAGAAATGTAACAGAAGAAGTGGCAGTGGAAATTGCCTGGCAGGCATTCCCAGTCTTTAATGCCGACCTAGAAAAGCCATTCCTTATTGTATGTCACAAGAGACCCTGGGGAAGTCAGCCAACTAGCTCAGGCAGAGGTTACAGGTTAAAAGAAGCTTCCAGTTGAATTTTGCAATATAACATCAAGTGGAGACAAACTCCTTTGGCCAGAACCTGGGGGGTGAGCCAGAAGTGTGCTGCAGCCACCAGTGCAGGAACTGGGCACCTGGCCTTGCATGCAGATGGAAAGGGGCATGCCCTGAACGGTACAATTGCTATTGCGACAGGGAAAACTTATGGTCTGAGACAGGTGGAGTTCTTAACTCAGCTGCTTAGAACTTAGCTGGGTGCTTTTAATGGGGTAATGCAGGAGTGAGATCTGCCTTGCCAATTGTGTAGAATCTAGGTGAGACTTACTGCCACCCACTACTCTCCACTCCCTGTGCAAAGCCTTCTGGGCAGCAGAGGCAGTTACACTCCCCACTGGAACCTTACTCCAGTAGCCTGAGAACCACTGATCCCCACAGGGGCCGCAGCTTGCCCGCACATGGAGTGTCAGAGCACAGACCTGTCTGACCCAGCCCCTACTTGTCTGTTCCCCTCCACCTGCCCTGGCAGCTTAACACAAAGGACAGAAACTTTTGGGAGATTTATGGCCCCACCCTTCACCTGAGAAACCAGAATACTTCCCCTGGGCAACATAGAACAAGCTGAAATCCCACTTTTACCACTGCAGCTGGTGCTCTTTTGCAAATGCCACTTCCTGGTTGGAAGCCAACTAATACAGTTCATTACAGCACCTCTAGGTAGAATAACACTGCGCCCATAAAGGAGAAAACTGGTGCATGATGTCATCTATCACCATTGCCTGCAACACGCTGGCTAACCAGGAAGTCCTTAGTCTGTCAACATGACCAGTTCGCTACTGTGAAGACCAGCATTTGAGAAAGCCAGCATTCAAGAACACTAAGGCTATCTATAACCAAGGAATCTCACAGAGTCTACATCACTCTCCTGCCACCCGCATCAGAGCTGGTGCTGGGCTGGGAGATTTTAGGACAGGTCATATCACCAGATCCTTTGCAGACATTCCCCAGTACCAGCCTGGAATGTGGCAGCCCAACTGGTGGCTAGGCCTAAAAGACCAATATTATCCTTATAATTTGACCGTCAAGAACTCCTACTTTTAGGAGAAGGGGGAGAGCATCATATCAAGGGAACATCCCACAGGACAAAATAATCCAGATGGGAGGCCTTGAATCCTAGATCTTTCCACTAGTAGGAAGTTTCTCTCAGCAAAGGCATAACTGCAGTGCTAGGCTTAGCAGGGAAAGTCAGTAGCTCTTCTCCAAAACCCAGGTAGCTTTGGAATTTGTGAACAACGTTGGAGAAGCGGGCTTCTTTCCCCTCTTGTCCACCACTACAGACATAGCTGGGGCTTCTCCCATGGGAGCTTGGCATAGCTGCACCTATAGACACCTTTCCTGAAATACTTCAGGGTGACCGCATCCTCACAGGAGGCGTACACCCCAGGTTCAGGCTTTCATGAGAGGCTGAGTCACAATTCCTCTTTACTTAGAATATCAACATTTCTACAGATGAAAAGAGGTGCTTGTCGAATCTGAATAGCCAGAACACTGGGGAAGAAATGAGTCTAAGAGGTGGATAGCTTTCCTGAGGTCCTGGCAGGGGAGCTGAAGTGACTCCTACCCTTCCCAACTGATAAAACCTCAGGGCATTTCACTGAGAGCTCCCACAGCCATTTCTGTCAAGGGTGAGAGCTCTGCTCACCGTTGGATATTGCATTTACCCACCTGCTTTAGCTAAAACCGGTGCTTACCCAAGGACACCTCAACTACTGACCTGAAGCCAGAACCATCAACTCAGTTAATAAAATACTGTGGAAGAATAAATAAATAAAATAGTACACACCCGGGGAAAATGAGATAAGCTTCAAGAGACCTATGCCATTTCAACCTCATAAGAGACAAGGAACTTGCCCACACGCTGCATACATTGGTACTACAATGAGCACCTGAGAAAACCATCATACAAATAGTCTCTATAACCAAGGAACTCATACAGAATCTTCACCCTTAAAGAGGATGAAGAACAAAATTAAGTTGTAATAAACATTAAACATTAAAGTCACATCCTTAAGGGGGAAATGTAATGTTAAAACATAAAGTCAAGAACGATTACAATAGTCTACCCAAATGAGAAGGAACCAGAGAAGTAACTTCTGGTAATATAATAAAAAAGATCCTATGACGCCCCCAAAAGATCATGCTAGCTCCCCAGTGATTGATTCAAGCCAATATAAAATATTTGAAATACTAGATAAATAATTCAGAAGGCTGATGATTAAGCTATTCAAGGAGATACCAGAGGAAAGTGAAAACCAACATAAAGAAATTTAAAAAAAAAATCAGGATATGAATGAAAAATTTTCTAGAGAGATATATATCATAAAGAAAACCCAATCAGAGCTTCTGGAAATGACAAATGCACTTAGAAAATTACAAAATGCAGTAGAAAGCTTCAATAGTAGACTATAGGAAGTAGAAGAAAGAATTTCAGAACTTGAAGACAAAGGTTTTGAATTAACCCAATCAGACAAAGATGAAGAAAAATCAACAGAAACGAACAGTCTCCAAAAAATATGAGATTATGTAAAATGTTAAGAGAAGGCTAACATTTTGAAAAACATATTTGAGAGATTAATTTAGGAAAACTTCCTTGGCTTTGCTAAGGATTTAGATATCTGCATACAGGAAGCTCAAGGAACTCTGGGAAATTCATTGCAAAAGGATACTCTCAAGGCACATAGTCATCAGGCTACCTAAAGTCAACATGAAGGAAATAATTCTAAGAGCTGTGAGACAGATGCATTAGATAACTTGTAAAGGAAAATCTATCAGACTAACAGCAGACTTCTCAGTAGAAACCATATAAACTAGAAGGGATTGAAGTCCTATCTTCAGCTTCCTTAAACAGAATAATTGTCAGTCAGGAATTTTGTATCCAAAAAAACTAAGTTTCATAAATGAAGGAGAAATAAAACCATTTTTCAGACAAAAAAATGCTGAGAGAATTTGCCACTACCAAACCAGCACTATAAGAAATGCCAAAAGGAGGACTAAATCTTGAAACAAAAGCTTGATTTACACCAAAATGAATAAATTTTCCACTTAGATACATAATGGCAGAATGGATTTAAAAATCACATTCCATGCTCATGGCTAGGAAGAATCAATATCGTGAAAATGGCCATATGGCCCAAGGCAATTGATAGATTCAATGCCATCCGCATCAAGCTACCAATGACTTTCTTCACAGAATTGGAAAAAATTACTTTAAAGTTCATATGGAACCAAAAGAGAGTCCGCATTGCCAAGACAATCCTCAGCAAAACGAACAATGCTGGAGGCATCACGCTACTTGACTTCAAACTATACTACAAGGCTACAGTAACCAAAATGGCATGGTACTGGTATCAAAACAGATACCAGTACCAATGGAACAGAACAGAGACCTCAGAAATAACACCACACATCTACAACCATCTGATCTTTGATAAACCTGATAAAAATAAAAAATGGGGAAAGGATTCCCTATTTAATAAATGGTGATGGGAAAACTGGCTAGCCATATGTAAAAAGCTGAAACTGGATCCCTTCCTTACACCTTATACAAAACTTAATTCAAGATGGATTAAGGACTTAAATGTTAGACCTAAAACCCTAAAAACCCTAGAAGAAAACCTAGGCAATACCATTCAGGACATAGGCATGGGCAAGGACTTCATAACTAAATCACCAAAAGCAATGGCAACAAAAGCCAAAATAGACAAATGGTATCTAATTAAACTAAAGAGCTTCTGCATGGCAAAAGAAACTACCATCAGAATGAACAGGCAACCTACAGAATGGGAGACAATTTTTGCAATCTACCCATCTGACAAAGGGCTAATATCCAGAATCTGCAAAGAACTTAAATTTACAAGAAAAAAATCAAACAACCCCATCAAAAAGTGGGCAAAGAATATGAACAGACACTTATTAAAAGAAGACATTTACACAGCCAACAGACACATGAAAAAATGCTCACCATCACTGGTCATCAGAGAAATGCAAATCAAAACCACAATGGGATATCATCTCACACCAGTTAGAATGGCGATCATTAAAAAGTCAGGAAACAACAGGTGCTGGAGAGGAGATGTGGAGAAATAGGAACGCTTTTACACTGTTGGTGGGAGCATAAAAAGCATGTAAACTATTCCAAATCCATTGTGGAAGACAGTGTGACGATTCCTCAAGGATCTAGAACTAGAAATACCATTTGACACATTGTATATACCGTTTGGGTATATACATTTGGTGCATACCCAAAGGATTATAAACCATGCTACTATAAAGATATGTGCACACATATGTTTACTGCCGCACCATTCACAAGAGCAAAGACTTGGAACCAACCCAAATGTCCATCAGTGATAGACGGGATTAAGAAAATATGGCACATATACACCATGTAATGTTATGCAGCCATAAAAAAGGATAAGTTCCCGTCCTTTGTAGGGACATGGATGAAGCCGGAAACCATCATTCTGAGCAAACTATCACAGGAACAGAAAACCAAACATTATATGTTCTCACTCATAGTTGGAAATTGAACAATGAGAAGAACACTTGGACACAGGGCAGGGAACATCATACACTGGGGTCTGTCATGAGGTGGGGGGATGAGGGAGGGATAGCATTAGGAGAAATACCTAATGTAAATGATGAGTTAATGGGTGCAGCAAACCAACATGGCACATATATACATATGTAACAAACCCACACGTTGTGCACATGTACCCTAGAACTTAAAGCATAAAAAAAAAGTCACAACCCAAATATCTACTGTTTTCAAGATACTTGCCAAACATGGAAGGATTCATATAAATGCAAGGTATAGGAGTGGAAAATGTGATTCCAGGTAAATGGAAATAAAAAATGAGCAGGTATAGCTATTCTTGTATCAGACAAAACAGACTTAAAAGTAACAAAAGTAAAAAAAAAAAAAAAAAAGACAAAGAAGATCACTATACAATGATGAAAGGATCAATCTAACAAGAACATATTATAATCCTAAATGTATATGCACCTACCACTGCAACTCCAAGATTTATAGAACAATTACCGATAGGTCTAAGAAATGAGACAGACAACAGCACAGTAATAATGGTGGGCTTCAATACTCCACTGACAGCACTATAAAGATCATTGAGACAGAAACTCAGCAGAGAAACAATGGACTTAAATTACACTCTAAACAAATGTAACAGATATATACAGAATATTCTACCCAACAACTGCAGAATATACATTCTTTTCATCAGCAAATGAAACACTGTCCAAGATAGACCCATGATAGGCCACAAAACAAGTCTTAATAAATTTAAGAAAATCGAAATCATATCAAGTCCCTTCTCAAACCACAGTGGAATAAAATTTGAAATCAACTTCAAATGGAACTTTCAAAATTATATAAATACATGGAAATTAAATGATATGCTCCTGAATGATTTTTGGTTAACAATGAAATCAAGATGAAAATTTAGAAATCTTTGAAATGAGTAATAATAGTGACACAAATTATTAAATCCTCTGGGATACAGCAGAAGCAGTGCAAATAGGAAAGTTCATAGAGTTAAATGCCTACATCAGAAAGTCTGAAGTAACCCAAATTGACAATCTAATGTCATACCTCAAGGAATTAGAGAAACAGGAACTAAATACAAAGTCAGCAAAAGAAAATAAATAAACTTCAATATTAAATAAATATTAAAATTGAAACAAAAACATAGAAAATATAAATGAAACGAAAAGCTGATTCTTTGAAGATATTAAAAAATTGTTAGACCATTAGTGAGATTAACCAAAAAACAAGAGAGAAGATCCAAATAATATCAATTAGAAATAGAACTAGAGACATTACAACTGACACCACAGAAATACAATAATTCAAAACTACTCTGAATACCTTTATGTGCACAACATAAAAAATCTAGAAGAAATGGATAAATTTCTGGAAACATGAAACCTCCTAGCATGAATCAGGAAGAAATAGAAATCCTGAACAAACCGATAATAAGCAGCAAGATTGAATCATTAATTTTAAAATTGCCAATAAAAAAAAACGAGGACCAGATAGATTCACAGCTAAATTCTATCAGACAGTCTAAGAATAATTGGTACCAATCCTACCGAAATTATTCCAAAACATTGAGAAAGAAGAAATCCTCTCTAAATCATTGTATGAAGGCAGTATCACCTTAATACCAAAAGCAGGAAAGGACATAACAAAAAAAAGAAAACTACAGACCAATATTCCTGATGAACATAGATGCAAAAATTCTCAAAAAAAAAAAATAATACTAGCTAATCAAATCCAACAGCACATCAGAAAGATAATACATCTTGATCAAGTTGGCTTCATCTTAGGGATGGTTTAACATATGCAAATCAATAAATATAATGCATCTTATAAACAGAATTAAAAACAAAAACTACATGATCATCTCAATAGATGCAGAAAAAACATCCAATAAAATCCAGCATCCCTTTATAATAAAAACCTTCAATAAACTAGGTATAGAAGGGTTTTACCACAAAATAATAAAAGCTATATGTGACAAACCCACAGCCAAGATCATACTGAATGAAGAAAAGTTGAAAGCATTCCCCCTGAGAACTGGAACAAGACCAGGATACTCACTTTCACTCTTATTCAATATAGTACTGGAAGTCCTAGCCAGAGCAATTAGGCAAGAGAAAGAAATAAAAGCCATCCAAATTGGAAAAAAGGAAGTCAAACTTGCTCTTCACCAGTGATATGATCATATACTTAGAGAACCCTAGAGACTCATCCAAAAGATTCCTAGATCTGATAAACAAATTCAGTAAAGTCTCAGGTTCCAAAAGCAATGTACAAAAATCAGTAGCACTGCTATGCTATGATGACCAATCAATGACAATCTGAGAATCAAATCAATAACTTAAATTATACAACAGCTGCAAAAAAGTACAATATATAGGAATATACTTAACCAAGGAGGTGAAAGATCTCTACAAGGAACACTAAAAAATTCTGCTGAGAGAATTCATAGATAACACAAACAAATAGAAATGTGTCTCATGATCATGGATGGGGAGAATTAATAATGTAAAAATGACCATATTGCCCAAAGAAATCTACAGATTCAATGCAATTTCCATAAAAATAGCAGTATCATTTTTCACAGAGCTAGAAAAAAAAATCCTAAAATTCTTGTGGAACCGAAAAAGAGCCCAAACAGCTAAAGCAATTCTAATAAAAGAGAATCAAATCTGGAGGCATCACATTGCCATACTTCAATTATAACACAAGGCTATAGTTAACAAAACAGCATGGTACTGATTTTAAAATAGGTACTTAGACCAACGGAATAGAATAAAAATTTCAGAAATAAAGTTGAATACTTAAAACCAACTCATCTTTGACAAAGCATACAAAAACATAAATTGAGAAAGGATACTCTATTCAAGAAATTGTGCTGGGAAAACTGGCAAGCCACATGTAGAGCAATGAAACTGGTCCCTCTCTCACCTTATACAAAAATCAACATGATGAAATACTTAAATATAAGACCTGAAACCATAAAAATTCTAGAAGATAATGTTGGAAAAAGTCTTCTAGACATCAGCCTAAGCAAAGAATTAATCACTAAGACCCCAAAAGGAAATACAACAAAACAGAAAGAAATAAAGGATACCTAATTAAACTAAAAAGCTTCTGAGCACAGCAAAATAAATAAGCAGCAGAGTAAACAGGCAACCCACAGAATGGAAGAAAATATTTGCAATCTATGCGTCCAACAAATAACTAGTATCCAGAATCTACAAGGAACTCAAACAAATCACAGCCTCCCCCTTTTGCCCCCCAAAATAATTCCATCAAAAAGGGGACAAGGGATATAAATAGATATTTCTCAAAGGAAAATACATAAATGGCCAAGAAGCATATGAAAAAATGTAAGCATCACTAATTATCAGGCAGTTAAAACCATGATGAGATGCTACGTCGTTTCTGCAAAGATAGCCATAATTAAAAAGTAAAAAATCAATAGATGTTGGCGTGAATGTGGTGAAAAAGAAATACTTTTGCACTGCTGATGGGAATGTAAATTAGTGCAACCTCTGTGAAAAACATTAAGGAGATTCCTTAAAGAACTAAAAGTAGATCTATCATTTGACTCAGCATTCCCACTATTGGGAACTTACCCAAAGGAAAAGAAGTCATTCTACAAAAAAGGCATATGCACATGCATGTTTATAGCAGTACAACCAATCTCTGATTGGTGCCCATCAACAAATAAATGGATAAAGAAAATGTGGTATATATACACCATGGCATACTATTCAGCCATAGAAAGGAACAGAATAATGTCTTTTCCAGCAACTTGGATGGGGTTGAAGGCCATTATTCTAAGTGAAGTAACTCAGGAATGGAAAACCAAATATTTTATGTTCTCTCTTATGAATGGGAGTTAAGCTATGAAGACGCAAAGAAATACAGAGGGTTATAATAGACTTTGGGGATTTGGCAAAGGCAAGAGGGAGTGAAGGATAAAAGACTACATATTGGATATTGTGTACACTGCTCAGGGGACAGATGCACTAAAATCTCAGAATTCACCACTATAGAGTTTATCCATGTAAACAGAAGCCACTTGCTCCCCCAAAGCTGTTGAAATTTTTTAAAACACTATAAAAAATTTTAAACGTTATTTGATAATTCTTTCATGATGTAATCATTAGATAATTTCTCAGATCTATTCCATTACCAGCATTCTTCAAAATAAAGAAGCTAGTTATAGAGGACTCTGATATCACATAGAAAATGCTTTAGTAAGTGCTAATTCTGTACATCTTGTGATGCTATTTTAGATAACTAGAAGGAAAAATTGTCACAGTTTCTTCATTGGTATGGCCAGACTGATTGGATTTAATAAATTGTGAGATTTGAAAGGTAGATAAATTAATAATGTAACAAGCATATGTTTTAAAAACTTGTCAAGGCTGTTCCCTAGGAATAAAAGTGAAGACAAATCAAAAAGGATAATCAAGAAGTCTGAAGTTGACTAATTTATCCTTCTATCATTTTTGAGTCAAATACTGGACATTTGATGGAAGACTTGTATAAGTCATTAAACAATGGATCCAGAGGGAACTTAGAAGACATTTAGCCTGATTCTTCCATTCTATAGATGCTGAGGGTGAGGCCCAGAGGCTTCCTAATGGGCATTAGTGAGTCACAACAGATCTGGAATTAGATTCTGGGTCTCCTGTTTCTCAACCCAGAGATTATTCCACATGTTGGCTTTATAATGAGGTTCACAGCCAATGGTGCAAATAGCAGCTTTGCTCTAAATTTAACCAAAGGGCCCTCTTTGGTTGATTCTTCTTGACAATGTGTGAGTGAATAAGCTATATTAATGACTTTTTCTCTCTAAAGCCAGATTGTAGTCTGAGAAGGAACAAGCTGCATTACTTATCCCTTCCTATCTGCTCTTCCCATTCTCTTTTTTATCTGTCTGCAAGCCCATTTTTGTTAGGGCATTTAATTTTCAGACCCTGTCTGTGATTGAGTCTGTATGTCTTTCTTCTACTACCTTTCCTTTTTGTCTGCTCCTACACATTCTCTTTATCTTCATTGTTAATACATATTTCATTTGCTGGACTCTTCTCATTTGTAACCTATCAGTTGTTTTTATTATTTTCTTTCCTTCTCAGGCTCATTTTGGGTAATATGTTTTTCTCATACTCTTTTCTCCCAGGAAAATAAAAAGGAAATAAAATACACGAGGAAAACATTCTTTTTATAAAGAGTGAAAAGCAAATTCTTAGTTTGACTGGAACTGTATCTTTTCTGTTTTCATCTTCTTTATTCTCTAAGTCTTTTTAGGGTAAGAACCCTACATTGTACCTGAATCCTCAGTCATTTCCTGGTTGCCAACAGACTCATCAGTACCCCTTCTATTCAGTTAAAAAACACCACCCGAGGAACTATCAAAATAAATTGAGACATAAAATCAAGAGGAGCTTGTACTAATTAATATATTCCCCTTCTGCTGCAATACCTTATTAAACTTGTGACTAAGATGTAAGGCTTCTTTAATAACACATTGATGAATGTATCCATAATAGAGTTATCTTTTAAAGAAATCATTTTGGGAAACTGGCTACATTTCTGGTTATTTTGTTGCTGAAGATATGTTTGGACGTACTTTCAGAGCCACACAAAGAAAGCAGTTCTGTTATTTTATGACTGCATCTCATTTTCTGACCCTCATTCCTCATCATGATTTAAATGGCCTTGTCAGGAGAGTGGCTTCCAAACAACTTCATATTTATAAAAATCAAATATGTATCCACAGAGGAGAACAAAGAATTTTGATCAGTGATGGTTTATAATAAAATGTCGTTCTAAATGCTTGTGAGCCCTAAAGGTACATGTTAACCTAATGTTAACCTATGCCCATCCTTCACCCTGCCAAGCATCTGTGGGACCAGGTATTCCCGAAGCAGATGCATACCATGCCCACCACCGGCTTTTGTGGACTTTTGAGAATGGCAAAATATAAACGGAAATCTTCACTTCTACTCTATTATATTGATCTTTGGAATAGAATAATACCATCTGGTTTATATCTATCTCTAAAGTTGCTTTTTATTTGGATTCACAGAGTTCCAAATAAATAGGGTTTATCCAGAACTTTTACAGATTGCCTCACATACTATTACCACCTTATCTTCAAACTCATAAGTCATGGTTTCAGGGCCTGTCTCTTCTCTCTCTGCGTCCTGCTCTGCATCTCCTTATCCCTTCATCCATACCTTCTCCATCCTTGCTGTCTAGGCATTTTTGCTTTTAGTCCCTCTCTTGATACTACACACATACTGCTTCATATTTAACTTAGTCATTTCAGTTGCTTAAGCCCCACAACTTAGAGCAATCTTTGAATACTCTCCTATTATCAGGCCCCATGTGAAATCCATCGGTAAATTCTGCAGTTTTTGCAATTTCAGTGATAAAAGCAGTCACAATTCCCCGTTTCCGACAGATTATTCCAATAGCCTCCTGATGAATTTCCTTTCTTCAACACGTACCCACTGTCTTTGGCAGAGAGGCCAGGTTGAACCTTTGGGATGCAAGTCAGATCATGGCATGGCTTTTCCACAGGCATGCTAGGATCTCTCACACCATTCAACCCTAGTAATGGCTATGTGATCTGCCTCCCACCACTTTTCTAACCTTGGCTCCCATGACTCTTGCTCACTTTAGATTCCCCACTGTTTCTTGAACATGCCATAGATGATCCTGCCTTAGGTCCTTTCCACATGCAATTTTCTCTGGGATGATCTTATGCTACATGGCTGGTGACAACATTTTCCCTAGATGCTCCTCAATTGTCACCCACAAAATCTTCACCAAGATGACTGCCCCTGAAAAGAGCATCAGCCCTCTGCTACATTCCTTGTTCCTTCTTACTTTGCTTTATTTTCCCCAATAGCAATTCTCTCTCTCTCTCTTTTTTTTTTTTTTTCTTTTTGAGACGAAGTCTTGCTCTGTCATCCAAGCTGGAGTGCAGTGGTGCAATCTCGGCTCACTGCAACCTCCACCTCCCGGGTTCCAGCGATCCCCGTGCCTCAGCCTCCTTAGTAGCTGGAATTACAGGTGCACGCCACCACACCTAGCTAATATTTGTATTTTTAGTAGAGACGGGGTTTCACCATGTTGGCCAGGCTGGTCCCAAACTCCTGACCTCAAGTGATCCACCTGCCCAGGCCCCCCAAAGTGCTGGGATTACAGATGTGAGCCACTGCACCTGGCCCACAATAGCATTCCTTATCTGAATATATTTATTGTTTATTCATTTATTGTCTGTCTCCCCCATGCCTCTTAGAATGCAAATTTAATGACAGCAAGGACTTTTGCTTAGCACGTAGAAGAAGCTTAATGAATATATGTTGATGTAGTCCCACTTGTTTATTTTTGCTTTTGTTACCCATGCTTTTGTGTCATATCAAAAAATCATTGCCAAGATGAATGTCAAGGAGCCTTACCCCTATGTATTTTTCTACAAGTTTTATGCTTTTAGACCTCACATTTAAAAGTGTCTACACAGCAAAGAAAACAACCAACAAAATGTAAAAGCAACCTACAGAATAAGAGAAAATATTTGCAAACCATATATCTGGTAAAGGGTTTGTATCTAAAATCTATAAGGAACTCACAGAACTCAATATTTTAAAAATGGACAAATGATGGAATAGACATTTCATTCAAAGAAGACATGCACATGGCTGACAGATCTAGAAAGGATGCTTGAGCATTTCAGAGAAATGCAAATCAAAAACGCAATGAGATACCACCTCACACATTTTCTAATGGCTACTATTGAAAAAAACAAGAGATAACAAGTATTGGCAAGGGTGTAGAGAAAAGAGAACCCTTGTACCCAGTTGGTAGGACTGTAAAGTCGTGTAGCCATTGTTGAAAATGATACGGAAGTTCATCAGAAAATTAAAAGTAGAACTACCATTTGATCCAGCAACCCCACTTCAGTACATATTAAAAGGACATAAACCAGTTTCTTGAGATTTCTAAGCCCCATGTTGATTGCAGCATTACTCACAATAACCAAGATAGGTAAACAACCTATGCCATCCATCAATGAATGAATGGATACAAAATATTGTGGAACATTTATACAATGGAATATCATTGACATTTGCAACAATATGGATGAACCTGGAGGACACTATGCTAAGTGAAACAAACTAGAAACAGAAAAGTAAATACTGTAAGTTCTCACTTGTATGTAGCATCTTAAAAAGCTGAAATCATAAGAGCAGGATGTAGAACAGTGGTTGCCAGGAGCTGAGCAGGTGGGGAAATGGAGAGATATTGGTCAAAGGATACAAACTTCCAGTTATAAAGTGAGCCCATTCTCGGGATCTAATGTATGGGTAGTGATTGATATGTAAATTAATTGTGACAATCATTAGACAGTGTGTAATGATTACAAGTCACCACTGCAGACACCTTAAATGTCTTTAATCTTTGTCAATTAAGTATTTTAAAATAAGCTAGATTGGAAAGAAAAAAGTTGAAAGAATAATTGAATAAAAGGAGAGATGTTAAAGTGTTTAAAAACAGAGTCTTTGTTGTAAGATATATGTGGGATCAAGTGGCAATGTAATTATATTGATTACAACTGAATTTATAGGCCAGTCATATATACTAAATGATTCATGATTAAAGAGTTTATCAAGACGCCCATCAAAGGAACATGCTGTCACAAAGTTATGCTACTGCTGTTGTTCTTGCCACCCCTTAAATTTGCATCTTTACTTCAAGAACAACAGACCCAACGCTGAACCCTCTGAGGGGGAGATAGAAATGGTGCTACCTCCCCTCCTCTGCTCTTCCAGGATGGGATAACCACCTGCTGTCCTGGGCCCATAAAGTAGTATTTTGTTATTGTAAGACTGCTGTCAGATATTTCATCTGTGTGATGTACCATCTCATTTTACTAAGCCATTTATTAAAATCAAAGAAGATACAGCCTCTGACCTTGTTTGCTTTTTAGTGTCAAAACCAAATCAAGGAATCGATAAAACTCTAAGAAAATAAATCTTTGAAATTCATTTGAAGTTGACATCTTCAAGGAGAAACTTGAGTTTCTGGTAGGAGGATATTTACTGTCATTGCCAGATGAGTAACTCCTGCTCCTATTTTATATCTTTCTTTCTAAGGGAAGCACACTCCTAGTCACCAGTTCACATATCCCCACAGGTAAAGAATAAAAGTATTCTCAGCTAAAATTAAAAACTCTCAATTCTTTCTTAACATTTGAAATCATGTTATATTTGTGGGAAATGGTGGAAATGGGACTTGGTAGGGATGCCAAAATATAAAGGAGTGATAAAAGAAATGGAAGAAATATACTTTTTTAGCCTAATAGCCAAAACTTAGAATTAATTTAGGTTTGCCAAATGTGTTTTCCAGCTCAAATACAAGTATGCTGTGATTGTTTTTTTTTATACTTCACTAAACTGGAGAGTTCCCTTGTCAGAATAATTATTTGGGAATAATTTTAGGAAATGATATTGATAGACACAACTATCCCAGGCATAGCGACAGCTTGCTATGTGCTAGCTTTGAGCTAGGCATTGTACTAGGCATTTAATAAACATTACATAGACAGACCCCTCACAGGGACCCAGTGAATTATGTGTTATTTGTCATATTTTGTGGAAAAGAAAAGATTTCGAAGGATTAGTATGATTAGCAAGTAGCAGAGTCTGGATTTCACACTGAACCCGACTTGTCAATAACTTGCCTACACTCTTGCTGAAAAGACTCTCAATGGGAACCCAAATCACTGTAATACAGTCAGGACCAACACTCTTCTCAGACAAGGGCAAAGACTTTCTATATTCCACCTGCCAGTCAAACTTGGCTGTGCTCTGGATTAGCAGTCTCCACATCAAGATACTTTCTTGCGTTAGTAGGTATGATTTGATGTCCTTCAGAATAAATGTCCTTTTTTCTGTAATAAAAATAATCGCAAAATATCAATGGCTTATAAACATTTATTTTATTATGCTGTACATGTAGTTTGGTTGATCTAGGCAGGGCTAGTCTGGGCTGGGCTGAACTCCAGCCTTCTGGTTGACTTCAGGTCTTTGTCTCTACTACCTAAGACATGTTTTTCTCATGGTAAGTCTCAGGAGTGCAAGAGAGAAAGCAGTGACGTGATGGCTCATAGATCCTGTGTCTATAACTGGCCCACCATCACTTCTACCCACATTCACTTGGCCAAAGCCAATTGCCATGAGGGTAATAGGAGCATATTCTCTATTCATATTAGAGGCACTGCAAATTCGTATGCTGAAGGCTTATATTTGTAATTCTGATATAGCAAAGGAGTTGAAAGAGGTGAGAATAACATGGAAACTATTTCTGCAAATGAAGCATGGACTTCAAACCCTATACTCTTATAGCATGGCTCTATGTATTTAAAACATAGGACTAATATCCAGAATCTACAAGGAACTCAAACAAATTAGCAAGAAAAAAACAATCCCATCAAAAAATAGGCTAGGTACATGAACAGACAATTTTCAAAAGAAGATATACAAATGGACAACAAACATATGAAAAAATGCTCAACGTCACTAATAATCAGGGAATTGCAAATCAAAACCACAATGTGATACCACTTTACTCCTGCAACAATAGCCATAATCAATAAATAAAAAAGTAATAGATGTTGGTGAGGATGTGGAGAAAAGGGAACACTTTTATACTGTGGGTGGGAATGTAAACTACTACAACCTATATGGAAAATGGTGTGGAGGTTCCTTAAAAAACTAAAAGTAGGGCTGGACGCGGTGGCTCACACCTGTAATCCCAGCACTTAGGGAGGCCAAGGCGGGCAGATCACGAGGTCAGGAGATCGAGACCATCCTGGCTAAAATGGTGAAACCCCATCTCTACTAAATATACAAAAAATTAGCCAGGTGTGGTGGTGGTCCCCAGTAGTCCTAGCTACTGGGGAGGCTGAGGCAGGAGAATGGTGTGAACCTGGGTGGCGGAGCTTGCCATGAGCTGAGATCGCGCTGCTGCACTCCAGCCTGGGTGACAGAGCAAGACTCCGTCTCAAAAAAAAAAAAAAAAAACTAAAAGTAGAACTATCATTTGATCCAGGAATCCCACTATAGGTTATCTACCCAGAGGAAAAGAAATAATTATATGAAAAAGATACTTGTACATGCATATTTATGGCAGCACAATTAACAATTGCAAAAATCTAGAACCAGCCCAAAAACCCTTCAATTAATGAGTGGATAAAGATATTGTGAATTTTCTAAAGAAATGGGATTCTACTCAGCCATAAAAAGGAACAAAATAATGGCATTCACAGAAACCTGGATGGAATTGGACACCATTATTCTAAGTGAAGTAACTCAGGAATAGAAAACTAAACATAATATTTTCTCACTCAGAAGTGGAAGTTAAGCTATGAGGATGTGAAGACACAGAATGATACATTGAACTTTGGGGACTTGGGGGAAAGAGTGGGAGGTGGGTGAGGAATAAAAGACTACAAATTGGGTACAGTGTAAACTGCTTAGGTGATAGGTGCATCAAAATCTCTTAAATCGCCATTAAAGAATTCATTCATGTAGCAAAACATTGCCTGTTCCCCCCAAAATCAATGGAAATAACAAATAAAAATTTTAAAAATTTAAGAAAAAAATGTAGATGACAACATTTCTCTCACTGAGATATAGTGAAAATAAAATGAGATAAAGTAATATTCAGGGCACAGGCATGGACAAAGATTTTATGATGAAATCACCAAAAGAAATTACAACAAAAGCTAAAATTGACAAATTGTATCTAATTAAACTAAAGAACTTCTGCACAGGAAAAGACATTATCATCAGAGTGAACAGGCAATCTACAGAATGGGAGAAAAATTTTACAATCTACCCATCTGCCAAAGGTCTAATATCCAGGATCTACATGGAACTTAAACTAATTTATAAGACAAAAAAAAAAAAATCAAAAAGTGGGCAAAGGACATGAACAGACACTTCTCAAAAGAAGACACTTATGTGGCCATAAATATGAAAAAAGCTCAACATCACTGATCATTAGAGAAATGCAAATAAAAACCACAATGAGATATCATCTTCCATCAGTCTGAATGGCGATCATTAAAAAGTCAAGAAACAGCCGATGCTGGCGAGGCTGTAGCCAAATGGAAACAATTTTTCACTGTTTGTGGGAATGTAAATTAGGTCAACCATTGTGGAAGACAGTGTGGTGACTTTTCAAGGATCTAGAACCAGAAATACCGTTTGATCCACCAATCCCATTTCTGGGTATATACCGAAAGGAATATAAATAATTCTATTGTAAAGATACATGCACATGTATGTTTATTGCAGCACTAGTCACAATACCAAAGACATGGAATCTACCCAAATGCCCATCAGTGATAGGCTGGATAAACAAAATGTGGTACATATATACCATGGAATACTATTCAGTGGTTAAAAGGAATGATGTGTACTTTGCAGAAACATGGCTGAAGCTAGAAGCCTTCATCCACAGCAAACTAATGCAGGAACAGAAAACCAAACACTGCATGTTCTCATGCATAAGTGGGAGCTGAACAATGAGAGCACGTGGACACCGAGTGGGGAACAACACACATCCGGGCCTGTTGATGGGGCGAGGGGATGGAGAGCATCAGGACAAATAGCTAATACATGCAGTGGTTAATACCTAGGTGATGGGTGGATAGGTGCAGTAAACCACCCTGAAACGTGTTTACCTATGTAACAAACCTCTTTGTTCTGCAACTTCAAGTAAAATAAAATTTTAAAAAAGAACAGTAAAAATAAAATGAGACACAGTATGTAAACCACAGAGGATGATACTGGTGTAGTAAGCAATTAATGGCAGCCTTTATTCTTGTTTTTGATGCTATAATTTTTAAATTTTTACATTATTCCCTTTTTTGATTCATGCAAATAAATTGATTCTTGATCACTTGTTTAACCCTTAGTTGCAATTTATTAAGTAAGTATTTGTGGATATACTACTCTGGATTGGCCTTGCTCATTGGTACCTACATCTATCTGGGTTTCATCTGCTTGTTGCTTGTTTCCTGAGCATCTGTGTATCCAGATTCCTGATATATTATTTATTTTATTAGTTTTCTAACTTACCATAGTTGGCCTAATTTGAGGCCACTTAATTTTGCCTGAGTGCAAGTGAGTGGATTTTGATGGAAACTAATTAATTTTTTATTTCTGTTAAATCTGTGAATTTGGTTTATTCATAACTTTCTGGTTTTCAACATCTAGTTTTTCATTTTCCAATGATTTAAACCTATTTCAATTCAAAGTAAAAGAAAACTCAATGCAAACTAGCTTAAGCAAAAGGGGACCTTACCTGAAAATTCTAGGAGTAAGGGCAGGTCTCGGGAACAGTTTGTTGCAGAATTCAGTTCGTCTTCTCTTTCTCCTGCCTTCCATCCTGCTAACTTTGCTCTACTGTCATCTACTGTCATTCAGAAAAAATTTCCCCTTTTGGAAGCTAGATGCTTCTTAACTCCAGACAAAATACTAGCAGGTTAAGTTACCCTTTCCTAGAATTTTCAGCTAACCTTTCATTGCATTTTATGGTTTTATTGGGAAACAAGTCTATCACTAATCCAATCAGTTACCTTGGATTAAAACAAAACACTGGGGCTGGGCGCGGTGGCTCACGCCAGTAATCCCAACACTTTGAGAGGCCGAGGCGGGTGGATCACGAGGTCAGGAGGTCGAGACCATCCTGGTTAACATGGTAAAACCGCGTCTCTACTAAAAATACAAAAAATTAGCCGGGCGTGGTGGTACGCGCCTGTAATACCAGCTACTTGGGAGTGGCCTGAACCCGGGAGGCGGAGCTTGCAGTGAGCCAAGATTGCGCCACTGCACTCCAGCCTGGGGGACAAGACCAAGACTCCGTCTCAAAAAAAAAAAAAAAAAAAAGAAAAAGAAAAAAAACACTTTGGTATAAGCCTTAATGACATGCTCTCCTCCAGGAGTTGAGTTGAGCTAGTCTCATCTGTATTCATGCGCTATGGGGAAGAGATGATTCTGCTGAATCAATATTGAGAGGTAAAACAAACAAACTCAACAAAAAAGTTTGCTTTATTTTCTCTACCCTTTTTAAGACATTTTGACTAAACAGCTCTCATTACAAATTAGGTATATGCGTATAGACAGAGGTTCTGTGTTTAATCCCTTCCTGTTTCCTCTCCATCGACCCCAAGTGCTCAACAGTAAATCTCATTGGATGACTGAGATTAGCTACGTGCATTTATGCCATTGCATAAAACGGTCAGATTTTTGTCTTTAGAGCTCTAGAGCCCTTAGTGCTAAATGAACATTCTTCAATTTCTGCAGAGGTTAAAAACCTGGCAAATAAGTTATTTTTGACCGGCTGTGCTACCACCAAGAACAAGGTTGCAGAATATTGCTATCAATTTTTTTTTTTTTTTTTTTTTTTTTTTTGAGACGGAGTCTCGCTCTGTCGCCCAGGCTGGAGGGCAGTGGCGTGATCTCCACTCACTGCAAGCTCCGCCTTGCGGGTTCACGCCATTCTCCTGCCTCAGCCTCCCGTGTAGCTGGGACTACAGGCAGAATATTGCTTTCATTTTATGTCTGTTTCTCAGAAAGTTCATTGACCAGTGACTGACCTGCAGCTTTCAGTAGTTTATGGAGAATTCCGTTTTCCCCTTTCCCCTCATCCTCCTCCCTCCAATGAACTGTTTGTATATTACCATCAACTTTATAGTAAATATTGCTGATGAAATGATACTGATAAAACATGTGTGTAATGCGTTGTACGTTTTCTGAGCACTATAATATCTATTCTTTTATTTAAACCTAATAAAAGTCTGGGAGGCAAATATTAGCAGTTATAAATTGAGTTAGAATTTGCAAAAAGCCATGTAAGGACTGCTGTGTGGTTTATATGATCTGACTTACTTTCAACATTTTTTTTCACAACCACTACTCTGTAGTTTTTAAAAAACTTATCTTGGCCAGGGTCCTTAAAGAGAAGAAAGGGAGGTTTACTTTCATTTGGGAAAATCATGAAAATTGAAATAGGAAATTTTACCCCCCCCCCAAAATCCTCAACAAAATAAGTTTCGTCATTGAAGTGTATTTTCTTTGACACGTTATGTCTTCAGAGGAGACAAAATTAATAAAATTACCTATTTCAGAAAAGGCAAAACTCAGATATATTTTAGAAGTCTGAAAGTGTAATGTGGTGGTTTTAAATTAGCTATTTCATATTTTCTGCTTTTTACGTTCACCCTTAATGTCCAATTAGAACAGATTATACCTTAGGAATTGTACCATATATTAGAAATCCTGGACTCTGTAATTATTATGTAATTCATCTTGAAAAGTTTCAATGCTAGAAAACGTATTATTAGAACTATATATTATCTAGTCTTGCTTGAGTAGACCAGACCCAGTAAATTATATTCAATATTTTGTCTTTGCCTGTGAATGAAAATGTTTCATTTGCCTGATTCTTATTAATCTAGGAATGAGATACTTAAGTACTAGGGTTCAAATAAGACCACACATTTTTTAATTCCAAGTATTATTTATACTTTCTGGTAACCTGCTGTAATTAACTACTAATTCTTGACTTAATGATAGCATCATTCTTTGGGAAACAACTTTGTATATCACGAAGTTATTTCAAACTGATAATAAAACTATTCTAAGTGTTTTTGTGTAGATAAACCTAGAGAATAATTTCCCCAAAGCATTTCTTTCTTCTAAACAGTGCCTGATAGTTGATAGTTCACCATCCTTAATGTGCTTATATTTTGGCAAATGAGAATGGTGGAGACATTGTGTGTTCTTAGACTCACTGAAAAGAAAAGGATTAAGATAAAATAGAGAACATTTTTAAGTGTATGTATTGCGGAAAAGAAATTCAAAGAGATACATGTAATTCCAAATATCCTTAAGCATAATAAGAGCGAGTGTGTGGATAGCTGCTGCGTTATACCATCAGACACTGGGGAAAGGCTGGAAACCACCTCTTCTGCAGTGCTGTATCATATTCATTCCCCCAGAACAGCAATCTACAGAAGAGGAACCCACGACTTGCACCAGGGGTGGTTGTTGAGTAAAAATGTTGATATAATAGTTATACTTTGTTCTTTTGCGACATGGAAAGCTCCTAACCTAAGTGACATCCTGGACTTATCTGATTTCTATGGTACCCGATACAGAAGGGCCAGTTAAAATAATTCCCTTATCTCTAGAGAAGTGTGGAGCTTCAGAAAATCAACTTCCCATTTCTGAACATATTTATTGAGAACAATAAAGTTAAAACGAACTTTAAAGGCAGACATAAAAAAGAAATATTGCTAAGAAATGACGGCCGGGCACGGTGACTAACGCCTGTAATCCCAGCACTTTGGGAAGTCGAGGCGGGTGGGTACCTGAGGCCAGTAGCTCGAGATCAGCTTGGCTAAAATGGCAAAACCCCGTGTCCACTAAAAGTACAAAAATTAACTGGGCGTGGGTGGCGGGGGCCTGTAGTCCCAGCTACTCAGAGGCGGAGGCAGGAGAACTGCTTGAACCCGGGAGGCGAAAGTTGCACTGAGCCGTGATCGCGCTACTGCACTCCAGCCTGGGGGACAAGAGCGAGACTCTGTCTCAAAAAAAAAAAAAAAAAAAAAAAAAGGAAAAAAGAAAAGAAAAATAAAATAAAGAAATGACAACAGAGCAGCCTAGGGCCTGGAGTAGCGGATATGCAGGATACACAAGTCTAGAGATCTAATAGACAATGTGAAGGTCACAGGCAATAAAACCGTATTGGATCGGGATTTGTGCTAAATGAGCGGATTTTAGTTGCTTCCGCCACAAAACAAAAAGAAAAAGATTTATATATTATCTCATAACATCATGTTGTATTCCTTAAATATACACAATGGAATTTATTTAAATACATGTATATGTATAATCTTATATAATATAATTCTGTTAGGTCTTTACTAGCCTCCTCCCTCTTAAGCAGTTACTATTTAAAACAAGAACCACAACACTTTTGCACTTAGACCCATTACTACAATCCTCTGTTACTTCCCAACTTACTGTCTCCAATTCAGGGACAAATGAAATAAGCTACAAAAGACATATCCTTAACAATATTGCTGATACACAAACACAAAAACAAAAAAAAAGAGAGAGAGAGAAACTAGCTGACTTCCATTTGGATACTGTGGCTTGGTTTATAAAAATTCAGTTTCAGGATCAACTGAGGCTCATTTATTTATTTTTCCTGTTTATTTGTCTTTTTATTAATCATTCATTAGTCTTCTGGGTTCCTTTACAGTCTTTTGAAAGCTCAGGCTTCTCCCCTAATTTTATACTCAGTAATTTGAAAGTATCATAATAACTTCTCATTAATACTTGAAATGGGTATTTAGAACTCAGGAAACTGAATTCATGATTTCAAATATTCACTACACTATATTTACTAGAGAAAGAATAGGTGAGTTAGCAAACATGATTTCTTTCTCTCTAAGGAGAGAATGTCTTCTTTTCTCTCTTTTTCTTCCTTCTTTCTCTTTCTTCTCCCCTTCCCTTCTTGTCAGAAATGTAGTTTTTTCTTATAAAAGAAAAGATTTTAAAATTCTCTTAGAAGAGAATATAAAGAAGAAATCCTATTTCTTTGTTGTATCTTTTGCAAAGTTGTTTTCTTTTTTAATTACTATATCTTTTGGGAGTGGTAAAGCTGGTTTTGAAAGGTTGATAGTGCATGTTCATTCTCAGGATTTTGCAGCTTCCACATATAAATTGAAAGATTGATTGGCTACCCACTGGCATTGAAAACAGAGAGAACCTATGGGACCTGTGCTTGTCAGTCAGGTGGAGGAAATCATAGACACAAGCTAAATAAGATGTGCTGTCAACGTGTATGAAATGTGGGCAACTGATAAACAGACAAGAGAATGAAGTGATTACAGAGGGAGATACAAATGATGTGCAGAGAGACACATCTGCCCTCTCCACTGTCCAAAGCAGCACCACACTGGTCAGCCTGCCCTGTTTATTCCTTTCCTAGTCTGTGGTTCAGTCTTGGTTTATCAGGGTTTTATCAAGAAGCCAATCAACACTTAGAAGTGTGCCCGCTTCTGAGTGGTTATCCTTCCTTACCTGAAGCCAGAGAAAAGTAAGGTTGGAGCCATGTTGTGCCATCAAGAATCTCAGAAAAGCTCCAATAACTTCTTGCTTTGCCCTACATCACCTTCCAGTATCTGGCTAGTACCTGCCTTCAGAACTCCATCACACAACACACCTTGATGTGTCCAAAATCCTAACTAAGTCAGTCATATTCTCTTTGGCCCTTCCATGACTCTTGCTAATTTGCCCTGAGGATATAAGTCAAGCTCCTGGCAGGGGGTTCAAGGACGTTTTCAGCTGGCCTCTGTTTTCCCTCTCACCTACTATTGTTATCTGTCAAGCACCGTATCTGGAGGTACTCTTCTCTCTGATGGACTGCTTTCTTCCAAGCTCGAGATTAATTCCCCGTGCTCCTCCCTGTCCCCATTGTCTGCTGCTAAACAGAGACTCATTCTTCATGACTCCACTCAGCTATCATCTCTTTGCTGAAGCTTTTCTGACTCACCCATCCTTTTCATATATAAAGCAGGTATTCTTCCTCTTTTCTCTGTACTTTTGGTTTGTTCATGACCTGCGCTCTGTCTATGGGGAATGGAGTCTCATGAAACTCAGTGCATGAACTGTGCCCATCTTGTTTGTCATCATATCTTTGGTGCTCGGCGCAGGAATGGGTACATAATAAGCTATCAATAAATTTTAGTTGAATGAATAAATGATGAGCAAACACAAGGTGCTAATATGAGGTGTTATTTGAATTAGTGTAAAACATTGCTTTTAAGAAAAAGACAACAATATGTGGTATTTTGTCTAAAACATTGTGAATCCTAGATTCACTGCAATCTAACCAGGTTTGAGGAACAGTGGCCTAGGCAGGAGAATAGGAGGCTCAAATCTGCATGACCTTGACGCTGTTGTGAGGTGAGGAGTGAGTACATGTGAGGATGAACTAAGCCTGGACCCATCCTCCTGTCTACTTGTCTGTGATCTACTTCAGGACAGCAGCTATATCCAGCCTGGCTCTTTGAGGATGTCAGTGCCTAGTACCTGGTACATAGTAGGTGTTCATAAAATATGTATTGAGCAAAGAAGATGAGGAGCATATATATTTCAATATTAGATATGAAAACCAATCATAGTCTTTAATGAGCTTATGGTTTAATAGGTAGCATTGCAATCTGATTTTAGAGTCTGCCCATCTCAACACACTTGTTGAGAAGACAACATTTTTAATATTGCAAGACACACTAGATTTGCATCATAGTATGGGGTTAACACTCAAAGCTGTTAGTATTCATCCTTAGCCCTTTATTTTTTCTTTAACCATTCTCTCTCCCTCTGACCTGACCTTCTTCCTGCCCTTCACCCAAACTTCCATCTGATGTACATTCTCATCTCTTCTTACTTCCTGCCTGCGAAACCTTTAACATAGGCAAGTTTTCTGCTGTCAAAGAAATTTATTTTAAAACTCATGAATGGGCCAAAAGCAAGAATCTTCACATACCTGCTGCTGAATTCCATAGTCCTTGCTGTGTCACCAGTGGACGGTATCTGAGTTACTGGTGGTGAATCCATATGGGTCTGCAGCAAACTCAATTCTTGCGTCCTCAGAAGAAAGAATTCGCCTGAGAAGCATAAGGCAGAAAAACAGGCCGAGGCAAGTTTCAGAACAGGAGTAGAAGTTTATTTTAAAGGGTTTTAGAACAGGAAACAAGGGAAAGTATGCTTGGAAGAGACCGAAGAGGGCACCTGAAGGTCCAGTGTGGTGTTTAACCTTGATCCTAGGACTTTATATGCTGGCCCCTTTCCCATGATTCTTCCCTTAGGGTGGGCCGCCCACATGCACAGTGTCCTCCTTAACCCTGGGAAGTGAGCACACACAGTGTGTTTAAGAAGTTACACACGGCCAGGCGCGGTGGCTCAAGCCTGTAATCCCAGCAGTTTGGGAGACCGAGACAGGCGGATCACGAGGTCAGGAGATCGAGACCATGCTGGCTAACACGGTGAAACCTTGTCTCTACTAAAAAAAAAAAAAAATACAAAGAAAAAAAAAAAACTAGCCACGCGTGGTGGCGGCACCTGTAGTCCCAGCTACTCAGGAGGCTGAGGCAGGAGAATGGCATAAACCTGAGAGGCAGAGCTTGCAGTGAGCTGAGATCCGGCCACTGTACTCCAGCCTGGGCGACAGAGTGAGACTCCATCTCAAAAAAAAAAAAAAAGAAGTTACACACAAGCCCATCTGAGACTTCTTTCTCTTTTTCAGGGGTGTGTCCCTGGAAGCTCATACTCAGCCATTTTGTCTCTTAATGCACATACCTGGGAATTTGCTTTTGCCTGGTATCTGCATTCAATTAGCACTTTAGTGCAACAGGTGTGGACCATCAGGATATGGCCTTTTTCCCTGGCACCGGTTGCCAATGTATAACTTTTAGACAGTCAATGTGATCATTGCCAAATCATTAACTGATTTGTCTAGTGGGTGGAGGAGAGCCCTCTCCTGCCCCCTCATGCCTGCTAGCTACCTGTAACAGTTGGTTTCTAAAATGTTCATCATTTATGGCTGAATGCAGTGGCTCACGCCTGTTATCCCAGCACTTTGGGCAGATCGCTTGAGGCCAACAGTTTGAGACCAGCCTGGTCAACAAGGTGAAACCCTGTCTCTACTGAAACTACAAAAATTAGCCAGGTGTGGTGATGCATGCCTGTAGTCCCAGTTGCCCAGGAGACTGGGGCACAAGAATCGCTTGAACCCAGGAGGTAGAGGTTGCAGTGAGCTGAGATCGTGCCACTGCACTCCAGCCTGGGCAACAGAGTCTCTGTTTCAAGATAAGTAAATAAATAAATAAACAAACAAGCAAATAAATAAATAGTCGTGATTTGTGCTGACATGTCCAGACTTTGACTCATTGCCTTGTCATAATTTCTACATCTCCACCCTCCTGATTCCAGGTTAGTGATCTAGTTTCAACCATTATCTACTATGATTCAAGCAACCTCCAGATCTAGAAAATGACCACTTCACCTGCTCTTCTGGATTCTAGTGCAGAGGTTTCCTTGATGTATATTTGTGATCCAGAGATCCTTATGACGTGGGAACCGGTAGAAGAGAAAAACGGGATTAGGATTGCCATACCCTCAGTCACCACCAAGGCCTTTAACTAGAATGAGTTTCTCTTGAATTCAGAATTATCGGTCTCTTGCTACATTTACGGCCAGAAAATCAGCACGCTATGTTTTAGAACCCATGCTCACACACACATTGACTGATTTTTTCCTTGTCAAATAAGGTTTTTCTAAGATGACTTACACTTCTCAGCGGGGCTGTGGGATAAATCTCTGGTAGGAAGATGGGTTGCAGGGCTCTGAAATACCGGTCTGTCTCGTTTGTGCCTCTGACGAACATCTTTAAAATATTTTAGAACTTACAGTTTTCTAAACATCTCCTGAGTGACTCCCACAGTCAGGAGCTGTGAATACAGAGGTAAATAAGAGTCTGTGCCTCATACAGAGAGACAGGCAAACATGGAGTTTTAACATAATATGGTGAGGATACAGTGGCACAGTGAGTAGAGGCTGGTCACATGGAAACTCAAAGAAGAGATGCTTTCCCTACTCTAGACATTCTCAAATATTGGTGTGGGTCAGAGTCACTCAAAGGGATGAAAAGAGCAGGTCGCTGGACCCACCCCAGGAGTACCTGACTCTGTAGGTCTGGGGTTGGGCCCAAGAGTTTGCATTCTGAGCAAACCTCCAGAGCACGCCGCTGCTGCAGGTACAGAGACTCCCCTGTGAGTTATAGGTACAAAGGAGGTGATATCCAAGCAACTTTGAAATAATGAATGAGTTAACCAGACAAAACACCAAGCCAGGGAATTCCAAGAAACAAAATAGCAGGCACAAAGGGGCAGTGGAATGCATGGGGAATAACAGTGTTTCTGGAGAAAATGAAGAGCTAGGAATGAGACAGGGGCCTTTGGACATAAAAGAAATTAAGTAAGTCAATAAGCTGTGGGACTGGCACAGCTCTGGCATCCAGTGCTGTAGTGGTTACTGTAGCATTTCAAATATATGCAATGTGAAAAGAATTGCACAAACCCCAGTAATTCTGCCCTGCTGGGCCACAGTGAGAGACTGGCCTTATTTAATGTATCTTGGAAAGGTGAGGGTTTGTAGGAATATTTTAAGCAGAGTGGGAAAATTTGAATGCACAAAAATTACAGGTTGCTCAAGAATAATGTAGAAAATCAATAATATTTTATACAATATCTGTCAAAAACAGAGGTTTAAAACAGGTTTTAAAAACAGAGGTTATGGAAGAATTCAAGAAGTATGCCTTATTGAATGTGAATTTGAGCCTCAAGCATATTTTGTAACTCTTTTTTCCATGTCAAGTTACATCAACCAAATAAAAGTTTAAGTAAAATAAAATGAAATCTAGTCCAGAAGATTTTTTGAATTTTTTTTAGTTTAAAAATCCAAAATTCCTGAAGATATCAATAGAGAAATAGCTTTTGTTCCACACACTTTGGGCTTTTATTTGCATTAATATTCTAAATATTAAAATATATCATATGAAAAGCACAAAAAGGAACTAGGTATAATTTAAAGAATATTAATACTATAAACCCTATGAGCCCATTATCCAGCTTTAGATCATTACCTGTGTCGTTTAGGAATCCAACTAACGTCCTGCAGTCCTGTCCTCCCTCACTGCCTCTGTAGTTTTAATCATGTCATTCATTTCCATTATCCTTTTACCGCATGTATATTTATAAATGATATATTTTCTAGTTCTGGCTTTTTGAAATGTAATCAATAGAATATGCTTTGTGTGTTCAGTTCCTTGCACCTTTTGCTTACCATAATGTGGTGAATTGGCTATGTAGACATTCATAGCTGCAAGCCACTCATTTTCATAGCTGTAGGGTATTTCACTGCATGAATAATCCCAATTTATTTGTCCAGCTACCATTCATGAATATTGGCCTGTTTCCAATTTTGTGTGTATGTGCGTGTGCATGTGTTTTATTACATGCTTTCATGAGCTCTGAGTATGCCTTGCTAAGTTATAGGTTATGTGTATGTTTAGCTTGATTATGTAATATTAAATTGTTTTTAAAATCATTTTCTACACACATTTTTATTTTTTCCAGAAGTGACAGTTCCCTTTCTTCACATCCTTTGGCAGTCCTTTAAATTTTTTGCCAAATTGGATAAATGTAAAATTATTGCTTTTTAAATTAAAATCTCCCTGATGAATAGTAAGTGGACATTTACATTTATATTCTTATTCATGTTTTCTCTTCTCATATTTCCTCTTCTCTGAAAATAGCTTGTATCTTCTGTCCATTTTTAATTAGGCTGACTCTCTACAGATTGATAGGATATTTTAAAGGCCTTAGCACACATCCTTTTCCAGTCATATGTTTTGAAAGTTTCTTTTCTCAGCTGTGGCTCCTTTACACATTCACTTTTTGGAGTCTTTCAATAAACAGAATTTTTTATATTTTATAGAGTTGAAGGTATCAAGCTCTTCTTCCTTCATGATTTGTGCTTTTTAAGTCCAGACTCCAAACTGTTTTAGATTTCCTCCTAGAACTTTTTAGCTTTCATATTTTTTTCTTTCAATGTAAAGTCTTTCTTATATTTAGGATGCATGTGTATGTACATGTGTGTGATATAAAGGACCCTTTCAAAACATATTTTTAACGTGGATATTCAGTTATTTCTACACTATAGCTAATGGTCTCCCATTTTGACTCTATTTACATATATGTGTTACTCTGTTTCTGGAGTCTAATCCGTTTCATTGATTTATCAGTCTGTCTCCATGCAACTTCCACACTTTGTCAATTAATACAGTGAAGGGATAGTGTTGTAAGCAATTTTCATGCCCGGTTACTCTTTCAGGGAGTGTATCAGCTGTTTGAGCCCTTTTTATTTTCTATATATATATATTTAGATTTTAGACGATAGAATTTGGCTCTTCAAATTCCATTAACACTCAAATGTTCATCAAGAGATACATAGATACAGAAAATTACTGAGTTCTCTATTCTGTTCCATTGATCTGTGTATCTGTTTTTGTACCCATACCATGCTGTTTTGGTTACTGTAGCCTTGTAGTACAGTTTGAAGTTGGGTAGTGCGTTGCATGCCTACAGCTTTGTTCTTTTTGCTTAGAATTGTCTTGGCTATATGGGGCTCTTTTTTGGTTCCATGTGAATTTTAAAATAGGTTTTTTGTAATTCTATGAAGAATGTCAATGGTAATTCAATGAGAATAGGACTGAATCTATAAATTACTTTGGATAGTAATGCCGTTTTCATGACATTAATTTTTCCTATCCATGAGCTTGGAATATTTTTCTATTTGTTTGTGTCCTCTCTAACTTCCTTAAGCAGTGGTTTGTAGTTCTCCTTGAAGAGGTCCTTCACTTCCTTTGTCAGTTGCATTCCTACATATTTTATTCTCTTTGTAGCAATTGTGAATGGGAGTTAATTTGTGATTTGGCTCTCTGCTTGTCTGTTGTTGTACGGGATGTTTGCGATTTTTGCACATTGATTTTGTATCCTGATACTGCTGAACTTGCTTGTCAGCTTAAGAAGCTTTTTGGCTGAGACAGTGGGATTTTCTAGATATAGGATCACGTCATCTGCAAACAAAGACAATTTGACCTCCTCTCTTGGGTATTTGAATACCCTTTATTTCTTTCCCTTCCCTGACTGCCCTAGCCAGAACTTCCAATACGATTTTAACTAGGAATAGTGAGAGAGGACATCCTTATCTTGTGCCAGTTTTCAAGGGGAATGCGTCCAGCTTTTGCCCATTCAGTATGATATTGGCTGTGAGTTTGTCATAAATGGCTCTTATTATTTTGAGGTAGGTTCCTTCAATACCTAGTTTATTGAGAGTTTTAAACATAAAGAGATGCTGAATTTTATCAAAGGTCTTTTCTGCATCTGTTGAGAAAATCATGTGGTTTTATTCTTTAGTTCTGTTTATGTGATAAATTACACTTACTGACTTGTGTATGTTGAACCAACCTTGCATCCCAAGGATGAAGCCAACATGATTGTGGTGGAAACCTTTTTGATGTGCTGCTAGATTTGGTTTGCCAGTATTTTATTGAAAATTTTTGCATTGATGTTCATCAGGGATATTGGCATGAAGTTTCTTTTTTGTTGTTGTATCTCTGCCAGGTTTCAGCATTAGGATGATGCTAGCATCATAGAATGAGTTAAGGAATAATCCTTTCTTTCCCATTGGTTGGAATAGTTTCAGAAGAAAGGGTATCAGTTCCTGTTTGTACCTCTGGTAGAATTCAGCTGTAAATCTCTCTGGTCTTGGGTTTTTTTTTTTTTTTTTTTTTTTTTTTTAGGCTCTTTAATACTGCCTCAATTTCAGAACTTGTTATTGGTCTACTAAGGGATTCCATTTCTTCCTGGTTCAGTCTTGGGAGGGAGTATGTGCTCAGAAATTTATCCATTTCTTCTAGATTTCCTAGTGCATTTGCATAGATGTGTTTATAGTATTCTCTGATGGTTGTTGGTATTTCTGTGGGGTCAGTGGTGATATCCCCTTTATCATTTCGAATTGTGTCTATTTGATTCTTCTCTCTTTTCTTCTTTATTAGTGTGGCCAGTGGCTTTTTTTTTTTTTTTTTTTTCAAAAAACTATCTCCTGTATTCTTTGATTTTTTTGGAAGACTTTTCATGTCTATCTTCTTCAGTACCATTATGATCTTGGTTATTCCTTGCCTTCTGCTAGCTTTGGGGTTTGTTTGCTCTTGATTCTCTAGTTCAAGAGTTGATTCCATCTCTTAGTTATAGTGAATAATGTTGCAATGAACATGGGAGTGCTAATATCACTTTAGACCCTGATTGCAATTCTTTTGGATAAATACCCAGAAGTGGTTGCAGATCATATGGTAGTTCTGTTTTTAATGTTTTGAGAAACCTCCATGCTGTTTCAATAGTGACTGCACCATTTTGCAGTCTCGCCAATAGTGTACAAAAGTTCCAATTTCTCTACATCCTTGCCAACAATTATTGTCTTTTGTAGTTTTGATAATAGTGATCCTTCAGGTATGACTTAATATCTCATTGTGGTTTTGATTTACATTTCTCTGATAATTAGTGATGTTGAGCATGTTTTTATATACCTGTTGGCCATTTGTATGTCTTCTTTGGTATTCTGGTTACTTATTGATGAAGACAATAGGATTTACTATTTGGAGAATCATATTCTGTGACTAGAACTAATACTGTGTCTTCTTTTTTAATCCCTATACCTTTTTATTTATTTTCTTCTTTTTATTGTGCAGACTATGATCTTTAATATATACATGTAGTAGTATGTTCATTGTGAACTGTTGCTAAATATCCTTTATCAAATGTATCAGTCAGGATAACTTTAGCTACTAAAACAAACCACTTCAAAATGTATTTCTTGCTCTTGTCACAGACAGTACTTGTTGCTAGCTATGGTAGTGAATATTTTGCTGCACACACTTATTCAGTAATTTCCATCTTGTGGCTCTTAATCCTCAGAGTCCTGTCAATTTAGTAGGCAGACAGAGAGGAGATTGCATAAATCCTGATGGAGATTTTCATGGTCAGAGCCTGGAAAAATGCACATCTTTTCCTCTTTCACTAGAATGGCCAGAATTCTGCCATGTGGTCACATCTAGCTGCAAAAGAGGCTCCAGAGGTCATCTAATTCTATGCTGGGATAAGAGGAGAATAAGGATACCAAAACGTCCTAGCTATTTCTGTCATGGTACTTTAAGGAAATTACCTTCTATTCTTAGTTTGCCTTTTGCATCTATTTAGATAATCACATCATTTTCCTTTTTTGAAATATTAATTTGAAAAATTACAACACTGTATTATAGTGAAATTGATTTTATATTTATGAAATAAACCTACTTAGGCATGTTGTATTTAACTTCTTAAGAACATAAGAGTGTCTCTGCATTTTATTTTCTAACATTTTCTTTGGAATTTTTGTGATTATATTCAGAAGTAAGCTTGGATAATTATATGCCTTTGTCATTTTATCTTTGATTTTGTTACCAAGGATAAATTAGATGCACAGCATTATCTGAGAATTACTATATCTCTTACTACTTTTACAATAAAGCTTATCCAATTTTTGAATAATCTATTTCTTGATTATGAGACAGTATTCATAAGATTCTTGAATGTGTGGCAGAACTCATCAAGAAAACTATCTTGGCCTAATTTTTCCCTGTGTCACAATTGGTTATTCATGTTTTACAGAAATAGTTTATTTCATCAAAGTCTAGCATTTGTTGAAAAAATATTGCTTACAGTATATCCCCATTTATCTTTTTAATCTCTGCTTCATCTGTATCTATAGCTTTCTTCTAACATTCTTTTGAAAATGCCTCTTAGTCTTTCTTATTTATGGTTGTCTTTATCATTCCTGCTAGTAGTTTATCAGTTTTGATTTTTAAAATAATCCAATTTTTGACTTACCGATACTCTCCGTGGTATTTTTCAGTCATTAATTTCAATTCTTACATGTTTTCTTCCTCTTGGTATTTTTGGATTTATTCTTCAGCTTATCCTCACTTCTTAATTTGGACATTTTTAGCTCATTATTTTCATAATATTTTCTTTTCTAACAAGGAAATCTTTGCAAACCATGAAATTTTAAATGTTTTCTAAGTATTATTTTTCAAACTTTCTATTATTTTCCTTTTCACGTTTAATTCTTCAATACAGCAACAATGTATTTTTGAATATAATGTGAGGTGAAATTAAAAATTCATTCTTTTTTATGTAGATATTTAGTTAACTGAAATTATTATATTTTTCTTTTAAAGTCAAGGTATTGCTGTAACCCAGGCTGGAATGCAGTGGTGTGATCCTAGCTTACTGCAGCCTCAAACTCCTGGGCTCAATCAATCATCTTGCCTCAGCCACATGAGTAACTGCGACTGCAGGCGCACCACCACATCCAGCTAAGTTTTTAAATTTTTGTACAGATAGGGTCTCTCTGTGTTGCTCAGGCTGGTCTTGAATTCCTTGCTCCAAGTAATTTTCTTCTCAAGTTGCTGGAATTATAGGCAGGAGCCTGTAATTGTTATCTAGAGTAGCAGATGGCTGCTAGTGTTGTGACTGCTGTTGCTCAGGTTGCCACCGTCCTGTCGTCCACAGAGGTTTCTGTGAATCTGGGATCCTGGGTGCATGCTCATACTTGGAGCTACTGTGTTCCTCCCTGGCATTTGGAGCCGTTCATGAAAACACCTAATTTCAGTATGCCAAATCAACCATCAGGGTACCAAATCTATCCTTGCTTAAAATGAGGAGGATGTTTGGAAGCTTAATTAATGAAAGCATTTCCTCTGTGCTCAAAGGAAGTGGAACTAACAGTATGTTTACTCCACAGATGTGAACTTCATGTTTTCATTCTTAAACACTTGTGGAATCGGTAATGAGTTGGGAAGATTACGTAAACATATAACTAACCTCAGCTTCTGATAATTCTAATTTTTTCAATAAAACAGCCGAATTAACTTTAAAAACTTTAAAAAGTCATATAAAAAAGGATTTACAATAGAGAAATATCATAAATTTCAGTCAAGTTTATCAACTTGTAGAGTACTTAGTAAATGCCAGACACTGCCCTGCGCACTAGGAGGACAAAGGTCAAGGAGGAAGAAAGCCGATCCTTGAGTAACTCTGATAAACTGTTTGCTCAATATATTTTTCCATTAATGGTATTATTTATGATAAATGAATGATATTCCTGTTTTCAACTTCAGATCACACCCATCATCCCCAACTTGTCCCAAGGCAACAGAAATAAAAACATTCTTTTTCACATGCTTTCAGAACTTTGATTTCACCCTGTTTTTCCACAGCCCAGCTCCTCTGTTCGGCATTCCTAATTCTATGATTCAACAGAAATTTATTATCAAAAACTTGATTTTTGTGTAACTTATTATGGCATGAAGTCATCTCTGCAGGTTGTATAAAAACATTACTGTTCTAGAAGATAAAGCCACATAGTTACTTATATTTTGCAAAGATAATTTGTAAAAGTCCGTATTTTTCAAATTATGATAGCTTTACAAGGTTTTACAAACTAATGTGGAAATAAAATAGCAAGGAAGAGAGGAAAGAACAAAACAGATGGACGAAAAGAATATCTTGAAACAGACAATACTCTCGTTTGAAAGAGGAGAAAAAACGTGAAGTACTATTTTCTAAAACATTGTCCCCACTTCTGTTGTCTTCATTCATCACTTAATCCCCACAGCAATGGCACAGACTATATGTGGGCCACTTTTGGAGAAAATGAAGCCCAGGAAATGTAAGTGCCTTAACCTAAGTCATATAACTAACGTATGGTGGACTCTGAGTTTCTGACCCACATCTCTTTGCCTCTAGGAAACATTGTTTTTCCATTATGGAGTGATTATAAAAATTCAATTACTTAACTTTGTAGCACATTTTTTTCTAATGAGCTATTTTAAAATCACTTATTTATTTTGTGCTTTAAAATTATTTAGTGTGACCTGTATAATAACCATTTCCAATAATCAGGCGCGGGACATTGGTCCAATCCAGGGTCTCATTAAAGAAGACTTTAGTTTAAGGTAAAATCAATCTCCTTCCCTCAGACACTGTGAATACCAAGAAACACACCGTGTTTCATTGCATTTTTAACTCTGAGAAGACATCACAAATACGCAGAAGGAAGAGCAAAGCCCAAAGAAAAGGTAAGCCAATCAGCCAAGTTCAAATATAAAAGCCTTCAATCTAAAAACTTACCCCATGCAAGACACTAGGGCAAAGGTCAGTCTCTTCCATCCAGAAAAGCAAAAGCTGATTGGGCTGCAAGCTAAGACTGGAAATTCTGAATTGCAATACAAGAAGAAGGAAACTTTAAAGTTTTAGGGAATAAGTTTTTTGTTGCAAATAAAGTAACTATTAAGTCAGTAACGCGGAAGTACATTTCTTTTTTTTTTTAATTTTTTTTTATTATACTTTAAGTTCTAGGGTACATGTGCATAACGTGCAGGTTTGTTACATATGTATACTTGTGCCATGTTGGTGTGCTGCACCCATCAACTCATCAGCACCCATCAACTCGTCATTTATATCAGGTATAACTCCCAATGCAATCCCCCCCCCCCATAATAGGCCCCGGTGTGTGATGTTCCCCTTCCACACGGAAGTACACTTCTATAATAACATCTGTCTATGAGTTAGCACAATCTAAATACATAATGAAGCATTTTTAATGTGTAGGAAAGTTCACGGGTGATACACACATACAAAACTATTACAAAAAGATTACCTGTGTGGCATGACCCTAAACCTTGGGAGTTAATATTGTGAAGGAAGGATGTTTATTTTTCTAATGTGCCCTTCTGGTTTGGACTAGAGATAGAATCTAGACTGTGTCTACAGTGGCATTATCCTAATGTATTACTCCTATGTTTTCATTCACTTGTTCAATGATCATTTATTGAGCATCTACCTGGTGCATTCACCGATGCAACAGGTGCAGACTGAGCATCTACTTTTAGGACATGCATCAAGCTAATTGGAGCACAGACAGTTCCTGAACATATATCCTACGTTCAGACATTCATCTGCTGATTACGCATAGGATGTAGATGTTTATCTCCTGATTATACAATTAATGATTTACCTACAACTGTAGAAGGTATTACAAAGAAGAATTAGGTTCTAAGAGAATACAACTGTATAGTCTCATCTGGTTCAGGAAGTTATGACTTGCTGAGAAAGTGAATCTGAAATCTGAATTAATCAGGCAATGAATGGTGAGCTGGGGAGGATACAGAGCATTTCAACAGGGAGTGTCACGTGTTGAAGTCACCACATGAAGACCAGTATCACTAGAGCACACACAGAGAGAGGCACAGGAAGGTGGGAAATGGTGCAGATGAGATCACTTTGCATTCTCATAAGCCACAATAGGAAGTTCAGAATTTATACTGTGAGTAGTAGGAAGCCATTGTGTTTCCTGCATCGTGTTATAAAACAAACATACTTTGTCAGCTACCTGTTTTAGAATACCTTTTTGCAAACATTTGTTTACATGTACTGACTTCCCCACTAGACAGCTGCCTTTTTAAAGGCAAGGTACGTGTCCTCAAAAACCCCTAGCACAATGCCTATCATTGTAGAGATGTATAGGTGTTTGTTTTCTCTTAAGTTTCTCAGCAATGAGGATGGGAAGAAGCTATTAAAAAAAAAAAAAAAGACTAATATGAATAAACTATTTACAATGAGTGAGGCACTCAACATATTTTATTTATTCAATCCTCACAATAAATAATCATAATTCCCCTTATATACATGAGAAAACTGAAGTTCAGTAACTTGATCCAGATCAGAGTTTCTACAAAGTGAGGAAGATGTAATTTAACTCTGTTCTGCTTGACTCCAAGCCTTGCCCTATTTCCCTCTGTCTCTTTTTTGTACCCATGTCTTCTTATGAAGAATTTCTACTTCCTCTCTTCTCTCACTCTCTCTTATCAAGTTATCTTCTTCACCTCACTTTCATACCAGCCATATTCCCCACGAAAAAGGGGTACTTCATCTGTGTTGTTCACTGCTGTATTTTTGGCACTGGGATGAGTCCCTGATATACGTCACTCGTTCGATAAATATTTGTTGGGTGACTTCCAGCATTCTGTCCTTCGCCATCTGCTCTTCTTTCATTCACTCAGTGTTACTTGGCACCGCCATGCTAATGACTTCCAAGTACATGTTTTTATTTCCAGCCCCTAACAGGGGTTCCACATGGGAATTCCTGGACATCTTTTAATGTTTTGCCAGTGCTTCAAATTGAATATATTCCTCTTCTTACTCCAACACCTTTTTCTCTTTTTTTCCTAATTTATTAACATATGAACTACCTTTGCCCCAGAAACTTAATCTCAAAACCTGAGTTATCTTCATAGCCTTTTTGCTCCTTATCCCGCACACCAAATGACTCAGAAGTCAAATCGGACTTCCTCACCTCTAGCATATGGACTTGAATTAATCTGAACTCTTTCTTACCAACTCACATAGTTAAATATCTCCCAACTCTTTGTTCTAATTTCGGAGAATACTTCCACAGGCCTTTCCAATGTTCTTTTTTCTTCTGCATATATTATCTTAGTTTCATTCTCCACTGGTCCCCCATCACCCACCTAAAAATATCCACTCACTTCAACAATCTGTGAATATAGTAACTTTCCTGAGGATTTGGGAATATCACATTAAAGAGACCATATTCAGCACCAACCAGGTTCCATACCCTGTTGTCACTCTCACCTCCAATCAGGCCCCTTTGACAGCCCATGTCCTGGGCTTGGCAACATCTCCACATTCAGCATCTACATCCCACTCTTGCTTCTTGTGCATGATGAGTAGCTCCACCAGGTCAGAGTGTGCTCTCTAGATTCCTGGAATTCCAATGAATGATTTTTTTTTTTTCTTCCATTTTGTTACAACCACTTAGTTATGAAGTCCTTCTTATTTCTTATCCATAATATTTTCAAAATCTATCTATTCTAATATTATTCTTGCAATTGTTCCACTATTGGATGGCCCTCAGAGAATCTCTGCCTGAATACTTTCATACCTCCCAACTCTGCCCTCTGATTCTACCATCTGTAGGGATAACTCTGCCCCAGAGTTGCCTCCTAATACTGGTTTGCTCAAAACACCTGCAGATCTGGACTCATTAGCATGATATTTAAGCCATTCCACAGATTGACATTATTTTATATCTCCACATCTCAAGTATACATCTCCACATATGCAACTGTTTACACAACACTAAATGTTGGTCATCTCAAACCCACAGCCATTCTCCCTAAAACCAATATACTCATTTTCATCTTTGTTTCTCTTCCCAAAATGTTTGCTTTTCTTCAATTTATATCCATACACTATTTACAGCCTTTTAAAATGCTGTTTCAACTCTTCCTTAAAATTGACCCTAAATCTACCCTGGTTCTATTCCCGCTTACTTTTTCATCATCAGGATCTATGTAACCATCTCTATTACAATAACCTCTCAGCGACCTTAAAGTCCACAGTACCTTAGAATTCACACTTTGCATTTTTTCTGTTGTATTTTAAGACCTGTGAAGTCAAGAGACATATTTTATTGCTCTTTTAAATCCTTATAGTCCTTGACACATTCTAGAAGTTCAATTATTTTCAACAGTATTTGATTAAAATATACAGGAAATAATTTTTCTGAGTCGTAATCACTTCTGTAGGAACAGTTTCAACTTAGTTACTTACCATTAGGACAGAATTGTTCTCCATAATATCAACGGCAAAGGCTAATTTGATGTGACCTTGGCTGTGTTTCCATCTCTCACGATGCATCTGAGGGGACCGGAGTCAACAGGGAAAATTTGTTGGGGCACAAGGACTTCGCAAAGGAGCTTCAGTGGATATGTCTTACAAAGCCTCTCCTTGGTTGGAAAATCCAACCTAAAAGGCTATTCTGTAGCTCAGCCAATAATCCCCAAATGGGAAGATGGTTGCTGGCAGAATTACAATTCACTAAACAAAAGCGTAAATAGAAACACCCTAGGAACAAGTGAGCAGTTTGCAGTTATTTTCGGTGGTGGACAAACTGTACTTCTACTTAACAAGACCATGTTCATTGTACCCAATTTGCTCTTGGTCCCCCATAGATAAGCATACTGTGTGTATCATATGTTCACTGCTCATTGAATCACATATGAATTTTCAATTTTCTGTAAAACCTCATTTACAGCCCAAACTTGTAACCAACTGGATACATTTTGCTCAGTTCTTCCTGACTCCTGTGACTTTCTGATTTCACATGCACTGTAGGTTGAGTGGATGATGAGTAGGTTACAGAAGCTTTGATTTGAGTTCTTAAAATGTTCCACACACTGAACCTTGAGAATCTCTGCTAGACAGGAGTGGTTTGGGTGGACTAAACATTTTAAACTTGTTTTCCGTTTTTACCTGTCTATTAGCATATTTCTTTCTAAGCTGGAGTTTTTCACATAGCTTGGACCACCTAATCATAGTCACTTTCTGAGTGGCCTGGGCTTCTTCATTCTTAGATGTGATGTCATCAAGGTGGCGAGAAGACACAATTCTTAAAGGAGATGTCTCACTCATTTGTGTTGTTAGTAATTTATTTTTCTCCCCGACTTTCCTTTATTAAAATGAGAGAGTAAATTAATTTAACTTATGTGAATAGAATCATTCAAATCGTATGCATATTTTTCATTTCTACATTTACTCCAATAAGTTATTTTTCTTTTTCTCTGAGGGGGGGTAATAGGGTGATACTAGACAAGTGACTATTTGGGTTCCACTGTATCTTCAACTACTTACATTAAGAGATGTGATAATCATTCTGATATATTAAGGGAAAGCAACATTCTAGAATAGCACATTAAGCAACAGCAAAAAAGAAAATTAATGCTTTCTTCTACAAGTGGCTTTATTCTACAGCAAAAGACAGCTTTAAGATAGGCAACTTATTCTGTGAGTAATGGATCCAGGCTAAGAGAAGAGGAAGAATATTTTCCAGTTGCTAAAAATTGGTGCAGTGTTACAGGCAGTAGATTACTTCTTTTAAGTTCCCTGTTTGAAATATAAGTGTATTTGACATGGAAATAAAAGAAATATGAGGGTGACACAGTTTAAAGTCATTGGTGACATCTTTTCATAGGATTCAATATACATTATAGATCTGATTTTTTTCTCCAATATCAAAAAATTATTTTAGCAAAACAGGACAGGAGAATACAGGAATGGCTTAGATGATGAGGAATTACTACTTCTCTCATCATTCTCAATCAGCAGCTATCACAGGTATCTGAGTGTGGGCTTTAGGAAGATTATCCTGGAAAATGATTGATTATAGGAATAGAAGGCAGACTTTCTCTCTTTCTCTTTCTCTTTCTCTCTCTCTTTCTCTCTTTCTCTTTCTCTCTTTCTCTCTCTCTCTTTTTTTCTCTCTTTTTACTCTCTCTCATTCTCTCTCTCTGACATGCTGTCACTCCCACTCTAGCTCTGTGTGTTTTGTGTGTTTTGCTTGTAATCCTTAAAAGAAAGAGGCCTATCATCAGTCCCTTTAACATCTGAACACAGTCCTCCCACACAGCCCTTCCATCATTCCCCCCGCTGACACACAGAGATGTAACCAATCTATTTATCAGTGTATGGCTCTTGACTACCTGTATGAGATTTACCTTCAAATTTTGTTAAGTAAATTCCCGAGTTCTGTGCTATATACACTACATTAAAATATCTTCTTCTCTACTTTTGTGATCCTCTGACTTAAAATTAATACTAATCTAGTCCTATCCCTGCTATATACTAAAGAGGATAAATACCCATTTCTCCTAGTTGATGAAAATCTTAGAGAGTTTCCACCACCATACTCTGTAGCACATTCCAGGCTTTAAATGCCACGTTTTTTTTCTTCCCCTAATAGCAATAATAACAGTTGGTCTCTACTTGCAGCATAATAAGTATCCTTTCTGCACCAGAAGATGTTTTATTTGTTCTGTTTGAGGTATCCATTATGAGGAGGCACACGTGCATCTTGGGACAAGTGTTTTGAGATACCAGTTCAGGTGTTAAAATTTGCACTCATGTCAGGCAAATAGGCACTCTGGAAGTGAACATTAGAGTTTATGTCATTCATCCTTATTCACTCTATATATTTATAATCATTCCCTTAAGAATATCATAGCCTTCTCGTCTTTAAAATTTGAGCTGGAAGAAAAACTGTGTGTGGGTGTGGGTGTCTGTATATATACATAGATAGAGAAATAGATAGATAGATAGATAGATAGATAGATAGATAGATAGATAGATAACTCTATATAAAAACTATATACTGTTTTTATATCTATGCTGTATATGTGTATATATATACACATGCACAGTTTTATATATATATACACACACACACATACACACACAGTTTTGTTGTTACTTACTTACTAGCTTATTTTTCTCCCCAGTATATATATATAACTGTAATATACATATATATAAACAGTAGCAAGAGAATGGACAGTATAACAGCTGTTGAAAATTAAATCCTTAATATACCAAGGAACAGTTATATATGTATATTATATATGTTATATTCATATATATAAATAGAAATATTTTACATATGTATATGCCCTGTTGCTCAATGGAAAATGCTTTTATAGGACCATAACTAGAGAAATGTAAATGAACCTGATACACATATTAATATCTGTGTCTACTACACTGAAACCCCAAATAATTATTCTGGAACTCAAGACATGTTCATCTCACCACTTGTGGGGGTCTTGCAGAAAAAAAAAAATTAGCTATCAGCAAAGATAAAAAGTATAATAAGAGCCAAAAGATGTCCGAGAATTTTACTGAGAGCCTCTTTCAATTACACAAAGTGGAACAATGAGGGTGCAGACAGCAGGGATTTTAGACATATACTATTGAGGACCAACCAGAGTTTCACAAAAAGACTCTCCTTCAAGAAGAGGTATCATGGCCAGCCCCAGGGGTGGGAAAGGGAAGAATAACGGGTTGTGGAGTCTTTGAAGAAGGAAAGTACTACAGAAAGGCAACCCTTTGAGCTTTGGTGAAGAAAGATATGGTCTAAGCATAAAGTGCTTTCCCAGCCATTCTACCAGTAAGTCATAAATCCTCTGAAGGCTGCAAGAGAATGGAGAGTATAACAGCTGTTGAAAATCAAACCTTTAACATACCAAGGAGCACAAGCAATATGTCTCCTTTCTATCTTAAAATGTGGAAACCTGACATTTCCAGAGACATTCAACAATTAACCTATAATTGAAGCAGCAGCAATTTCCAGAAACACAACCAAAAAGGGCCATGAGGAAAGTCTCTAAGGTGAAAAGGAGATTTGGAGTGTTGTTTATGATAATAACCAGGGTGAATAAATTTGTCAAAACTCACTGAAATGTACACTTAAGATCTGTGCATTTTACTGTATGTAATTATATCTATAGTTTTAACAATTGTGTTGAATGTTTTCGTAAAAGGTTGATAGACTGCTTTTAACATTTTCTATGAAACTGCAGTGCATCAAATAGATCCCAAATCATCTTGAAGAAGAATAGATTTGAGGACTTTACTGGATAGAAAGTTTTATTATATAGAGATAATAATTTAAATGCCATGGTTTGTTGCAAAGAAATATAGGCAGAAATTGAATGGAATGGAGTTCAGAGGGAAAACCTCATATATGTGGATATTTGATGTATGAAACAATGACACTACAAGAGAATAGAGAAAAGATAGGCTCAGAAAAAATTAAAATATAAAAAATTAGCCAGGTGCAGTGGCAGGTGCCTGTAGTCCCAGCTACTTGGGAGGCTGAGGCAGGAGAATAGCGTAAACCCAGGAAGTGGAGCTTGCAGTGAGCCGAGATCGCGCCACTGCACTCCAACCTGGGCGACAGTGTGAGACTCCATGTCAAAAAAAAAAAAAAAAAAAGAGTGAATGATTTAACTTATTGTGTTAATTGAAGTCTTAGCGTAATTCATTGCTACCTCCCCCCAATCAGCCATGGCTACAATGAATAAGACTCGGATGAGACGAAAGAGCAGTGGGGACACTGAGACTTCTGAAAATATTACTGAAGGCAGTCAAGTGCATAAATCTAGAATCAGGATCTGGTATTAAGATGGTGTCAGGGAAGACAAGATGCAATTCATGCTAGGCTTAATACCTAGGTGGTGGGTTGATAGGTACAGCAAACACCATGGCACACATTTACATTTGTAACAAACCTGCACATCCTGGACATATACCTCAGAACTTAAAAACAACAACAACAACAACAAAACGAAAACCTTAATGTGAGGAGTTTTGCCAGGGACAAGTCTGTCTTGCTATATTTCCATGCTTAGTGCCTAGCCTAGTGTCTGGAGCTTAAGGAAAACTCAATCTACCTTTATGGTACAAAATCAAATATTATTAATTTCTTTATTATAATCACTCCACTATATATAGTGACAGATTTTACAACCATATACTCATTTGTGAAAAATGTAACATTTTTCCATAGTATCATAATTTATATATGAAGCCTCTACTTTGTCTAATAGCAAAATACTTAATTTAGTGACTTCTGAGAAAAATTAGTGATTCTTCTTCAGTTCAGACTTTAAAAATGGCTCAAATTTAATATTTTATCTTTTCTTCGTTCCTTTGCCCATTTTTATACATGACTGGTGGATAGAAGACATCATTATATGTGCCCAAATACAAGGCAGATTTTTTTTCCTTACACTTATGCTCAGAAAACATGGGACTTATCCTACTTTGCATTCCTCACAAATTCCTTCATATTACGGAGGGTGTCTCTCTTCACTGTCTCCATCTCTCTCATCCCCTTGTTCTCTCTCTCTGTGTCTCTCTCTCCCTCTCTCTCTCTCTCCCTGCTCTTCTATTACTAATTTTGAAGAGACACATAAGCCTGAAAGTAACAATCAGGATGTTTACGGAGGTTGCCTGACAGAGTTGATTAAAAAAATATTCAAATACATTTAACACAGATTTATCTTAGTTTCCTGGGGATATTACCTCATGACTGTGAGTTAATGCTTATAGTAAGTAAGCTTTAAAAAAATCTTTAAAATGAAAATGCGTAAGTGGTTATGCCGAAGAGACCAAAAATGTACACTAATTGCAGAGTAGGAAAAAAAACAACTATTTTAAAGTTTTACAGAAGGGACTTGAGATACAAGCTCCAGTGCCACTTGGAGCTTGCTATATCCTGTTGCACAAGATTCAAAATATGCACATTTCAAGGACCTTAGATGGAAGTGACAGTGATTTGAGGTGGAACACAATATTAGACCTCAGAAACGGTAATGTGCCACCAGAGTTCATTACTCGATGGGGCGTTGTCAGCAGATAAGTCTCTGGGCATGTGCAATGTTTCTCAGTCTTCTTTCCTTATTGGTCCTCTAAAGAGGCTTTTCAGACATTTTTCCTTACTAATCTCTTTCTGCCCAGAATTTGACATTTTAATACCACAAATATACTGTCTATTTGTTTATGTATTGTGAATCTTTGCAGGGCCACAAACTATTATGATGTCTACTCCTCCTCCTCTGCTATCCTAAAACAATTTTTAGCCCCTTGTGGGTAACCTTGTTCCTACTGAGATTAAATGGCATATTGTGATGAGAGTCAGAACTGGAATCTCATTCCTACCCCTTATTTCATGTGACATTGGAATCCCTTTTCAGCCTTTGTCAGCCTACCCTTGGTCAACTGTGAAAGGGAGCTCATGATGCCTTTCTTGGGAAACTCTTCTGTAGGGTAAATGAGAAATCACGTGCAGAGCAGACAGCACCTAGTAGGACTTCCACAGATGGTCATCCAGGGCAGTGTATAAAGAATTGAATATATGGTTTAGTGAAATATGAGAATGGAAAATTATGACATGTAATTATACATGTGCATGTATAATTCATGAATTAATCTTTATTACAAGTGAGTATTTGGTAGTTCTTTTCTCTATATCCATAAAAATTTATATTTATATGTTTAAACTGACCAGAATGCATTTTTAAAAAAATGATCTCACTGGGCACTGTGGCTTAGGCCTGTAATCCCAGAACTTTGGGAGGCTGAGGCAGATGGATCATTTGAACTCAAGAGTTCAACACATGTTGAAACCCCATCTCTACAAAAAATACAAAAATTAGCTGGGTCTGATGGTGCGGGACTGTAGTCCCAGCTACCATGGGGGCTGAGGTGGGAAGATCCCTTGAGCCTAGGAGGTTGTGGCTGCAATGAGCCAAGATCGTGCCACTGCACTCCAGCCTGGGTGACAGAGCCAGACCCTGTCTCAAAAACAAACAAAAAAACCAAAAACAACAACAACAAAATACCTCACTGAGAAAGCAGGAAACTTACCTCGTGATGGGTATCACCTTGTTTGGGCAAATATGATCCTTCTAAGTAGGAACTAGTATGCACTGAATACCTGCTGGGAAGTAAAATTAGAGAGTCGTGGTTCTCGGCTGATATCACTCTTCCATATGAACATCTGCTGAGATCACTACCCTCTGTCCTCTAAGCACTTGTTCTAGACTGCTTATCAGAAGACGTCTAGATACTCTCTGCAGTGTTTGGATTTTCTTTGCTAACTTCCCCACTCCAGTTGGGTGAACTTTAGGCTGGCTTCCAGAATTTTTTGCTGCTGAGTCAGGGAAGGTCACTTATCTTGTAATCATAGTTGTGTCTGGGATGATGTGCCTTCTCAGAATTCAATGTGGAAAGCAGTGTGTACACCACCTTTACCCTCAGAATCTGAATTGATGTGAGCTTTTATGTTTGAGGCTGTTGTAACTTCAGCCTTAGGAAGAGGGCAAGATTCAATCAGCTTTATGCCAGTCCAGCAAACTCTAGCTTCCTCTGTTAATATCTCTCCTTCTCAATTCAAACAAAGAGGACAACAAATACACTATCCTTTCTGATGCATTTTATTCAAGCATTCTTGTCTTATTGCTTCCAGATATGTAAAAATCAATCTTAGCATGATAAAAAAGGATTCTTTACTTATACATGATATCTGGTATGTTGTAAGTAGAAGTACAACTGTGCTTGCAAAGAATAGCTCAACTTATTCGAGTCTCTAAATCTAACTACCAGTTTACAGAAGTTACGGGGAAAAGAGGAACCAGTTAAAGATACCTCAGAGAAGCAATCAGCCACATCCAAAATGCAACTAATGCTCCAAGTCAAATGGCCCAGTTTATATATATATATATATATATATATATGACTTAAAAGAGGAAGATTGTTGGAAATTAAAAGAGACTTAAGAGGTCACTAAATGCACTATGTGGGTTTTGTTTAGACCCGGAATTAAACAAACCAGCATAAAAAACATTTTGAGACAATATTAGGCAAGCTGGATATAGATTGAGTGTTAGAAAATATTAAGAAAGTATTGTTAACTTGGTTAGGTGCAATAACAATATTGTATTTATATGACCAACCAACCAACCAACAAAACAACAATAAAAACATTCCACAAAAATATTTCCAGAAGAAATATATATCTTGAATTTGCTTTAAAATAATGAGATGAAAAAAAAGTGTTGGATGAAAGATACAAGACTGGTAAGTGTATCTAGTTGCCAAATCTGGGTGGTGGCTCCAGGAGGGTCATTTTCGTATGCTCTACTTTTTGTAAGTATTGAAGTATTTCTATAGTGAAAAGGTCAAACACTAAATTGTAGAACCCAAGAATTTCACAGCGGTCTCCATCCCACCAACATTCTCTCCCTCAAGATGACGGCTGGCACTCTATGACAGCAAGGACTAGGGAGTTAAGGGATACAGTAAAGGAAAAAAAATGAAGAAAAGTTCAGAATTTCATCTACTACATATGCTTTTCTATTTCATTATTTTCACTTGAAACAGACCAGAACATTATATGTACTCTGACTAAACACAGTAGATCATGACAACATTGTCCAGTTTATTAAATATATGTAGATGTTCTTGTGATAAATTTTAACAACACTTATTTTAAAATATTATTGGATGTATGTAGTTATTTGGTCATTATACTCTCAATGAATCAATGTAGAATATAACTAGTATCATAGAAGAATTCATGATTTTCTTTTTAATTTAAAAATTTTGTACTTGAAAAAGTCGTGATTCACCTACATAGACAAAGGCAACAATGTTTAAAAGAATATTTTTTTCATTTATACCCTGGGAGTTTTGACCCTGAGATAAAGAGAACTTTTGAAATAAAGGCAGCTTTCTGGCTAGTGTCGTAATGAGCATCTCTGCCACGTGCCTGAGCCTATTAGCCTTTCTCTGTGCTTTTCTGCATGGAAGCAGCCAGTTTGAAGGGTCGCTTCAGTGTTATTAGACCTTCAGGTCTGAACCCTGAGGATGGCGGTGTTCTCTGAACACAGACAGATAATCCTGCTGATCATTTTGCAGCTCAAGCAAAGGGGGACAACAAGGAGCTTTGTGCGACCTGCTATCCTGAGAGCACTTTGAGCCTCTTTCCCTGGGTTGCCCTTCCGCCACCCTTAGAAGCAGCTTCCTCCCTATTGTCTCCATGGACTGCAAGATGAATACATTCAAGAGCAAACCTGCTCTAGGATGTGTTTCCTTTCATTGCCCAAATACCAGTTCACTAGTGGGTATTCATGATCTGGTTTCTTTTTTGCATTGTGTGCATGTACCTGTGTGAGGTGGGAAGGGAAGGGAAGGGGAGGGGAGGGGAGGGGAGGGGAGGGGAGGGGAGGGGAGGGGAGGGGAGACACACCGGCTATTCTCCCTGTTGGAAAGGTTGGATGAGGAACTTTCAATCAAATCAAAACTAATCTAAAACACAAAATGAGATGTGTGAATGTGTTATAATTTTAAGGGCAGGAGTTGCTTGATGGAAGAAAAACCATGAAAATTATATCTAATTACACGTGACTGTGGACACAGATGATGTTTGACAATGGGCCAAAAGTTACTTAATTATTGAAGTCCTGACTGTAACACATGTTTGTTGACATTTAGAGTTTTATCTTAAAGACAAGAACAAAGACATTTAGACATCGTCTAAAAAATATGTCATTAAGTGAAGCAAATATTTGGCCGGGTTTGATATTTTTCTGTGCTTTCTAATGCTTTAACAATTTCATTTCCTCACTAACAACATAAACTATATCTGGATTATTTAAGGAAAAAGTAAACTGCAATAGCTTATTTTTATGGAATGGGACTTTTCTTCTTTTGCAGTTTTCTTTTGATCCCATATCTACATGAATTTATAAAATGACGATTCAAAAGGAAGTGAATTGGCTTGATTAAAGGAACAGAGAAAATGAAATTCTATCTCTTATATTTTACATTTGGGCCGGAGGGCCTTCAGTCCTGATGGATTTATTTTGCCTCTTTCATTTTCTTATTCTGAATTCACAGTATAGCAGTTTCCACAATGGATTGCATAGTCCTCTCTGTATTTTTGGACTCTGGTTCCATGAACACTTCATTATGGATGTCTGCTGCCCTCGATTTAGTGCTTTGATATTTAGTTACCATGGTTTTAGAATAATTTATGTGACAACCCCTTTTCTTCATGTCTTCCCAGCCCTGTGTGCTTTCTGGACCATACAAATCAATGTAAGCATAATTTAGCCCATGACCGTCATAAGTAGAGAATACCTTGGTATGCCAGCATTCACCCCTCACCCAAAGGGCATGCCTACTTCTTCTGGCCCTGAGCTCAGAAAGGCCTCATGGTTTCCACAGGTTGATCCCATGATGCTAGGTTGATAATGCAGAAAGCCTCAGCCTCTAGGAATGATGGAAATCATCTCTGAAGCACCAGGTGGCTGCTCTGTGCAGAGGATTTAATTCACAAAGCATAGTAATGCTCCAAAGACGAGGTCCCCAGGGGTATGCTGTCTTGCAGGACTTTTCACAAGGTTTATTGCTTTTCTCACCAACTTCTCAGGCTGCCTATGAATTCTGCATGGGCTCCTCTTTTTCCACGGGACAGCATTTGCATTAAAAAACAAACCACTAGCTAAACAGTACTTCACCGGTTATCATTCCTTTTAACCGCCACATGTAGAAGGTGGACAGATGTGCATTTAGATGCAGTTTACGTATTGCACCTACCAGAGCTCATGACTCAACCTGCTGAGCTGCCTTGCAAATGCACCATTCTTTCTTTCCTCAAAATGAAGCCAAAAAAGAAAAAAAAGTAAAAGAAAAAGATCCTGTAAAATGAAATGAAGTGTGAGAAAGCAGTACCTTTTCCTCTTATCTCCTTAGTGCTGGGCAGTGTTTTCCTTTAGCTGCTCCAAATGATACCATTGTATTGTGCCAATATTCTTGGACACTGTTGTAAGTTTCTAATTGTGGTTAAATGTTGCAGAAGAGCCAGGACCAGGTTTAGTGTGTTCTGCATATTTTCTTATCAATGGGTATGATAAACCTCGCATGAAACAAACTGCTTCCTGTGGGGTTTAATTTCCAAGGAAACTGGGAACGCTTTCTCAGCCAAAAATTGCTGATTACACCTGTTCACTTGAATGTGTATTTCACAAGGCTCAAGGAAATGTGTGGGAAACAACTAGGATAGTTTTGGGACTAGCGCTGGGTTCAAATTCCACATTAATTATCTCCTGATTAGATGTGGACATTTAAAAAGTTTGTAGCCTAATTTCTTCTATCTGTTATGATAAATTATTTATTTATTTTGTGGGATTTAAAAATTATAGATAAAAGCATGGCCATTGTAATAAATCTTAACACCATAATAATTCATAAAAAATTTGATAATCACTCCAAAAGCTCTTTCCATCTGGACCCCAAACTAAAGACACATGGATATAACCTTTTTTGTGCTTCTAAACTTAAATACACAAAGGAATAAAGCATATGCAGCTATTTTCTTATACTCCTTCTCCTTAAATAAAATTATAGCATGCTATATGCTCTTGTTTTCAGCTCACTTTCTTCACTTACCTTTCATATCCCTCTCAGGAACCCTTCTGTTTTAATAGCTCTAAAATACTGCAAAATCTCCATGGCTAGAATATATTTGCATACTTCTTATTTACAGAAAATTAGATTTTCCCAATTTTTGCTGCCACAAAAAGTTTTAAAACAAATATTCTTGGATTTAATCTCTTAAGTACTGGTTCTTTTTCATTTGTTTGTTTTAGTACAAATTTTAGAAGTGCAAATGTTGAGTGTAAGACTGTGCACGTTTAAATATTTTTGTTTATTGATATATAACCTTTGAAAAATTCATGCTGCTCTACATACCCGTCAGCAATGTATAAGACAGCCCATTTTCCCACATGGTTGCTGATTCTAGTTGTTACAAATCTTTTCAATTGTTTGTACATTTGACGGTTGAAAAATGCCATCTCCATTTTTTAAATTTGTATTTCCAAAAATCTGAAGTTTATGATAAGAATGTTCACAGTGAGGTCACATAGAGGTGTTCACAATATCAGAGTGATCAGCAAGTCATCATGTTTAGAGGACAATTTTCTAAGAGAGATACACACTTGCTCCTTGAGTTTTGTGAGATGAAAAGTGGAAATGGGGCAGGTAGGTTACAAAGAGTGGAGAAGCAGAGGAAAGAGATGTTCTTGGGATAGCCCTGGGGAATATTTTCTTTCATGACCTTCCCAAGGATGGCCCTGCTGGCAACATTAGACAAATTTGCACCCTGGCCCACACTTTTGGCCTTGCCCTCTGATCCCAGATTGGTCAGCCATTCTAGACTTTATTTTTGGCAAGGAATTTGACAGCAATAGACCAGGGTCATGTTATGAATTTCATGTCGCACATCCAGATGTAATACTTCAAAGAAATCAAATTACTTCCTGAATTTCATATGCTTTCCCTACTGATTTACTAACGCTTCATATGCAGAATAAATCAAAACAGTAAGTTCATGTCCCCCAAATGAAAGAACTGCCTTTTCTGCAGACCAAGAGTGAACTACTGACACTAATTAAGGTTCACAGCGCATGCTTTATCCTAAACACACGTGGATTTGGTTCCATGAAGAAAGATGATTTGCCAGATTGCAGCTAACAGGTTAGATGAACTCAATCAAACTGTAATGGGAAATGCACACAACTTCACCAATATGTGTTAGCAGTACAGTATTGTGAGTTTCCAGATTCACAGATTCTCATGGCTAACCAACAATAAGAGAAACAAAATGCACTGAGTACTTCTTATGGTCCAGGTACATTTCTAAAGGTTTTTAATACATTACTTCCTCTAATCCTTGCTACAACCTCATGCATTAGCTACAGTAATTACCTTCATCTCACAGACAAGGTGTAGAGAGGTGAAGTCACCCGTAGTTACAGAATTGGGAAGTGGAGGAAGTATGGTTCAAACCCAGGTAGTCTGGGTTTGAAACCAAGCACTCATCATCTGTGATGTATTGACTGTTAACTGGTCCAAGCTCACCAACTAGTAGGTAATACAAGTCATACTTGGTATGTCTAGTCATACTTAGTATGACTAGTATTACTAGTAATATGTAGTACTTTTTAAAAAGTATTCTTTTATACTTTAAAAAAGTACTTCTTATGGTCCAGGTACATTTCTAAGAGATATGATCACTGCCCCACCCTCCCAAACACATACACTAAAGGTTTCATGAATTGCCTAATAATAAAAAGCAGTAAAGTTGCTTAAGATGGTGATATGGGGGTGATATTGGGCCATTACTTAGTCTCGTTCATTAAATCCCTAGGCTAATTCTAAGGCTCAGTTTCAAGGGACAGGATTAAAATTTGAGTAACTTCCTACTGCAGAACAACCTTACTATATCTTTTCAGTGTTGAGTTAAGAAAGAAATGGCACCAGTTATTTTAACAGAGATGATTGTACATATATTTTCAACCAATTATTAGACAACTAAAAATACTCAATGGGGACATGATGGTATCACAGAGAAAGTAACTGCAGGAAACAACCATGGAGCATAGCATCTGGGAGGAGGGGCCCTGCAGAACTGGGGTCCAGACCCTGAGGAGTGGGTGCCAGGTATGAAGGGCTGGTACCCCTTAGGAATTGTAAAGCTGCTTTTGAGGAATGGAAAAAATTGCAAATAAGAACCCACTACTACTACGCATTGCCAGAGTGAAGGGTGATTGTTGCAATGAGATAGGCAGGCATATAGAGCAGTCAGAAAGATGCAACATTTTTCTCCCTCCTTCAGCCTTCCAGTCAACCTCAAGAGCCCCTATTTACATAGTATAACAAGCCCCAGAAGACAAAGCAGAAATGAAGTTTGCAGCATCACAAAGCCAACTATAGAAACATGAGTTTGAAGCTGAGAAACAAAAATCACATTCCACCTCTTCAACTGCTTGGCATTCATTCAGATCCTTCTACACATTTGAACTTCCATACAACAAAAATGACTTTCTATTTCCACCTAACAAGATGCAACTTCTTTGTTATAAACAAATCTCTAAGTCTCTCCTTAAAATGAGGAGATACAAAGTATCAACATTTGTATTCATCTCTGGATGTTAGCCACAGTTCCATTTGAATATTTTGTTGCCTAATAACTCAATTTTAAATTAATAGCAACCATAAGTTTTATATAAAATATTAACAGTAAGGAGAAAAATGGGAATAAATTATTTCATACACACAAATGTATTCATTTCTTCTACGGTTTCTGCTTTTGTAATGGTCATGAGGTCATAGCTGATATTTATAACTTCTTTCTCTCACTAACCATTCCATGTTTCCTTTGACCTTGGTCAGTATTTCAGATAGTTGAGATCTTCTGTTTGTGGGGTGACCTAAATCTTTATTTCTGCAGTGGATGACTCAGTAGTTCTGCCTTTGTTTTTCGTTGTTGCTATAGTTTTTAACTCACTTTTACCATAGGATATGAAAGCATCAAGTATTATCACAGAGAATTACCTGAGTTCCTGCCTCTTTGTGTAACCGTAATTTGAATCAGTCATCCCAGTCAGCTTTGCCTATAGATAGTGTCGCAATGTGGTAATAATGGCCAAGTGGCAATCTCAACTTTCAATTCAGTGGAATTGCTGTGTCCCTTGGTGGTACTCTGTCTTCCTAGAGAACCAAGACCTCCAAATCAACAAAGCTTAATATTCTAAGAGCAAGAAGCAAAATTTTGACAGTGTAACAGTGAAAGAAGGCACTTCTGCCGTTGCCATTTGATTTCTTGACCAATGTATTCTGGCTGCTAAACAAATACTATCTACTGGTTTTTGATTCACACTTATTTTTGCATCCTGTATGTTGAACTCCATCTTTTTGTTTCCCTACTGGCATTATAACTAAGTCTTCAGTAGGCCATTCTATAGTTTTATCAAGTGTTGGAATAGTAGAATCTATGAAATGCAGTAGCATCATAATTAATCAAATTAATCCAAATCAGATATATGGTTAGTTGTAATGAAATGCCTGCTAAAGTCAGTGCCTTGGAGGACAAGTGCATGATTTATGTTGATACGAATTGGAAAACATGCAATTCTTCTTTTTTGTTGTTGTTGTTATTGTTTTGCTTGTTTGTTTGTTTTTGTTTTTGTTTAGATTGTCTCCTTCTGTCACCAAGACTGGAGTGCAGTGGCGTGCTCTCGGCTCACTGCAACCTCTGCCTCCCAGGTTCAGAAGATTCTCCTGCCTAAGCCTCCTGAGTAGCAGGTATTACAGGCACTTGCCACCATACTCAGCTAATTTTTGTATTTTTAGTAGAGACAGGGTTTCACCATGTTGGCCATCTGGTCTCGAACTCCTGACCTCAGGTGATCCATCTGCCTCAGCCTCCCAAAGTGCTGGGATTACAGGTGTGAGCCACCGTGCCCGGCCCTGCAATTCTTTTAATAATGGCATTTGGACATTATTTCAAAGGCCACAAGATCTGTGAGGTGGAATGCTTGTAACTGATTGCATTGGGGTGCTTACAAAAAGAGAATGACTAATAGGTTTAAAAAAAATTCATATCAATATACAGAGAATCAAAGAGCTTTTATAGTATCCCTATAGAATATCTTATAGCTAAAGGGTCAGTCTCAAAAAATGAGCATAGATGTTAATTGTGTAGACTGCATAATTATAGTGTGAGTTAATTCCTAGCTTTTCAGCATCGCTCAAGAAAAACAGAAGAGTGTGAATTAGGAAGAAGCAGGATCCTGAGACTAGGAGCGAATGAAACAGAGAATCCTCAACCCTTAAATTACGTCAGTATCCTTTGTCAGTGGAAGCAGCCTGCCTTTCTGTATTGGAAGGTGCTTTTCTTTCCTAGTTTGAGGTCCCTGTGGCAAACTTCTACTGACAATTGCATTCAAGGGATACTTATTTATCTGAGGACACTTCAACTACCCTTAGTTGACACTTTCATAACTAGATTATATTTTAGCCTGAACCTAGAGGAAAAGTTCAAAATCGGACTAAGATTACAGTGGCTCATGCCTGCAATGCCAACACCTTGGGAGGCCGAGGCAGGTGGATCACCTGAGGTTAGGAGTTCAAGACCAGCCCGGTGAAACCCCATCTGTACTGAAAATACAAAAATTAGCTAAGTGTGGTGGCATGCACCTAGTCCTAGCTACTCGGAAGGCTGAGGCAGGAGAATCACTTGAACCTGGAAGGCAGAGGTTGCAATGAGCCGAGATCACGCCACTGCACTCCAGCCCAGGAAACAGAGCAAGACTCCATCTAAAAAAAAAAAAAAAAAAAAAATTCTAAGAAAAAATCATTTATACTCTAAAATAATGGCCAGAGTTTTCCAATTTGTATCAACATAAATCTGGAAATGTATGTGTAAATGGCATCAAAGAGAGTTAGAGAAAGGAGATAATACAGTGTCTCTGCTAAATATATTCATGAGTGTATTTAACATATTTTTCATTTAATATGTAACTTATGCAGCTGGAAGAGCTTAATAGTCTGTCAATAGCTGACTAAAACTTGGATTCAGTAGTGGCCTACACTTAATGAACCTGAAATCCCAGAACTTTCCAGCAATTTAGTAAGGAAAGCGATCTAAAGGCTTAAGGGGTAGACATTTTTGAGATTTATCAGTTTTCTTTTTTTTTTTTTTTTTTTTTGAGACGGAGTCTTGCTCTCTCACCCAGGCTGGAGTGCAGTGGCCGGATCTCAGCTCACTGCAAGCTCCGCCTCCCGGGTTCACGCCATTCTCCTGCCTCAGCCTCCCGAGTAGCTGGGACTACAGGCGCCCGCCACCTCGCCCGGCTATTTTTTTGTATCTTTTGGTAGAGACGGGGTTTCACTGTGTTAGCCGGGATCGTCTCTCGATCTCCTGACCTCGTGATCCGCCCGTCTCGGCCTCCCAAAGTGCTGGGATTACAGGCTTGAGCCACCGCGCCTGGCCGATTTATCAGTTCTCATACGCACTACCTGAGAGAGTTCAGAGGCACCCCCTTCACTAAGGCTATAGCAGTACTTTAGTGAGAGGAGCACGTTTTCTTGAAAGGCCCCGCAGGCTTTTCTGGTAGACCAGTTTCCCTGTAGACCAGCTGTGACTGTTGGAAATGCTACTATGAAACGGACTTGCTGATGTCAAAGGGGAAAATCTGATCTCAAGACAGCAGAAGGAAAGTGGCAGCACTCAATTTCCAGAGGCAAGTGGCATGTTTACTCTAATGAACAGCAGAGGTAGGGGTGTACTCAGAAGGCTTTGACCCGCAGAGGTCCTCAGCAATGATGGATGGATCCCAATGCCCCTAGGAATGAAATTTGAATAGCTTTCAAGGAAAATATCTAGGTCTGGTGGTCAGAATTCTGACTTGAATTCCCACAGGGAAGAACCTTGGCCTTCTAGTCTGTGTCCATTTGTTTGTCAGCTCACAGACCCATGGTGGTCCTTTGTGCCTCCCACAACATGGCCAGAAGCCATTTTTAAAACCCCATTTCCTGACATGGCCCTTCAGTGTCCCGTGCTCCAGTTATACTCATCCCACCTCCACTGAAGATGCTGCCATGGTTTTATTTCTTTCTTCGATCTAGCACTCAAATCTTCTGAAAGAAATGCTTTCTTAAATTCTCCACGTGCTTTGTGACAGCAAAGAATCTGTTATGTTTTTAAAGCACTTTACTGATCACTTCAATTTAGAGAGATCTGTTTGTCCTCTGGGTTCTCACTTTAAGATCTTACACTTTTCATCATTCTCTCTCCCACTAGAGTTCAAGCTTTTTGGGGGCAGGACCCTGGCTAATACTACTTGGTGTTCCCCACAGCATTTAGCAAGTGTCCTTCATCACAGTGTTCCATGTTTCTTGTGACTGTTTGGGGAAATCATTGTTTTAAAACTCACTGAGCCAGAGTTTAATAAAATTATGAACAGTTTTCTGTTTCTTCTGTCTCTGCACTCAGCATAGTGCATGAATCTTGATCCTTGATCCCAGCATTTATCACATACCCTTTGTCTATTTTCCTCCAAACGGAGTGTGAACTTTTCAACAGTAAGATTTTGTTTTTCTGTGCTAGTGAAAGCAGAGTTTCTGGTTCAGAATTGCTTAATGAGTTAATCTGCACTCAATTCAAGTCAAGCTAAACTAGCAAATGTGCCAATCCATGTGACAGCAATTTTATCTTTCAAATATGTTATTTTACATAAATGATTGAACAAATACTTTTGTCTCACTACCAAGCACACTATTTCACATTAAGCAATGTGAAAATTACAGCAAGCTAAAAAAACTACAAGATATTGTCTATCTTCCTGCGACTAAGTTCAAACTTGATTATGCCTGGATAATCATGATCACATTAGAAATTTTGAAATAGTTAATTTTACTAAGTTATGCAATATTAAACTGAGACAATGTCTGAAAATATTGTTATTAATATATAAAAATTACAAAAAAAAATCAGAGTCCTTTGGTTTTGAAGTGATATTAGCAAATAACAGCATGGACTCCACAGTCAGAATACCTAGGTTCAGACGTCTGCTCAGACGCTTACTAACTGAAAAGCTTTGGCTAATTTATTTTATCTCTCTCTAAACATTAGTTTTCTCATCTGTAAAATGGGACTACAGCTAGCATCTGTTGCCTGAGGTTGCTGCAGACATTGGTTGTGGTACTCTCTTATTGTTATAATCCCAGCACTTTGGGAGGCCGAGGCGGGCGGATCACAAGGTCAGGAGATCGAGACCATCCTGGCGAACATGGTGAAACCCCGTATCTACTAAAAATACAAAACAATTAGCCAGGTGCGGTGGCGGGCACCTGTAGTCCCAGCTACTCAGGAGGCTGAGGCAGGAGAATGGCGTGAACCCGGGAGGCGGAGCTTGCAGTGAGCTGAGATCCGGCCACTGCACTCCAGCCTGGGCGACAGAGCGAGACTCCGTCTCAAAAAAAAAAAAAAAAAAAAAAAAAAAACAATTATATAAATGACAGGTTACATACATATAATTTACATAACTGTAGATATAAAACTTTATAACTGCAGTTATATAAATTTATATATAACTGTAGTTATATAAATTATATAAAACTAAGTTGGGCTTATTTATATAACTGTAGCTATATAAATAACTTAATAATGGGTTAAATTAACCTAAGTAAATTTATATAAATTTTAATCTTATCAATTATTTTAATCTTATCAATTATTAAATAAATAAGATTATCAAAGTCATTATTTAATCAATTGTTTGTTTTAATCTTATCATTAAAAACAGTAGTTACCATTTATTTAGTGATTGCTATGTCACGGAATCTATAATAACTTCCCATAACTGTATATAGAGAGTTATATAAATAAACCCATCTTAAGTTTATATAAACTGACCTAAATTAACCTAAGTTACTTATATAAAGATAAGTTGGATTTATTTATGTAACTCTCTATATACAGAGTTATGGGAAGTTATTATAGATTCGTGACATAGTAATCACTAAATAAATGGTAACTATGCCTTTTGATTGATAAGATTAAAATAATAAGTAATTTAGAGGAGAATACTTTTAGAATAAACTGGTGCTTCCCATGGAGAAAGTGAAAATTTAATCTTGTTAACTGAGGAGAAGGAATTTTGGTAGTAGAAAAATTAAGGTATATATCGTAATCTATGTATATGTATATATATAAAGTATATATATTTATATGTATATATTATATATACACTGATATACACATATGTGTATATATGCATATAACTTGAAGTGGAAATATTTAGATATGAGTGAGTAAATTAATCATGTATATCCAGAGTTTTTTTTTAAAAGATAACTGATAAAAAGTTACATTGGGTCTTTTGAAGGGGTTTTTAAGGACTTTGGATTTGACTGTATAGCCAGTAGGGGGATAGTGAAGCTATTTGGGTCAAGAACAGTGGTATGGAAAGAGCCCTTTTACATAGCAACAATTTCAGGAACAGTGTGTAAGACTTAATGAAGACCAGCACAATAAACCAGGTGTAAGAAGATGACTTTAATCAGTGACTCAAAACTGAAAGACCAAGAGTTCAGAGAACAGGTTTACTATTTAGAAGACTGTTAGAAGAAATATGAAAGAATGTGGATGCAACAACTGTGGGGAGACCTTACAAAGGTAGCAATTTCTACCATACTGATGTCTCACTCTTTGGAGAATCCACCAGGTTTCAGTATTTGCAAAAAGTGCTTTATGAGTACATAATGGATAGGGAGACTAAAACCATGGCAAAGTTATAACCACTATATTGAAGTTCCCTGATGATCAGACTCAGAAAATTTTGGAAAGAGAAGATACTCAGCTAATGTTTACTTCACCTCATAGTGGTATCTTCTGAGTCAACCATCAGCCAGTGCTTTGTTAGCATGTGTCATGGCTCCGATCTTCATCTTAAAGAAGAGTGACATTGGATGACTGCTGCTGGGAAAACGGTCCACACTTGCTGCTCTTTGAGAATGAAGTTATCATTCAGGGTCCTTCATGTAGCCAAAAGATCAAGAAAAATCTGGCCCACTGCAGACTCCTTTTAAAATAGATTTTATCAGTGGAGAAATGGGGATAGTTTTTTCCTGCAGTTTTCTGTTTAGAAGAATTGTATGTTGTTTAAAAGATATTTTGAATGCCTTAACCTTCTTTATAGGCTTACATAATATGCTTTTCTTCCATTCTTTTTCAAGAACTGCTTACCTTTCCTATTTATTTTAGGGTAATTTTTTTTTTTTTTTGAGACTGAGTCTCACTCTGTTGCCCAGACTGCAGTGCAGTGGCAAATTCTTGGCTCACTGCAACCTCCGCCTCCTGAGTTCAAGTGATTCTCCTGCCTCAGTCTCCTAAGTAGCTGGGACTACAGGTGTGTGCCACCATGCCCAGCTAATTTTTGTATTTTTAGTAGAGATGGGTTTTCACCATGTCAGTCAGGCTGGTCTCGAACTCCTGACCTCAGGTGATCCACCTGTCTCAGCCTCCCAAATTGCTGGGATTACAGGTGTGAGCCACTGTGCCCGGCCATGTTTTAGGGTGTTTTTTTAAAAAAGACTTGTGCAATACATTTTGAGGTGAAATTTAGTGATTTTTTTCTGATAAATTAAAGCATTTAATTGACTATTTTATTCAGGTTTATTTGTTCAATATTTGTTGAAGACCCGTTTTTTAAACTAAGACATGTAATAAATTTCAAATGACAGTACTTCATTGTTTACTTAGCTTTTGTACTTATATTTTTTGGAGGAAAAAACACTATCATAAACTGTAAATAGCCAATGCATAACTCTATCTTGTGCCAGGCCGTGACTGTTGGCAGTGTCATCACTGAGAAAGAGATAAATAAAGTTTATTTACTACAAAAAAAAAAAAAAAAAAATCCAGGTGCAGAGTGATGTGGGACATGGTACAGAAAGATGACTGTAGGAACCATATCCAGTGTGACTACAAGCTACAGTGCGACCATAATAATTGATGTGAAAGGGAAGAAGTTGAGGCCCAGTGGAGCTTTACCTTAAAGACTGGCCTCATAGGTGTGTAGTACACAAAGATGATGAACAAAATTCTAAATTCTCTTCTCCAAAGAGGTGTAAAAATATAGCAATACAGCTATGAAAATAAAATGCAAGGTATCTGATTAGCCGATGGATGGATAGCATCCTAATACAGGCTATTATCTTTCTTTTTCTGGATTACTGTAATAGTTTTATCACCAATCTCTTTTCTTATTTTTGTACCCCCTGCTGACCTGATTAATTTTCCAAATAGCGCTTATAGTGTTCTTTCTAAACATCACTGAGACCATACTACGTCTTTCATCAACATAGTTCTGTGACTCCTCACTTGCCCTCGCTATAACGTGAAAACTCACGGGGCCAGGTGCACTGGCTCACGTCTGTAATCCCAGCGCTTTGGGAGGCTGAGGCGGGCGGATCACGAGGTCAGGAGATCGAGACAATGCTGCTTAACACCGTGAAATCCCGTCTCTACTACAAATACAAAAAATTAGGCAGGCGTGGTGGCGGGCGCCTGTAGTCCCAGCTACTCGGGAGGCGGAGCTTGCAGTGAGCCGAGATTGCGCTACTGCACTCCAGCCTGGGCGGCAGAGCGCAATTCCGTCTCAAAAACAAACAAAAAAAATTAATTAAAAAAAAAAACACCTCACTACCTTTTCCTGACTTCTCTTGTCTCTCTTCCTTGTACTTATTTCACCTGTAGTGGCCTTGACAGTTTCTTAACTATTCCATGTTTTTCTGTGGATAAGCCAGACAGAGAACCCTCAGTCAGTCAACTTCCTGTTTTTTGTCTCATGATTGCTTAGCTAAAATCAGAACTGTTGGTCATGATTGATTGCTAAGATTAGAAACGTTTATTCTAAACTAATTGTCTTAAAACTAGCCATCCGCAAAGAAAAACATGTCCTGTTCAAATAACTAACTTCAGCTTCCCCTGCCTACGAAACAACCTGGACTTTAAACCACCCTGACTGCAAGTTACCTCTCTCCCCTGATAAAAATCTAAGGTAAAACCACCTTGGTGAAACACTCTGATCTTTGAATCTGGGGGCACTCTAATTTAATAGCCTGGATAAAATCAACCTCTTAACTTATCTAGTTTTTGTTTTCAACAATTATACATTTACTGACGTGTTTTCTTATTCATATGTTCCTGTCACTATCTATTTGCTCCTTTTCACATATACTAGACTCTAGGCTTTATGAGGGGAGGAACCATGCGTTTTTATTTACCAAAGTAACACTAATGTTTCTTACAAGTCTGACTATAGGAGGCACCCCATAAACATTTACTTTGAGAACAAATGAATAAATTAATGAATATAAAAACACCAGATGTCTCCAAGTAGTGACTAGACTTGCAATGATGCAGGAGTCACTGAAAACAAAGTAAATTACCAGGAGTGCATGCCATAGTATCTAAAAAAGGTTACTAGAAAGATGGGCTAGAAGTACCAGTCAAATTGTCAGAACATCATCTCAGAGGCCTGTTCAGATGAGGACTTCAATCCCAATAGATGAGCTAGGTAGAGATCAAGCACTTTGACTCAAGTCTAGACTAATGGGTAGACCCCAGAAATGGTAAGAACAGGCCATATAAAAAAAAAAAAAAAGCGGTGCTAAGGTTCCTAATGGCATGCTAAATCTTCTATAGCAACAAAAGCAACTCTAACACACAAGCTCATGAGTGATTATATTTATCTACTGGCAGTCTTGGTCTAGTTTGAATCAGGGCATGAATGGTAAAGATATTAGTCTTGTAACTAAATATAAATGGGAAACATACACAGTTATAATGAAAAGGAAGAACAAAAAGAAAAAAATATATAACCACTGATATAATTCAAGAAATAAAAACAATGTTTTTCACCTATGATAATGGAAGGAGATTGGGGAAGGTTGAGAATCCAAGGAACCAGGAATTCTTATACACAATTTTTTGAAGCATACATTGTTTCAAATCTTTTGTTTTTTAACTTTTATATTTAGTTCAGGGGCTGTCTGTACCAGGAGTCATAGTGTTGCTTCACTGAAACCCAACAATATAGTTTCTATGAATTTGTCCTGAAGATGTAGTGTATGTACAAAGATTTATTTCCAAATATCATAATTACTGTATAAAATTTTGAAAACCATTCAACAATAGTTATGACTTATTTATAGATTACAGGGTTTTGTTTAAGGTTATGTTTGCTACCCTAACAATAAACCTTAAATTTTACTGGTTTAACAGAGTGGAAAGCATTTTTTTTTCTTAGATAGTATATAAACAGCAAGTGAGGCAGGAGTAAAGGAATCTACTCCATGCAGTCATTCAGGGATCTAGCCAGATGAGAGCCCTGGCATTCATAACATGTGGTTTCCCATGTATCTCTTGGCATTGATGTCAATTTGGCAGATAAGGAAATAAGAAAAAGTAGAAATTTATGAAAGAAGTTCTTATGTACTTAAACTATAAATGGACTTAACATTTTTGTACATACTTTGTTAGTCAAAGTGCAATCACATGACATAATTTAGATTTTAAAAGGGCTGAAAATGTGGTTGTTTTTGAGTTTGTATGCCATGCAAGAGTAGTGTCAATCTTTAATAAAGAGCTAGCTAATTCTGCCACAAATGGATAATTATGTAGCCATACTATCATGGTAACAAAGAACATTTAATGATGTGTGAAAAAGTTAGAATGATTCCAATTATACAGAAACAACAAACAAATAGAATTTTTAAGCCTATGCTTTATTTAGAAGTGCCAAAGATGTAGGGGTGGAAGTGGGATAAATAGCCCCAATATGTTAACAGGGGCTTTCTCTGGATAGTGAAATTACAGGCAATATATATATTTTTTTCTCCTGTTGTTCTATACTTTCTTCATTTTCTATAATTACCAATACTAATATTGTAATCAGATTATGAAAAATTGTCAAACAAAGGAGAAGAGAAAGATTAGGTATGTTCTATGTATCTCATCAAAGGTAATTAGAAATATTAAAAATTTAGGTCTTGTTGTCCAGGCATGGTGGCTCACGCCTGTAATCCCAGCACTTTAGGAGGCTGAGACAGGCAGATCTTCTGAGGTCAGGAGATCAAAACCAGCCTGGCCAACATGGCAAAACCTCATCTCTATGAAAACTACAAAAATTAGCCAGGCCTGGTGACGGGCACCTGTAATTCCAGCTACTTGGGAGGCTGAGGCACGAGAATGGCTTGAATCTGGGACATGGAGGTTGCATGAGCCGAGATTGTGCCGCTGCTCTCCAACCTGGGCAACAGAGCCAGACTCCATCTAAGAAACAAACAACAAAAAAATGTAGGTCTTGTTTTCCAAGAATATTTAATCCTATAGGGATAGACCTGATTAACAGATGTGAAACAGTTGGAGAATTATATGAGACAAAGCTTAATCATATTAATTTAACTTAATACTTTCTAGCCACTTTTTGAGAATGCAATGATCTGCCAAAAGTATGCTGGGACAAAGGGTGCAGCTTAGAGCATGCCACAGCAAACACTTCTATTGTGTGTTAAAGTGACTGTGGGTCAAGATTTTTAGCTTCTTTGCCATCATAAAAGTAAGGATTCCTTCAGCTTCCCTCCAGAGCAACAAAGGCTATATACAGATTTCTCAGTATATACACATTTGCCCGTTCTGGTACAATTTGATGGAGTTTCCATAATTTGAAATCGTATCTCTAATTTCAAGTCAGCAAATCAAAAGCAAAATCTATTGCTATGCTGTTTTCAAATATCTCTCTGAAATTTTTCCCTTCTTAAACTATTTTGGGTCTTTTATAGCAACCTGGGGAGCATGTCTGTGGAAGGGACTGATGTGGGTACTATAGGATAACTGTATAAGTTTTATTGTGTGTGGTTGTTACATATTTGGGCAAATGGTTTGACTTGTATTATCTTGAAAATCAAATTTAAAATTGAATAGTGTTTGTAATGGTTCTGCTGCTGCTGTGCTTTCTTTTTCTGAAGTGAGTTTGACATCTTATCAATTTTTTGAACAGCCCATTACAATTTTCATTTTACATTTTGTGATCATATTAGTTTTGTTCTTAGAGAAATTAAGGGAATAAAGGTATTTTTCCATAAAGACTTAAGGATGTGAAACTTAATCACCAAGAATATTAAGCAAATGCTCGTTATTAACATCTAGTCTCTAAGTGAATTGTCTTAGTAATGATCAGTTTATGTAGCTTTAAAGATACAAGGAAATGCAAAATCTGGGCTAAAAAAACCCCTTTCTTATGGTAAGCTGTTTTACTTCTTTTCTTATATTTCTCTTTACATATAAAACACATTTTCAATGCTAGAAAATTTGCAATAGAAAAATAAGTTTCAGTGATCTTAGTTGCTAAGATATTGTGAGAAACAATAGAAAGACATCAGTTCAGTTTGTGATACTTTTAATCACTGTTTTTCTTTTCTTTTTTCTTTTTTTTTTTTTTTCTGAGACTGAGTTTCACTCTGTCATCCAGGCTGGAGTGCAGTGGCGCGATCTTAGCTCACTGCAACTTCTGCCTCCCAGGTTCAAGCGATTCTCTCACCTCTGCCTCCCAAGTCGCTGGGACTACAGGCATGTACCACCACGCAGGGCTAATTTTTGTATTTTTAGTAGAGACAGGGTTTCACCATGTTGGCCAGGCTGGTCTCGAACTCCTGACCTCAGCCTCCCAAAGTGCTGAGGTTACAGGTGTGTGCCACCTTGTCTGGCCTTTTATCCACTTTTAACCTTTGTTTTAAATAACCCGGGTATAAAGCAAATACAGGAGTGACTTTAAAAATTTATTATCAAAATATTGGTAGCATGTACATGAAAATCAGTATGATATATATTAAACAAAAATTTCATTTTTTTGCATCATTAGCATACCAATACAGAAGCATAAGTTTGTGAGATTAAAAAAAACACTTTTTTTTTGAGAAAGCATTTATATTTATTGTTTTCAACTGCTAGACCCTTACCCTAGATCTCCGAATCTCAAAAGCATACATAACTATTTCCAAAGCAGTTCCAGCCTTGTGTGTGTGTGTGCATGCATGTGTGTAAAATATATGTAACATATTTATATATAATATAAAAACAATAAATAATATTATGTTTCTGTGGCTCAGATCTAAAGAAACTCCATTTCCTTCAAATTCCTCCAGAGAGTTCTTAGAACTCCCAAGAGGTCAACCATCTTACCCATTCATGGCATACACTGCTTTCCCATCTCTGGCTTTGGCTCACTGTGATGACCTCTCCTAAGTCACCAGTTATAGAGTTAATACCTCCAAAGTTGCAAATATTCTTGTTTTGCCTGTCCTAGTACCACCCTCACTGTTTCTGGTGCTCACCCACTTCTGGAGCAAAGCTCTGCATTTTTTATATCAAATGTGCAGACGTGTGCCACAAGCACACCTCCTTCAACACTGCTGATCAGTCATCCCTGCAGAAGATTCTGGACAAATTCTTTGTGAAACAGTTTCTTTAAAAATGTTTTATTATTCTTCACTGAATACTCTTGATCTCAGGCAAGAGTCTGAGGACTGGGCCAGAAGATAATTGAAGGGACCTACATGATGTGGTGTGAAAGAAGCCAGACACAAATGCATACTTTATAGTTGAATCTATAGGAAATTCAAAAACAGGAAATGTGAATTTGTGGTTTTAGAAGTGAAGTGAATGGTTAACTTTGAAAAGCAGAAAAAAAAATTAAAGATGGAGAGGAGAAACAAACTGAAGCTTACCAGGAGGTGACGACATTACTGCTCTCGATTTTGTCGATTATCATTGTCAATGATTACAACTCTGTAAGCATTCAGAGTTGTAATCCTAGAATTTTTCCATTTTCTTTTCAGGGTATTATATTTCAAAAAAAGTATGAGAGCATAACTTCTTCAATTATGTAGTTCAACATTCTTTAAGGCTACATCTTTGCGTCACCTGGAATCATCTTGTCTCTACACAATGGGACATGGCATAACAGCTGAAAGTTTATCCCTGTCAACATCTGGGGATGTAGAACATATGCCATACCATCGTAAACTTCTTGGACTAGAGATTTTCTTATCCTAGGCCAGTACCAAAATATTAATACCTTCTTCATGTTCCATCTTCTAAACACAGGTTGACAATTCCAAGAATTGTTTATTCTTAACCAGAATTGTTTATTCTTAACCCCTTTCTCTTTCTAACATCTTCATGACAGAGACTACATACTTTCTGGTATGTTTAAAATTATTTTAGCATTTAATTATCCTTTTATTCCTAATTTATAAGTATGAACAATGTATGTATTACATTTGTCTCATGGAATGCTAATTCCATTTCCCTTTTAAATTATTATTTTTTTGGCTGGGCGCAGTGCTCACACCTGTAATCCCAGCAATTTGGGAGGCCGAGGTGGGTGGATCACCTGAGGTCAGGAGTTAGAGACCAGCCTGACCAACATGGTGAAACCCCATCTCTACTAAAAATACAAATAGTAGCTGGGCGTGCTGGCAGGTGCCTGTAACCCCAGCTACTCAGGAGCCTGAAGCAGGAGAATCGCTGAACCCAGGAGGCAGAGGTTGCATGCAGTGAGTGGGATCATGTCATTGCACTCCAGCCAGGGTGACAGAGCAAGACTCCATCTCAAAAGATATTTTATATATATATTTGTGTGTGTGTTTGTGTGTGTGTGTGTGTGTGTGTACGTGTGTGTGTGTGTGTGTGTATTTCAATAAAGAAAAGAGGCTTAATTGGCTCATGGTTCCACAGGGTATACAGACACACTATGCTGGCATCTGCTTGGCTTCTGAAGAAGTCTCAGAAAACTTACAATCATGACAGAAAGTAAACAGGGAGCCAGAAATTCACATAGCCAGAGCAGGAGGAAGACAGAGAGGGAAAGGTGCTACCCACTTTTAAACAAGCAGATCTTATGAAAACTCTATCACAAGAATAGCACCAAGAAGATGGTGCTAAACCATTTATAAAGGACCACCTCCATGATCCAATCACCTCCTACAGGCCCAACCTTCAACATTGGGAATTACAATTCAACATGAGATTTTGAGGAGGAATACAGATCATTCTGCCCTGAACCCTCCCAAATCTCATGCCCTTCTCACTTTTCACAATACAATCATTCCTTCCCAACAGTCTCCTAAAGTCTTAACTCATTCCATCATTAACTCAAAAGTCCAAAGTCTCATCTGAGACAAGGCAAGTGCCTCCCACCTATAAACCTACAAAAAATAAAAAAAAAAAGTTAGTTACTTCCAAGATACAATGGGAGTATAGGCATTGGATAAATACTCCTAATCCAAAATAAAGCAATTGGCCGAAAGAAAGGAACTAAACTGCAGACCCCATGCAAGTCTAAAACCCAGCAGGGCAGTCATTAAATATGAAAGCTCCAGAATAATCTCCTTTCACTCCATGTCCCACATACAAGGCACACTGATGCAATGGGTGGGCTCTCAAAGCCTTCAGCAGCTCCAGTCCTGTGGCTATACAGGGTTCAGTTCCTGTGTCTCCTCTCATGGGCTGGCACTGAGTACCTATAGCTTTTCCAGCCACAGGATGCAAGCTGCCAGTGAATCCACCTCATTCTGGGGTCTGAAGGATGGTGGCCCTTTTCTCACAACTCCACTATGCAGTGTCCCAGTGGAAACTGTGTGTGGAGACTCCAGCTCAACATTTCCCCTTTGCACTGCCCTAGTACAGGTTCTCCATGAGGGCTCCACCCCTGCAACTGGCTTCTGCCAGGACATATAGTCTTTTCCATACATCCTCTCAAATCTAGACAGAGGTTCCCAAGCTTCAACTCTTGCACTCTGTGCACCTGTAGGATAAATACCACATGGAAGATGCCAAGGCTTATGTCTTGAACACTCTGAAGCAGTGGATCAAATTGTACCTGGGTGCCTTTTAGCCATGGCTGTAGTTGGGGTGGCCAGGATGCAGGGAGCAGTGTTCAGAGGTTGCGCAGAGCAGTAAGGACCTGGATCTGGCCCATGAAATCATTCTTTCTCCTAGGCCTTCAAGCCTGTGATGAGAGGATCTCCTTGAATGTTTCTGAAATGCCTTTGAGGCCTTTTCTGTCTTGTGTTGGCTATTAGCACTTGGCTCCTCTTTACTTATACAAATTTCTGCAATCTGCTTAAATTCTTCCCCTGAAAATGGGCATTTTTTTTCTACCACATGCCTGGGCTGCAAATTTTCCAAACTTTTATACTTTGCTTACCCTTTAAATGGAAGTTTCAGTTTTATGGGGTTTTTTGCTCATGCATATGAACATAACCTTTTAGAAGCAGGTAGGCCAAGTGCTGAATACTTTCCTGCTTAGAAATTTCTTCTGCCAGATACTATAAATAATCATTCTCAAATTCAAAGTTCCACAGATTCCCTAGGGCAAGGGCAAAATGCAGCCAGGTTATTCACTAAGGCACAACAAAAGTTACCTTTGCTCCAGTTCCCAATAAGTTCTTCATTTCCATTTAAGACATCCTCAACCTGGACTTCATTGTCCAGACTACTATCAGTATTTTGGTCACAACCACTCAACAAGTCATTAGGAAGTTCCAAACCTTCCCTAATCTTCCTGTCTTCTCCTGAGCCCTCCAAATTATTCCACTCTCTGTCTGTTACCCAGGTCCAAAGTCACTTCCGCATTTGCAAGTACCTTTATAACAAAGCTCCATTCCTCAGTACCAACTTTCTGTATTAGTCTGTTCTTATATCACTGTGAAGAAATACCTGAAACTGGGTAATTTATAAAGAAAGGAGGTTTAATTGACTCATGGTTTTGCAGGCTGTACAGGAAGCATGACGCATTTGTTCAGCTTCTGAGAAGGCCTCAGGAGACTTACAATTGTGGTGAAAGTTGAAGGGGAAGCCAGCACTTCTTATGGCCCAAACAGGAGCGAGAGAGTTAAATTGTTTTTGATTAAAAGTGGTCAATGGAAAAATATTCTTTTTTGTTAGAGGAATGAGTGTCCTTCCCTTGCAAGAATTTAGAATATTTAGAGGACTTTGATATTTTTAGCATGAAAAAATGTAAGATAAATTAAATTCATTATTTTTTTATGTATGCTCTAAAATTATTTTTTTCACAATATCATGGTTGTCAAATAATAAGATTCATATAAAAAGCCTCACAAAAAAATTCAATAGGAAACAAAATTATTAAAAGTTTTATTAGCACTTTAATGGAGCTAGAGTTTCAATCTTTATATTTGGATTTTTTTTTTTTTTTTTTTTTTTTTTTTGAGAGGGAGTCTCGCTCTGCCGCCCAGGCTGGAGTGCAGTGGCCGGATCTCAGCTCACTGCAAGCTCCGCCTCCCCGGTTCACGCCATTCTCCTGCCTCAGCCTCCCGAGTAGTTGGGACTACAGGCGCCCGCCACCGCGCCCGGCTAGTTTTTTGTATTTTTTAGTAGAGACGGGGTTTCACCGTGTTAGCCAGGATGGTCTCCATCTCCTGACCTCGTGATCCGCCCGTCTCGGCCTCCCAAAGTGCTGGGATTACAGGCTTGAGCCACCGCGCCCGGCCTGGATTTTTTTTTTAATGTTACTAGAGTTTTATTAAAATCTAATTTTTTTTTAAAAGACATGCTTATCTTAAATTGACCAAATCTCTATATATTAGTTAAGCTTTCTTGTATGTTTTTCTTTTATGAAAGTATCAGAAGTACAGAAAATATAGGGGAAACATACCAAGCTTTTATGGTATAGACTCAGAACTGGAACATTGTCACTTCTGCCTTCGTGCCACTGACCAAAGCAGATTTTAAAAAAAGCTGAGGCCAAAGTCAAGAGATCAGGACAGCATAGTCACCCACAGTGAGGCATGACAGAGTATAGTTGCCCAGGGACATAAATAAGTGAAGCTACAGTTTAAACTATCACAAGTATCATGAATTTATGTGAGGTTAGTTAGTATATAACCAATCATAGGGTTAAATCTTTTAAAAATGCATTTATTTACTCATTAATATAGTAAATAAACACACAAGTACTCTTGAAATCATATGCTCTGTAAAGTTAGTGTATGACTGACCTTGCTTTTAAAAACATCACAGTCATTATTTCATTTAGTTATGCATTCTATGAAATTATTTTTAAACCTCTATCATATGCCATGTTATTTGGCAAATGTTCTCCAAAATTTAATTGTCTTATATACAACAATTCTCTATAGTGGATAAGCTAATTCGCTGACACAGATATTTGATTTGCAAACAAATGATTGCTTTTAGAGATTTCACCAGGATTCTACATTAAGTAAAAATAAATATTTTTATAGATGATTTATGAGATTGTCTATCAATGTTGTAGATGAGACTGGTAAGACTTCATCCTAAATATATTAAAAAGGAGAGAATACTTTCAAACTAATTATATGAGGCCAGCAGTGCCCTGATACTAAAGCCAGAGAAGGACATTACAAGAAAAGAAAATTACTGGCCAATGTTTCTGATGAGCATATTATAAAAATCTCCAATGAAATACTATCAAACTGAATTCAACAGCACATTAAAGTGATCATTCACCATGATCAAGTGAAGTATATCCCAGAGATGCAAGGATGATTCAACACATATAATTCATATACTTGATACAACACATTAGCAAAATAAAAGACAAAAACTGTATGGGCATCTCAATATATGCAATAAAGTCATTTGGAAAATTTAACATTCATTCTTGATACAACTTCTCAACAAAACAGATACAGAAGAAATGTACCTCAACATAATAAAGACCATAAATGACAAGTTCACAATTAACATTATACTCAATGGTGAAAAGTTGAAAGCTTTTCATCCAAGATCAGAAATAAGAAAAGGATGCCCACTCTAATCACTAGTCTTCAACATAGTACTGTAAGTTTCAGCTAGCTAAATTGGGCAAGAAAAATACAAGACACTCCAACAGAAAACAAAGAAGTCAAATTGTCTATCTTTGCTGATCACATGATTTTATATAGAGAAAGCCATAAGGACTCATCCAAAATCCTGCCAAAGCTGTTAAACAAATTCAGTAAAGAGACAGGTTACAAAATCAACATACAAAAATTAGTAGAATTTCTATACACTAAAAACAAACTATCTACAAAATAAATTAAAGAAACAATCTCATTTTAAAATAGCACCAAAAACATTACTTAGGAGTAAATGTAACCAAGGAGATGAAAGATCTGTAGACTGAAAACTGCAAAACATTGATGAAAAAACAATTAAAGATACAAATAAGTAGAAAGGTATTTTGTGGTCAAGGATTAGAATAATTAATATTATTAAAATGTACAAAACCCAAAGCAATGTGCAGATTGAATGTAACCCCTATCAAAATTCCAGTGTCATTTTTCACAGAAATAGAAAAGAAAATGCTAAAATTTGTATGAAACCAAAATAGACCTCAAGTAGCTAAAGCAATCTTGAGCAAAAAGAACAGAGCTGGAAGCATCATACCACCTTATCCAAAAATATATATTAAAGTCATTGTAATCAAAACAGCATGGCACTGGCATAAAAACAGAAATATTGACAAATGGAACAGAATAGAAACCCAGAAATAAATCTAGATATTTTCAACAAATTGATTTTTGACAAAGGTGCTGGCAACACACAATGGGAAAAAGACAGTCTCTTCAATATATGGTGTCAGGACAAATGAATATTCATATTCAGAAGAATGAAACTGGACTCTTATCTCACATTATATGTGAAGATAAACAAAAAAATTAAATTTATGTTTAAAATTTAAACATAAAACCTGCAACTATAAAGCTGCTAAAAGAAAACATAGCAGAAGCACTACATGACATTGGTCTGGGCAATAATTTATTGGAAAGGCCTCCAGAAGCACAGACACCAATGGCAAAAATACATAAATGGAATTATAGCAAATTAAAAAGCTTATGCATGGCAAAGGAAGCAACACAGTGAAGGGACAACCCATAGACTGAGAGAGAGAATATTTGCAAATCATACAACTCATAAAAAGGTAATGTCCAAAAAGGTACAAGGAAATCAAATAACTCAATAGCAGGAAAATAGCTGATTAGAAAATTGACAAAGGACCCAAAAAGACATTTCTTAAAAGAAGACATATAATAAAATGGCCAAGAATATATATTTTTTAATGTTCTACATTGTTAATCATCAGAGAAATACAAATTAAAACCATAATTACATATCACCTCACACATACTAGAAGGGCTATATTCAAAAAGACAAAACTAGAAAGTATTGGTGAAGATGTGGAAAAAAGGAAACCTTGGTGCATTGTTGGTAAAGGTGTAAATTATACAGACATTTTGCAAAATAGAGTAAAGTTTTTTCAAAAAACTGAAAGTAAAATTTTCTATATAATCCAGAAATCTCATTTCTGATTATATATTCAAAGGAAGCAAAATATGTTTGTTAAAGAGATGTTTGCACTCCTATGTTCATTGTGCCTTTATTGATGATCGCCAAGATATGGAAACAACCTAATTATTCATCAATAAATGGATATATAGGCCAGGCACAGAGTCTCATGCCTGTAATCCCAGCACTTTGGGAGGCCAAGATGGGTGGATCACCTGAGATTGGGATTTCGAGACCAGCCTCTCTTTACCAAAAATATAAAATTAGATGGACCTGGTGGTGCATGCCTGTAATCCCAGCTACTCAGGAGGCTGAGGCAGGAGAATCGCTTGAACCCAGGAGGCGGAGGTTGCAGTGAGCCAAGATCATGCCACTAAACTCCAGCCTGGGCAACACAAGTGAAACTCTATCTCAAAAAACAAAGAAATGGATATATAAAGAAAATGTGTGTTCCACACAATGAAGCCATAAAAAGGCAGAAAATGCATGTACCACACAATGAAGCCATAAAAAGGCAAAAAGTGCTGTTATTTGCAACAACATGGATGAACCTGGAGGACATTATGCTAACTTAAATAAGCCAGGTACAGAAAGACAAACATATTAGTCCATTTTCATACTGCTATGAGGAAATACCTGAGACTGGGCAATTTATAAATAAAAATAGTTCTAATGGATTCACAGTTCCACATGAGACCTCACAATCATGGTGAGAGGCAAAGGAGGAGCAAAGGCACCCTTTACATGGTGGTAGGCAAGAAGAGCATGTGCAAGGGAACCACGCTTTATAAAACCATCAGTTCTCCTGAGATTTATTCACTATCACAAAAACAGCATGGGAAAAACCCATCCCCATGATTCAGTTACCTCCCAGGTTACCTCCCACAACATGCAGGGATTGTGGGAGCTACAATTCAAAATGAGATTTGGGTGGGGACACAGCTAAACCATATCAACAAGTACTATAAAATCTCATATGTGGAATCTAAAAAGTAAATCTCATAGAAAGAGAGAATAGAAAGGATTTTACCAGAGGCTGAGGGTTTTGGGGATGCATGGGTGAAAAAGGAGATATTGATCAGCTTCAGTTAGGAGAAATGTTTTAGTATCTATTGCACTGTATGGTGACCACAGTTAATTATAATTTAGTGTGCGTTTCAAAATTGCTGACAGAATTGATTTTTTATATTCTACCACATACAAGAAAAAAAAGAAAAGGATAACTAGATGAGAAGTGATGGATATGTTAATTAGCTTAATGTACTCTTTCACACAGAGATCAAAACATCACATTGTACCTCATAATATATATGCAAATATTATTTATCAATTAGAAATACATAAATATTGTTAAAATATTTTATAATTTTTGACCAATATTTTTTAAGGTATTGTCCTTTGCCAAATGTTTAAACCATTGGCCCATTGATCAAATTCAAGCAAAAATGAGTCTTCTTTGGCCAGCAAAATAGTTAAATATTCTCACATTGGAACGTCCTTAGGAGTGACACGTACCCACTGGTTAACCTATTGCTAGGACTCAGTCCCTCTGTACATTTGATTGGGTTTCATTCTACAAAAGGACATTTGATTTTGCGTATTGTGCTTTCTGGTTTACAACACCAAAGCACAGGTTCTCACTCTTCCGTGTATTTGAACTGTTCCAAAACTAGCAAAAAATATTTGGATCCTTTTTATAGTTATCCCTAAGAAATTATGTGAGACAACCAATCATTCATGCACCTTAACTGGAAATGTGTAGTATCTGCACTGCACACATGGTATATAAATTAAGTAAGCCACGAAGGCATTAGCCTAAGGGTTGAAAATACAAAGAAGGTGGAGCTATTGCCTGCAGTGAGCTCAATTTCTAGTAGACATTCAACAATTTTTTTTTTTTCTGGTGGAGCAGCATAAGGCTTCCATGTGGATGTGATGACATCTCATCTGAGTCCTGATGACAAATAATTTTCTAGGTGATCAATGAGAAATAGGTACAGAGAAGTACTTGTGACAGCAGTCACACAAAGTGGCCTCTTTTGTGAGAGGTGGGTAAATTTAAGCTCCTAAGACCAGACAATGAACAGCCTTCTCTGCAGCGTAAAAGTGTGTTTCTCCAGCCTGCCACCCACCCACTAGTCATGTATATATGGAAAGTTCCTTCTCTCTCCAAAGGTTACCAATAATTGCCTTCCCTATAGCCATTCTACGCTTCTTTCATATGGGAAAAGGTAATGTGTATGAATACAATCATGATTTTTCTAGACACTATCCTACAGCAAGGGTTGGCCATGAGATTCCATTCTGGAAGGTGAAATATAAATGGAAGGAGTGGTTAGAGCCTTTGGGAAAGCTATTGCATTCCAGAAAAAGACGAGAAATCACCTGGCATATACCTCATTTCTCCTTACCATTTTCTTTTAGCCTTCCTCCTGCCTGGAACGTGATAATGAGACTTACAGTCGTGGCTGCCATTCTGCAAGTGATAATCTACAGGTCACATTTGGCAGACTTCCAAATCCACTTGCCCAGGATAAGAGTGTGCTTCTCCAGCCTGCCACCCACCCACTAGTCATCTATATATGAATGTGACTTGACCAGGGGAGCTTTTATGATTCCTGGCTCACATCCTATTCCTGAGTAAAGATCATAACATGAATTCCTCAAATATTATCATGAGTTCCTCAAACCTGACATACTGATTAAGACATAACTTACTGACATTGAAAAGGAGATTGACAGGCTGAGCACAGTGGCTCACGCCTGTAATCCCAGTACTTTGGGAGGCCGAGGCAGGTGGATCACAAGGTCAGGAGTTTGATACCAGCCTGACCAACATGGTGGAACCCCGTCTCTACTAAAAATGCAAAAATTAGGTGGGCATGGGGGTGCACACTTCTAGTCGCAGCTACTTGGGAGGCTGAGGCAGAATTGCTTGTACCTGGCGGGTGGAGGTTGCAGTGAGCTGAGATCATGCCACTGCACTCCACCTGGGTGACAAAGTGAGACTCCATCTCAAAAACAAAATACAAAAAAAAAGAAAGAAAGAAAGAAAGAAAAGAAAAGGAGATTGACTTATTTCTGAATCACGAAGTTTTTCTGATTCATGAAGTTTTCCTGATTGTTTTGCATGTAAAACATTTTAGCCTGTTTGTTGTAATCTGTAGCCTAGGATTGTAACCTCTGTATTATACTCTCCAATGAAAGGGACAACTCCAGCATGAGGAATCCACTTCCTTTTCTCTAAACTTTTTCATAAAAGCCTTCCAACTTGTAACAGACTCTGGAACACACTCAATTTTGTTGGTGTGTTGTGGTGGGAAGTCAGGGACCCCAAACGGAGGGACCGGCTAAAGTTGCGGCAGAAGAACATCAATTGTGAAGATTTCATGGACATTTATTAGTTCCCCAAACTGATACTTTTATAATTTCTTACACCTGTCTTTACTGTAATCTCTGAACATAAATTGTGAAGATTTCATGGACACTTATCACTTCCCCAATCAATACCCGTGTGTTTTCCTATACCTGTCTTTAATCTCTTAATCCTGTCATCTTCTTCGTAAACTGAGGAGAATGAATGTCGCCTCAGGACCCTGTGATTGTATCAACTGCACAAATTGTTTGTAGAGAATGTGTGTTTGAACAATATGAAATCTGGGCATCTTTTAAAAAGAACAGGATAACAGGGATGTTCAGGGAACAAGAGAGGTAACTTTGAACTGGCCGCCGGTGAGCCGGAGGGAACAGAGCTCTATTCCTCCTCTTTCATAAGCAAATAGCAGAAATATCGCTGAATTCTTTTTCTCAGCAAGGAACATCCCTGAGAAAGAGAATACGCCCTGAAGGCAGGCCTATAAACAGCCCCTTGGGAAGCGTGTGCTGTCTTTTATGGTCGAAGTCTAAGGGATGAAATAAGCCCTAGTCTCCTGTAGCCCTCCCAGGCTTATTAGGAGGAGGAAAATTCCCACCTGATAAATTGTGGTCAGACAGGTTCTCTGCTCTCAAACCCTGTTTCCTGATAAGATGTTATCAACGATAATGCCTGTGGAAACTTCATTAGCAATTTTAATTTCGCCTCATCTGGTGGTCCTGTGATCTCGTCCTGCCTCCATTTGCTTTGTGATATTTTATTACCTTGTGAAGTATCTGATCTCTGTGACCCACACCCTATTCGTGCACTCCCTCCCCTTTTGAAAATCACTAATAAAAACTTGCCGGTTTTACGGCTGGGGGAACATCACGGATCCTGCCGACATGCGATGTCTCCCCCGGACACCCAGCTTTAAATTTCTCTCTCGTGCTCTTTCCTTTTATTTCTCAATGGCAGCCCAGACACTTAGGAAATAGAAAAGAACCCACGTTAAACATCGGCAGCTGGTTCTCCCGATAGTGTGTTTTCCAGGGTCGAGTCTCACATTTGGCTTCCAATAAACTTTTCTCTAACTATTTCTGCCTCAACAGCCTTAATTTTGGTTGATGCAAGCATAAAGCTGAAAGCTCCTACTAAGGCCGGTGTGGCAGCAAAATACAACAGAAGATGTTTAGGTCCTGTCATGGAACCAGGGAACCGGGAAATCAGCCCTGGACCACCTCTTTCTGGACTTTTTTCTTTGGGAGGAATAAAACAAACCTGCTACTTGTTTAGGGCGTAGTTTTTCAGGTTTTCTGTTTCTTGAAACCAGATGTCGTCATGGTTGATAAATCTTCTAGCCATATAACAAATACTGAGAATACTAATGTGCTTGGAGTCAAAATAATTTCTATTTACAGAAGATGCGAACATAACAAGGATATGATCTGTGTTTCTTTTTAAAGTATGTCCAATGATAACAAACTTTTGCTTTTAAAGTAAATACTTATTTATGTTGACGAGCTAGTTATCCAAATACATGAAGACATCCACTAATCCTTTCTGGAAGGTTCATTCATATTCATCTATACACCTACTATCACAGTTGATTTAATATTCTTTATAATAATGCTTCACCGTATGAAAATATCTCACTGTATCGAGATGTTCTGGCCCATCATGAGTGTGTAATGACCTTGCTTACAAGCATAACCCTAGTATAAATACAATCCTTGCCTAAATAACAACTTCAATAGTAACAACCTTGCACAAGGTATGTTTATCCAGAAGTTTCCTTCTATGTGTGCACAAAAACAAGGATTCAATTACATATATTGATACCAGTTGGATATAGGAGGAAAAAAGGGTGAAAAGAGACTCCCCATGAAGAGGGGTGAGTTAGCAAGACTAGACAGACATTCCAAAGGAGTAACGCCTTAGAACATACTCACTTTCAGCAATGCTATATATATTTATATATATATTTTTTTGTCTCAAGTAAAGTATAAAAGAAGATGTTTTGGGGCTGGGCACAGTGGCTCACACCTGTAATCCCACACTTTGGGAGGCCGAGGTGGGCAGGTCACCTGAGATCAGGAGTTCGAGACTAGCCTGGCCAACATGGCAAAATCCTGTCTCTACTAAAAGTACAAAAATTAGCCAGGCACGGTGGCGGGTGCCTGTAGTCCCAGCTACTCAGGAGGCTGAGGCAAGAGAATTGCTTAAACCCAGAAGGCAGAGGTTTAAGCCGAGATCATACCACTGCACTCCAGCCTGGATGACAAGAGTGAGACTCTGTCAAAAAAAAAAAAAAAAAAGAAATAAAAGAAGATGTTTTGAGCTGGTTCTGCCTGTATATTAACTTTGATGGTTAATATTGAGTATTAACTTGATTGGACTGAAGTATGCAAAGTATTGTTCCTGTGTGTGTCTGTGAGGGTGTTGCCAAAGGAGATTAACATTTTTGTCAGTGGACTAGGAAAGGCAGACCCACCCTCAATCTGTGTGGGCACAATCTAATCAGCTGCTAGTATGGCCACAATAAAAGCAGGCAGAAGAACAAGAAAACACTAGAATGGCCTAGGCTCCAAGCCTACATCTTTCTCCCATGCTGGATGCTTCCAGCCCTCGAACATCGAACTCCATGGTCTTCAGCTTTGAGACTCAGACTGGCTTCCTTTCCCCTCATCTTGCAGATGGGCTATTGCGGGACCTTACCCTGTGACCATGTGAGTTAATACTACTTAATAAACTCCCCTTTATCTATACATCTATCCTATTCATTCTGTCCCTCTAGAGAACCCTGACTAATACATGAACTTTTGGCATGGAGTGCAAAAAATGACTGGCATTTCTTTCCAGGTAAGTCTATTTCTGTTTTTCCCAAGAAACAGCACAACGTCTACTCAGTTACTTCCTGGGTAAATAGTTGGAAATTTTGTTCCTCAGTTGAAAGAAACACTTTTTGCTTTCTGTAAATACATGAGAGGAACCCAGACCTCCCAGGCATGTGTTTCTTCTACATAATCACAGCTGGGCTTTGGTGATGGTTTGACTGAATCATGCACCTTGGATCTCCCCAGCAGGGAAAACTAATGCTGGCATGAACACCTGTGCATCTTTACAAGGCTGAAACACCCTCATTTACTCTACTGGGGGTGAACATTTTCAGACAAAATAAGAGACAACTGTGATCTGATAAAAAAATATATATATCAGTGTTCCAAATAGGGATGAAGTTAGCTAACCTTTTTTTTTTTTTTTTCTATAATGAGCTACTTTCTCTTTTATAGACAGTTTTTTGTTGAATCTATGGCAACCTAAGTTTGCAAACCTCACTGTAAAATCCCATATGTTCCTGATTTCCTTGAAGATCAGGCTGTGTTCAAGTCCCCCACCACTGAGCTGTGAAAGTTTAAAAATGTCTTAGCTTATAAAATGTACTGATCTACCAAGGAGTGTTTCCTTTATATCTTATGAGAAGCTTTTTATTGGACTAGTGAGAAATAGAAAAACTCAAGGCGTTGGAAATAAAAACATTTCAGAGATCATTAAAGTGACTTCTAAAATAAGTTTTGAATAATGTTGACGAATTTGATGCTGGAAATGTTTTAACTCAGAGACTAGTTAGAACAAAACATTTCAAATAACATAAGACCAGGCACAGTGGCTCACACCTGTAATCCCAGCACTTTGGGAGGCTGAGGCAGGCTGATCACTTGAGACCAGGAGTTCAAGACCAGCCTGGACAACATGGTGAAACCCTGTTTTTACTAAAAGTACAAAAATTAGCCAGGCATGTTGGCATGTGCCTGTAGTTCCACAGTCCCAGCTATTCTGGGGGCTGAGGTGTCAGGATCCCTTGAACCCAGGAGGCAGAGGTTGCAGTGAGCTGAGATCACACCACTGCATTCTAGATGTCTAGGTGACAGAGTGAGACTCTGTCTCAAAAAAGGAAAAAAGAAAAAAAAAATTCCAAATAATGTAAATGCAAATAAATGTCATCTAGAGTTTTTTTTTTTTTTTTACAAAAGATTTCTTTAGTCCATTTTATTTCATTGATTGAATTTCTGTATACCACAGTGAAAATATGTCAGTTTATTTTTATTTTGCTGATTTTCCTATTAGTACTATTACTTTCTCAATTACATTGCTAATTAAAATTTAATTTATTAATCAGTTTTTTGACCAAAATCAATTGTTTCAATTCATCAATCCTAATGTATTCTTTTGTCGTCATTTCAGTTTTCCTTGGTCAGGTAATAGTGTTTTTCTCTAGCAAATATTTTCTTAACAATGTTTTCTTAGTGTTTCTTTGAGCAAATGTGAGAAATTTTGTGAGAAAGAGAAAAAGGGAGATAGATATGGGGAAAAGACTGGCACAGTAAGAGAAAGAATTGTGACAGAGAGAGAAAAGGGTAAGAATATAACAACAAATAGGTGTCAGAGAGACATCCACAAAGAGCCAGAAGGTGGAATATTGGCACTATCACATTTGGTGACCTAACTCAAATTCTTCTCTTGACTTAATCCAGCTCTAGCCATAAACATAGTGAGACTTGACCTATCTTCTCCTCCGAAGTGAATATCTTTACTCCCAATACCGAGCATGGTCTAACCCTAGCTGTCTTTGCAAGTTTCAGGCCTGCAGACAAGCAGGTTGCCCCCTTCAGCTCTGCATTTATGCATCACCAAGATTCATCTTGTGTTTGGGTGTGACTGTGTTTTTATTACTATTTTTTTTTCCATTTTGACTGTCATTGTTTATATTTGGTGGAGAGAAATATGGAACAATGACAGTTAACCTTCCAGCCATCCCAAGTATAAGTGAACCTTCATTCGTCGCATTTTAATGAATGAAGCAGCACAGATACAATGTGTGTCAGGCACCTCACTATCTCTGTCTTAGTCACCTGAATGTACTTCATTGTATCCATGGAGGTTAGAATTGTTTAATACTCTTTAATCACCACTTTTTTGTGTATCTTGAACTCTGTTTCTTTGATAATCACATGTATACTTCTTCTCTTTCAATATTTTGAATTAAATTCATGCTCTTTCTATAAGCCTTGAGTATCAATAATAGCTATACAGCAGATAAATGGCTCTCTTAAGAATAACTATTTCAGTCAATCTACAATTCAGTAGCATTGACTAAGTACCTGCAAAGTATTAGGCCCTCCAGTTGTTTATGAAGAGTTGAGAACCTTACAAATTATTTGGCACTTTAAATCACTTACAAATGCACCCTTTATTTGCCTGACAATGCTATTTATTGTCTCATAGAGGGATGATTTATACTGGCTTTCATTTTTACATTATTCACAAACTCTAGTTTGAGTGCCAATGTTACCCATCAGTGGCTGGAAATTGTAAATAGTACCCTTAGAGAAATATTCCTTTAATTAGAGTGATAGACTCTGGAATCGCTCCCATGTGTTGGCTTATAACCCTAGGATGTCCTTAAATGTTATCTTTTCACTAATTATCCAAAACAAAGCCATTATAGCCTATGCAAATCACCAAAAGATGGATGAGCTGGACCCTGAATGAACAGTGAAGTCAGCTACAGGTTGAGAGGCTGACCAATAAAACATATGACTCCCAGGACATTAGGAAAAGAAAGACACTGTGATCCATGGCAAATCTTCTAAAGGCTTTATTGCACATGATACAGTTCTGAAGCTTAAGCCCTTTTATCTGGTCAGCATAGTTGAGTAGACAGAGCCAGAAGTTAGAATCAAACACGCAGGCTTGTATTTTGGTAGTAACTTTCATTCCTCAAATTCAACAATTATCTATTGTGTACCCACTGTGGGCTTTGCACAATGCGAGGTACTAGGGAGATAATTAAAACCAAGATTCTGCTATCATGAAGCTTAATTAAATAATAATAATCATTCTTAAGTTACAATTGTAATGAATGCTACACAGAAGTAGAGCATGTGGTAAATGCCTGTCGTGAGAAAACCAATCAAGGTTGGGGTAGAAGGTGAGAGAGGTTTAGGAAAGTTTACCAAAGGAAATAAAAACGGAAACTGACAATATTAAAGACTCAATTAAAGACAAGTTAAGTCAGGACAAAGTGAAAGGAATGTAGAGAGGTCTAGGCAGAAGAGCAGCATGTGGGATAGCTTTGTCAGGTGTGGTTGGCACACCCAGCCAACACACAAGGTCTGTGGACCAGCTAAGCTGATTATTTCTTACATAAAATGCCATGATAGTGACACTTGCCTAAGACCAACAGACTGGCATAAAATATAACTAATAATTGAGTACTGTGCAGTTCAGTACCACAGAGAATACACTTCAAATGTTCTTATCACGAAAAGTGTTAAATATTTGAAGTGACGGGTGTCTTCATTAGCTTAATTTAATAATTCCACTTTGTATTAAAAATGATCACACTATAATCCCAGCACTTTGGGAGGCCGAGACGGGCGGATCACGAGGTCAGGAGATCGAGACCATCCTGGCTAACACGGTGAAACCCTGTCTCTACTAAAAAATACAAAAAACTAGCTGGGCGAGGTGGCGGGCGCCTGTAGTCCCAGCTACTCGGGAGGCTGAGGCAGGAGAATGGCGTAAACCCAGGAGGCGGAGCTTGCAGTGAGCTGAGATCCGGCCACTGCACTCCAGCTGGGGGGACAGAGCGAGACCCCATCTCAAAAAAAAAAAAAAAATTATAACAACGTTTTCTACCCCATTAATATATACAACCACAATTTATCAATATATAACAAAAAATAATATACGTATTTTGTTTAAAAAGGAAAGGGCTAATTTTATATAATACCTAGTGTCTGCAAACACACAAACACACACAGGGAGAGATTGCAAAATGCGATCAGTTTTGAAACGTGAACCTGAATTTTGTGTGAATTATAGAATCTTAGAACTAGAAAGGGTCTTAAAACAATCCTGAACAACATTTTCTTTTTAGATTAGGTCAATAAGATTAGAGCTTGTTATTTACCCAAGATTACACAGTTGCTTAGAGGCAAAGCTAATAATGCATTTTCTGATATTGAATTAATTGATCTGTCTTCTATGCACTGAGTTTTAAACTGGATTTTTTGTTTATATCACATACTACTCAAGATTACACACCAAATGTTGAAGTCGAAATTTGAACCCAGGTTGGCCTGATAGCAAAATCTATGTACTTTATACCAAATCATAGTGATAATAAATGAAAGAATCAAATTGTAAAGATGCATGTGTGAATGCATGTATGAAGCTACACAGCAGTATTTTGAATGAGACAATGTTTTTATTGAACACAGGATAATAGTTTTGAGAACACTTTTGTTATTCAGGATTTTTGCTTTTTTTTTTTTTTCCAACAGAATCGGGCTCTGGCTATGTAAGATAAAAAGGAGATTTATCGTAAGAAGCTAATATTGGTGGGAGGCTTGGAAAATAAGGATCTAGGGATTCTAGAGCTTGGCAACAAGAGCAGTTGAGCCAGGATTTCACTGCTGCTTCCGTGTCTGACTCCGCAGCAGTAGAAAATACATTTCAGCCATCAACTCACCTCTGTGGTGCATGCTCTCGATTCAAAGGCCTTGAAGCAAATGTCTAGTCGGCTGGTTAAGCAAGGATCAAATGCTTCTTTGTCTGGCAGTGGAGAGATCAGAAATACCCATCTTCGATTTCTATTGTGGGAGGTAAGACAATATATCCCACTAATACTACAAACAATGGGGACTTTCTGTAAAATAAGAAGGAATGTTGGGTATTTGATAAAATAATACATATTTCACTACAACTCTTTTGCTGAATATTGATGAAAGTAGGAAGCAAAGTAAAACATAAGCTTAAGTCAATGATTACTTTAAATGTGCCTTAGAAGACTGTTCATTGACACTATGAGAAAGAAGATTAATTCTAAGCAATTAGCTTAAAGCAGAGAGAAGATAAGCCAACATCAATAACATTTGTGATTCTAAAGCTCTATCAAAAATGAAAGCCAAGAACTAAATACAGTTGGCCCTCCACATCCACTGGTTCAACATCCATGGATTCAACCAAATGTGGGTCAAAACTCTATGAAAAACAATAAAAATAACAATATAAAAATAATACAAACAAAAAATAATGTAGTCTGACAACTATTTACATATCATATACATTGTACTAGGTATTATAAGTAATCTAGAAATGGTTTCAGGTATATGTGAAGATGTGCAAAAGTTATATGCAAATACTATGCCATCTTATTTAAGGAACTTGAAAGTAACCAAATTTTGTTATCTGCAGGGATCCTGGGATCAATCCCTGACAAACACAGAGGGATGACTGGATGCAAATATTATTTTATATTTGAAAGACAGCAGTTTTAATATCCATCGGCTTGCACGTTACATAAGAGTACAGAAGTGTTAGTGAGGAAGTGAAGAAGGAAAACCACAGGCTTCATATATCATAATAATATATTTTTTTAGAATTATAGCTGTATTTCAGAGGCAGTAAAAATTACTACAAAGCACCCAAATTAAATTATTCATGTTGTGGGGATGAAGTAACAAAAAATCCATGACACTTTTCAGCAGAAACACTTCAAGAAACACAGACACACACACAGACACAGACACACACACACACACACACACACACACACACACACACACACACACAGATACATACTCCAGACATGTATTTATATATATAAAAAAAAAATTTGTAATAGTTGGCCAGAATAAGAGCTATATTACTTGTGGTCTCATCTTTCCCTCTTTCTATATCCTCTATTACTACCCACAGCAAGAAGCTAGTTTATTCAATTCTTTACATCTCAATGATGTACTTTGACAAAGAGGTCTCAAGATTCCACTATACTAAAACATTTTCATCCTCTTGGAGGATTTGAATAAATACTAAAGGTTATGGGTGTTATTTCAGCATGTGAATTTCTAGAGGGAAATGTTTCAGTCAAGAATTCAGGCATTCTGTCTACTATCTGAGCTTTCTCCATGCCTCAAGTGTTGGTCAATGCTACAGAATTTCCTGAATGACACAGTCCTTCCTCACCAAGACTGTAACAGCCTAATAAAGAACGAGGCATAGACCACTAAATAAACCTTATGAATAATAGTTCTTACACATTGACGTCTTAACATGGTACAGGTGAGTACCTTACAAAAACTTACTCATTTAATCTTTACAAAGACCCTATAAAATACATACTATTATTCCAAGTTTCTATGAAAAAAAAAAAAAAAGAGACTCAGGGAAGTTAACTACATGTCTCAATATTATGCGGCTTCCAAGTGGTGAATTTAAGCATAGGTCCTTTAAGGCTCAAGTCCATTGTCTTAACCACTTCATCTTAGACCTCCAAACTGTGATGTATCTTTTTTCTACCTTTTCCCATCAACCAAGCACCTTCTCATCAGATTCATTTTATGCCTCTTTTACTGGTGTTTCAACATTTGAACTTTACAGTTTGGCTGAAAGTTAATCCAATAGAGTAGAGGCTTTGTATGTAGGTGTATTTGAAAAGCACTTTCATTAGCTACAGAGACTTTAGCCCTGTATCCTGGAATTAGGCAGGGTTAGGAGATGGCCACCTGGAATTAAAATATGAAGTTTACCAAAGAATAGTAACCAAAAGTGCTAGGTTGTTTGAGATCCCTTTCAGAGTCCCTGTTCTTTGAATCATGCCCTGATTATTTTCTCTGATGTGTACATGCTCACCTGTAGGTTAGCCATAACTCTCTCAGCCCCACCCTCATCAGCAGCTATTTATTAAATACTTCAGTGTTACTCAGGATGCATGTAAATGCTATGTAATTTTAAATATCTGTGATGATGTATTCCTTGTAGAATCAAATAAGAACGATGAAAGCCACTCTCCTCCTATGATCAAATTAACTTAGTCACATAAAAGTAGGAAACATGTCAAAAATAACCATTTCAGGCCTCTGGAAATCAAGCAAACAGAAACAACTAATGGAGAAGCATTTATTCATAAGAAACCCACTGGAAGCCTAATAAGGGCAGTGGGATCTGTAGCCTTCCTTCCTGGGAATGCTTTCCTCCTCCTTGCCTATTTCAGGTGAAGTGACAACTCAAAACCAGTAGGCATGTTGCCAGAGTGGGCTGACATTTTTGAACAGGAGATATAAAACCATATTCACATTATTAAAGTAGCAATTTTTGGAGGAAATGAACAGGGAAGCTTGTGCCTCTGTTAACTTATGGTTACGGAGCTGTGAATAACCCATAGAGTGAGTGGAGAGAACCTAGAAATGAGAGACATAGAAGGATCTGATAAGCTCTTAATACCTCCCTGAGAGACTGGATAAATAAACATACATGCAAGGAAAGCCAACTTGGGCCCAGCAGAAAGGAGAAGATAGGGTGTATTTGAGAACTGGCTGAATTTTGAATGTGTTCCTCAGAGAAAGCCTTTCAGCAAAAGGTGGAAACCTTATGGAATCAACGTGTTCGAGCACAACTGCCCAAATCATTGACTGATCACAGAGCCATGAAAGACACAGAGTGACCCCTAGGGTAGCCAGGTTAAAAAATAAAAATGAGGGCAAGATAAGCTGAACACACACATCTGTGGCCATACATCATGAGAACTGAAATCCAGGGAAGTCATTAAAAAAACAAGCATATAAACAACAACAGCAAAAGCATACACATCTTAAGGGGGAAATGAGAGTTGAGTTGCTATAGTATCTGAAATGCCTGGTTTTGATAACTAGTTAATATAGGAAACTCAAACAACTGAATAGCAAAAACAAAAACAAAAAATTCAGTTAAAAACAAACGAAAGATCTGAATAGCCATTTCTCAAAGAATATATACAAATGACCAACAGACACATGAAAAAGACTCAACATCACGAGGTAACGTGAAAATCAAATCTATTTGAATGCAATGAGATACCGTCTCACTCCAGTTAAAATGAGTGTTATCAAAAAGATGAAAAATACTGGATGTTGGAGAAGATGCAGAGAAAAAATGCTCATACACTGTGTGGGGGAATGTAAATTAGTACACTGTGAAAAAAAGTATGGAATTTCCTCAAAAATTAAATATAGAACTGCTGCTGGTTAATTATAAAAGAAAATCAGTATATCAAAGAGCTATTTACACACCCATGTTTATGACAGCACCGTTTACAATAGACAAACTATGGAAATCACCCAAAGTGTTCACCAATGGATGAATGAATAAATAAAATTTAGTACATGTGCACAGTGGAATATTTTTTAGTCATTAAAGAGAACAAAGTCCTGTCATTTGTAAAATCATGGATGAAACTGGAGGCCAGGCATGGTAGCTTAAGCCAGTAATCCCAGCATTTTGGGAGGCCAAGGTGGGCGGATCACAAGGTCAGGATATCGAGACCATCTTGGCGAACACGGTGAAACTCCCTCTCTACTAAAAATACAAAAAAAATTAGCCGGGCATGGTGGCGGGCGCCTGTAGTCCCAGCCACTCGGAAGGCTGAGGCAGGAGAACTGTGTGAACCTGGGAAGCAGAGCTTCCAGTGAGCCGAGATTGCGCCACTGCACTCCAGCCTGGGCAACAGAGCAAGACTCCATTTAAAAAAAAAAAAAAAAAAAAAAGAAAGAAACTGGAGGACATTATGTTAAATGAAATAAGCCAGGTACAGAAAGACAAATAGTGCATGTTCTCACTCACAAGTGGAAGTTAATAGAAAATTGATCTCATGGAGATAGAGAGTAGAGTAACAGTTACTAGAGGCTGGAAAGGGTAGTGCAGAGTGCAGGGGGTGTGGGCGGGGGTGGTGGGAATAGAGAGGGGTTAATGGGTAAAAAAATATACATTTAGATAAGAGGAATAAGATCTAGCATTCAGTAGCACAATAGAGTGACTATGATTAGCAATAATTTATTGTATATTTCAAAAGAACAAAAGGAACGGAATTGGAATGTTCCTAACACAAAGAAACGATAAATGTTTAAGAGGATGGGTATCCCAATTACTCGGATTTGATTACTGCACATTGTACACTTATACCAAAATATTACATGTACCTCATAAATATGTGCAAGTAGCATGTATCCATAAAAATTTTAAAAACTGTATGGTTTTGAACAAAATGTCCATCCTGTGCCAATACCTTAATTGCAGCCTAATAAGAAACTGTGACGCAGAGGTCCCAGCTTAGCTTTACCTGGATTTCTGACCCATGGAAACTCTGAGATAATAAACAGATATTATTTTAATCTAGTAAGATTTTGGGTAAATTGTTACATAAAAGGAGGTAACAAAAACAGAACTTTCCTTTTATCATCAACTTTTCTCTTCCAGGCCAGGCACGGTTGACTTGCACCTGTAATCCCATTTTCGGAGACCTAGGCAGGTAGATAACTTGAGTTCAGGAGTTTGAGACCAGCCTGGGCAACATCCTGAAACCCTGTCCCTACAAAAAAAATGCCCATGCTGGCACATGCCTGTGTTCCCGGGTCCCTGGGAAGATGAGGTGAGAGGATCACTTGAGCCCAGGAGGTCAAGGCTGCAGTGAGCCGTGATCATGCCACTGCACTCCAGTGCATCCCTAAAGCGTCTCTCTCTCTCTCTTTCACTTCACCTTTCCTCCTGCTATAGTCCTGTTTATGTTTATGTTTAATATCTACCTTTAAAATACATACTAAAGACAAATTTCCAAGCAACAGAAAATAAACACAGGTAGAAGCTTTTTGAATTAAACCATGATGTCTGATTTTCTTGCATATTTCTACCATTTCTAGCTGTCCAGAGAGCAATTAAGTTATATTGGATCACAATTTGCATGGTATATTGATGGACTTAATAACTTACATCTATTGCTTCCAAAGATATTGTTTTCTTTTGTCTTAATTTATAAAATTTATCCATATTAGTAACTTTCTCCAGTGTACATTTTCTCATTATTCTATTTTCCTTCTTTATGAATTTTAATTTTATACTATTTTTCTTTCTTTACTTTTATTTTAATACCAAAACTGAAGCTAATGTGATTGTCTAATACAAAAAAAAAAATTGGGGGGATGGATGCGTCTCAGTAAAGAAAAATGAAAGTCACACATATTGAAATAGATTAGTATTAGTAAATTACCTTTACTCCCTTCCACCCCTTTCATCCATTTCTCTGAATATCAAATGATAGATCCATACTCATAGGCCAAGCTTGATACTGTCCTATGTTTCTCTGAGATTGAAGAGATGGGCCCCTCTTATGTAACTATAATCTATTTTATCTGAAGTAAATCAATAAAAGGAGTTAAAATATTATCAATGTTATACTCTAAACTTCCAATGCTTCTTTACAATACAAGGATCTCAAACATTGTTTGTTATACTAAAAGTGGTAATGTGTGTGTGTGTGTGTGTGTATATATATATATATTAGAGATACAATCTTACTCTGTCACCCAGGCTGAAATGCAGAGGCATTATCATGGCTCACTGCAGCCTTGACCTCCGGGAATCAAGGAATCCTCCCCTCTCAGCTTCACCAGTAGCTGGGACTATAGGCATGCGCCACCACACCTGGCTATTATTTTTACATTTTTAGTAGAGGTGAGGTCTCACAGCATTGACCAGGCTCGTCTTGAACTCCTGGCCTGAAGCAATCTTCCTGCCTTGGCCTCCCAGAGTGCTGAGATTACAGGTGTAAGCCTGTAGGATAGTATCCTACGGCCTGGCCTGAAGGATAGTTTTATTTTAAAATCTGTCACTAACCAATGCTTTTAAAAAATACAGTAAAATAAATTACTAGAAAAACGAAGTATTAAAAAGGACCAGAAAATGTAAGATCAATGTTAATTTTCACTCTAAGAATCACTAGATTTTATCAAATAGCTATGAAAGTTTCTAAACACTCTCTATTTCCATACTTAACACAGTCTGGAAGTAAACGTTTCAGAGGATGGCACAAGGTCACAGACTACATTTTCAGTAGATTTGGTCTAAAAGATCACTTCTAATTTTGAGGACAGAGACTTTTAGTACAGCTCTTTAAGAATAGTTATTTGAAGTGTTATAGCTCTTTTAGAATTGTCTAGCAGGCTTTCTGGTTTTGTCAGAAAGGCCCTAAAAATAAAATTTTTTAAAGAAAGAAAAAATAATAATAATAATAATAAAAGAATGGTTATTTGAACTCCGTTGGTCATCAAGGTTTGTGTTGCATATGGGTAGAGATGGCCACAGGATGTAATATCGCAAGCAGCAAGAGTATCGTCCTTGGCTCATTCTAAAACTCCCTAACTTGAACAATGTCAAGAGTTTCCTCCTTTCTTACTTCAACAATTTTCTCCTCTCAAATGGTGAAAATGTAAGAGAGATTTGAGCATGGTTAAAAGATCTGAAAGAAAATCTTACCTGGGAGGAAGTAGAGTTAGTGGGACTGTGCTGAGTAGGAATGTGATGATTTAGGCAGGTGGAGCGAAAGATGGAGAGTAATTATATCCCAGGAACCAGAGTTTAAAAAAAAATTATAAAGAAGTCTCCTTGGGGTCATGGTAATTTCTACATTCCCCTGACCTGGCACGGGGCTTCTTCAGCAGACTTTATTTTACCTGCCTCTAGCCTTACAGGAGGCTTATCAAGGTGATAAGATGCTGTTGCTTTATGAGTGAACTCTTATGCCCTGTAACTTAGTTTAACAATAATCACTATCATCCACTGAATTTGTGTAATAATGGCTTTCTTCCAAACCTGCAAATACACACTTCTAATTGCTTGACGATAACGTATTTAAAAAAAAAAAATGATGGAATTTTGGAAGGCTTACAAATCAAATGGAAATGAGGATGTTCTGCGTAGACGTGATTTATTTTTCAGCACTCTCTCATGTGCTTTTTAGATACAGTCAGTTCCTAACACATTTCTGAACAGTGTCTTTGTTGTATATAAACTCCCATTCTAACCAGAGAAATGGAGAGTTAATGGTTTTCTTTATCAATTCTAGAACTGGATTATATTGCAAAAATAAATTTAGGTGTATATATGCAAAAATCTGTAAATCACACAGAAACAAGTGCTTGCTGAAGTATGAAAGCTATTATAGTTTTCCTCAGAAGCATAGTGCTTAGTCTATAAAAACTTCTTTGTAAACTTAATGACAGTCTAGTTCTCCCTGATAGTTTTGTGCAATACTTTAAGGTTCTGTCAAGTTATGTTCTGTGATTCAATAAGCAAACACTTAAGTGCAATGAGAAAAAAAAAAAAAAAGAAAGCAAGAGTGACTTCGCTTTAATATGGGATCGTGTGATGCCACAGCCCAAACAACACAGAAATTTAGGATTTAGAAGTTTAAACTATGAAAAACAAACAAACAAACAAAAAATAATAAATACAAGCATTGATGGAATTAAGTTACTATTTAATTTAGAAAACATGGTAACTGTCTTTTTTATTTTATTTTTTAAAATATTCCTTTAGGGGCCAGGCGTGGTGGCTCATGCCTATAATCCCAGCACTTTTGGAGGCTGAGGTGGGAGAATCACGAGGTCAGGATATTGAGACCATCCTGACTAACATGGTGAAACCCCATCTCTACTAAGGCTGAGGCAGGAGAATGGCATTAATCCAGGAGGCAGAGCTTGCAGTGAGCCAAGATCATGCCACTGCACTCCAGCCTGGGTGACAGAGCGAGACCCCATCTGAAAAAAAAAAAAAAAAACCTTTAATATCTATTATAAGTAAAACCTGTTGATAGAATGTATATTATATTGAGTCTATGCTGCCTATTCCCTTGTTGGAATCCTACCTAAAGATTAAAAAGTGAGAGGGAAGAAATGTGTCTGTATTTAGCATAAATCATGTAGGGTGGATGTCCCTAAAGTGAAACCTAACATAGTTCAAATACACATGAGGTACTTAGTAAAACATATTGAATAAATGTCTTAGTATGTTCTGGCTGTTATAACATAATAACCATAATTGGGTGTCTTGTTAATAATAGAAATTTATTTCTCACAATCTGTAGGCTGAGGAATCCAAAATCAAGGCATCAGCAAATTTGGTGTCTGGCGAGGGCAACTTTTTGGATCATATATGGTGCTTTCACTATGTGTCCTCAAATATTGAAAGGAGCCAAGAAGGTCTCTAGTGGCCTCTTTTATAAGGAGAGTCATGAGTCATCCCATTCATGACAGCTCCAGCCTCATGAATTAGTCACCTCCCAAAGGTTCTACCACTGAATACCATCAAGTTGGTGGTTAGGATTGCAACACATAAATTTGAAGAGGATAGAGATGTTCAGACATTCAGACCATGGCATTCTACCCCCTGATCCCACCAAATTCATGTCCTTCTGTGTCCGGAATTGGTTCCTTCTGGTGGGTTCTTGGTCTCACTGACTTCAAGAATGAAGCCGGGACCCTCGTGGTGAGTGTTACAGTTCTTAAACATGGTGTGTCCGGAGTTTGTTCCTTCAGATGTTCAGATGTGTCTGGAGTTTCTTCCTTCTGGTGGGTTTGTGGTGTTGCTGACTTCAGGAGTGAAGCTGCAGACCTTACAGCTCAGAAAGGTAGTACAGACCCAAAGAGTGAATAGCAGCAAGATTTATTGCAAAGAGTGAAAGAACAAAGCTTCCACAGCATGAAAGGGGACCCCGGAGGGTTTCTGCTGCTGGCTCAGGGTGGCCAGCTTTGATTCCCTTATTTGGCCCCACCCACATCCTGCTGATTGGTCCATTTTACAGAGTACTGATTGGCCCATTTTACAGAGTGCTGATTGGTGTGTTTACAAACCTTTAGCTAGACCCAGAGCACTGATTGGTGCATTTACAATCCTTTAGCTAGACAGAAAAGTTCTCCAAGTCCCCACCCGACCCAGAATCCCAGCGAACTTCACCTCTCACTTCTTGCCTGCGAACAACATTTATTCCATCTCAATGGTGCCAACAATGCTAATTCACTCTTGCATACACTCAAAAGTCTAAAGTCCAAAGTCTCATTTAAATATCATCTTAGCCAGGCACAGTGGCTCACACCTATAATCCCAGCACTTTGGGAGGCTGAGGCGGGTGGACCATGAGGTGAGGAGTTCGAGACCAGCCTGACCAACATGGTGAAACACCATCTCTTCTAAAAACACAAAAATTAGCCAGGGGTGGTGGCACATGCCTGTAATCCCAGCTACTCAGGAGGTTGAGGCAGGAGAACTGCTTGAACCCGAGAAGCAGAAGTTGTAGTGAGCCAAGATATCACCACTGCACTCCAGCCTGCGTGACAGAGTGAGACTCCGTCACATAAAAAATAAATAAATAAAATAAATAAATATAATTGTAATGAGGTATAAATGAGTGCCACCGCTCAGAAATCAATACTGAAAATATGCGGTTTTGACATGGTGAACAGAAGAAGCCTCAAGGTCTCTCTGACCTTCCCCTACATCCACACCATCTCAAAGAGGTTGAATTCCCTTTATCTGCCTAAGATACAAACCCACCATGAAGAAAAATTGTTGTTTCTTTACCTAACTGTTATCTCATTAAATATTGCAGTAAAAAAGATCAAGATGTGACCACACCTAAGCAGACATTTTTAGGAGTTATAATGACTCTCTCTGAGGACTAAACTTTGATTTTTTCATCTTGCCCAAATTCCTAAGGGGTCTGGGGACCTACAAATCATAAATGCTCATCAGATGAGTTTTATTTAACCCTATATATCATGATATACTTTCCAGCCTGACTCTGGCATAACATTTATGAGACAAAGAAGAAAATAAAAATATTTTACCCCAAAACATGTTTATTTGCCATATTTTGAAATGGTCCTGCAAAACTGTTCTTTGTAGGGGGAAAATTTACATCTGTAAAGAATCTCCATTAACATAACTAGATCTTTTTCTTCCAGACCCTCCCAATCCTAAAGAGGTAAAATCTGAATAGGAGACATTTGTCACTTATCTGCTCTAAGGGCAGCCACTATAAGACTTCAAAAGAACCATGTCTCTACAATCTTTACCTTAACCTGAACATTCTCGTTCTATTGATCCCAGGTCTTTAGACAAAATCAACCAATTGTCAACCAGAAAATATTTAAATTCACCTGTAGCCTGAAAGTCCCTCCAGTTTGAGTTGTTCTGCCCTTCTAAATCAATGTATTTCTTAAATGTATTTGATTGATGTATTTCTTAATCAATGTATTTCTTAAATATATTTGATTGATGTCTCATGCCTCTCTAAAATGTATAAAACTAACCTGTGCCCCGACCACCTTGGGCACATGTTCTCAGGACTTCCTGAGGGCTGTATCACAGGCCATGGTCACTCATATTTGGCTCAGAATAAATCTCTTCACATATTTTAGAGTTCAACTCTTTTCATTGACATCTCCAAGGAACATTTAAATTTCTAAGAAACTATTTACAGGTTAATCTCTGTTCCAGGATTCAATCATTCTCCCTAGCAATCATTTATTGCCCCTCAATAGAATTTCTCTTTTTCCCGTTCCCATAACCTGTTTTAGCAGAATCCAAGCCCCCATTATTTCTGTGACCTTGAAATGGTATACGAGCTTCTGTAACTCATTGGTGTCATGTGTGCCCATGTGAAGAGGCCACCAAACAGGCTTTGTGTGAACAATAAAGCTTTTTCATCACCTGGGTGCAGGTGGGCTGAGTCTGAAAAAAGTCAACAGAGGCAGGTTGGAGTGGCATGGAAACCTCAAGTAGGAGAGGTAAAGTTGAAGGAAGATTTTGTGCTAAGCGGCAATATTGTGTGGTTGTTAGAAGAAGCGTTTGTCATATAGAATGATTGGTGATGGCCTGGATGTGGTTTTGTATAAATCGAGAAACTAAATGGAAGACACAAGGTCTGAATAAGAGGAGAAAAACAGGTGTTAAAGGACTTAGAATTGGGAGGACCCAGGACATCCTATTAGAGACTGCCCAAGGGGGTTGAGTGTGAGTATTTGCTTGGTTGGTGTGTTTTTGGGCTCTATCCTTGAGGGTTTTTTTTTTTTATGTTGTCATATACCAGGCCAGATTGATATAGATAAAAACAACACTCTTCATTAGAAAATATACAGAGTCCTCCTTTGTCAGCACTGAGTAAGTCGAGGCCTATTCCTGTCTTCTTATATTAATAAGAAAAATAAAATAAAATAGTGGTGAAGTGTTGGGGTCATGAGGGGAACAGAAAGCTGTTCTGCCCTATTTGCAAATTGAATTTTGGGAGTAAGGAAAACTATTGTGCATGTGCCTGTCCAATTAGCAAGTAGACACAGGTAGATGGAGGAGCCACAGAGGAAGAAGAGACCTTTTGTAAGGCAAAACTGGAAATGTAAAGTGAAAAGATGAGAAGAAGAAAAGCTGGCCATAAAGGACAGAAGTAGGAATACTGGCTGCTTTTTCAGCTGTCTTATCAGCATAATTGTTGCCTTGAGCCATGGGGTCTGAGGCCCCTTGATGGCCTTTGCAGTGAATGACTCCAGCTTTTTTGGAAGTAAAATGGCTTTAGGAAGAGTTTTTATTAAAGCGGTACTAATGATGGAGGACCCTTGTGTAGTGAGGAAATTTTTTTCTGCCCATATAACAGCATGGTGGTGCAGGATATGGAAGGTGTATTTAGAGTCAGTAGGAATATTGATGCCTAGTCCCTTTGCAGGAATGAGGGCTCTAGTTACACCAATAGGTTCAGCTTGCCGAGAGGTAGTGGACTGGGGCGGAGCAGTAGCCTCAAGGATAGATGTGGAAGATACTATAGCATAGCCTGCCTTTGCTGGTGAGTGGTGAGGTGATTAAGCCTGGTGGAATGGCTATCAATAAACCAAGTGTGGTCAGGGTGAGGAACATGAAAGAAGGAAATATGGGGGAATGGAGTGAATGCCAGGTGGATCAGAGAGATACAGTCATGGGGGTCAGGTGTGGTATCAGTAATAACGTGGGAGGCCAGATTGAAGTCTGGGCCAGGAACAATGGTAATTGTGGGAGACTCAACAAAGAGTGAGTACAGCTGAAGGAGATGAGGGACAGAAAGCATATGCATCAAGTGTGAGGAGGAAAAATTGATTTTGAAAGTTATGGGAACTATAGAGAGTAAGCAGAGCATAGCTTGTGATTTTGAGGGTCTCTAAAAGTACTAAAGCAGTGGCAATGAGGTGTGGCTATGGCCTAGGATGTCAGGGAAGCAGATAATTTGGTCAAAATGTCTTGATCTAATAAGGGAGCTGGGCAGGTGGGGATAACTAAAAAGGAGTGCACAAAAGAATGTTGTCCAAGTTGACACCAGAGTTGAAGAGTTTTAAGGGGTTTAGAAGCCTGGCTGTCAATGTCCACAACAGTTGTGGGGTCAAGGGAAACAGGCCATTGAAAAGAAGGTAATGTGGATGGGTAGCCTCTGTATTAAGAAGGGGATGGACTTTCCCTCCACTATAAGAGTTACTCAAAGTGTCTGTGACCGTTCAGGAGGCTTCTGAGGCAATCAGGCAGCATCAGTCTTCAGCTGCTAAGCCGAGAAGATCTGAGAAGGAGTCAGTCAGAGAGCCTTGGGCCAGAGTTCCAGGGGCTCTGGGAGTGGCTGCCAGTAAGTTGGACAGTCTGATTTCCAGGGGGTCCCACACAGATGCAACACAGCTTAGGAGGAATCCTGGGCTGCAGGCATTCCTTAGCCCAGTGGCCAGATTTCCAGCACTTGAAGCAAGATCCTGGGGCAGGAGGTCCTGGAGGAATGCCTGGCTGCACAGTTTAGGTGTTTTGAAGTTCTTGTGTGCTGGAGATGTGGCTGGGGTTTTTGTTACAGAGGAGGCAAGCAATTGCAACTCAGAAATAGGTTGCCACTTGGCTGCCTCTCTTTATTATTGTATGAAGATGCGGTTAATTAAGTCCTGTTGTGGAGTTTGAGGGCTGGAATCTAATTTTTGGAGTTTTGTTTTTTTAATGTTGGGAGCGGATTGGGTAATAAAATGCATATTGAGAATAAGATGGCCTTCTGGCCCTTCTGGGTCTAGGGTGTTAAAGTGTCTAAGGGTTGTTGCCAAACAGGCCATGAACTGGGCTGGTTTTCTATATTTGATGAAAAATAGCCTAAACGCTAACAGATTTGGGAAAGGTAGTATAAAGAAAAAAGAGCATTAACCTTGACTATGCCTTCAGCTCCATCCACCTTTCTAAGAGGAAATTGTTGGGCAGATGGGGGAGGGCTAGTCCTGGAACAAAACTGTAAGCCTGACCAGGTGTGAGGAGGGGAGGTGATAGAAGGATTATAGGGTGGGGGAGCAGAAGCTGAAGAAGAATGGCTCACCCTGGCGAGGAGCAGCCTGGAGAGGAGGGGAAAGGTTAGATGGGTCAGTAGAAAAAGGGGATTCAAAGGACTCAAAGCTTGGGGTAGAGACTGAAGGAACAGACAGAAGAGAAAGAAGAAAGATTTGGGATGAGTCGCATTGGGAGCAGAGACTAGGGAGGGACCAATGTGTAAAAGAATGCCTGGACATCAGGCACCTCAGACCATTTGCCTATTTTTTTTTTTGACAAAAATTATCTAGATCTTGTAGGATGGAGAAATTGAAGTGCCATTCTCTGGCCACTTGGAATTACTGTTGAGTTTGTATTGGGACCAAGAGGTATTGCAGAAGACAATAAGGTGTTTAGGTTTTAGGTCAGGAGTGAGTTGAAGAGGTTTTAAGTTCTTGAGAACACAGGCTAAGGGAGAAGGGGTAACGGAGGGTGGAAGATTGCCCATAGTGAAGGAGGTAAGTTTAAAGAGAAAGGTAGAAACACGGAGAAGGGGGTGGTGAAAAGCCCTGGGCTGCAATGTGGGTGAGCAGCCAAAGCAGGCGTCCCTGCAAGTGACTTATTCACCCAAAATGATGTGGGTGAATAACTAAGGCAGGCATCCCGTGGTGATTAGACACCAGTGAAATGTGGGTGAATAATCAGGCAGGCGTCCCTGCAGTGATTAAACACCAAGGGGAGACTGTCTTCCTGAGTCTGTGACCACCCCTGGAATTTTGGGTCCACAGATAAAATGTGTCTCCTTTGTCTCTACTAGACAGGAAAAGGAACTGGAATTGGAAGGACAGGGAGATTGAAGGGTAGCAAGAGAGGCTGTAGAAGAGAGTGAAAAGACTGCTTACCTGATTTGAAATTGGTGAGATGTTCCTTGGGCTGGTTGGTCTGAGGACCCGAAGTCGTAGGTGGGGATCTCCTCATGGAGTGAGGGCGAGGACAGGGGACCGGTCTCTCAAAGGAGTCCTCCTGTCCCAGGTCTCCAGCACCAAATGTCATGCTCATCCATGTGAAGACACCACCAAACAGGCTTTGTGTGAGCAATAAAGCTTTTTCATCACCTGGGTACAGGTGGACTGAGTCCGAAAAGAGAGTCAGCAAAGGGAGATAGGGGTGAAGCCATTATATAGGGTTTGGGTAGGTAGTCAAAAATTACAGACAAATGGGGTTGTTCTCTGGCGGGCAGGGGCAGGGGTCACAAGGTACTCAGTGGGGGAGCCTCTGAGCCAGGAGAAGGACTTTCACAAGGTAATGTCATCAGTTACAGCAAGATCTGGCCATTTTCATTTCTTTTGTGATTCTTCAGTTGCTTCAGGTCATCTGGATGTATATGTGCAGGCTTGGGCTCAGAGGCCTGACAATTGGGAAGAAATAGGAAAAGAAAAAAAGAGGCCAGATGAGGTCAGTACTTAAATATTTCTTCACTGAGGAGAGGAAAAGGGGAGTGGGGAATTGCAGGAGTATGCAGGAGTAAATAATTTTCAGGGGAAATTAATGTACCTTCTAGACAGAGATCAACTTGTAATGCATCTCTTTGTGAAGGTGAGGGGGTTCTTTCTGAAGGCTTGGAGCTTAAGGTTTTTCAAGGACAGTGGATAGGCAAAGAACTAGAGAATAGGTGCTGCTGATTGGTTGAAGATGCAATCATGAATGAAAACAGTTTTCATTTGCTTGAGTCCACCTCTAGGTGGGGGCACACAGAACTAGTTGAATCATGAGTCATGTGTCTGGCTGGGGTCAGTCACTTGCCAGAATGCTAAAGTCTGAAAAATATCTCAAAAGACCAATCTTAGGTTATACAGTAGTGGCGTTATCTACAGGAGTAATTAGGGAAGTTACAAATCTTGTGATCTCCAGAATAAAGGGGGTTATTATTTAACTATGCTTACATCTTAGAATTCAGGCCTCTTTCTAATCTCAACCTGGTGGCCCCTTATTAGCTTTACATGGAGGGTTTAGTTTGGGGACGGGCCATTATAATCCTTGCTTTAAGGTTAAGCTGTAAACTAACTTCTTTCCAAAGTTAGCTTGGCCTGTACCCAGGAATGGCCAAGGACAACTTGGAGGTTAGAAGCAAGATGAAGTCAACTATGTCATATTTCTCTTACAGCCGTAATTTTGCAAACATGGCTTCAAGTCCTTTTAATTTTCAAAGCACTCAGCATGCTGAAGTGTCATATTTTAGAAATCATTTTCTGTGCCCCAGTACTGTGCCATGAAGAAGATCATCTCATAATCAGTCCTCTCCTATCAATAATGTTGGGGAGTGTGATCAAGCAGAGGAAGCTGCAACAACTTAGTGTTTCTGGCCACTCTTAGTTCCACATAGCATACATGCTTATTTGAGAGCTAGTTGGTCTCCTGCAAAGGAGTAAAGGTAGAAGAGTAAGATGACCTCTCATCAGAGGCTGTGGGCAGACAGCCATGCCAGAGGACAAGATAGAGGGTGGTCCAGGAGCAAGCACCTCTTGAAGCTGAGTTGAGGTGAAGTCAACAAGGGTGCAACCAAAAACTATTACCAAAGCCTAGCAAGACCAGTTTATGAGTCAAGCTGGCTGCAGATTTCTCTGCCTATGTCAGTAAGGCATGCTGTAACTATAGTGATATGAAAGACACATTATTCTGGAAATCCAAGGATTACTACAAGTTCAGGGAACCCCTGCTTTCCACATCCTGACGCATGTGGAGCCTACTTTACTGTTCATTTACATTTCAGAGAAAGGAGTCCAGGAGACACAGAAGGCTATTTCAGAGGCTAGGCACTGAAAGAGACTGAAAACTCCCATTAAATAAACTAAGTTGCCGGGCGCGGTGGCTCAAGCCTGTAATCCCAGCACTTTGGGAGGCCGAGACGGGCGGATCACAAGGTCAGGAGATCGAGACCATCCTGGCTAACATGGTGAAACCCCGTCTCTACTAAAAAAATACAAAAAACTAGCCGGGCGAGGTGGTGGACGCCTGTAGTCCCAGCTACTCGGGAGGCTGAGGCAGGAGAATGGCGTGAACCCGGGAGGTGGAGCTTGCAGTGAGCTGAGATCTGGCCACTGCACTCCAGCTTGGGTGACAGAGTGAGACTCCGTCTCAAAAAAAAAAAAAAAAAAAAAAAAAAAACTAAGTTATTAAACTGAACTAAAAGGAATCCATATTACACATTGGTCTCTTTTTTTCTGCTAATTGGGGTAGGAAGGCTTATGTACAATATCAAATTCAGTTTAATCAAGAATAAAGAAATTATTTTTTCTTGTATGTTAAAGCAGCATTTTGAGCTAAAATTAATAAACTGAAGCCCCTCTCCCACACATTTTTTTAGTTAAAAATATGAATTTGTTACTCAAAATCATCAAGTATTGATAGGTTCTGCTTCCTTTTTCCCAGACAATTGTTTCTCTTTTTTGTTTGTTCTAAAATATTTAATTGACAAATAAAATAGCATATATTCAAAGTGTACAACATGATGATTTGATATATGTATACATTGTGTAATAGTTACTATAATCAAATTACATAAAACATCCATCAGCACACATAGCTATCATTGTGTGTGTGTGATAAGGACACTGAAAATGTGCTCTCATCAAATTTCACATTAAATAATAGAGTAGTATTAACTATCATCAGCATGTGTACATTAGATCCCAAGATCTTATTAATCTTATAATTGAAATTTTATGCCTTTGTCCAATATCTCTTATTTTCCCTTGATCCTGTAACTGAGTACTCTATTTTTAAGGAGTTTTTCTTAGTTCTTTTTTCCTTTCCTCCCTTTGTTGATGCCTTTTTCTTGTTAATAGTAAAATAGTGACTTTTGCTCTCCTCTCCACCAGGCACTCCCTTGCACTAGTAGCTTTATCTAATTATATATTTGCTTACAAGTTTCAGAGACTGAATCTTGAGACAATCCAGGTGCCCATGGAATTTTCAGCCACTGGGAGATTATCTTGAGGCTACAGTTAAAGTATAATCTAGATACGCTTAAAATGGTGCCAACTCATGCACCAGATGAGACAATAACTCAAGACAAAGCTTCAGTGCCTTTCCTGCATGCTCAAAATACCAAACCTCCCTCTGAAAGTCATCACATTCTGCCCAAAAATTTGAAATGGTTTTTCTAAGGAAGCAAGCCTAGATCATTTTTGAAACCGCCTTTGCAAAATTATGACTGAGACAGTAAAAGAGGTCTAACTTAACCAACTCCATCTTGCTTTTAACTTTTAAGCTGTCCTTGTTCCTTTCTGGGCATAGGCTGACTAACTTTGGAAGAAACCTGGAACTAACAAATTAGCCAAAAGCTTAGAAATTATGGTTTAGGAGTCATGCAGCTGGAGGCTACAAGATCCTAATCCTCCTTAAACTGCTCCTAAGCTCAGGGCTTGAGCTATTTTGCAGACCCTACACTTGATGGTTCAGCTGGCACCACACAGATTGATCAACTGGCTCATCCGATCTTGCGACGCCCATCCAGAAACTGACTCGGCACAAGAGAACAGCTTCAACTTCCCAGATTTCATCTCTGACCCAACTAATCATCACTCTGGACTCACTGACCTTCCCCTCTGCCCCCCCACCACCAAAACAGCCTTAAAAACTCTGATCCCCGAATGCTCAGGAGACTGATTTGAGTAATAATAAAACTCCAATCTCCTGCACAGCCAGCTCTGTGTGAATTACTGTTTCTCTATTGCAAGTCCCCTGTCTTGATAAATTGGCTCTGTCTAGGTGGCAGGCAAGGTGAAACCACTGGGTGGTTACATTTTCCCACTGCTATTTTTGTTAAATAAAGTCAATATCCTGCCACCCCTTGTGTTTGTTTTTTGGTTTTGCAAACAGGGAGCATCCAAATCAGGGAAATGCAAATCAAAACCACAATGAGAGATCACTTCATGCCTTTTAGAATGGCTATTATCAAACAGACAAGAAATAGCAAGTGTTGGGGAGGGTGTGGAAAAAGGAAAACACTTGTATATAGTTGGTGGGAATGTAAATTTGTCCAGCCATTGTGGAAAATAATATGGATGTTTCTCAAAAACAAAAATGTTGCCATATGATCCAGCAATCCCACTGCTGGGCATATATCCAAAAGAAATAAAAATAGAATCTCGAAGACATTCCCACACTTCCATGCATATTGCAGTGTTACTCATATTAACCAATAAACAGAAACAACCTAAGTGTCATCCACAGATAAAAGTATTAAAAAAATGTGCTTTCCTTTTCTCTCTCTCTACTTTTCCTGGGGAATCAAGTGTCCCAGGAAGTCTCTCAAAATAGATACACAATTGAATAAGACACACTTCAGCCCTTCCTAGCAATTAGTGAGACATAGTCTCAGAAGCTAACAGTAATAGCAAAGAATAGTGTGTGAAGTGTGACAGTGTAGCTACTTATACAAAACATCATGAAAACCTAAAGGACAGGGGAAGTTTTGCAGCAGAAGTTACATTTGACCAAGACTTTGAAGACCGATAATAATTGGCCAAGATGGGAAGAGGATAGAAGATCCCAAACAACTTTTTCAAAAGCATAAAACACCAGGCAGGCTTGAGGACTCAGAGAGTTTGTTTTGACTGAGACATTCGGAGCATGCATGTAGAAGTGAAGAACAATTAGCTGTGAGGATAGACGCAATGAGCCAGAAATACAAGCCTGCGTACACTTAAATATTGAATAGTGAACGATTTGATATTTCAGTATTATGGGAGCTATGAATATTATGGGAGTTTAGAAACAACAAAATCTAACGAGGACAGAGTACTCAGAGAAGGCTTCATGGAGCAGATGTGACTGATGCAAATGCTCTCAGCATTTTGGTTCTTCTGTTAGCAATATTCTTATATCTCCTCAAATCAATGGGCATCAGTCAATTAAAACATCAGAATGAGAGGGACCGGCTCATAGAACTTGTGATTGAGACATTTGGCTGTTAGAGTCATCGATCCATCCATGACATTTCCTGCTTTTTAGGTACCAGTTCCATTGGAGGTTCATAGGTGTTTTCTGTAAACATAATTTTGTGGACAAAATTCGATGGGCTTCTGAGATGTCCTTTATTAATATTCTATTAGATGCTGGGATGCTCCAAATGCTGGTAATATAAATAGTGTTTCTGAGCAAATTTAACCACAGAAGCTCTAATTTCCTGGAAGAAATTGTTGTTCCACAGGACACACTTTAAGTGACACAGCCATAAATTAGCTGCTGACAGCAGAGAAATCTAGAATATCATTTGACAAGAAAATAATTCAAAATATAACAGGGTGCCCCACCAGGGGGTAGAGTTCTGCACAAGGAAATACAGAAACAAGTGATACTTAAGGAAAGAAATAAGAATAAGTGCACTTTTTATTAGAAATGTTTGGGCCGGGCGCGGTGGCTCAAGCCTGTAATCCCAGCACTTTGGGAGGCCGAGACGGGCAGATCACGAGGTCAGGAGATCGAGACCAGCCTGGCTAACACGGTGAAACCCCGTCTCTACCAAAAAAAATACAAAACACTAGCCGGGCGAGGTGGCGGGCGCCTGTGGTCCCAGCTACTCGGGAGGCTGAGGCAGGAGAATGGCGTAAACCCGGGAGGCGGAGCTTGCAGTGAGCTGAGATCCGGCCACTGCACTCCAGCCTGGGAGACAGAGCGAGACGCCGACTCAAAAAAAAAAAAAAGGAATGTTTGTCAGTATTATACTTGGTCCAACTTATAAAATGTAATTAGTTTTATAGATACAGACATTCTGTCTTCCTTCCTCATCTCTGATATTTGACAGTGATTTTTTGACTAACAGTTCTTCAATCTCTTCTTCTTTGCCCTAACTGTATATCTTCCTGCATTGGTAATATATCAGTTACCAACTTGACATTTCTACTTGAGTGTCTAAGAGGTATCTCAAACTCAGCATTTCCCAAATTGAACTCTAGGACTCCCTCCCCAATTTTCAATCATGTTGTTCCTGCAATTTTTACTATCTCAAATGACATTATCAACAATCCGTTTTCTCAGGTTCCAAACAAGTCCAAGGATAGGACAAGTTTCTTCCTGCTTTGGAGATTTTATATTTGATTTCACCTCTTACACTTTTTCCCCAGATATTATTATTTTTTTACATAATTTAGTTTGGTTGTTAAACATTATCTTCTCAGAGACTTCTCCCCTCACATCCTGACCTAAAGTAACATTTTTTCTTCTCAATTTTATTATACTTTACTATGCTTGTCACTACATAAATTATGAAATTGTATCATTCTCTTCTATCAAATGTAAATAAGCTTTATGAGGGCAGGGGATTTATCTATCTTTGTCAGATCATTGTTGTAGCTTCAATATTTGGCTTAGAGTAGTTCTAAATATTTACTGATTTGATAGATGAATAACCTCATATAATTTGGGCACTTGGAAAGTCTAGAAAAATGCTGATTGTGCATTATGTCATTTTTCCATATAAAAACTGCAAGTCAAGATCTTTCTACCCATATTACAGAGTTGTCTTTCACTGAAACATCATTTAAGCTGGCCTATTTCTGTACAAGTCCAAAGATACTTTTTCACAGCATTCCAGTGATCAAATAGTTTGTGGCATGAAATGATTTAAATTTTCTTCCTATATAATTAAATTTAGCAGATGCTTCATGCACAGTCCTACTACATACACCATTGAGAAATGTTATTGATTAAAAATCACAAAATATTTGTATTTTAAAAACTCATAACGAAATAATTCAAGCAATGATGATAATGACCAATGATGATAATGTAAAATAAGAGACAGTCAGACATTCAATGCCTCCCGAGATTAGTGTATACCTTTTCCTCTGAAGGAGTGCTGCCAAAAAGGTAAATAAAATAAAATAAAATAAACTTGAATTAAATCAAGCATCTAGTTCTAATTACTAGTGGACAGTAAATACACAGGTTAGAGAAATATGTTCTATATTTTCCCTCTTAAATGTAGGTAATCAGTGAATCTAGACCGTGGGAAACCCTGAGCAGCAAACCACCCATTTGCCTCTAAAAATAAATTACAAGAAAACAAAAGATGAACAGAAGTGTAAAAAATAGGCTGACTGAGGTCATGTGTAGACCTTGTTTGATGCTGATTCAAACAAATCAATAGAAATAAATAAATGAATAATTTTTAAAAATAAAAAATAATGTGTACATGTGACAATTCTTTTAATACCTTACTTGATCTAATTAAATCCAATTTAATATCTTGTTATTTTCTAGAAAATGATAAAGCCCACTCAAAGAGTTTCAGCTAGAGAGATTCGTATTCTGGTAGTAACTACTGGACCTTTCATAAAACCTCTTTGAGTGTCAATATGGAGATAAATTTAGAAAAGTCATAGGATTGTGAGTTCCTGCATACAAAAACACATTACTAAAGACCTAATTACTCTCTGAAGAGTTAAAATTCTAAAAAAGAAAAAAAAAAAAACTTGTAACCAAATCTCTCAGCAATAGGGTAGTGATGTTTTAAACTTGTTATTCCCTAGGAAAAGATTATGTCTTCAGGAGCTTCATAGCAATGAATTTAGATGATCACCACCACCCACTTTACATATAACCCACCACTGAGGGCCAGATATGTTTCTTCTAACTTCTTTAATCTGATAAACAAAAAAGTGGTCCTATATCTTGAGCTATTATTGGATAATCTTAAAACGTACTTCCAAGTTCCTGAAGCTGAAGTTTTAGACCAATCAATGAAGTGGTAAGATGAGCAGTACCCAAAACTCTGCTTAGAGGCTTCCTTTTTATAATCCATAGAAGGGAGGAACTACTAGAGATTAGATAAAGGCCAACCACAGATAAAAGCCAACCACAGATAAAACCTCAACGCTGGGCTCCACTTTTCAACTTTTCTGCCCGTAAAACTTTAGTCAGAAGTAGAAAAATAGATGTATCTTAAAGTCACCTTTTTCTTTCTCTTTCTTTGCTCTGTGCAAATGTTACTGATTGGAGGAGAAACACAAAGCCCGACAATAATAAGAAAAAGGATGAGAAAAAAACGAACCCCAAAATAAAATATCCAGCCTCTGGATAGCTGAGTTAGCTGTGCTGATATAGAAATAGAAAGTCCTCTAGTCATTTAATGTTCTATATAGAATATGTATATATTTGTGTGTATATAATGCAGATGATATATATTATATATTGTATAGGTATATGTATTATATATATGTATACACATGTATATATGTATGTGTGTATGTATAAATACAAATTCATGCACACATCTCAATCTGTAATGCAAACACATGCAGGCATACAGAGAGAGAGATAGAGATACACAGAGTGAGACAGAGTAAAGTTTCATAGAACACACTTTTCTCCTTCTAGAATGATTTATTATATCTCTTCATTTCCTATGTTTTCTTGTTGAATGTATGACATCCATTTTAATTTATTATTATTTTTTTTTTTTAGAGACAGAGTCTCACTCTGTCACCCAGGCTGGAGTGCAGAGGAGCAATAGTTGCTCACTATAACCTCAAACTCCTAGGCCTCAGCAATCCTCTGGCCGCAGCTTCCTGAGTGACTAGGACTACAGGTGAGAGCCACCTCACCCGGCTAATCTTTAAATTATTTTTCATGTAAAGACGGAATTTTGCTATGTTGCTCAGGTTGATTGTGAATTCTTGGCCTCAAGTGATTCTCCATGTTACCCTCCCAAAGGCTAAGGATACAGACCTGAGCCATCAAACACAGGTGATGTATATTTTTAAAGGTATAATTTGTATATCTTTATTTTTGTTAATAATAAGATACAATAGATGTAATTGTTAATACTAAATATTGTTAATAATAACATTATTGCTAATGAAAATTGTAGAGAAAATGTTACATATTTTATTTTCTTATTGGAAAACATTATTTTTAGCTAATTGAAGAAAAGTAATGCCCAAAATATTGTTATTAATTTCCATGTGTAAGCATGTTGAAATACATGGACACACAAAGTTAAAACTAGCATTTAAACCATATTTTATATAAAAGTATAAATATAATATGTTTTCATATTTGGTATAAAAATATAATATGTTTGGGGTTGATGCAGAGGGCAAAGAAAATATAAATTTTTAATGTGAACTATAATTTTATTAAAATAGAAACTCCAATAATATTACGTTGACTTCTAGACTTGCACCTAGTCCATACTAGGTACTCAAGAATATTTTTTAATTAATAAGGAAGGAATGAAAACCTGGTAGAAGGAAGAAGAAGAAAGAAAACACAAAGATCTATAAAAAAGTTGTGGGGAAAAAGCAGTGGATCCAGAGGCTTTTCAATATAGAGATAAAAACCAACTAAAAAAATGTTTTCTCCTTCTTATAAGTGAAGATGCAATATTAATATTTTGCCTTTCTACCTTGAGAATATAGAGGTCTAGAAGGATTTTTCCAGGCAATTGTTAACAAATTGATCTTTCATTGCGCGGCTCTAGCTCTGCAACCTCTACACCTCTCTTTCCAACTTGTGTAAAATATTAAGTGTAAGGTTTTATTAGCTTACTGCATGAGTACATTCAGAGAATCAAATGAGATATATTTTGGTAGTCCTAGTTAGAGCAATTAGATAAGAGGGAGAAACAAATTGAATCTACATTGGAAAGGAAGAAGTCAAATTGTCCTTATTTGCAGATGATGATAGGATCTTACATTTGGAAAAACCTAAAGACTCCACCAAAAATGATTAGAGCATATAAACAAATTCAGTAAAGTTGTAGAATACAAAATCAACATATAAAAATCAGTAGCATTTCTGCATGCCAATAGCAAACAATCTGAAAAAGGGATAATGAAAATAATCCCATTTACGATAGCTACAAATAAAATTAAATATCCAGGAATTAACTAAAGTAGTGAAAGATCTCTACAATAAAAACTATAAAGCAATGATAAAATAATTTGAAGAGGATACCCAAAAAATGAGTTATTCCATGTTCATGGATTAGAAGTATCAGTATTGTTAAAACATCCAAAAGCAATCTACAACGTCAATATAGTCCTTATCAAAATATCAATGACATTCTTCACAGAAATAGAAAAAAGCAATTCTAAAATTTATATGGAACCACAAAAGATGCAGAATAGACAAAGGTATCCTGAGCAAAAAGAACGGAACCTGCGGAATCACATTACCTAACTTCAAATTATACTACGAAGCCAATTAACCAAAACAGTTTGGTAGTGCCATAAAAACAGACACCTAGACCAATGGAACAGAATGGAGAACCCAGAAACAAATCCATACATCTACAGTGAAATCATTGTCAACAAAGGTGTCAAGAATGTACATTGAGGGAATAACAGTCCCTTCAATAAATAGTGCTAGGAAAACTGGATATCCATATGCAGAAGAGTGAAACTAGACCCCTATCTCTCACCATATAAAAAATCAAATCAAAATGGATTAAAGATTTACATCTAAGATGTCAAACTGTGAAACTACTAAAAACAACATTGGGGAAACTCTCCAGGACGTTGGTCTGGGGGCAAAGACTTCTTGAGTAATACCCCACAAGCATAGAACAATCAAAACAAAAATGGACAAAAGAGATCACATCAAGTTAAAAATCTTCTGCAGAGCAAAGAATACAATCAACAAAGTGGAGAGACAATTCACAGAATGGGGGAAAGTTTTCAAACCTTTCTTCTGACAAGGGATTAATAACCAGAATACATAAGGAACTCAAACAACTCAACAAGAAAATATCTAATAATTCATTTTAAAATGAGCAGAAGAGCTGAATAGACATTTCTGAAAAGCAGACATACGAATGGCAAACAAGTATATAAAAAGATGATCAACATCATTGATAATCAGATAAGTGCAAATCAAAACTACCATGAGTTATTATCTTACCTTACCTAAAAGGGATTTTATTCAAGACAGGCAATAACAAATGCTGGTGAGAACGTAGAGAAAAGGGAACCCTTGTATACTGTCGGTGGGAATATAAATTAGCATAACCAATGTGGATTACAGTTTGGAGAATCCTCAACAAAGTAAAACTGGACCTACTATATCATCCAGAAATCCTACTGCTGGGTGTATATCCAAAAGGAAGAAACTCAGTATACAGAGGAGATAACTGCTCTCCCGTGTTTACTGTAGCAACCATTATTCGCAATAGTCAAAACCTGGAAGCAACCTAAGTGTCCATCAGCAGAAGAACAGATAAAGATAATGTGGCGCAGATACACAATGAAGTACTATTCAGCCATCAAAAAGAATAAGATCCTGTCATTTGCAACAACATGGGTGGAACTGGAGATTATTACATTAAGTGAAATAAGCACGCATAGAAAAACAAAGTTTGTATGTTCTCACTTATTGTGGGAGCTAAAAATTAAAACAACTGAATTCATGGACATAGAGAGTAGAATGATGGTTACCAGAGGCTGGGTGGAAAAGGGATGGTTAATGGATATAAAACTATCATTGGATAGAATGAATAAGATCTAGGCTTTGATAGCACAACAGGGTGATTACATTAAATGATAATTTATTGTACATTTAAAAATAATTAAAGTAAACAACTGGATTGTTTGTAACACAAAGAAAACAAATGCCTGAGGGGATCATACCCCATTTACCCTAATGAAATTGTTATGCATTGTATGCCTGTATCCAAATATCTCATGTACCTCATAAATATATACATCTACTCTGTACTCACAAATTTTTTTAAAAAAATTAAATGAGATGGATTTTTCAGCACTGTAGAGCAGTTAGTTTTCCAAGATATAAAATTCTTACAATTGTTGTCATAATTGTAATTATTATTAACATGAATGAATGGCTCCAAAATGTATATTGTTCAAAATTAGACTCCCACATTTTTCTGCAATCATAATAGTAGTTATCCTTTCATTTGCCTTCCTCAGTTTTTGCTAAATTACTAATTATTAAAATATATTTAGACCTGAATTTGAAACCCACTATACTGCTGCAAAATTAATGAAAAGCCCCTTCCCACCCATGTTCAATAAATTCTGAGAACCTTTGCCCTTCTCTAATGATACTTTACATATACCTACGTTATTCTATGGAGTTTGCATGTTTTAAGAACAAATGTTTCTTTGAAAACATTTCAATTTTATTTTTCTCTTTATGTTTTAATTGGATTTCCTGGGAAACATCAAAGCATATGAATTTAAAGTAAAACTGTAGAGGCATTAGGAATAGAAAACTCATAGATACCTTTAGATTTCATTATGTCTTTTGATTGAGTATTTTACCACAGGCTTCCCAGATGGAGGTTTTGCCAGTAGCACAGTAGCACTCATATATAGAATGCAAACCCAAAGGTTTTACTTACCTTGAGTCCCAGACTAGACACAGGGTTAATCAGTATTTTGTGGTTTAGATTCTCAATATACTACCTGTCAGCTGCATAAAAAGTAACATCAGCCTTGTTCCATGCTGACTTTTGTTTTTTAATAATATCACCGAGGACAAAAATTTATAGGACATTTTGTATTACTGTATGACCTAGTCAACAATTTCCATTTGATAGGACAATATCATTTTCAAGAGCACATACTTTGTTTCTTTGATTTTTGTTAGTTTAGACAACAGACTAATTAAGAACTTACATTTGAAGTTCAGTGTCATGCACTAGGGTTATAAGGATAAATAAGGAGCACTCCTTAACAATAAGAAGTCTAGCACCAAGACAAGGAGACCAAGTTGCTTTTAATCATTTAGAGCATGTTTGTATTATATTGTATACTGGAGCTTGCAGTGATTTCAGTGTTCATGGCAGGGATGTATATGATTTAATTCTTGAAGTTGCTTTATACCTTCAACATGCCAACTAACACATTTTGTAATAAAAAGGTTTTTAACTGATATCTTCTCAATTAACCCTCTATGGGTTGATTCTTCTGCGGTTTTCCAGTATAATATTAACTGATATCACTGATAATGAACTTGAAACATCTAAGATGGGAGTATCTTTTGAATCATTAAGCACTGGGTTATTTTTATTAGCATTTTTGTTATATTGTGATAGTCTGAAAATTAAAATTACCTATTCAGTACATCCGACCAGTCTATTAAGGAGAAAGGAGTATTCTAATTACACTGGGAGCCAAAATGTTTGCAGTTTCTCACATTAGGTAAGGATTTATAAACTAATGACCATCTACCAAAAACTATCCACCAGTCTTTAAATTCCATTTATGTTTGTATTCTCCATATCCAACTCATTCAGCGAGAGTAGAATTTTGTTGTTGTTGACCACAGGTGGCACTAATGTATGCTCAGTTCTGTCATATGTTGGTATACAGAATTCTAATCCTCCATATTTTCTTCACTAATCATATATTTTGCTTCTGTGGATTCCAGAAAAATAGCACAAAACCAAACCATATATGTAAACCATATCAAAGAATATTTTCAATCAAGTTTTCAAATAGGATGTTCTCTATGGTCAACTATGACATTTGCAGTAGATAGAAATCTCTTTCCTATGTCATTCATTTTTCCATTTATTTTTCCTATTACTGAGTTTAGGTTTTCAGCTTTCTACACTCTGCTTCTGCCTTTTTCTCTTGTCCACTTTTAGTTCCCAAGGGGAAGACTAAATTAGTTCTACTTTATTTCAAACACTTGTGGTCCAGGTTATTGAGAGTTGTGATGATATCCAGAAATTGGATGGAAGTTGACTTTTTCTACATTTAACCAGAGATCTGTGCATTATCATTAGTTATATAAATAGTATGGACAGACTTTTTCTTAAAAAATAGAATTGATAGTCTCACAAGAATAATTTTATTAGAAAGACAAAGCATGAAATAAAACAAATCTGGTTGTTTTCAACCTTCTGAGACTGACTGCATGCAGTGGGACTTACAACTTTTCTTTCTAATTAGATAACTGGCCAGCTAGCCAATAATTAACATGCAAATTCAATCATTTCTTTCTAACCGTCTTTCCTCTAGGTGCTTAAATCTGATGCAGAAATTTCACACTGCTATGAAATTTGTAGTCAAATCAAAATCATATTCATCAAATTCACCCAGGACCTCAATGTACCTTTCAAATCCTATCTGTCTCTCAAGTAGCATCTCTCCTGTTTATCAAGTTCCCTCTGTCCTCTCAACATTATATTCCAGCTTTTAAAATCCCAGACTTTTGCTCACGTTCTCCTTTATTGCATGAAGTAATTTTTCTTGGTATTTATTATTAGTTACATCCCCATGCAAGGGTATCAGATCTAAAATATCTGGCAGCTAGAATATCTAACATATCCCTCCTTTGTGCTATTGGAGAGCCCCTTGGAAACATCTGCCACTCAAAATATAGTAAATCATTTATTTAATTGTTTATCTTCTCTACTGGGCTGACTTCCTTGAAGAGAGACACTGAGTCTTTTATTTCCATTTCTCCAGGCCTTCTTCGTATTTAGCAATGATTTTGATGTTTAATAAATACCTACAAGGTAAATTGAATACATTTGAGTATTCAGAAGATGACTTAAAAGGACATTTAGATCAATGACAAACAAGAATATTTTATACATCAAAGTGCAGAAAACTTCATCTGCTAGTGAATAAGCCCTAGCATTTTGTTGAAGGTAGTGCTGAATGCTCAAAATACTAAGTTAGAAACTAAATCTCCTGAAATTTCGATAAGTTCATTAGATGTACTTGTAGATCAATACATACTCTGCTCTTGATTAAAATCATATATTTGAAAATAGATTTTTGGAACATTCTGACTAAGAACTTAGACTGTGAAGTTCCACATTGTTCAACAAACTGGATACATGAAGTAGAAAAACACACCTGGTGTATAAAGAAGTACAATGTGTTCTCAAAAACGTAGGCAAGAAGGATCATTTCTAAGAAATCTAACTCCTATCGAGTATGATATAGATCTGTTTAATATAAAATACTGTTTTTTACTCATAAAAGGCAAACGTTGTCTCATGGATGAATTTTCATGAAATGAAGTCAGCAGTATATTTAGCATGATGGTAAATCATAGTAAGTATTTTGGGGATTCTTAAAGAACACAAATTATTGAAGTCCAATTCATTATCATCTGAACAATATACAGCAAGGTATATCTCAGCATTACTTTAGTGAACTTTGCAAATGTGCTCATTCACTTTTTCAAATCAAAGTGTGCTGTATAGAGGCCTCAAAAAAACCTATTAGGCCATTAACTGTATAGGATCTGAATAAGGGAAGGATCAATTACATATCTGAATGGGACTGCAAGCTGAGAAGGTGAATGGGAACAGAAAGTGAGAGGAAGAGATACTAAGTTTAAAAAGTCATAATTAAAATGCAACATACTATGTAATTCAGTTTATAGAATATTTTGAAACGGGCAAAAGTATAGAAACAGAAAACAGTGGTGCCAAGGACTGCAAATAAAGGGAGGAATTGATAGCAAAGTGGCATGAAGAAATTTTGGGAGTGAGAGGAGTAGTGTATATCCTGTTTCTCATGGTGGTTACAGAACTGTATGCATTTGTAAAGGCTTATAGAACTAAGGACTAATAAGAGTGATTTTAAAATTAAACCTTTAATTTTGAGATAATGGTAGATCTGCATACAGTTGCAAGAAATAATATAAAGAAATCCCATGTAACCTTTATTCATTTTTTCAGTGGTAACATCTTGCAAAACTTTAGTACAATATCACAATAAGGACACTGATACTGATATAGTCAAAATACAGAACACTTCATCTCCACAAGAATCTCTCATATTACTCTTTGATAGCTACATCCTACCCCTGCCACAGCCTTCTTAACTCATGGCGACCATCAATATGCACTTCATTTTTATATAGACAGTAAAGTCCACTGCAAATAATAGTTTCATTTCTTTCTGTTGAATTCTGTGCCTCTTAGTTTCTTTTCTTGCCTCATCACTTTGGCTGGAACTTCAGCAGCTTGTTGAATAAGAGTGAGGAGAGGTGAAAAATCTGACTTTGTTCCCTAACTTAAGGAGAAAGCATTCTGTCTTTTACCATTAAGTATAATGCTAGTTGTAAATTTTGCATAGATGATCGAACAAGTAAAGGTAGCTTATCTCTCTTTCTATTTTGCAGAGTGAATATGTTGAATTTTGTCAAATGATTTTTCTGCATCAATTGATAGTAATCATATGTTTTCATTTTTACACTCTTATTTTATGGTGAATCACATGGCTTGATGTTTGAATATTGAACCTGTAGTGCATAGATGGGCTAAACTCCAAGTGATCATGATGTATAATTCTTTTTATATGTTGCAGATCTCTATTTGCCATAGTTTCATAAGAATTTTTATGTATGTATTCATGAGGAATATCGGTGTTTTGTTGGTTTTTTTTTGTATTTCTTTGTATGGTTTTGTTATCAGGGTAATAATAATTAATCAAGAAGAGCTATCTATTGTAGTTTATGGGAGCAATTGTGTAGAATTGTGTTGATTCTTCCTTAATCATATGACAGGATTCTCTGGTGGGAATATCTGATGCTATAGATTTCTTTTGAAGGAGTTTATAAAATTACAAATTCAATACTAATAATTATAAGACTATTTAAATTATCTATTTCACATTGAGTGAGCCATGATAGTTTGTGTTTTTGAAGAAAAAAATGGTCCATTTCCACCAAGTAGCCAAAGTTAAGTGTGTAAAGTTGTTCATACAATACCACCTTTTCATGTCCATAGGTTTGTAATGATGACTTCTCTTTCCTACCAGATATTATTGGTAATTTATGTCTTTTATATTTTTTCTTTGTCAATTTTTTACAGGTTTGTTGATTTTATTGATATTTTCAAAGAACCAGCTCTTTGTTTCACTGATTTTCACTATTACTTTCAGTTTCTAATTGCGTTAATTTGTTTTCCTTTGTTATTTTCTTCCTCTTGTTTAGGCCGGGCGCAGTGGCTCACGCCTGTAATCCCAGCACTTTGGGAGGCCGAGGCGGGCGGATCACAAGGTCAGGAGATCGAGACCACGGTGAAACCCCGTCTCTACTAAAAATACAAAAAATTAGCCAGGCGCGGTTGTGGGCGCCTGTAGTCCCAGCTACTCGGGAGGCTGAGGCAGGAGAATGGCGTGAACCCGGGAGGCGGAGCTTGCAGTGAGCCGAGATCGCGCCACTGCACTCCAGCCTGGGCGACAGAGCGAGACTCCGTCTCAAAAAAAAAAAAAAAAGCCGGGCGCGGTGGCTCAAGCCTGTAATCCCAGCACTTTGGGAGGCCGAGACGGGCGGATCACAAGGTCAGGAGATCGAGACCATCCTGGCTAACATGGTGAAACCCCGTCTCTACTAAAAATACAAAAACTAGCCGGGCGAGGTGGCGGGCGCCTGTAGTCCCAGCTACTCTGGAGGCTGAGGCAGGAGAATGGCGTGAACCCGGGAGGCGGAGCTTGCAGTGAGCTGAGACCCGGCCACTGCACTCCAGCCTGGGCGACAGAGCGAGACTCCGTCTCAAAAAAAAAAAAAAAAAAAAAAAAAAAAAAAAAAAAACAGAACCAAAGAAAAACCACATGATTATCTCAATAGATGCAGAAAAGGCCTTTGACAAAATTCAACAGCCCTTCATGCTAAAAACTCTCAATAAATTCGGTATTGATGGAATGTATCTCAAAATAATAAGAGCTATTTATGACAAACCCACAGCCAATATCGTACTGAATGGGCACAAACTGGAAGCATTCCCCTTGAAAACTGGCACAAGACAGGGATGCCCTCTCTCACCACTCCTATTCAACAGCGTTCGAAGTTCTGACCAGAGCAATCAGGCAAGAGAAAGAAATAAAGGGTATTCAATTAGGAAAAGAAGAAGTCAAATTGTCCCTCTTTGCAGATGACATGATTGTATGTTTAGAAAACCCCATCATCTCAGCTCAAAAACTCCTTAAGCTGATAAGCAACTTCAGCAAAGTCTCAGGATACAAAATCAATGTGCAAAAATCACTAGCATTCTTATACACCAATAACAGAAAAACGGAGAGCCAAATCATGAGTGAACTCCCATTCAAAATTGCTTCAAAGAGAATAAAATGCCTAGGAATCCAACTTACAAGGGATGAGAAGGACCTCTTCAAGGAGAACTAGAAACCATTGCTCAGTGAAATAAAAGAGGACACAAACAAATGGAAGAACATTCCATGCTCATGGATAGGAAGAGTCAATATCATGAAAATGGCCATAATGCCCAAGGTAATTTATAGATTCAATGCCATCCCCATTAAGCTACCAATGACTTTCTTCACAGATTGGAAAAAAACTGCTTTAAAGTTCATATGGAACCAAAAAAGAGCCTGCATTGTCAAGACATTCCTAAGCCAAAAGAACAAAGCTGGAGGCATCACGATACCTCACTTCAAACAATGCTACAAGGCTACAGTAACCAAAACAGCATGGTACTGGTACCAAAACAGAACAGAACAGAGCCCTCAGAAATAATACCACATATCTATAACCATCTGATCTTTGACAAACTTGATAAAAACAAGAAATGGAGAAAGGATTCCCTATTTAATAAATGGTGCTGGGAAAATTGGCTAACCCTTAGTAGAAAGCTGAAACTGGATCCCTTCCTTACACAAAAATTAATTCAAGATGGATTAGAGACTTAAATGTTAGACATAAAATCATAAAAACCCTATAAGAAAACCTAGGCCATACCATTCAGGACATAGGCATGGGCAAGGACTTCATGTCTAAAGCACCAAAAGCAATGGCAACAAAAGCCAAAATAGACAAATGAGGTCTAATTAAACTAAAGAGTTTCTGCACAGCAAAAGAAACTACCATCAGAGTGAACAGGCAACCTACAGAATGCGATAGCCATCTGACAAAGGGCCAATATCCAGAATCTACAAAGAACTCAAATAAATTTACAAGAAAAAAACAACCCCATCAAAAAGTAGGTAAAGGATATGAACAGACACTTCTCAAAAGAAGACATTTATGCAGCCAACAGACACATGAAAAGATGCTCATCATCACTAGCCATCAGAGAAATGCAAATCAAAACCACAATGAGATACCATCTCACACCAGTTAGAATGGTGATCATTCAAAAGTCAGGAAACAATAGGTGCTGGAGAGGATGTGGAGAAATAGGGACACTTTTGCACTGTTAGTGGGACTGTAAACTAGTTCAACTATTGTGGAAGACAGTGTGGCGATTCCTCAAGGATCTAGAACTAGAAATACCGTTTGACCCAGCTGTCCCATTATTGAGTATATACCCAGAGGATTATAAATCATGCTGCTACAAAGACACATGCACATGTATGTTTATTGTGGCACTGTTCACAATAGCAAAGAGTTGGAACCAACCCAAACGTCCATGAATGACAGACTGGATTAAGAAACTGTGGCACATATACACCATGGAATACTATGCAGCCATGAAAAAGGATTAGTTCCTGTCCTTTGTAGGGACATGGATGCAGCTGGAAACCATCATTCTCAGCAAATTATCACAAGAACAGAAAACCAAACACCGCATGTTCTCACTCATAGGTGGAAATTGAACAATGAGAACACTTGGACACAGGAAGGGGAACATCACACACTGGGGTCTGTTGTGGGGGGGAGAGGGGGGAGGGATAGCATTAGGAGATACACCTAATGTAAATGACTAGTTAATGGGGGCAGCACACCAACATGGCACATGTATACATATGTAACAAACCTGCACGTTGTGCAAATGTACCCTAGAACATAAAGTATATATATACAAAAAGTAATACACATGCAAGATTATTTAGCAAAATGATACAATTTTCATATACATAAAAAAATTAGACACACCCAGAGAGTGAACTGTTATGCATCTCTTTCTTTAAAAAAATGAGAGAATTCTTTATTTTAGAGGTATTATGTTTAAGACATAATGTTAAATGAAAAGCAAAAGTTCAAGATAAAAAAAAGAAAATACACAAAACTAAAATCCTAACAAACCATCTCTGAAAACACAACACAATCAAATTAGAAATCAAGACTAAGAAATGCACTCAAAACCATACAGTTACATTTAAATTGAATAACCTGTTCCTGAATGACTGTTGGGTAAATAATAAAATTGAGGCAGAAATCAAGAAGTTCTTGGAAACGAATGAAAACAAAGGTACAATGTACCAGAATCTCTAGGACACAGCTAAGGCGGTTTTAAGAAGGAAATGTATAGCACTAAATGCCCACATGAAAAGTGAGAAAGATCTCAAGTTAACAACCTAACATCACGACTAGAAGAACTAGAGAACCAAGAGCAAACCAGTTCCAAAGCTAGGAGAAGACAAGAAGTAACCAAAATTAGAGCTGAACAGAAGAAGATAGAGACACCAAAAACCATTCAAAACATCAACAAATCCAGTAGCTGGTTTTTGAAAAAAAGTAATCAAATAGGTAGATCCAAGATAGACTAATCAAGAAGAAAACAGAGAAGATTCAAATAAACAAAATCAGAAATGACAAGGGGGCATTTTACCACTGACCCCACAGAAATACAAGCAATGATCAGGGGATATTATTAATGCCTCTATGCACATAAACTAGAAAATTCAAAAAAATGAATAACTGAACACATACGCTCTCCCAATATTAAATCAGAAAGAAATCAAATCCCTGAACAGACAAATAACAATCTCTGAAATTGAAGCAGTAAAAAATAGCCTAACAACGACAACAACAACAATGACACAACCCAACACCAGGTGATTTCATAGCTGAATTCTACCAGATACACAAAAAAGAGCTGGTAGTATTTCTGCTGAAACTATTCCAAAGACACGAAAAAGAGGGACTCCTTCCCAGTTCATTCCAGAGGCCAGCATCATCCTGATACGAAAACCTGGTAGAGATGCAACAAAAAAGAAAAACTTAAGGTCAATATCCTTGATGAACATTCATGGAAAAATCCTCAAAAGAAATACTGGCAAACCAAGTCTAGCAGCACCTCAAGAGGCTTACGAACCATGATCAAGTAGGCCTTAACCTTGACATACTTGAATCAATAATGTGATTCTTCACATAAACAGAGCTAAAGACAAAAATCACATAATTATCTCAATAGATACAGAAAAGGCTTTTGATACAATTTCATATCTTTTTATGTTAAAAACTCTCAAAAAACTAAGTATTGAAGGAACGTACCTCAAAATAATAAGAGCCATCTATGCAAACCCACAACAAATATCACACTGAATAGGCATAACTGAAAGCATTCCCCTTGAAGGCCAGCACAAAATAAGGATGCCCTCTTTCACCACTCTTATTCAACATAGAACAGGAAGTCCTGGCCAAGGCAATTGGACATGAGAAAGAAATACAGTGCATCCAAATAGAAAGAGAAGAAGCCAAACTATACCTACTTACAGATGACATGATGTTATACCTAGAAAACTCCAAACAGCTGAAAAGTTTCTTCAGCTCATAAAAAACTTCGACAAAGTCTCAGGATGCACAATCAACGTGCAAAAGTCACTAACATTCCTATACACCTACAATAGACAAGCCAAAAATCAAGAACACAATATCATTCATAATTGCCACAAAACGAATAAAATATCTAGGAATCCAGCTAACTTGGGAGATCAAAAGTCTGTACAATGAGAATTACAAAACACTGTTCAAAGAAATCAGAGACAACACAAACAATTGTTTGTGATGTAAAAACATCCTATGCTCATGAATAGAAAAAAATCAATATCATTAAAATTGCTCTTCTACCCAAAGCTATTTATAGATTCAATGCTATTCCTATCAAACTACCAATGACATCCTTCACAGAACTAGAAAAAAAAACTATCTTAATACTCATATGGAACCAAAAAAGAAACTGAATAGCCAAAGCTGTTCTAAGCAAAAAGAAGAAAGCTGTAGGCATCACGCTTGTACTAAACAGTAACCAAAACAGCATGATACTGATACCAAAACAGACACATACACCAATGGAACAGCAGAGAGTCTAGAAATAAGGCCACACACCTACCACCATCTGATCTTTAATAAAGCTGACAAAAACAAGCAATGGGGAAACAAGTTGCTATTCAACAGACAGTGCTGGGATAACTGGCTAGCCATATCCAGAAGATTGAAACTGGACCTCTTTCTGACACCATATACAAAAATTAACTCAAGATTGATTAAAGACTTAAATGTAAAACCTAAAACTATAAAAACCCTGAAACACAACCTAGGCAATACCAGTCTGGATTTGGGAATGGGCAATGATTTCATGGCATAGACACCGAAAGCAACCACAACAAGAGCAAAAACTGACAAATGGGATCTAGTTAACAGATTCTGTACAGCAAAAGAAAATATCAACAGAGTATACAGAAAACAGAATAAAAGAAAAACTTAGCAAACTATGCATCTAACAAACGTCTAATATCTAGCATCCACAGTGAACTTAAATAAATTTACAAAAATTAAAAATCCAAACAATCTTATTAAAAAGTGAGCAAAGGATCAGGCACAGTGTCTCATGCCTGTAGTCCTAACACTTTGGTAGACTGAGGCAGGCAGATTGCTTGAGCTCAGAAGTTCAAGACCAGCCTCAGCAACATGGTAAAATTGCAACTCTACCAAAAATACAAAAACTTAGCAAGGTATGGTGGTGCACACCTGACTATACTCAGGAGGCTGAGGTGGGAGGATTGCTTGAGCCTGGGAGGGCGCAGTGAGTCAAGACTGTACCTCTGCACTCCAGCCTGAGTGATAGAGCAAGACTCTATCTCAAAAAAGAACATGCACAGACACTTTTCAAAGAAGACATACATGTGGCCAACAAGCTTTTTTTTTTTTTTTTTTTTTTTTTTTTTCTTTGAGACGGAGTCTCGCTCTGTCACCCAGGCTGGAGTGCGGTGGCCGGATCTCAGCTCACTGCAAGCTCCGCCTCCCGGGTTCACGCCATTCTCCTGCCTCAGCCTCCAGAGTAGCTGGGACTACAGGCACCCGCCACCTCGCCCGGCTAGTTTTTTGTATTTTTTAGTAGAGACGGGGTTTCACCGTGTTAGCCAGGATGGTCTCGATCTCCTGACCTCGTGATCCGCCCGTCTCGGCCTCCCAAAGTGCTGGGATTACAGGCAAGAGCCACCGCGCCCGGCCAGCCAACAAGCATATTTTACAAACCTCAGTATCACTGATAATTAGAGAAATGCAAATCAGAACTGTAATGAGGTACCATCTCACACCTGTCAGAATGACTAGTATTAAAAAGTTAAAAAATACCAGATGCTGGTGAGGTTGTGGAGAAAAGGGAGCACTTACACACAGTTTTTGGACGTGTAAATTAATTCGACCATTGTGGAAAGCAGTATGACTTTTCTTTAAAGAACTAAAAGCAGAACTACCATTTGACCCAGCAATCCCATTACTGAGTTTATACCCAGAGGACAATAAGTAGTTCTTCCATAGAGACACATGCACAGGAATGTTCATTGCAACACTATTCAAAATAGCAATGACATAGAATCAACCTAAATGCCCATCGATGACAGACTGGATAAAGAAAAGGTGGTATATAGATATCATGGAATACTTTACAGCCATAAAAAAGAATGAGATTATGTCTTTTGTGGGAACATAAATGGATCTGGAGGCCATTATCCTTAGCAAACTAACACAGGAACAGAGAACCAAATACTGCATGTTCTCACTTATAAGAGGGAGCTAAGTGATGAGCACCTATGAACACTGAGAAAGTAACAGCAGACACTGGGGCTTCCTTGAGGGTTAGAGGAAGCAGTTGCACAGAAAAAGTAACTATTGGGCAGTACTAGGCTTAATATCTGAGTAACAAAATAATCTGTGCAACAAAATCCGAAGACATGAGCTTCCCTGTAAAACAAACTTGCACTTGTATCCACAAACCTGCACATGTATCCACAAACCTAAAATAAAAGTTAAAAAATGCTTTCCAAATCATAAAATAAAAGTGGAATAGGAAAAAAATATATAACAGTACCACATAAAATTATCTGTTATGCAACATTCCTTATTATTTTTCTAACCCACATCTTCATGAATGTATCCTACAGTGAAAAACTGTGTTCATATGAAAGCGTTGAGGAAGACTGACACTGCTGGTGTATGTAACAATGACTTTAAGGAAAGGAGTCGATTCAAAGATTATAAAAATATGCTCAGATTTTTTTTTGTTAAATATTATTTGTGATTATATGATTCCTTGAAAGTTGTTGATCATGTAAGGCATAAATCGCACACTTTTATCAGCCCAAATCTTTTATTAGTTAGAACGTGCCTTTTATTGTATTAAATAAATATATGTTATTGATGACTACTGATTCAAGCTCTATATAGGTTCTGGATTCCAAACATATATACGCATGGCTAGTTACCTATTTAGTTAGTTTGTTAATCAATAAAGTCTATTTTCCTTTACCTCATTAATGTCTATTTCCCCTCCATTATATATTTTCACTTTGTAAATTCAGTGCTACTAAAGGCTTTTTGTAATCATTTTCTTTATTTTTAATTTTTTTAATTTTTGTTTTATGGTAGCTCAGAAACTTGCCTCTCACTATTAGCACTGATTTTTCCCTGTTTTTGATCTTTTCTTAATGATGTCTTTTGTAATTTGGAGCTTGTATCTCTAATCTGTAATTAATATATTCCCAAATTAGATTATAAATTCCCTGCACACTGGACCTTTTTCTCTTTCATATTTATATTCTGCAAAAGCTAGTGTAAGCATTACCTCAATATTAGATGTTGACAAATAATATAATTACACAAAATTATTTTACATTAAAACTTAACTCGAAAATCTAATCCCAATTAATTAAAATTTAAAAATATTAGAATGAGTCTGTTTATACATGTGCTGCTAAATTGAATATTATACAAAATGGATTTAAATATATATACTTATTTGTTTGCAAATTGCATAGAATCACACTGTTTGAATGTTATTTGTGGGCGTTGATGTCAGTCTTTGGACATCCATATGTTCTGTTTTATGATGATAATCTTTTATGACTTTTGAAGTTCATATCCAAGCCAGTTAAAGTTTTTGAAGTAAAACAGATGGGTGCTAACTTACTACAATTGTTCTTTTGGAATTAAAATATCATGACTTTTAAGAGATATAAACACTTATTCTGCTGAGAATACTTGTTCACTGAGAAATTTCACTCAAGAGCAGTGACCTTTAATTGACGTCTATAGCATCTATAAATATAAATTTCTTTTATTACTAGTATAAGTCCAAAAAAGGGCAAAACAGCAATACCAAAGAAATGGAAGAAATGATTTTAAAAGTTTTCTATTCTTTTTGCTCTATAATAGATACCATCAAGATGCCGTTAATGTTTTTCAATTTCTTTTTTTAGAAATGATTCTCATGTAATTCATGATCACACTTTCATCCTGAATGCCCTATAATTGGTGCCCAGCTTTTCCAGTTTGTGTGCATCTTATCCAGAATTTTGTGACTTCCATCACTTTTCTGAGAGGTAGCCCAGAGTGTTTTGGATGACGTATGGCTGCTCCTCAATGAGACTGGGACAGAACGCTGCCTCTGGAGTGGCTATCACTTTGGAATGAGCCTTTGTTTGTCATCCCTCACTTGGGTTTTCACAGACCGTGGCCGTCATTGCTAGCCCCCACACACTTGCTTTGGTGGGCTTCCTTCTGACAGTTGAAGGCTTGTATGCTGTCAGATCTGTGCCATACCACAGATCCAGAGAACTTGTAAGTCATTTCTTAAACCCTCCCAGGTCAAGATTAATGTGAAGACTTTAACAATTTTGGGGTGAGGTCTGGCCATTAGAAGTTTTTAAAAGTCTGGACTATGATATGTCCTTGTTGTTATTGTTATCCATTTCTGTGGTTTTGTCAGATTTTGGTCTATTGGATAATTTTCCCTACCTTCCACATCCCTCAAAACTTAAGAAACAAATAAAAATAAGCATAAATAGCCTTTATCATTAACATTAGTTTTCAGTTAATATTAATAGAAAACAAACTCAAGTTATCGAAGTGTCTTTCATACTACAGCCTCTTCAAATATGAACATACTTGCTTGAAAGCAATATAGAAATTAAATGATTTTCGATAGATTGAATTTTTTTGAAATTATACCTAGATATTTGTGTCATAGATGATTGCTGTAAAGCTTTTGACTTTCAAAGAGATTATAAAGCAAAGATGAAAACATTTTGTCTGTAGCATTTATAAAGCTAACCTCTATAGCACTTTCTAATTTAAGGGTTAACAGTCTTTTTTAAGAAAAATCTAACTTGTATACTATTATGTCTACATTAATATATCTAATTAGTAGATATGTCCTAGTACCTCTGTTTCAAAGAAATGTTGATTATAATAAAATTATAAGGCAAGGTCTGATTTGGTTTTAATATACACACTTGTTTGGGAGTTCCAGTATGATCCTAGGTACGTAGGCTTCCTCGGCTACAATTTTCAAAGTCCCATTGGGACGATCATTGTAGAGGGATTTGGGCTGGAAGGAGGTAATGTTCAGAGGGGCAGCAAATCTTCTCTTGATCAGTGATTGTGGGATAAGAACTACTTTTTGATCGGTGAGGGTAAAACATGCAGATTGATCAAGAAAGTGAGGACAGAATTCACAATTTTGAAGTCCAAAATGCTCCAAAATTCAAAAATTTTTGAAAGTTGACATGACGCCACAAGTGGAAAAATCCATATCTGACTTCACGTGACAGGTCACAGTCAAAACGCAGTCAATCTGTGTTTCATGCCCAAATTATTAAGACTATTGTATAAAATTATTTTCAGAATATGTGTAAAAGATATATATGCAACATAAATTTTATGTTTACACTTGGATCCAATCTCCAATATTTCTTATTATTCATATGCAAATATTCTAAAATCCCAAAATAACTGAAATCCGAAACAGTTCTGCTTCCATTCATTTCAGGTTAGGCATACTCAGCCCTAGGGTCAGAGGATCCTCTGGATATTGGGCTGTTGGAGGATGGTAGAATAAACGAAAGCTTAGAGAACCTGATAGCTATATGAAATCAGGACTCAGAAATGCTATATGGATACCTAAATGCTCAAGGGATGCCTAATAGAGTGGGAAGCATGTAAGCTGGGCCAGTGTAGAGGTGGAATATCTGTGTATTAGTTGGTGTTCTTTATAGGAAAGAAAAAGACCTCTGCATATGTCTGTGTATCTATTTTCATATCTAATCTATGATTGATCTACATTTATATACACAACTATATAAGTATGTATTTACGTATAAATTTATGTATACGTATATAATATATCCATGTATATATTGTATATAATATATACAATTTATAAATATATAATGTATAAATATTACATTATATAGAATTATATATAAAATAAAATATTTATAAATACATATTATATTATATATTTATAAATATTTTACATTATATATTAGTATATATAAAATATATAAACATATATGTAATATATAAAAATTTATATTTAGAGAGAGAGAAAGAGGGAGAGGGAGATTGTTAAGCAATTGGCTCACATGATTGTGGCGGTTGGAAAGTCTAAAATCTGCAGTGTTATCCCAAGGCAGAATATCTTCTTTCTTGGGGGAGCTCAGTCTTTTTATTCTCTTATGGACTACAACTGATTGAATGAAGCCCAAGCACGTTATAAAAGGAAATCTGTTTTAACTCAGTCTACTGATTTCAGTGTTACTCACATCTAAAAAACACCTTCACAGAAACATGTGGACTGCTGTTTGACCAAACAGCTGGGCACCAAAACCTAGCCAAGATGACACAAAAAAATTAATCAACGCAGCCCGACTCACCAAATATACTCAGAGAAAAGGGTGGCAAGAACTTTCAGGCAGGCTCAAAGAACATCTGGAGTCATGGATTCCACGGGCCTTGACACACCATGTAATCCAAGTACAAAATCGCCGTGCTGCCTTTCCTTGGGGTATGGAGTTACAAGCATTGGTGCAATTTTTCACTCCAGTCCAAGTCTTCAGTTTCCCTCCAGGTCAGAGCTCACCAATTAATCCTGGAATTTGACGGAAGGTTTTAAAGAATCAACTTTAGCTGATAAATGGGCAATTAAACTTCTGACCCTGGTAGCATAATAAACGTATTTACCTTATTTGGAAGCTCTTAGAAGATTTCACATTCTAGCAAAAATTTGGCTTTGAGTAATCCAGATAATTGTCTCCACTCTTCACTTCCCTGGGCCTTTACAAATAGAGATTGAATATGCAAAACTGTGGTTGTATTTTAAAATCATTAATATATTTTTTTAAATCAGTAATATTTTATTTAAATGTGAGCACCTGAGTAAAAGAATTGCTAAAAAATGCTCTATGGTTCTTAATATAAATGTTTATCGATATTCAGTGTTTATGCAGAATTATACTAAATTTTGATTGCAGTCTTCACTCTCTGTAACACCTTCATAGCTAGAGAAACTTAATTGAAAATCAAAGATAAAAAGAAGAGTGGAGCCATACATTTAAAAGACAGAATATAAAGTTGAAATTAGGCATTGGGTAAAAAAGTTGTAAATGGCATGAAGGTGGCATAAATATTTTGTGGGAAGCTATCAAAAGCTTGTCACCAGTGTGAAAATCGGAAGCATTTTAATTAGCTGGGGCTTTGGTGTTTCTGATAGAATGTATCAGTGAAATAACAATATTAAAATATTTTATAGCCTTTGGGGCAATGATTAAGTTCAGCGTTCTTTTGATGTCCACGTGTTCTGTTAAATAAATCCATTTTGCATTGTCCATGGATTTGAATTGGTCGGAAGAAAACGATCTATTTATTTTGATTTATCCTACAAGGTGAAAGGGCTGTCAGTGATTCTGACTAGTAGAATAACCTAAACAAAATTAAAGAGGCTCTATAAGTTTGTTCACAAATAAAATATGTTTCCTACAAGTATACTTTCATAACAATGCCTTCACCCACTATGCCCTTCTGACCGGATCGTAGAGCAAGAATATTCTCCATTCCTTATTTTTTTAAGATAGTAATTTCATCACAGCTTATAAACTTTCCAAGACTCCTTTTAAAATACAGTTGTAACTTATGTTTTATTAGCAAAACTAGTTCAAGGAATGATTCCACACTATGAGACATTATTTATTTATCATCGCTGTTCTGATTTTTTTGGTATCACGTGGCATTAACTGGAGTGTTATCTTTGTTACCACGTAACATTTAAATACTAAAAGGCAAAGCCTTTGAAATCAGGTGGGATATGTAGTGTTTCATATTTCTCTCTTTTGCTGGGTGATTATCTTGGACGAATGCAATTGAATCTGTTTGCAGGATTTTTGGAAAATCATAGTGCTATATGTGATTTGAAAAAAAGCTAATTTTTAAAATTTTTCTTATGTTAATTTTAAAAACCAGCAGAGAACCAACTGCTGTGAAAATTAATGAATGACCTACACCAATCTGTCTTTATTTTGCACTTGAATGATATTGCACTCTGAGAACATATGTGAAAAACAAAATAAACTCAAATAATACAAATGATACCAAAGAAATACTAACATATCTACTATTTGTCTAAACAGGCAGACAGATAATTTCATTCTTTTTCTGTAGACAAGTATCCCAGTTCTTCTTAAATATTTTTTTTTAAAGTTGCTGATCCTAGCAAGTAGTAGTGTTTGAATGTTGCTATGAGATTATATTGTATTGCATTTATAGTTATTGTACTTGTTATTTCTCTTGCATCATGCTATTCATCACATTCAAAGAAATTCCACAACTGTATTACACTGCATAAAATCATGCAAAAGGACGGGGTGTGGGGCTTGTCCTGTCGGCATTCGAATCTTGGCCTTGACCTGCCATTTCTCAGCTTGAGAAATTTTAGTGTCTATATCTCTTTCCTCATCTGTGAAATGAAGGTAATGGCCCTAATCACATGTACTGGATTCAGATGAGGAGTAAAAGTATGTGTTAAGGATCCAGTCCATAGGATACACCCAATAGATAGTAGTTACAATAGCATTAATCATCAACACTATAATTTTACAGTCAAGACAAATCATAGAAAAAAAGTACGCATTATTTCTATGATATCCTAAAACTCAGTACAATGCATGTCCAGATTTGTACACAATGAACGGACCAAAGACTCCAGATATGTCATTCAAGTAATTTTGCTATAAATGATCTCTAGTCTTAATGAAAAAGAAAAAAAAACAGGATATTTGACATGAACACCATGAAAGTATGATTTCATTTTGATATTTTGATCCCAGAATTTAATTTTAGAAGTTAAAATTAATTTTTTTCTTTACTGACCCAGAAAAAGAGCTTTTTTCTTAGGGCAATATATGTGCAGAGCTAAAAACATTTCAGAGGAATAAAACAAATTATTGTCCTAGCACATTTCTGGTGAGACTTTTTTTTCCCCTCTGAAGTCACCCATATAGGGCTGGATAACTCTGAAATACATTAGTATAACAGTTGAAAAACTGAGTAACTAAAGGGTGTTATTCCAACTACCTTTAAATGGCATCATATGTGTTTGTATGTAGAATCCATGTGGCTATATTTACACTACACTACAGCCATGTCATAGAAATCTGACTTTGCTATGTAACAAATCTATGTGCTTAATTAAAACACTGGCTTATGTGCAGTTAAGGGAATAATGAAAGCTAATGATGGGCTTTTTGGAGATCAGAAAATAGGCAGATTCTAGATCTGTAGTCTGTAGATTCTGTGTTTCCATTCTCATTCAAGCCAATGAAGTGGATGGTGTGGGAGGCTGAAGCCCTACAAACCTTGTAGCCACTTGTGTGTGCCTCAGAGGGTTATCAATTGGCTCGTATTTGTCTTCACTTCCTGATGATTTCTGAAAGCTAGACATGCTTGAGGTCATTTGTCTCATTCGATTTTCCATTCCCAGCCCAACTGCATGTGCCAGGGGACACTAAACAAGCCCTCAGAACTCATGCACAGAGACCTTCATCTGTCTTGCTTCAGGTGTTCTTGTCTCCCACTCTGCTGTCCTCTCATTTCCACTACAAAGCCACACTGCCGTTTCTGGTTTGCCATAGATCCAGGACCTTGCTGAATACTTCTGGTGTTAAAGAACTCCGGCCTTGGTTTCAAGAGATTCCAAATTAGGATTTTTATTTATTGATGTATTTTTCATGAAGACAGTCACTCATCTGGCACACCGTGGAATATGTTTTCTTTTATATTCTCATTGTACCTAAATCCACTCCTCTACTCTAGTTGTCTTTGACTCATGAGTAGTTTAAGTAACCAAGTATTGAAAAATGTATTCCCATTTCCATAATTTTATGGGAAATGTCAACCTTCTGTTTCGCTTTATGATCACCTTGAGATCAACTAGAAATATCATTATTTCAGAGCATGAAAGACATAGATAATATAATATTCAGAACATGAACCTTTGGTTCAGCTAAGAGTCAAATCTTGCCTCTCTTGTTTACTAATTGTTTGACCTTAGCCAAACTCTCTAGGATTGAGAAAAGTGCCTTTGTCTATAAAATGGAGTAGTAATAATATAGAATTCATTGAAATGTGGTCACAAGTAGAATAGATAATTTATGTGAAGCCCTTGTTTCTTTGTCACAGAGAAAGAGCTCAGTAAATGTCAACTCTTATTTTGATAATCATTTTGGCTTTTGTTTTTAATTTTAATCCTTCAGGGGCTTGATTATACTTTGATAAAAATTTTAACTATAAGCACTCCTATCAGTTTCTATTGCTGATAGTCATTAAAGTAATGATCTTGTCTCACTGTCACTTACTCAGTTTTTCACTAAATATGTTTAAAACGAAGAAATCCTAAAATTTATTGCTTTACATTTTCACTGTCTCTATACAACATCTGCTCAAGAAGCACCAGTCTGTATACTGACTATACTATTGTGTATTAATTGAGAATGTTGTTTTTTCCTCCAGAACACACTTTAGATGCCCATTTTTATAATACTTTCTTCAGATAAGTAAGTTGATTAATGCCTATTCCATCACCAACCTTGTCCTGTATCCAGTGGCTTTTGGTTCTTTGCACCTGCATAGCAGCATGGTTCTATTTTTCATGCTTGCAGGTGCAAGGCCCTAAGCGCAGAAGTGCGATTCTTTGTCAATAAGTGTTTGCCCTGTAATGGCATAGAATAAAATATAGTATTATGAAACGTGCATAATAAGAGTTAGTTTGGAGATTTAAGGATATCGTTTCTTAACTTGAACCTATTTCTAATACTATAATAATATGTAGAGTTAAGTTTAGTTATTGGGCCGTGTAAAATGCCTGTGACCAACAAGGGTCAGAAACAATTTACTTTTTGGGGCATGGAAACTGAAGCTTTGGAAAAATAGTGACTTTCTCTAAGGCAAAGGGTTAGTAAGTGCTGTGAGCAGACTAGAGTCAGGTCTTGGTGATAAACTCTGGGAAGATTCTGCTGCTGTACCATTCTACTGCTTAAGTGTATTTTAATGATAAACATTCTCTTCATCTTGGGATTGTTAGTGGGTCCATATCAAGGATATATACTGACAAATGTCCCCAACCTATTTATTAGAAAATGGCTTGAGTTGCTCTATCCCAAAATTTTGAAAATTGTTACTTTACATAAATTGGCTATGATGCATCATGAATTTAAAATGTTTTAGCTGACAACCACTGTTTCCAATAACAAACGGCTAACCTGTATGATATAGCCATGCTTCTTAGCATATTACAATATAAAGCCTAAGAAAAATAAAATATAAAGCCTAAATAACCAAAATCTTTGAAATAAATAATTAGAATATAGTAAGTAAAAGCATGTACAAATACATGATTAAATTTTTACTACTTATTTGAGTTAGCTTAGACCATGTTTTTTGAATCTGCAAATACATAGTTTGGCAAACAGGATATTTTTTGTTGAATACTAATGATTTCTTGAACAGGTTCAGTTTTGAAAATGGCAGCGTTGTGCTGCACTTTATGCAGTAAATGAAAAGGTTACTAAGAAGAGAATTATTCTGCATGCTTGTGGTCAAGACTTGAATGGAAGATGGAAAAATGTAATGCTTTGAGTGGTACCATAGCTCTGCCTTAGTTTGGGAACAACTACTATTTTTCTTATGAATCTCTTCAGCAAAGCTTGTATTAGGTTGGTGCAAAGGTTATCGTGGTTTTTGCCGTTGAAAGTAATGGCAAAAACCGTGATTACTTTTGCACCAACCTAATACAATCTTAAATATTAAGTGCTTACAATGTGCTTTTTCAATTGTAAAATTTGCTAAAATCTTCACGTACAAAGTATGAACTGGGTGCAACATGGTCCCATCCGTATGTTTATTCCACAGAGGGTATTTAGTAATTATGCGCCACTCCCTTCTTAGGCCTCCCCTGCCTTCAGGTGGTCTTCTATCCAAATTTTTCAGGCTAACAATCCTCTACATTTTTGAGAGATTTTCTTTCTAAACAGAAGTTGGTGTCACTTTGTAGCAACACTGGTCTTCAGCCTGGCATTCTCTGAGGCTCTGTTCCCCTTTGTCCTTGTAGCTTCAGTAGGCCATGAGTCCTGGATCCATGAAGCAGGGGGATCTCAGCTACTCAATTCTATCCAATTTATGTAATAACAAGAAGTATAGCTTGTATGATTCTCTTTCCTGTATTTCTTGTTAAGTAAACATACGTCGTGAAAAAAAGCATTTGTTTTTCTAAGGGACATTAGAATCCAAGCACATGTCAGGAAAATTATGTTTATCACATTAAAAGTGTTTTAGCATCAATACATTTTACAATAGAAAAAAAAATGATCCTTCCATTATGATATAGAGAAGCCTTGGGCATTTCCTGCCTTGTCTGAGATGAGCTTGCCATTTAAAGTAACACTACACCCATCAATTAACCAAAAAAGGACCATATTAAACTTTTGGGAGAGATGATTTGTCTTTTTATCAAATTCTTTTGATTCTGATTTTCCTTTTGCAAAAATAAGGATGAAGTTTTACTTCATTCATTTTCTCTGGAAATATTTCAATGACAGAGACACTAAAAATGAAATTCACTGATGATCTTAGAAGGAAACGATCATTTCTCCGATGTCTGAAGATCAGGAGACCTTACCAAATGGAAATTCTATTATTAGAAGGAAAAAAATCATAAATCCGAAGTATGAACATATGGCTAACTTTTTAGTCAAAGAGAATCAAGTTTACATCCTGGCTCTCCATACAACTTACTGATTTGATGTATTTCTAAATGGCTTCACCTTCTGAAGCATCAGTTTCTTCAGCAGTAAAATGGAGCAAACAATACCTGCCTTTTCACACAGTTATGAGAGTTACTCACGTAATATACCAGGAGTGTTGGACACATTTTAGACTCTCAGATTAGAAGGATTTTATCTACAGTGCAGGTCACAGAATGTAAATAAGTCCTATTCAGTTAATTATTCATTGCAACATTTTCATCTCAATGGTGCCCATAAATCAGGAATTTCTTTACTTCCTAATTCATAGGATGTTTTGCAGGGCCTTAATAAGGTAATGTATCTGAAAGTGTTTTGCAAATTAAAGGACCTTTAAAAAATATGGTAACTATTATTTTTTGAAGGCTTTTTTCTATCTGATATCATATTTAACCTTCATGTTTTCTGTGAACTAGGTAGGACAAATGATATTAATCTGATATTATAGAAAGCAGAGACAAACTCTACAATGTAAGATGAGTTTATTCAGGACTAGAATCCAGAATCTTAACTCTGGCATTTGGGTTATTTCCATTCTCAAGTGTTCTTTTTGCTTTGCCTATTTTGCTGATGTGTTGAAATTCCTCTTTCATTTACTCTTCAGTGAGAGCATTCAAATCCTTTCCTCCTTGCTCTCTGCTCACATTCTCCAATAAGCAATGAGCCCAGCTAGTGGTGCACCAGTTTTGGAGAAAATATTCAGCCAGGAGGGATATAAACTATATTTGATGGATTGACTTTTTCCCACTGCATTGTGGCCTCTGCTGTGTTAAAAACAAGCATAAGGCCAGGCGTGGTGACTCAGGCCTGTAATCCCAGCACTTTTGGAGGCTGAGGTGGGCGGGTCACCTGAGGTCAGGAGTTCGAGACCAGTCTGACTAACATGGTGAAACCCCATCTCTACTAAAGATACAAAATTAGCTAAGTGTGGTGGTGCATGCCTGTAATCCCAGCTACCTGGGAGGCTGAGGCAGGAGAATAGCTTGAACCTGGGGGGTGGAGATTGCAGTGAGTTGAGATTGGGCCATTGCACTCAAGCTTGGGCAACAAGAGAGAAACTGTCTCAAAAAGAAAGAAAGAAAGAAAGAAAGAAAGAAAGAAAGAAAGAAAGAAAGAAAGAAAGAAAGAAAGAAAGAAAGAAAGAAAGAAAGAAAGAAAGAAAGAAAGAAAGAAAGAAAGAGAAAGGAAGGAAGGAAGGAAGGAAGGAAGGAAGGAAGGAAGGAAGGAAGGAAGGAAGGAAGGAAGGAAGGAAGGAAGGAAGGAAGGAAGAAAAGAAAAGAAAAGACAAGCATAAGATCCACAAACTAAGATAGCAGCCATGTACTTCCCTTTCTGCTAGAAACTTTACCTTGTCAATATCTATACTCGTAATACATAGACCTCAATTAGAGGGTTAACAAAATGCCCATTCTGAGTGATTAGAAACATACTTTCATTGGACTCAAGGTGCCATTTAAAATAAATTCTGAACTTTCTGTTAACAATGGCAGACAAAAGTTTCCTCTCCCTTTTTTTTCTCGACATTGTATAATACCAAAAAAAAAATGAAGACGAGCAGGAAAAAAGAAACTTTATCTTTAAAGAAAAGTGTACATAGCCATACCTCAGGAATCTAGTCAATAAAAAGATATTCCAAACATTATACAAATCACATCACAAACTTCTTCAGAGTGGCAGTGTGTGATTCAGAGGGGCTCAAAACCCTGTTTTATCACTTAATAGCCATAATTGTGGGCAAGTTAGTTATTTTCTGTGCCTCAGTTTTCTCACATGTAACTGAGTAAAAATACTCAGGGCATCTCATGAGGGGTTGTGAAGAATGAGTCCTTACATGCAGGTTGCATGGAACAGCGTCTGCCACATAGTCAGGCACAAAAGTTACTAATGTGTTTTCTTCTCTCCTGTAAAGAAGATGAAGCATAAGTTTTCCAAGGAACTCATAATTTGAGGAGCAAACCAATAGCTCTAGTTGAGAATAAAAAGCTTGGTGAGAGGAAGGCAGCCATTAGGAAGTGTCTGAGCACTGTTAAATGTCAGACAGCGTCAAGCAAGACAGAGCAGGATGAGGAAAGCTGCAGGCACATCATCTCTGTAAGATGCAAGCTGCTGGTTTGACAAAGCAGAAGGAACATTTCCTTGCTGTTCTTGATGAGCAGAATCATAAAGAATAAATCACCACATAAAGTACTTTGACTAAAGAAAAAGAATAGGGGTGGAAGGAGTCTTCACTTTGAATGTTGGAGACTTCCTGCTAGCCCAGAGTACAGTCACACCTACCAGGTCAAGTGATGATGTGAAAATCAACAATCAATAGACCAACACTTAAGCTCCTGTGACCAATAATTTACTCAACACTATGTTCTTAACTATCAAGCAGTAGAAAATACCTCCAGTTAATGAATAATAATAAAAAAAAGATCATAGCAATTTTTAATGATAACCAAAAACTAAACAACCCAGATGCCTATTGACAACACAATGGATAAACAAATTTTTGTGTATCCATGCAATAAAACACAATTCATCAACAAAAATGAATGAACTACCAAGGCATGCAACAAAGATGAATTAAACCAGACTCGCACAAGAATACAATTTATTCCATTAAATTATTCCATAATTTATTCCATATATAAATTCCATAAATGGAATTTATAATTCCATTCTTATGAAGTTCAAGAACAAGTTAAACTAATCTATGGTATACTAAATTAAAACAGTGGTTTCCTCTAGGAAGAAGCTGGACATTGACTATGAAAGGACAAGATAGAAATTTCTGAGATGATGGAAATGTTTTGCACCTTGATAGGAGCTTAGTTCATGGATGCATGCATTTATCAAGATTAATCACATTATAACATTTATATAACTCTTAAGATCTTTAATTTGTACAGTATACATTTGCATTTACGTTAAAGTATTAAAGAAAGAAGTCAAAATGTTTAACAGTTTATAAACAACACACTGATAAGAAAAAAGCTACCTGAAATATCAGAGCCAGAGACAGAATATATATCAGAAGATGTACATGAAGAAAAGTAAATAAGCTTTATAATGTTTGTATTAAGGTTTTGTTTTTCAATGATCAATTAAAATTATATAAAGATTTTTGGCCTGTCACGGTGGCTCACCCCTGTAATCCCAGCACTTGGGGAGGCCCAGGAGGGCGGAACACGAGGTCAGGAGATTGAGACCATCCTGGCTAACACGGTGAAACCCAATCTCTACTAAAAATACAAAAAATTAGCTGGGCGTGGTGGCAGGCGCCTGTAGTCTCAGTTACTCGGGAGGCTGAGGCAGGAGAATGGCGTGAACCTGGGAGGCGGAGCTTGCTGTGAGTCAAGATCACGTCACTTGCTGTGAGTCAAGATCGCGCCACTGCACTCCGGCCTGGGTGACAGAGCGAGACTTCGTCTTAAAAAAAAAAAAAAAGAGAGATTTTCACAAAATGAAAAATTAGAGAAAAATTGATCTCTTTAACTTAGGAATTCAAAGAAGAGGTGCAATGTCTCAAAGGAGAAATTACAATATTGGTGCAAAAGGAAGAGTAAACTGGATGAGATTAGGAAAAAATGCAAATAAAATATAATATTATTTCAGAAACATGTCTGTAGACATGATCAAAGAAATGGAGGATGGACTTGTGCAAATGAACAAATGAAATAGATATTAAAGACTGATGGAGTAGAGGGACCAGGAGAGAGCCTAATTGGTACTCCTAAAAAAGAGAACACAACAATAAGATAGAGAAAATGTTTAAAGACATATATGAGAAGTGCTTTCTACAAGTTAATGAAGGCCTGAACTTACAGATTGAAAGAGCAAACTGTATTTATGTTAGGAAAATAATAATAATAATAGTAATAGAGTTTGAAAAATACAAGGGCATCTCAAAATAAAATTATTTTCATAAAGTATAAAAATAAAACTCTATAGCCATCAAGACAAAAATAAAATCAAGTGCTATAACTGAGGAAGAGCATGAAAACCTTGTATTTCTTCAAAGAAACATACAATGCACATAAGCAAAGACAGTATCCAAATAGTCATCAGAGAAAGAACGCATTTCCCAAGACTTTATATCTGTACATGTTTTTAAAATGAGTAACTTAGAAGTATTATCCAAAATGAAGTCACTTAGAACTATATATAACATGAAGGAATATCAATTCCTTGAGTTCTAATCTCACCCCAGATGATGCCATTATGTTCCCCATCAGTAGGCAACTTACCTTTGCTATTATCCTCCTATTATATCTCCCTCAAGTCATCTAAATGCTGAAATTTTGCAAACAGAATACAACTCATTTGTACTGAGGCTTCTTACCTCCTAACTAAATGCAAATACTTCCCAAACAACTCCTAAACCCAGTAAAATAAGTCTAATCTATTACTAATGAAAGGTGTTGAAAGGAGAAAGAGAAAGAATAACTTGAGACAATGGGACTTCTCGAATGAAAGGGAACAGCTGGGCATGGTGACTCACATCTGAAATCCCAGTGACTCCAGGGACTAAGGTTGGAGGATCACTTGAGGTCAGGGTTCAAGAATCCTGGGTAACATAGCAAGACTATATCTCTAAAAAAATTAGCCAGGCATGGTGGCATGCACCTTTTGTCCCAGCTGTTCAGGGGGGTGAGATGAGAGAATCTCTTGAGCCCAGGAGCTCGAGGTTACAGTGAGCTATGATGTTGCCACTGCACTCCAGACTGGGCAACAGAGTGAGATCCTGTCTCTGAAACAATAATCCCGTAACTAAAATAAAATGAGAGGAAGAAATAGTAATGAAAAACATTAAAGAGAGAGAGGCCAGTGGTATCAAGGTGAATTTTTCCCCTTCACATTTAGTCCATGTAAAGTCATAATTTTTATAGTACTCTTGAAAAAAATCTGAGGCCTACCCATGAATGATGTTACATTACTAGGTGGACTTATAACTGGAACGGAAACAGTGTTGCTTTGTCTAGTGCACAGTATAATGTTGTGAAGCCTATGGCTTTGAGTCTTGTAACATGCAATTCCATTGGCTGAAAAGAGGCAAAAAGAAACATAAGATAAATAAAATGCAGCTTTCCACTGCCTAAGCAGCCACCCACACCTCTTAGAACTGAAGCTCTGCCCTGGAGCAGAGGTCCCTTGTCTCTGATTTCAACATAGCTGGAATGGGCAATTCTCTTCACACTGCTATGTTCTCTCTGCTTTCTCAGAAGCCACTGGAGGCACATCTGCCTGAACGCAGTACAGTCTGTAAGAATTCAAGAAAGAGGAGAGAAACATGAAGGGTGGCTTTTCAGTCAACAGGGACAGGTTTATTTTAAATAAACCTAAGAGGGGCTGCTGGCTAAGTTGGGTCAGAGCCACAGTCGCTTACAGACTAAGAGTTTTTACGGATTTAGGGTAGGAGAGTTTATCAGAGGCTTGGACTGCTTCTGTGTCTCTTTGTTGTGCTTATCTGGGAGGGAAAGTTGTGTGTCTGTTCCCATAAATCTTTCTGCAGCTGCAGGCATATCCCCCAAGTCTGCTTTTAGCTTCCGTATCCTAGTGCACCTGAAAAGAAAGGAATGTGCTTATTAAAGCCCACTGTTTTACTGGGGCCCATTGTATGAGGGTGAAGTTTGGCAGTTACCCAAGAGACTTCCCCCCTGCTTCCCTCTGTGCCTGAACCGTCTTATCTTTGTTTTACTGTCTGCTCTTTCTGTCTGCTTGTAGTTAGAATAGAAATGATCTCCTTGAAATGCATGAGGGTGGAAAGGGAACTGGAACCTAAAGTGGTGGTGTTTGTCCGAGATGACGGTGCTTCTGCTCTGTCACAGCCCAGGAGGGTTGGGGAGTCAGCATGATGAGGGATGTCCCTCTACCAAATATGAACTCAGCCTTCCTTATTTCAGTGGTGAGTTTCTCAGGGTATCCTTTGCTCTTGAATTCCAGTAGCCCACAGAGAAAACGAAATAACGAGATATTTATTGGACTTTCTCCTTTCTCTCTCTAACTTTCTCCCATCCCTCACGTATGCATCCTAAAATCACCAAATAAGCTACCAACAGGAAAATTCTTGCTTCAGGGGAATGAAATTAAAATATACGCTTACAGGATCTGTAAGTTAGGTGGTCCTGGGAGCAGTGAGTCAAAATCAGGAATATAATATTAGCACTTAATGATTGGACTTACCTACAGGTCTTAAGTGACATGAACGCTGTGAGGAAGGATCAAGTCACTGGAAGAATCCCAGTGAGGCAGCTATTCCTCTTGTGTTAGATTAAAGATGACTTTCCAGCTTAAATAAAACATGAAGTAACCTCTAAGTAGATTAGAAAATGAAAGAATATAAATGCCTCCAGTTTTCCAGGAAATGCTGCAGCACAGTCACAGTGACAAGGCAAGCTCTGAGATTAGCCCTGGCCCCTTCCCGCAGAGAGGGGACATAATATACTGCATTGCATAAAATATCTTCTCCGTTTGAAGCAATGGAATGATTGCTAATGGTGACTGCTTTCTGAAACAACAAATTAATGAGATTCCATTTAAAATTCTTTCCCCAAATGCCTTCAGTTTATTTTCTCATTAAGCAAAGGTCTTGGGGTGGCAGCTGTGACTTTGTTGGGTTAATGATAGAGGAACATGAAAAAAGCGTCCAGACTTTGAGGGGATGAAAGGATGGACACCTGGGAGATACAATTGTAGATGAACAATCCTTTCTGATGATCCGTCACCCAGGAAAGTGCAAAAACTGATTTATTTCCGGTAAAATAGCTTTTTAACTTTTACTTTATGTTTTTTCTAGGTTTTTTTTTTTTTTTTTTTTTTTTCTGATCTATGCAGAGCTCACTCCCCAAGGAAAAGTTTAGTTCAGGCATTCACACCCCGATCTTTTATGGAGGAAGTGTAAAGGGTTTTGATTGAACCTTGAGAGCAGCCAGGTTCCTTCATTATCACGCCAGCAGGTCTTCAGGGATGCGTAGGAGGTGGTGCATCTTGATTCAAGGGACGTTTCACAGAAGCCTGTTTTGAAAGTATGATGACCTCACCCGGGGCTCACTGACTTCTCCCATCCACTCTGCCAGGACCATCAAGGTCAGAATAAAAGCAAGCCAGCTCCAAGTGGAGTGGTTGTGCAGCATTTGAATTTCCGTGAGATGGAGAGACCATACTTTTCCATGTTCTTAATGCCAAAAACTACCTTTGTACAACACCTTAATTCATGGTACATTTTCCTATTCATATAGAGTAGAAATGAAAATTACTTCTTTTTAGCAATGAAGTCATGAGGACTTAAAAGTTAAATAGCAAGAGTAAAATCTCAGCATTAATAAGGGGAAAGCTAGGATTTGAACTGATGTTATCTGACTTTGAAATCAATTTTCTTTGTCACATGGTGCCTAGAAAAGCGCCTTGTTTTATAGATTTTCAACGAATTTGAATTGTCTGATGAATCTTCTCCAATCTCTTCTATGACTCGTCATTTTCTCATTAACTTTGCAAAAGGAAAATGAACAGTAAGGAAAAAACACCTGTACCAGAAACAGCATCTAAGCTTGAAAAAGAAGGATAAAAATATATCCTGTATTTCTAATGAAAATGTATACAATGTGAACATCATTGCTAGCTCTCAATGAACACAATTTGAAGAACAGGGCAAGTTATTTGCCATACATTTATTTAAAGTGTTTAAATGTCTTTTAACATTGAACCTATAATAATTTATCGAATAGAACTACTTTGAACTATTTTAATAAATAGATTTGGAGATTGATATGGTTTGGCTCAGTGTTCCTACCCAAATCTCATCTAGAATTGTGATCCCCATAATCCCCATGGGTCCAGGAAGGAAACTGGCTGGAGATGATTGGATCATGGGTTGATTTCACCCATGCTGTTCTAGTGATACTGAGTGAATTCTCATGAGACCTGACGGCTTTGTAAGTGTTTGACAGCTCCTCCTTCACACTCTCTCTCTTTCTCTATTGCCACCTTGTGAAGAACATGCCTGCTTCCGCTTTCACCACAATTGTAAGTATCCTGAGGCTTCCCCAGCCTCGCAGAACTGTGAATCGATTAGACCTCTTTCCTTTATAAATTGCCCAGTCTCAGGGAAGTTCTTTATAGCAGTGCAAAAATGAACTAATACAGAGATTTTTGAAAACTCTGAAAATGGAAGTTTTCCCTCCCATCCGTAAACCCATTTTATCTAGGATAGTCTTGGGTATGTAATATTTATTGAATAAATACTTGCTAATTGATTGTAAATCATTGAAATATAGGATCAATGGTAAATGTGGTAGGTTAAATGATATATGTGAGGAAACTATGCTGCTTATTGTGTCAGTAGATAAGTGAATAGGAAATGTGTTACATATTAATGGTGTTTTGCTATTATAAAAAAATGGAGACTACCTGTTCTACATTTTTTTTTTTTTTGAGACAGAGTCTAGCATTGTCGCCCAGGCCTGAGTGCAGTGGCATGATTTCGGCTCACTGCAAGCTACGCCCCCCAGGTTCATGCCGTTCTCCTACCTCAGCCTCCCAAGTAGCTGTGGCTACAGGCACCAGCCACCACGCCTGGCTAATTTTTTGTATTTTTCAGTAGAGACGGGATTTCACCATATTAGCCAGGATGGTCTCGATCTCCTGACCTTGTAATCCGCCTGCCTCGGCCTCCCAAAGTACTGGGATTACAGGCTGAGTCACCGTGCCCGGCCTGTTCTACGTCTTTAATAATTAAAGTACTCAAGTGGCAACAGGATGGATTAATAAGATCTAGCTAAGAAATCTCAAACTCTGGGTTGAAATACAATGAAAAGTAGTAAAATTCCCCTAAAAGAAGACGAAGATGAGAAGTATATCTTTTTTGAATTGTTTGGGAACAATAGCTAAAAAATGTCCTCAGCTAAATTTTTTGGTTGACTACAGTTTAGTAAGAGATTACTATTTCTTAGTTGGTCATCTCCACCCTGTTTCATGTCTTGAAGTCTGTGGTCTGTAACAATGAGCCTCTTTGCCTTCTGATGTTTGGCTGATGTGAGCTAATGGGAGGCACTTGCTGGAGGTTTAAGGGTAGGAGAAAATAGTGCACAGCTGTTCCCCACAGCTTCCTCCTGCAAGGTGAGCTGTTTCCCTTTCCTGAAGGCTACAGCTCCTTCAAGGTCTCTCTCCATCCTCTGTTGCCCTAGGGAGTGAGTGCCCCGCAGTGCTATTAGTCTGCTGATTTAGGGAAAGAAAGGAATTAGGCAGCTGGCTTCTAACCCGCTTCCTTTCCTTTCATGATAAAGTGTTCCTTGGAAAAAATAATAAAGGCAGGAGACCCGGTCTATTCCGCAGGTAAACATGATAATCAACCTTCTGGCAACTAGACTGAGGGTGTGGAGTGTTTTAAGTATGATTATTTCGGATTACTTTAGGTGAAGAAAGCAATAATCTACAGATTTGCTGTCCAGGGACATAGTTCCCTTGAAAAATAATATAAATTATGTAATTATCTGTGCAGAAAGTAAAGATGTTTAGATGTTCCATGCTGTTTGAGGAGGTACTTTACTTAAAAACATCATCTTTCAACCTGGACCAGGTAAGGATCTAAGACAACAGAGTTGATACCGAGGATCACTTTGCTTTCCCATACCTCCTCAGTGCCTGCATCTTTATGTGATCTCTGATTAATATAAGTATAGTTTCACCATCTTTTCTTTGTGTCTCTCAGCTTTTCTAAATTCTATTAAACGTTTCTTCATTAAACTCTTGCCAAATACCCGGTTTGAATATGCTATGGCTTCCTAGCTAGTATCTAGACTAAAATGGTATTGTTGCTTTTCAGCATTTTAAAAATATTGATGTTAATTGTTGTGTTCGTTTTTAACTTGAAATGATGCATTGTGGCAATGCAAGCACCTAGCTTGTTTCAGCAGTAAGGCAACCAATCAACCACTGCTTTATGTGTAATATTCACGTACAAGACTATTCCCTTAATTCTGTGGTCACTAACAAAATGGACCTTGTGTCTGTCCTCTTCAGGAAACAAGACACACAGATTAAATAAAAAGGCAAGTAGCAGTACAAAAATAGGTACTACGGTACAAATGATCATGGGCATTGGCAGGATGCCTCATTTAAAAAATTGTGAATAATGTTTTTTGCATGTGTGTTCCACATTTTTTGTCCATTCATCAGTTGATGATCATTTAGGTTGTTTCCAATTCTTGGCTATTGTGAATCATGCTGCAATGAACATGAGAGTGCAGCTATCCCCTTGCAATATTGATTTCAAGTCTCTTGGATATATATCTAGAAGAGGGAATGCTGGGTCATATGGTAGCTCTATTTTAATTTTTTTGAAGAAGATCCACTCTGTTTTTCATAGCAGCTACACCATTTTTACTTTCTCACCAATTGTAACATGGATGGACCTGAAGGAAATCATAATAAATAAAATAAGCCTATCACAGAAGGAGAAATACTGCGTTGACCCATTTATATGAGGTATTGGAAAAAAAAAATGAACTCATAGAAGCACAGAATAAAATGCTGGTTGCCAGAATAAAATGCCAACTAAAGAGAGGGGAAAATGCAGAGTTGTTATTCAGTGAGCATAAAGTTTCAAATATGCAAGATAAGTTCTAGAGATCTTCTCTACAAACAGTGTCTATAGTTAACAATATTGTATTGTGCCTTAAACATTTTGTTAAGAGAGTGTATTTCATATTAAGTGTTCTCACCACAAAAACAAACATAAATAAAGGGGGCATTAGAAGCTTTTGGGAGTAATGGATATGTTTCTTTCCTTGACTATGGTGATAGTTTCATAAGTATATGCATATGCCAAAACTCAAAAATTGTATCCATTAAGTATGTACAGTGTTTATACATTAATCATCCCTTAATAAAGCTGTTTTAAAATCATGGAGTATAGAGTTAAACTTTTGTATGGTCAAATTTCTTTAATGTGGTCTTATTATGGGGACTGAGACAAGTTATCTACTTGTGTAAGTCCTTAGTAGAAATAATAATATTGGTCTGATAGGATTGCAGTGGGAAATAAATTCAATAATGTTTATGTAATTGACTGGAATGGCTTGGAATATCAGAGAGTCAGCATATCTTATTCCCTCCTCCCTTCTTGTATTTCTAGAGGATACTTCCTAGTGGAAATTACACAAAAACAAATCTCAGTATTTAGCTTGTGTAATTCAATTATCCTCTAGTTTTTCAGCATCAGTAAAGTAGGGACACAATACTTCTTGTCATTGTTGTAGATAGCAGCTGTGGTTCACTTAGCAATGAGTGGCACATGCTGAAAAGAAGCCAGTATGGACACCAAGGATAAGAAAAACAGGAAGTGGCAGCACATGGGGCAGAAGATGGGTGAGAGGAGAACGGTGAAGAGGACGCACAAGTCCCATAGACAACAGAGGTAAAAAGAAATAACAGGAGCAATGGGGGAAAAAAACTCATTTGGCAGATACTTTTCTGTTCCCAGCATTAGCCAAGCAATATGGTTAGGCTTTGTATACCAACCCAAATCTCATCTTGAATTGTAATCCTCATAATCTCCAAGTGTCTAGGGAGAGACCTGGTGGGAGGTGACTGGATCATGGGAGCAGTTTCCCCCATACTGTTCTTGTAATAGTGAGTGTGTTCTCACACGATCTGATAGTTTTACAAGGGGCTCTTTCCCCTTTGTCCCTTTCTGCTACCATGCAAGAAGGTCCAAGCTTGCTTCCTTTTAGCCTTGAGCCATGATTGTAAGTTTCCTGAGGCCTCCCCAACCATGTGAAACTGTGAGTCAATTAAACCTCTTTCTTTTATAAATTACCCAGTCTTGTGTATTTTTTATAACAGTGTGAAAACGAACTAATACACCAAGACATTGGTCAGTGGCAAGGATGACCAAAAAAAAAGGTAAAAGTATGATAGAGTAGATTAAGGTAGATGAGGGAATGCAAAAATAGAAAGGTAGAGGCAAAGGGAAAAGAAATAAAAATAATTTTGGTTTGCATCTCCCATAGATTTCACAGCAGTTGACAGAGATGAAAGAAATACACGAGAAACACATATTAAGAATTATGGAATTTCAGACTGGGCACAGTGGCTCATGCCTGTAATCCCAGCACTTTGAGAGGTCGAGGCAGTTGGATCACTTGAGTTCAGGGGTTTGAGACCAGCCTAAGCAACATGGCAAAACCCCAACTCCACCAAAAATACAAAAAATTAGACGGGTATAGTGTTATGTGCCTGTAGTCCCAACTACTCCGGAGGCTGAGGTGGGAGCATGTCTTGAGCCTAGGAGGTCAAGGCTGCAGTGAGCTTAGATCATGCCACTGCACTCCAGCCTGAGTGACAGAGTGAGACCGTGTCTCAAAAAAAATTACATAGAATTTCAATTAGTGCAGCAGGAGAATCACCTTTACAAGGATTGGAAACCACTGCCAGCACAGGAGTGAATAAATCTTGAACAAATATGATGAATACTCAATGAATATTATCTTCTTTAACTACAGTCCCAAGAATTAAGAATTTTGATGTGGATCTTTAGCTTCACAGAGAAACTAGATTGATTTTGGAAACTTCGTATCAGGAGAAAAAGTACGAAGACTACATAGAGCACCTTATAAATGATTCTAGTGAATGCATCATGATAAAGATACATAATAATGTACAGAGTCAAAAGAATTGAAATGTATAAACTGTTGAGACTAACCAGAAGAAAGGAAGAAGTAAAGTTGAAATGAGAGGTTAAAAAGAAAATTAATGGCAAGGAAATAGAGGAATACCGTCTTGGCACTACATCAGGGGTTGGCCATTTTTTTTTTCTATAAAAGACCAGAGAGGAAATAGTTTTAACTTTGCAGGCCATTTGATCTCTGTTGAAACTACTCTACTTTGCCCTCTTAGTGCAAAAGCAGCCATAGGCAATACGTAACAAATGAGCATGACTGTTCCAGAAAATCTTTCTTTACAAAAACAAGTGATGGGTCTGATTTGGCCTGTGGGTGATAGTTTGCTGACTCCTGCACTATACTCTTATCTCTGGTAGAGAAAAAGAGAGTGTAGCCCCTAACAAAAAGGACTAAAGTCAGGCAGGAAGTTTGCACAGAGGTAGAGCTGGGTAGGTAGGGTGGATTTGAGAAACACTTCCAATTCCAGGTGATATTCTGTCTCATTTATTTTAGAAGTTCAAGTAAAGGTTTCTAAAAGCTGTCCCCCGATCTAACTTAGAAAAATTACTGTGAATTTGTGGAATCATGTTTCTTACAGGGGGCAAGCTAACCCCTCCCTATGGATTCTTATGAAAACAACCTAGAGGTTTAGGATTTCTTTTTTTGTTTATTTGTTTGATAAATAAATTTTATTCATTTTTTTAATTATACTTCAAGTTCTAGGGTACATGTGCACAAAGTGCAGGTTTGTTACATATGTATACATGTGCCATGTTGGTGTGCTGCACCCGTTAACTCATCAGTTACATTAGGTATATCTCCTAATGCTATCCCTCCCCCCCTCCTCCCACCCCATGACAGGCCCCAGTGTGTGATGTTCCCCTTCCTGTGTCCAAGTGTTCTCATTGTTCAATTCCCACCTATGAGTGAGAACAAGCAGTGTTTGGTTTTCTGTCCTTGCAATAGTTTGCTCAGAATGATGGTTTCTAGCTTCTTCCATGTCCCTACAAAGGACATGAACTTATCCTTTTTCATGGCTGCATAGAATTCCATACATATATGTGCCACATTTTCTTAATCCAGTCTATCATCGATGGACATTGGAGTTGGTTCCAAGTCTTTGCTATTGTGAATAGTGCCACAATAAACATACGTGTGCATGTGTCTTTATAGCAGCATGATTTATAATCCTTTGGGTATATACCAAGTAGTGGGATGGCTGGGTCAATGGACTCTACAAGTTTGAAATCAAGGAGGACAGGATTAACTATGTGCCATTTGTGACTTTTTCTGGGGTAACTAATGATATAACTTTCACAGAAAAGAGCTAAAAGCCCATCCTAAGTGGGCTCAAGAGAGCATCTGAATATACCAGGCAGTCAGAAAATGTGCTCCAGGTGTGGAGAACAAGGACATTTCTGAGCCTTCTGCGGAACTGGCAAGGTGTGTAACTTTTGTAATGAGAAAGGTCGTAGCTATGCAGACCATGAAAGCGTGTCAGTAGGAGAAGAAAACAGCCCCATGGGGCCAGCTTCACAGGCCGAGAATGAAAGAGTCACCCCTGCCCAAGTTAATGTAGCTGTGGGAGAAGAGTGAAGCTTTAGAAAGTCATTGCCAAGAAGATATGGCAAGGAAAATTAGAAAGGTGAATTTCAGGTTGTTGATGGAATGGATTCCGCAATGGCAAAATAAAGAAGCTGAGGTGAAGAATACATAGAGCAAGACAAATTAGGGGCAGAGGAGGTGGGAAGCTGGCTCCTGTTGAGGAAAGAGACAAATAAGGACTATTTTATTTAAAAAATGAATTGTGTGAGAGCCACAGGAGATGAAAGGGAGGAAACAGAGGCAACACGAGGAAAGATGGATCAGAAAGAAAGGGGCTACCACCTCCCATCCCCAGAATAGAGGGTTCCCCAGGAGAGCTGCAGTAAGGAGGCCCAGGAGGAAATAGCAGAGAATCTGATCTCAGAGGAAATGGCATCAAGAAGTCAAAAGGGAAAATAAAAGGGGGAGTTCAAAGAAAGTCTCCAAAGAGTATTTCAATCAACAGAAAAATGTAGCAAAGCATTATTGAAAGCAGAAATACATACTCCTGCTAACAGAGGAATAAAGAACTCTGAAGAAGGGACACCAGGAGATGGGAAGGGAATGAGAGTTTATTATGTTAGGTTTGTGAGGAACCAGAATGCAATTTAGGTTTTGAAAGATTTGAAGGAGATTTGTTTGCTCTTTGGGAGAGAAATTGTAAATAGCTCATCATCTCATTCAATTCTGCCAGGAGTTCTCTAAAAAATATTCTGCAAATGTAAGATATTGTTATATATTAAAATGTATGTCCTAAAGTACACATTTGGTGCTGAGTACTGGATTAGTCAATGTGATAGAAAAATAGGAGTTAAGTACATATACAATGGAAAATAAATGTATACATATAGAATATGTGTATATATGTATGCATGATACATTTGCACACTAGTGCAAAAGGTTAATTAGCAATTATGTATCTAATAGATACTCAATTCATTAAATAAAGTAATTAAACACAGGATGGTGAAGAAATCAATAGTGCAGATGTGTGTCTGAATCATGGTTCACATAGTTTGGCTACTACTTTACTGACATGCAAAGGTAGATATCAAAGCCATAAAACTGATGATTTCTCACTGATGGGAATAAGAAACTGGGCTCTGAGCTTTATGACTGGCATGTTGCTATTTCCAGACAACTAAGTGTCTTTTTTGGAGAGGGGAAGCTGTGGCAACATCACTGCTGAAACTTCTTTTTTACACATTTTAGTTGTTTTTCTTCAATTGGTTATTTAACTTCTTCACAGAGTATGCGTTCACTTTACTGTCCCTAGTATCATTAGTTTCTTTTTATCTCTTTCTTATCCCTCTACATGGCATAGGAGAAAATTTGGGCTCATCCTGGGAACAGAGAGCTGAGGGGATAGGATAGGATAGGATAGGATAGGATAGGATAGGATAGGATAGGATAGGATAAGATGGTATAGGATAGGATAAGATAGGATAGGATAGGATAGGATGGGATGGGATGGGATGGGATGGGATGGGATGGGATGGGATGGGATGGGATGGGATGGGATAGGAAAAGAAAGAATAGGATAGGACAGAATGGGAAAAGCTAGCATAAGATAGGATAGGAAAGGAAAGGAAAAGAAAGCATGGGATGGGGTGGAATGCAATGGGATGCGATAGGATAGGATGGGATAGAGTGGGATAGCATGGGGTGGGATGGGTTGGGTTGGGATAGGAGAGGATAGAATAGGATGGGATGGGATGGGATGAGATAGGATAGGATAGGATAGGATAGGATAGAAATAGGATAGCATGGGGTGGGATGGAATGTTATGGGATAGGAGAGGATAGCATGGGATAAGATAGGATAGGACAGGAGAGGATAGCATGGGGTGGGATGGGTTGGGTTGGGATAGGAGAGGATAGGATAGGATGGGATGGGATGGGTTGGGATAGGATAGGATAAGATAGGATAGGATAGGATAGGATAGGATAGGATAGGATAGGATAGGATAGGATAGAAATAGGATAGCATGGGGTGGGATGGTATAGTATGTGATAGGAGAGAATAGCATGGGATAGGATAGGATAGTATAGAATAGGATAGCATGGGGTGGGATGGGTTGGGTTGGGATAGGAGAGGAGAGGATGGGATGGGATGGGATGGGATGGGATGGGATGGGAAAGATAGGATAGGGTAGGATAGGATAGGATGAAATGGGATGGGGTGGGATGGGATGGGATAGCACAGGATAGAGTAGGGTAGGATAGGATAGGATAGGATAGACAAGGTAGGATAGGATAGAATAGCATGGGATGGGATGGGATGGGATGGGATGGGGTGGGATGGGATGGGATGGGATGGGATGGGATGGGATGGGATGGGATGGGATGGGATGGGATGGGATGCGATGAGATGGGAAGGGAAGGGAAGGGAAGAGAAGGGAGGGGAAGGGAAGGGACAGGATAGGACAGGATAGCTTAGGATAGTATAGGATAGGATAGCATAGTGTAGGATAGTGATGACAACTGCAGTCTTAAACAAAGTCTCATGTAAATGTCACAAAAATTGACTCCCTCTTGATTCCGTCCCCATAGCAACCTCAGGGAGACACTCTTGCTATTTTGTCTTTATTTGTCTTTATTTGCTTTTGCTATTAAAATTAATGGACATTATCCTTTTGTGTAAAAATATAACATCGACTTAATAGTTAGAAAAAATACAGCTAGGCTCAGTGGCTCACGCCTGTAATCCCAGCACTTTGGGAAGCAGAGGTGGGTGGATCATGAGGTCAGGAGATCGAGACCATCCTGGCCAACATGGTGAAACCCCATCTCTACTAAAAACACAAAAATTAGCTGGGCATGGTGACGAGCACTTGTAATCCCAGCTACTCGGGAGACTGAGGCAGGAGAATTGCTTGAACCGAGGAGGCAGAGGTTACAGTGAGCCGAGATCACGCCATTGCACTCCAGCTTGGGCAACAAGAGTGAAACTCCATCTCAAAAAAGAAAGAAAGAAAGAAAGAAAAGAAACAATGCAACATAGAGAAGGGACATCCTTTCTTAATCACTTAGACACTGGATGGTAAATATTTAGACCACATTCATTCATCTTCCTGCTTCTCTATTTCCCCTGAACACTGTGCACATCACAAATCAACACCATCATCATGTCCCTCTTTAACTTAGAGAAGTATTTGTCACCTGAGACTGATTTATTTTAAAATTTGTCCCATTAATGAAGTACTAAATGCACCCCTAAAAACGACCTTACCTACGAAAAAAGATCAGAGAAATGTCAGGAATTTATAATGTGTGATAAATACATGACATAATGTAAGAATAATAAATGTTGCTTAATTTTTGGTAACTAGAATCCTCTAAACATCATAGCTTGTTAACATTATAGATCTTTCTAAGAAATGTCTAGGGTATTACACAGACGTCCTGCAAACAGACCCATTCATTCATTCATTCATTCATTCATTCATTCATTCATTCATTCAGTAGTGTTATTGAACACCTACTTGGTTCCAGGTGCATTGAATTAAGTAGATCTTATGGGAAAGTGCTCTTTTTCATGATCTTTTCTTGAGAAATATAAAGGTGATTCATAGCTGCAATTTAGAGAGGTACTTTTTAGAGAGGAATTGTTATATGAATTCATCTATGAAGCGTCTGTGGAAAACAACTTCTCAGTATTAATTTTATATTAAAACATTATAGTAATCATAATGTTGGTGGTTAGCCTTTAATAAAAAAATGGGCCTATGTCTAGCTACTTCAATCACTTGTGGTTTTTAAAAACGTCTATGTAATAAAAAATGTTCTCTGAAAAGTTTAAAAGTGTATCTCTTTTTAAATTTTTATATAGATTTCAAATTCCTAAGAGAGAAACATTGTCATAATGTAATTTTTCAAGACTTTCTCCTCAGAGTCTAAACTGCTCCAAGTTCAAGACAGTTTTCTCCTTAATCATATGAATATTTTATGCAACTATAATATTCTATTGTATTAATATAAATCAAGCTTGCCTCAAAAATTTAAATTTGGGCAGATTCTTCTTTGGACAATTTATCTGATATATTCCTCTAATTCTAACGGAATATACTTTTCCTGGAATTCAAAATTTCATTGACTTTCTGAGAATAAAAATGCAAGCAACTCATTATTCTTGCCTATGGGGAAAGGAGCAAGCAGGGATAAAAGAAATCCGAGGGTAATCCCTAAGACTCGTTTTAATGATTACTTTCAAGTCTTTTAATAAAGCTTCTGTGCTGAGCCCCACAGTAGGCAGACAGGAGGGGCTGCAGGCTCCAGTCTGATCCCTTCTCTCTAGCTCTGGACACACCGGGACTGAAGGAACTCCCAGGTGAAATGCACAGAGGCAGCACCAGAAGATAAGCAAAAGGGAAGCTTGGGGATGAAGCTAAGTATTAGTTAAATCAATTTTTCTCCCTTCTGTGATTCCACTATACTTAGTTCTAATTCTATCATATCCCTTCCCATACTGAATTATAGTCAGGTATCTAGGCGTCCCACACTGCCTAGATCCATTATCATTGATTCATTCAATGTGTTTATTGAGCGTCACCTGTGTGCAAGACACTAGGAGCCGTTAGAGAATAATAGAAATTGAATCTTCTTTGGGCATGTCTTATTTTGGTGCCTTTAAGTTACCCTTAAAAGGGACAGAAACTTCTGTCAGTTCAATGTGTGGGGTAAAACTGCCATCTAAAGCAGCAGGAAGTTCAGAGTTGTTTCCAGGCCCCATGCATACGCTTATTTCAATGTGACATACATTGGTGTGTGAGCAGGCTTAGTTTTCTGGTCATTATTTCTGTTCCTTTTCTATTTTTGTGACAAAGGAGTATGGTCATGACCCTTTGTTTTAAGGGTCCTTGGGATCTTTTTCTAATCAGGTATGGTAAGACATGCAAACAGGCAAATTATTGTCATGAAGCAAGAAAACATTTTACATTTACTGATTCCTGAAAACAAGGAAGCACCCCACAGGACCACGTGGGGAAGTGCCAGCATCAGTCAGGAGACAGAGGGAGTGAGGGAAAACCTAGGTAAGAGCCCCTATTATGGTTTCCACAGGAAGAAATGAGAGAGGCAGAGTATGTTTTGGATTGACTAGTTTGAATAATTTCAGTGGGCTCTGGGGAATAGGGGCTGTCTCCCTGTCTCCAGTTGTCTGGTATCCGACCCTGGAGTGATTCGGGCAGGGCTATAGGGCCTTGAGTATAAGAACCCCATAAGGAATCGACTGGAGATATTGGCTCTGGATTGACTGATTCGTATATAAAAGACACACTCCTAGGTGAGTTGTTTGCCATTTCTAGGAATTAGTTAACCCTGAGGAAGGCAGCAAGGATTCAAATTATCAGAAAAATTTAAAAGCCATGCTTTTTTAATTATTTAGATTATGATCATTTGTTCTAATTTTTTTCATTAGTACGAACATTTGACTCTAGATTCAAACTAATGAAATCCTGTGCTACAGATCATTTCTATGCCCAATTAAGTTAAGTCTTTCTTATAATAATATTTCTTCATGCCAAATCTGATTAAAGGTTTACGTTGATTCAGTGTATTGAGCACCCTTGTATACCGTGTGTTACTGAGTCAGTGAGTATGATGACTGACCCATTGACTCAGTAAATGCACACACAAACACACACATATACAACGGTGCTCAATACAGGGCTATTAGTGAATACAAAATCTAGAAATAACTTAAATATTTTTTAAGATTAGATTGGTTAAATAAATTATGACACATCCGTATAATGGAATTTAGCAGAAAAATTTTATATCATATTTTTGAATAATATTTAAATAATATAATGCTCATTAAATGATAAAAATTCAAAGAAATGTAAATATGGTAATGTCGCTTATAAAATAAAAGCATAGATAAATGATCAGTAGATGCCTGAACATATATATTTATCAGGAAGTTACAAAAATCATATTCCTGAATCATATGAGTCAATTTTTTCTCTATACTCTTCTGTATTTAGCATTTTTTACTTTTGTAATCAGAAAAGTACATTTTACTTAACAAGTGAAGGATTTACTGCTCACTAGAAACAGAACTAAATTATTCATTTAACTGATATTTTTGAGCAACTACTGCACGTTGGTAATACAGTAGATACTGAAGAATCAATATGAACATCCTTCTGCCTTCCTGGAGTTTATCTAGATTGGCGAATGCTGATAAATAAATAAGGAATTATAGTGTAGCAGGATATTTCCCTGACCCCTTCGCAGGACTCACAACAAGGGTGCCTAATTTACTCAGCCTGCTGCTCTCAGCTCTTCCCAAGGGGGACAAAGAAGCACGGAGAAGAGGAACATGCTGTCCTCTTGTGGGGTGGGGCACAAAGAAGCCTGGAGAAGTGGAACAGTTTTCTATAGCAAGACTGACAGCTGGGGAAAATTTATCCAGGAGCACACGTGGGTCTTACGTGAATGCAGTGAGTAAGTTTTAGTCACAAAGCTCAGAGAGCTTCTAACCACAGATGGTTCAAAATACAGCTCATCCCCAGGGCCCTAGGCCTGATCTGTAGGATGATCTCACCGAGCTGAGGCTAAGCCCGCTCCTAAAAAGTGGCCGACGGAAGTCAGCTGACCCTTTAATTTAAGGGACTGCATGAACACCCGGAAGTTACTTTTGGCCCGCTGAAGCCCGGAGTTAGCCTCTTGGAGGAGAAATGGGGAGCCACCTTATTTTAACAATCATAGGAGCGAGCAGGCGAACCTGGTTGTGTGGTCTGCCCTGGCTTGGATGGACTGAGGGTCTTGGATTGGGCTGAGCTCACCGCTAGGGCAGTGGAAAATAGAAGTGGGACATGACATTCTTCCAGATGGGGGAGTTGTTCTTTAAGAAAAAAAAATACGTTATACCAATACAAAATTAAGTCGAAAAGATTATATTTATTTAGAATAAATAAATTAATTAAAGTTTGAGCAGTGTAGAAAGACTCTGTCTCTACAAAATATTAAAAAAATTAGCCAGGCATGGTGGCCTATACCTCTTGTTCCAGCTATACAGGAGGCTAAGGCGGGAGAAGCACCTGAGCCCAGGAGTTTGAGGCTACAGAGGACTATGACCACACCTCTGCACTTCAGCCTGGGTGACAGAATTAGACCCTGTTTCTAAAAAAAAGAAAAGAAAAAAATTACTAAATTACAAATATACAAAAGCTGACAATATCCCCTAATTTAAAAATTCTGGAAGAATAACCATGTATTTTTTATGAATTAACATTATTTTAAATCTCTATCCTAAATTTTTATGTTTTGATAGATAATTCTGTTTACTTCCTTATGTCAAAATACAATAAATTTGTAATATTTTAGAATGAAGAAAAATATACTTTTTTTTAGTATGATGGGTCCACGTTTTATTATGATGATGATGATTTATTATTAATTTATTATTTTTTCAATTTTTTGATAATATCTTTCAAATTGAGAACTAGTTGTTGGTAATTAATTTCTTCTTGATTTTAGTATAATAGTTTAAACATTTTGAGGTTTCGTTCATTACTCTTTATTTGTTTACTTTTCTTGGCGTTCACTAAGCTATTCCTTCTTGTTATATTAGAATTTTGATACAGTCAACAATCCGGAAAAAAACAACAATTAATCTGAAATTTAAATCGCGTATATTTTTATTTTAAATTTGTAAAATCTTACATTTTCACACAGGTTAAATATATAATTATGTAAAATTTTTGCTTTAAACATGTAAATACATTATCTTAAGCTATACATTTTAATAATCAAATTAGTCATCTACTGATACCTGACTTGATGAATAGATACCAAAATTTTGTCACAGAAACACTCATTTCTTCAAGCCATTAAGGCAATTTAGTGCACAATTCCAATGAATACCTTGAGATTTGAACAGGACAATATGCACTGACACACCAAGATGTGGTCTAATACATAGGGATGCAATGAACACAAAATGGATTGCATAGATGTTCTCAGTGTTCTTGGTACTCTTACACGTTTAAGCCCTGCAAACTGAGAAATTCTGGTATATTCTATTTCACATGATTTCTATCCAATAAGAGAAGTATATATTATATAAATAACTATTTATATGGCACTATCAACCTTATTTAGGAAAGGTTATATATATATATATACATGTACTTTTTCCTAAAAGTACATGTATAAATGAAAGTTTATGCAGCTAATGATTAGAATAAGTTTCTGCAGTTCTAGCTCTGTACATTTAAAACCTTGTATATCTTATGCTATTCACAAACTTCTGGTGCCCGACACTGTAAGATATATCAATATGTTGATCTGTCTCTTCCCTTGTACACTAGGTCATGACATGATAGACAATTGGAATATTCTTACAAGATATTCCTATGCAGTGATGGCTAGCAATAAATGACATAGGGAAGTAGCTGTAAATCACCTAAAAATATCCCACTGAACTCAAATTGAATATTTTCTGAATTTCATGTCATCTTGGCCAGATGCTAAAATTGCCCATAGTTATACCAGTGCCATCTGTAAGTGGGTACAGGATGCAGTGGAAAGAGCCAGAAGTTTTAACCAGTTGCAGTTGAAATATATTTTGCCAATTCTCAAATAAACATATGATTGTATTACTTGAGTGCCTTCCAGAACCTTGGGGGCAAGCCTCCTACAAATGAAGAGCAGTTAGGTCCCACTAGTGTCATGGAAATCCTGCCACTGGTAGGAGGATATCCAAGTACCTTAGCTCCTGATACACTAAGAGTGTAAAGATATAGAAACAAAGTAAGGGTTTTGTTAAATTAAATAGGCAGGAGGCCATCAGCCTGAAACTATCTCCACACTTTGTGTTTCTATGTAACAAACCTCAACTTAGTAAGTAAACAAACTTAAACTAAACTTAGGAATATACTTTTTGTAACAAATAGCCAGGTTTTAGTCAATCACAAGCAACTGAGCTTCAGCCAGTCACAGGCCAACAACTGACCAGAACATGCTCAAAAAGCAAGATGCCTCATTGCTACAAATCAGGTGACTTCTCGATTTTGCTTCTGTGTTTGGCCTATAAAAGCTGGTTGCTCATACTGCTGGGCGGAGTTCTCTGAACCTCTTCTGGTTCTGAGTGCTGCCTGATTCAATAATTGTGCTTTGCTCAGATGAACTCAAATGTGTCTAAGTTTTAAGAGTTTGTACTAAGTAGAGGCAGTATAAATTTTATCTGTTGTGTTATCTCACAGAATTAGATAATGTTACATTATGTATCTGTTTTCTATTGCTGCAAAGCAACTCACCGCAAACTTAGTAGCTTAAAACAACATGTATTTTTTTATTTTACAATTCTGTGCAACAGATGTTCCCCATAGTTCTGCTAGGATTTTTGATTACCATCTCAAAAGGCCCAAATCAAGGAATTGGCCAACTGGGTTCTTATCTGGAGGGTCTGGGGGAGAATCCATTTCCCTGTGCATTCAGGTTGTTGAAAGGAGACAGCTCCTTATCGCTGTAGGTGTGTCGTTCCTGTTTCCTTGCTAGCTTGCAGTCCCAGGTCTAACTTTTGCTCCTTGAAGCCTCCTGCATTCCTTTTCCTGTGACCCTCTCCAACGTCAAAACAATGAAATGTAGAGTTCTTCTTGTTCTTCAAACATCTCTGACTTACCTTTCTGCTTTTTCTGCCAGCAGCCAGAGAGAACTCTCCACTTTTGCATGCTTGTGTGATTAGATAAGGAATACTCAGGTGATCTCCATATGTTCAAGTCAACTGTCTCATATAACATACAGTAATTATAGGAGTAATATCTCATTATATTTACAGGTTTTGGGGACTAGAGGGGCTATCTTTGGGACATCATTTCAGAAAGTCTGTCTGCCACACATATTAAAACAGAATACAAATTTCCGTCTGGATTACTGAGTTCTTATCCCCTGCCTGACACTTTGTTATATGCTTTTTACATATTATTTACTCTTTCCAGCAAGCCTATGAAGTCAGTGCTAACCTATATGAAGTAAAATATTTATATGGCATCTTCAGACATATAGAAGAAATGTCACTTTTATTGATTTGAAATAATCTTCCTATACAACTAAATTATTTTCATTCCATTCAGTAAACTTGATATTAACCAATAATTCAGATATTCTATTTACTTACAAAAATATTTTTTAATTAAGTGTACATTTTAGAGTTCTTTTCCTCTCTTCTTCTTTCCATGATGTCAACTGATGGTATAGAGTATGGGTGTAACTTGCAGTTAAATGTGCTAGGTACCCAGTTGCTCCTTAGTAAATGCTGCTGAAGCCTCTAGCTCATTGTAATGCCTATTCCCCACTCCTTCCTCTTCTTCTCTCTCCACTCTCTTCTTTCTTCTCTTTTTTCTTCCCCCTTCTGTTTCTTTCCTCTCCCCTTCTATTCCTTTTCTCTCTTCTTTTTCCTGGTCATCTGCACTCTGAACTCAGTGTTGCCTAAGCCCTTGCTAATACTGCAGAATATCCTGATTTGCATAGCAACCTCTCTGACATTAAGGTTCATCTTAATTTTTCAAGTGTACATTCTACTTTGCCAATAACTGCCCAAAGAGAGAAAGACTGAGGCATATGTTGGACTGTCTACTTTCTCCTCTCCTATTTCCCTTCCTTCCTTATCATCAACTTAAGCCTGAAGAAGACACAGCCTTTCACTTCTCTTTTGTCTGAGTTTGAGATATTCCTTAGTACACACAGGCTGCAAGGGCTGGGCTCTGCTTTATTATGGATTATGTAGCTCTTGTATTATGCCCACCTTCTTCATGGTCAGGCATTAATAGAAACAGTTGTTATGTGAGAGAGAGAACAGGGCAGCGTCTTCTTACCTTAGTGCTACTGAAACTTGGGGCTGAAGAATTATTTGTTGTGATTCTGGGCTAACACATTTTAAGATGTTTAGCAGCATCCCTTGCCTCTACCTGCCAGATGCCAGTAGCACAACTCTCTGTCCCTCCCAATTGTAATAACCAAATACATCTCCAGACCTGGCCAAATGTCCCCTGGAGGGCAAAATCATCCCCATTTGAAAACCACTGGTTTAGAAATACGGGTAACTCAAATGAGGGAATTTAAAATATATATGTCTATTAGACTTTTCATGTTTAGGCTTAAAAATGCCAAAGGCCAAACAGATCTCAAACAGCAGAACAGGAAGTTGTAATAAAGTCTGGCTTCAAATCCCATCTCTATAGCCAGTGGAGAGGTCCACTACTCATTCATCGTCTAGTTGAGGCCAGATGAGTCTCAGGTAACATTAATATCACAGGAACTTGAAGAAAAGAGAGCAACAAGAATAAATTCACCAAGCTCCGAACTTCTCCAAGCACCTGCCCATTCTTATGAGGATCACATCAGGCTGTATTAGTTAGAAATGGCTCCTGGAGGTAAGGAAGGCAGAGTGTAGGTAGGAAGCCCTTAGAATCTCAACATGCTTGATTGTATGAGACAGCACTGCTAGTGAATCAAGAGACACTTCATTTCCCACAAACATTAGAGAAAATTGGCATGCCTCTGGTGATGCATAAAGCATGAATATACCATATAGAAAGCACTTCTTATGTCTTTAGCAGCAACAAAAATGTTTTAAATGAAATACTCTAATTCCTTAGAAGAGCACTTTCTGAATTATTTGCATACTAGAAACTTGAAACGTAGTCTAAGGAAAAGTGTATGATGTTATCCCCTCTGTCTCAGTTCCCAACACCCAGCACAGGACCTGGCAGTGAGTATGTGATTGACAAACTTTTATTTAATAAATTCACTCTGGCCTTGTGTCACGTTCTCTTGACTTTCAGTCAATAGCCACATATGATATCTTGCAATTAGGATTTTCCCTTTCTTCCCTGCTGTTTCCATTTTTGAAAATGAAAGTCTGACTCATAGGTGAAGAGTTCCATCTTTGGGCAAGCAAAAGCATCCCATATGAGTGATAGCCTGGGAGCATTAGTTGAAGAGAGAACGGTTGGAGAAGGCTGAACCTTAATTAGCAAGCTGAACCTGCAGAGGAACACTTACCAGTGATGAAAACTGAGCTCTGAAATTACGCAGACTTGGGTTCAAATGACAGCTTCGTGATTCACTGGGAAAGTCACTTAAATTCCCTCAGTTTAGATTCTTTTGCAAAATGGGTCATCTTTAGTGTTTAGTAATGTCACAAAGCTTATTAGCATTAACATAAAGCAGTTAGCATATTGTTATCTATACAAATAGAGTAATTTTGGTTGAGTAATTATGGTACAATAAATTTTCAATAAATATTTGTTCTTTTCATTTATGAATACTAGGGGCTTATGGGTTTTTGTTTTATTTTGTTTTTTGTTTTTTTGTTTGTTTGTTTTTGTTTTTGTTTTTGTTTTCGAATCAGGCTGGAATGCAGTAGCACGATCTTAGCTTGCCCAGCTAATTTTTTGTACTTTCAGTAGAGACAGGATTTCACCATGTTGGTCAGGCTGGTCTCGAACTCCTGACCTCAAGTGATCCACCTTCTTGGCCTCCCAGGGACTTATGATTTTTTCCAGGCTCTAGTAGAAGTAAAGACTGCACCCTGCCTTCCACGTGCAAGTACAAGGAACACACATCCTTCCTGAGCATTACAGCCTGAGGGGCCAAGGGGGACCAGGCCCTCTTCAATAAACAGTAAACTTCTTTTGTGTTCCAGGTTAAAGATTTAAGCCAGGGATGGCAAACAGTTTTCAACTTTCAGGCCAACACTGAACAATTGAATGTATTTCCTAGACTATATTTTTGTAAGGCTTCCAAAGATATGTTTTTGGAAAAGAAGATCCGTTCACTGGGAAAGAAGTCCTGTGAAGGATTAAGAATGTCTGTGATGAGTGAAGGAAGAGGACATGACGACTAAATATTCTCCATCTTTGAACTTGCCTATGGCTCTTTGTATACGGTGGGTGATGGAAGACAATGCTTCTTAAAATTATACAGTTTGAAAAAGGTCTGAAGTGATGTCCTCTATTCAACTACATTGGCTATCCTCTGGAATCCAATTCAGCCCTTCATTGGGGTTCCAAGGGTGGGTGTACGAACATGGGGTATGAGGAGCAGTCTCACAGAGCCAGGTGATCACAGAATGCATTGTCTGTACAACAATTAAATATCATAAAATAATCCACATAATAAAATTCTTCATACTAAAAAATAATAAAATAAAGTGATCTAAAATGTGGTCTGGTTTTTATCATCACTATGTTCCAGCAACTTTAAACAATGCCAGTGAAAAATCTCTGAAAAAATAGTTGGCTGGTCTAAATGTTACACAAGTGCTATGGTTACTGTGCAGGTTTTAATAATCTATACCTAAGCCCCCAAATAACCTATTTTTAAATATATATCAGAGTTAATTCAGGAAACACCCAGCTAGCACACTAATTTCCATAGAGAACTGTCATATCAACTCATTAAATAGCTCAGGCTCATGCAGGCTTTTCCTAGGTGCAGCCCTCTCTCCCACCACTGTTGTACATATTTCTGTATTGAGGCAGCAAATTTGAAATAAACAATGATAACACAGTGATTGTAAAGATAAAGAAATGGAACTTCAGTTGCTTCGATTCTGTCATTCTAACTGTAAATAATTCTGTGAACTTAGAGAAATTTACTCTTTTGAAAGGATGCTTTATACCTCTTCCCTCTTTGAATAAAACATAATTAAATTTTTTTTTTTTTTTGAGATGGAGTCTTGCTCTGTCACCCAGGCTGGAGTGCAGTGGCACGATCTCAGCTCACTGCAATCTCCGACTCCCGGGTTCACGCCATTCTCCTGCCTCAGCCTTCCCAGTAGCTGGGACTACAGGTGCCCACCACCACACCCGGCTAATTTTTTGTACTTTTTTAGTAGAGACGGGGTTTCATCGTGTTAGCCAGGCTGGTCTTGATCTCCTGACTTCGTGATCCGCCCGCTTCGGCCTCCCAAAGTGCTGGAATTACAGGCGTGAGCCACCGCACCCTGCCAATTAAAATTTTTAATCTTTTTTTTTTTTTTTTTTTTTTTTTTGGAGACGGGGTCTCTCTCTGCCACTTAGGCTGGAGTACAGCGGCAAAATATCGGCTCAGTGCAACCTCTACTTCCTGAGTTCAAGTGGTTCTCCTGCCTCAGCCTCCTTAGTAGCTGGGATTACAGGTGCGCACCACTGCACGCGGCTGATTTTTGTGTTTTTAGCAGAGATGGGGTTTCACCATGTTGCCCAGGTTGGTCTCGAATTCCTGACCTCAGGTGATCCGCCTGCCTTGGTCTCCCAAAGTGCTGGGATTACAGGCATGAGCCACCATGCCCAGCCTTAATCTATTATTTTTAAATGATAATTATTATTTACTGACATGGCTATAAACTGGGGCAATTTAAGAACAGCTTTTCTGATGTTATTATTGTTTATTTGTATGATTAATCCTAAAATAACTTGGGTATAGAGAGGAGGAAAATGCTAAAGACGTATCTACTTTAGGTATTAAATACATTTGGTATGGTCCTGCTTGTGAAAGTTCTGTCCTCACTACCCCACTAGACTGTCACTTTACTGGGGAGAGACTATTCAGTAACTGCTAACTGTAGCATTTCCTCTATATATGTTATCATGCCTTTAAGCAAGTCAGTTTCCGGTTGTAAAAACGGCTCTGAATTTTACAGAAAGGAGTCCTATTTGCTTTTGACAGTCATACAATCACTGTTTCACATTAAACTGTAAAAGTAACTCCAATGTTAATTTGCACAAAAGCATAGATACATTTTTTGCTAATACGTGATTTTGTTATGAACTATAATCATCATCTATCAAAGACTGCAAGGTTCTAAGACTTAGCGTAGTGTATTGTTCCTTAAACCAACGAACTGACATTTAAAATAGATGTAACAGAGGCACACAGATGGGGAGAAGAATGTTGCTACCTGCTGATCTCTCACAGGGAAAGTGACTACTAAAAAATATGTGCACACGGGGCCCCAATGTATACTATAACTATGGAGTCACGGTGACAAATTATTAAATGAATATAATTATCTAAATGGCACTCTTGTGAAGGAAGGGTCTTTTCTAAATGATTGATCGTGATTGGATATAGAGAAAACTTAGTGATTAGGTCACTAGTTTTCCAATTACAGGTTTTTTTCTTGGATAGAATAACTGTTTTCAAAGCAAATGAATTTCCATAGCAAATGTTTCTAGTTTCCTTAAGCCTGATTGGAGGCCCATCCATTCTTCTGGATGCATCCGTAGCGAAAGCAAGATGCTCTGATCCCACAGCATGGCGACTTCCCCCTGCTCTTCTGAGGCCCGTGAGGGCAGATTTGCTGGGATCCGAATAGTGAAGCTGGGAGTGGACAGAAGCAGGAGCTGCACTTATGGCTGCCTATGTTCGCCGAGCTTTGCAAAAGCATTTCTTTAGTTTTGATGTAATGAGTGTCTGCTGTATACCAAATGCAGTGCAAGGGACTGGATGCAATTAAGTTTTACAACTATTTATGAAGTGTATAATCTGCAAGATCATCTCTCATTTTCTAATAAGATTAGAGCATTGTGATAAAGCACAATATTGCTAGGTAACCTTTTGCTAGACACTCCAGCTATGTGGGTTGAAGTAGGAGTTAGAGAATTCTTCACAGCTGAGTGAAATTGAGGACCTGGATAGAGGAAACATCCTCATTGATAAGGTTAGGCTGCTTAATCCCAGCTCCGGAAGCAAATCCTTAATCGGGTGCTTTCCCAAGCATAACCATACCTCAGGGACACTCTTTAGGAGATGTCGGGCTTTGAAGATGAAGAGACAGACACCTCATTCTGTTTGAAGTCACGAAGGACAAAATTGTAAATGTTTCCTCATCATCACTGTTTTTTCACAGCAGTGCGTGTTTACACGTTGTGTATGGACAAGCTGCAACGGAACGACCTGGGGTTCTTTCTGAACCACAGCTCCCCAGGTCCCCATTCCAAACATGGCTGAGAAAAAAAAGTCAGGAAGATGCACTTTTACTAAAGTTCCCTAAGTGAGTCTTGCGAGAATTAATTTTTGCTTTAGAAAAACACATTTTGATGTATATACACATGCAATTTTACATAAATACATGAATGAAATTATATCAAATATGCTGTCTTTGGTATTTACATACAATATTTTGGTTTTTTTGTTCTTGTCTCCCTACCCCACCCTCATTTAGATAAGTTATATCAATCATCTTGGATACATTCTCCATATTTTTCATCACTCTTGTGTATACACACACCCACATAGACACAAATATGCTAAAAATGGTTTTAATACTCTGTGTGATACACATCGTGTAGTCCTAATTTTTAAAAATTAGATCATATGAACATTTTTCTACAATTTTCTTTCCTCATCTAACAATACTTTGTTGAAATCTCTAAGTTAACTGGTATAATTGTAATTTATTTTACATAGTTCCAAAATATTTCATGTGGATATACAATAATTCATTCAACTATTTCCCTATGATATGTATTTACCTTATTTTTGTCTATTCTATACAATACTGCAAGAAGCGTAGATATCTTAAATACCTTTTTTTTTTTTTTTTTTTTTGATGGAGTCTGTTACTCATCCAGGCTGGTGGAGTGCAGTGGCGCAATCTCGGTTCACTGCAACCTACACCTCCTGGGCTCAAGTGATCCTCCTCCCTCAGCACCGCAGAGTAACTGGGACTACACGCATGCGCCACCATGCCCAACTAATTTTTTGTATTTTTTTGTAGAGACGGGGTTTCATCATGTTGCTCAGGCTGGTCTCCAACTCTTGAGTTTAAGCGATCCAACTACCTCAGCCTCCCAAAGTGCTGGATTACAGGCATAAGCCACTGTGCCCAACCTTAAATATCATTTCTGTGGAAACCACGGGATACATTTATTGAAGCAGATGAGCAGAGTCAAAGAATATATGTATTTTAATGTTAATAGCATCATCAGATTTCTTTTCAAAAATGACTATACACATGCACATTTTAACTAACAATGTTTGAATGTGAATTTCAGTAATACCTCCAACAGCAATAGACCTTATCAGTCTTTTAAATAGTTGCAATTCTGATACCAAAATTTGATATATTATATATTTTTCAGATTGCTGACTACTCTTGAGTTTAAGCAATTTTTCATATGTTTGCCAACTATTTGGATTTACTCTTCTGTGAATTGTCTATTTGTATATCCTTTGACCAGATATGAGACATTTGCAATAATACTTTGGCATTATAAAAATTTTACAGCAAACAATCTCTAATTTAAAGTTTTGTCTTGGGCCACCATCAGCGATAACAATGATGGTGGTGGTGTCTGTGGTTTTTTCCTAATACAAACTATTAGAAGGCTAGTTGGTGGGTAAAAGCACATACGTTTTTTAGGGCTCTTCACACAGGCAAAATTGTTTCTTGGGATGGTGTTATCAGTTTACACAAACATTTGCAGTGCACGAGAAGACCATAGTCTCTTCACAGTCAATGATACTGGGCACAATCTCTGCCAGTTTAATAGTTTGCATTTCTTACTTTTAATTTACCAGTGATGTTTAACATTTTTATTTTATTTATTAGCTATTGGTATTCTGTCTTATATTTATTTCACGCATCATAAACACCTGCCACCACATCAAATATTATATCTACCTATTCAAGACATAAATTTCAGATCTGAAATGTCATTGCTTAAATATACAGTAAAATGTAACCACGTTATTTGTTCTCTGACAGTGCGAACACCTGGGTTCCTTTATGTGTTTGTTTGTTTTAAACCAAGCTAAAACAATTGGTCTTCAGATTTCCAGGCCAGTATATTTTGAAAACATCATGTGGATCAGTAGGTTGTTTGTGCTTTTTAGCCTTTTAATTCTTCTTTCTTTTCCTCTAATAAGCTACAATTGAGCTGGGGTATGATTGCTTTCTTAATCATTCTGTTTCCATCTTTCTGTTATCTATCTATTACCTAACTCTCTATCGTCTATCTATCTATCTATCATCTGTCTATCATCTATCTCATCTATTTATAGCTCTACCATTTAATAATATCTATCAATCATCTATTTATGGATTCACAGAGAGATAGAATCAGAGTGGCTATATTATTAACACATTTTAAACATTACACAATTAGTTAAAGGAGTATTTTGTATCTTTCAAGCTACTAGAGTCAAGCAGGGAGTGGGGAAACTCTGTGCATCAGTTTCAGCCTAAGTCCCATTTACTAATTCATTAGCAGCTTAAATTTAGAATGTACAGAAGTAGCTGCCTCAGAATATTGACTTCAGTAACATAAAAAGTTATGCTAATCACACCTGCGGAGCCCTGTAGTCAGAAATTCACATCAATAGCCTACATTTGAACTATTCAACCACATGTTTTTAGGGGCCTTGCTGCAGAGGTTGTCAGCTTCTGTTTATTATGTATGAACAAGACAATCTCTCTGCAAAGCCCAGCGGTGTGGGGTTGCCAATTTCACAGTGTAATTGTGATTGTAATCCAGGAGAAACCAGGAAATGAGACTGAAAGTGATTCACAGATGGACAGCCTACGGAAACGGGCAGAATTTTCCTGGAATGTTGGTGCAGGGCCTTCTGTCAGACTGTGTGTGTAGGAGCACCGGCTCAGATTCAGTACCAGCTGGCAGAGCCTGCCCTCCCTCCTTGCTGATTACCTCCCCAGTCGTGTGTTCAGCCAGAAGCGACATATGGCCTATGCTTCTACTTGGTTCAACTGCCACCATTTCCAGAGACTTGCTTGACCCTTTTCCAATAATCGTATTGAGGTAGGTATCCCTCCTCGATGGTGCCACAGCTCCTTTGTCCTTGATCACACTGTTTACCACACTAAATGGTTATTGTTAGTTTGTTTGTCTTCTTGACTGGGCTGTGAACAATTTCAGTGCGGAGCTTTCTTTCACCTCTCTATCCCTAATGGCTAATGGAGTGCTTGCTGCGCAGTAAGCACTAACGAAACATGTTTGAGTAAATAAATGAAGAATAGATACAAGAGCATATTAATACATGTTTTCACTTATGTAAAGCTCTGGGTGCTTACCCAGGAAACAAGTTTCTACAAATAATATGCAGCTTTGGAGGTCAGGCTCCCTGTGAAGCTGATTCTGAGATGGGGATGAATACAGAAAGTTTTTATAGGAGTGTTCTCTGGATCAACACTTCTAGGGGAAGTGAAGAAAGAGGGAAGGGGCAAAGGGAGAAGTAGTTGCAGTTACAAAGACTTGGTCCCTCCCTAAGGAAGTTCTGCATCTGTACTAACCCTGCAAAGTTGTCTGCAGTTAGGCCAGACATCCAGGCCTCTACACACACACACACACACACACACACACACACACACACACAGAGAACAGTATCATACATCTATTTAATACAGTTGCTGTGTTGGCATCCATTTTTAAGTCTTATATCAGTTTTTTTGAAATCTGGTTGTATCCTGTCACGTTTGGCTTCGTTAAAACATCCTCTCCCTATTTGGTTAAAATATAGCCTGCTTGTTCCTCATCCCACTGAACCCAAATCCAACACATCTCATGGCCACTGACCACAATGAAGCCTTCTGGTAAACACTAGAGTCATGGAAATAAGTCCCCCACCCCCAATATGACCAATTCCTGCCAGAAGGCAGAGGGTTAACAGCCTGGACCTTATTAAAGGCAGAGTTGCACAGGTCCTCTCTCGCCTGCTCCCCATCTTCTGGTTTTGCTCCCTGTCACCTCCAGGCTTCTTGTCGGCCTCCCATCAGCACCCCTAACTTCTCTGGGGCCCATGAATCTTAAATTTCCTCTGTTACAAGCATTTGGTTTCACTTTCGCATTGTCTCTCACTTGACCAACACACTCGAACCTAACTCTTTCCCCAGTGAGGGCTCCCCAGCTCCCCAAAAGAGTGGCTGTCTTGGCTTCTGGCTATTATTATTTTTTTTTTTTTTGAGAGTTTCACTCTTGTTGTCCAGGCTGGAGTGCAGTGGCACCATCTCGGCTCACTGAAACCTCTGCCTCCATGGTTCAAGCTATTCTCCTGCCTCAGCCTCCTGAGTAGCTGGTATTACAGGCGCACAGCACCATACCCCGCTAATTTTTATATATTTAGTAGAGATGAGGTTTCCCCATGTTGACCAGGCTGGTCTTGAACTCCTGACCTCAGGTGATCCACCTGCCTTGGCCTCCCAAAGTGCTGGGATTAAAGGAGTGAGCCACTGTGCCCAGCTGGCTTCTGGCTACTTTCAAGAGAGTGACCTCAAGACAAAATTAGAAAGAAACCATAACAGGCCAGGAACAGTGGCTCACGCCTGTAGTCCCAACACTTTGGGATGCCTAGGTGGGTGGAGCACTTGAGGTCAGGGGTTCAAGACCAGCCTGGGCAACATGGTGAATCCCCATCTCTACTAAAAGTACAAAAAATAGCCGGGTGTGGTGGTATATGCCTGTAGTCCCAGCTACTTGGGAGGCGGAGGTGAGAGAATCACTTGAACCTGGGAGGCAGAGGTTGCAGTGAGCTGAGATTGTGCCACTGCAGTCCAGCATGGGTGACAGAGCTAGACTACATCAAAGGAAGGAAAGAAAGAAAGAAAGAAAGAAAGAAAGAAAGAAAGAAAGAAAGAAAGAAAGAAAGAAAGAAAGAAAGAAAGAAAGAAAGAAAGAAAGAAAGAAAGGAAGGAAGGAAGGAAGGAAGGAAGGAAGGAAGGAAGGAAGGAAGGAAGGAAGGAAGGAAGGAAGGAAGGAAGGAAGGGAGAGAGACAGAAAGAGAAAGAGAAAGAAAGAGAGAAAGAGAGAGAGAGAGAAAGAAGGGAAGGAGGGAGGGAGAGGGGAAGGAAGGAAGGAAGGAAGGAAGGAAGGAAGGAAGGAAGGAAGGAAGGAAGGAAGGAAGGAAGGAAACCATAGCAATAAACATCACAACAACCAGTCACTGCATTTCTGGCACGTCATCATCTCTCAATAAATGCTTATTGAACCATAAAATCTTAAAGAGAAAATATAGTTCACCTCTTTGGGAAATCCTCTTATATCAGCAATGTTGAAAGAGCTGTTAAGCAAGCCAAGATTATCCCTGGGCTTAGTTCTATCCTGTCATATGCCAGTCTGGGTTAACATGACACTGTCACAGCTCTGGCAGCTGCACTTCACCTGAGGCCAGGATGAGAATGTCACCAAGCCAGCTGATGTCCCTTGACATCCCTTCTGGCACGCGCTCATTGCTCCAGTCTCCAGTGTCACTTTTAAAAGAGAGCGAGTCATTTGCCAAGAATCTAGCTTCTCCTATATGCCTTTGTCATCCTGTCTCCAGGCCCTGATCTGGAGGACAGCCACTCAGCAGGAAAATTCACTGCATCATAAATTCATAATCCATTTTTCTCCATATGCTCTGACCAACTTATGATGTTCGTAATTAACACTTTATGCAGACTTATGGCTAGTGAGACAGGTTGATTCAGTGCTGGTTGTAGAGCATCATAAATCACTGCAGCTTATTGTATAATTGGGCGCTAATAATTATTCTATCAATGTTAAGCAGGGCTGGCACTGGGCAAAAGTGTAAGGCAGACGCACTCATCTTTCAGGGCCCTCCATTGCTCTGTGACAACCATTATGTACCAACCTTTGCCTCACGGACATTGCTTCGGGTTTTTTTTTTTTTTTTTTTTTTTTTTTTCTGGTTCCCAAACCTTCTTTATTATTAAATTCCTCCTCATGCTTCCAGGCTCTATTAAACTACACTTCTACCAACAGACCTCTGTGTGTCCCATCTCTCAGTAATCCGACTTCTGCTCTATGTAGCAACACTGCCTGCCACTCACGCGGATGCTTCCTGCACGTTGCCTCCTGGTGGACTCTGTAGATGCCTTTCAGACTCTAGTCTGTCTACATAGCTTTATATGCCTGAGAACTTCTCTTTGAATCATTATTGATACAATCTCTTCCCTAGTTCTTCTGGATGTATTAGAGGCAGCTTGATTTTCTGGGAAAACACGTATCAATTGGGGCTCAATACTATTGACACGGAGGGGAGCAGGGAAATGCTAGATAAAGAAAAACGGATCTCTGGCTATGTCTCCACCCTCCGGCCTGTGCCCATGGGCCTAGGTGAAGACAGGCACGCCTGTTAACCCTCCCAAATGCTGCATTTTCCAAGACCACCTTGGCCCGCGATCTCCCCGACCTTGTACCTATAAAATCCCCCAAACCCTAGTGAACAGAGACACAAGCAGCTGAGGGTCACGAGAAACACACCAGCAGAACACACAAGTGGCTGGACTTCGAGAGGAACACATCAGTGGAAAAGCATACCAACAGGCATCGGCAGACTCTGGGAGGCCATCGACCGACCGGTGGAATGACTTGGAGTTTGACCGGGTCGATGGGAGGAGAGCCTGGCTGCTGGGCCTCCTGGCTGCTGGGCCTCCTGGCTGCTGGGCCTCCTGGCTGCTGGGCCACCAGACTCCAGGGGAAAACCACCTCCTTCTGACCTCCCCAGGCACCACCACTCAATAAAAAACCTTGCGTTCATTCTCTAAGCCCACGTGTGATCCGATTTCTCTGGCACACTAAGGTAAGAACCTGGGATACAGAAAGCCCTCTGTCCTTGCCATAAGGCAGAGGGTCTAACTGAGCTGGTTAATACAAGCAGCCTGCGGATGGCAAAACTGAAAAAGCACACTGTAACACAAGCCCAAGGGGCCTTAGGAGCTGTAAAACGTTCACCCCTAGATGCTGCCTTGGGGTCGCAGCCCCACAGCCTGACTGTCTGTATGCTCCCCTAGAGGTCTGAGCAGCCAGGCACTGAAGAAACAAGCCACACCCCCATCGCACACCCTGCAAGGGGGACAAGGTGACTTTTCCTGTTTCACTGTGTAGATCTGTCACTTACTAGCTGAGAACTCTGGACACTACTTGAAATCCCAAGCAGTGTTCTTAGCTACATAGTAATTACTCTGTGAATTTACGCAAGTGACTTAATTTTTTTTGAACCTCAGTTTTCTAAGTAATGAATTCGAGAAAATAATACATAGCTCATATGTCTTTTTGGTCTCATAGTTATGAAGGATTCTCCATATCAATAAAATATTAGAATAAAGTAAAACAATAAAAAAGACTTGTCTTCAAATATGGGCTCAATAAATGTTGAGTTTCCCATTTTCCTCTTACATTACCTACTAAAGATTTAGTGACTGATGATGGATTGTTTATGTTATGTTAAGAGTAACTGATACTGGAGATTTCATAGCCCTGAAAATGATCAAGGGGTAGAAAAGACTTTAATACTTTTCGGAACTTTAATTTTCTTATATTCCAATACCAAAGCATAATGTCTTGAAGACAGTTACAAAAGTCACGGCAACACTAGAGAACTGATATCCTGTGATTTTGTCATTAGAGAATTTATATACAATTTAAATGGATTTTATCTCTTTTTTGGTAAATGCAGATGGGGCTGCATAAAAAGCACATTTGGAACATCAAAAGAACAGCTTCCGTGCAATCCTCACCATAATTTTAAACTCTGACTTCTACCTGCTGGTCCATTAGATAAAATGCAGACACATCTGTTTGGTTAGAAATCAAAACAGATGGGTTGATGAGTGCAGCAAACCACCATGGCACATGTATACCTACATAACAAACCTGCACATTCTGCACCTATATCCTAGAACTTAAAGTATTTAAAAAAAAAAAAAAAAAGGAAGCTTTTGTCATGGCGTTAAGTACTGGAATCGAAAATCTAAGTCTTTTAATTACAGATTACTAATGTGCATTCAGAACAACCACTGACACTGGAGTAAGTTCCGTAATTTTTAAAAATTCATGACTTTGTTAAATTTTAATTAATTATTAATTACCAGAGAATTATGCACACTGATATTAATGACACATTGGTTCAGGCCGGGCATGGTGGCTCATGTCCATAATCCCAGCACTTTGGGGGGCCAAGGCAGGTGGATCACCTGAGGTCAGGAGTTCGAGACCAGCCTGGCCAACATGGTAAAACCCTGTCTCTACTACAAAAAAAAAAAAAAAAAAAAAAAATTATCTGGGCGTGGTGGTGGGCGCCTGTAATTCCAGGTACTAGGGAGGCTGAGGCAGGAAAATCGCTTGAACCTGAGAGGCAGTGGTTGCAGTTAGCCGAGATTGCGCCATTGCACTCCAGCCTGGGCAACAAGAGCAAAACTCTGTCTCAAAAGAAAAACAAAACAACAAACAAACACAACAAAAATAGTAGTTCAGAGAGCAAGCTCTAGATTGACATAATCTTAGGTTCTGTAAGAAATCTATTACTTTAATATTATTACATCACTCATTGTTATTATCATGTATAGAGGTTAGTAATGTTTTTCATTCCAGCATTTCACTATTGTTCATAATTTTATTTCCCCTAGGTTTTAGCTAAGATATCACTTTCTCAATGAGGTCCTAAAGAAACCTGTTTAGGATTACAGACCCCCTACCCTGACTCGGACATTACCACCTTTTTCTTCTGCTTGATTTTAATTCATGACAATTATCACCATCTGGAAAAAGTAATGTACTACGCGTTTTACTTATTTATTTGTGCTGTGCTCACCCAATTAGAATGTAAGTTTCTGACCCAGAGATTTTTATCTGTCTCATTATCTGTACAATTCAGCACATAGAATAGTGTCAGGCAGATAGTAAACAATAAATCATTGAATGGATTTGTTGAATTAATCTTCGATATGGAGCTAAAGCTGTTTTCTTCAAGTAGTTCTGTGTGTGGCCAAATGAGATGGCTTACAAAAAGTGCCTGAGTGGATGCATAATAATCTACAGTAAGTAGCTATTGTCGTGATCATTCCCTCAGGATAATCTTGTTCGAAAGAAAATCATTTTTTAAAAAAATTCAAGATACTTATTACTAATTTCTCATCCCCCTACACACACACACACACACACACACACACACACACACACACACACACACACACAAATCTGTTAACTTCTTCCCGGATGTGGGCAAAAGAGAGTGCAAATGAACTGAGAAAAACTCTATTGATAAACTTTAAAGAATTTCTGGATGGAGTCTTTGCAGAGCAGTTGTTTGGTTTGAAATAGATATCTGAATTCCATTGAATATTGACAGTAACTTTTACAGTCCCCTCCGCTACTCCGAGGGAAAGAAGAGGACATTTCACAGACCTGGAAGACAAACCTTGCATTACCCAAATCCAGAGCCAGAGAGATACTACGAATGTGGGCAGTAGCAGCGAGAACCATAATGCCTGACCTACATGAAAGCGAATGCTCTGCCTAGATGCATTCTGATTCTTTTTTCTTATTTATGTATTTATTTTATTTATGTATTTATTTTAATGATGACACTATGAAGTTTATCTCTGCCCAGATCATGCAGGTAGGCTTTAACACCTCAGGTGTGCAACCTTGGGTGTTTAACCTCTGGCCAGAGGAAAACTTGTTTCCCAGAGGGAAATCTTCAGGGGCTCAGCAAATGTATTGAGAAAGCTACAGTATGCATCTGCTCGAGGTTGAAGCTGGAGGAACAAAGGCAGTCCTCACAGAAAAGACCGCAATGTTTCCACCCACCCCTCCATATACGGCTTGGGGTCAAAGACCTGGCTACCTAGTACTGTATACTGATGGGCCTAGGGCATTATTTGATATGCCTCCTGAGCACCTAAGTGTAGGTGGCTGCTCGAGGATTAGGGGATTTCCAGTGCTAACACATTTCATAAAGCCATGTTCTAAAACCAAATAAAATGAAATGTCAAGGCTTTTGAGTTATCTCCTGTTTTATTTTTTATTAATATGTAGGTCTCATAGCTCCGTTATTGCAGATCTTTGATCTTTGTATGCTTCAGTGATCTACTTTGATTCAGCTGGAATTTACTGAGTACAAATATGTTTGGGGAATAATGCAAGCTCCCATGCTGGGGGATGGATAATCCTGTAATCAAGACATAGCTCCATAAATCAAGGTTATAAGATGTAATTAAAGGTGAATCTAAATACTGTGTTATAATATGGTTTGATAAAGGCTATGAACATATAAAATAAGAAAAGTCTAATAATGGGTAAATTGAGCTAAGAACAGGTAGGATTTTGTCAGGTAGAGAGAGTTGAGAAAGAACCATTTCAAGGCACAGTCATTTGTTATCTGCTTGAGTCACATTAACAGCCATCAGATGTATTATGCTTTACATCTCACCGGATATGTGACTTTCACTAAAATTATTTTCTATCATGTCAATAGTTTATTTTGTAATTGATTTTGGGTTTTTTTGTTGTTTTTATTTACCATGAAACATAGCTGTAATGCTAAGTTCTGAGTACCAGTAAAGCATTAATTAATATTCCCTCGGTACAGAATTTTTCCATTAACCCAGAATGGCTAGTGGGAGCAATAATATGCAAATCCCTACAAATCAATAGGTAATAATGATCAGGAAATACATACTTAATCTGTGATTACAAAGAATTCCCAAAATATCTCTCTTTATTCCACTTCATCTACTTACATATCTGTAATAAACATAGCATTCTCTCTTCCCTCATAATAGCCTTGTAAAAATCATTCCTCTACTTCCGCTGATTGCTTTAGTAATTTCTCTGGTTTCACAATGAAATCCTTTTACATTTAAATCACCAATACAACCAAATGATATCTAATACTTTCAGTGTTTTCAAAATAACCCATTTGTTGGATCTTTGAAGTCTACAATAGATGTACTATTTGTATTTGTGAAATGAATTTTGGTGTTGTGAGCATAGTGGTTGTCATGCAGTTGCTGTTTGATTGTTTTGCTGTATGTTCAGATGGAAGCCACAGGGACAAATATTGGCCGCATTGGACTTATGTTAATGGCTGCTGTGGAAGTATGACCTGGGTTGAGGCTAAAATGTTGGTAAATTTTTTGAATAATGACAATAGCTACCATTTATTAAATGTTTGCTGTGTACTAGTGATATCCTTAATTTTTATAATAGCTTGTTTGATTGTTTTTCTAATTGTACAAATGAAGACCCATAGCCTAAGAAGTTATACGTTTTGTACAATGTCACAAATATACAATACAAGTGACAGAAGTGAAAATCCAAAACCAGAAAACCATGACTAAAAATCTATGTTTTCTTCTAGTCTACTGTGGTAGACTTAGTAATCCCCCCAGCCACCACCTTGTTCTTCCACCCCCTGACTCTTGCCAAAAATGTTTATGTCCTAGTATCTGGAACCTATAAATGTATTACATGACAAGGAAGATGAAACTAAGATTGCTAACCATCTGGCCTTAAAATGAAGAGATTATCTGGGTGGTCCCAATGAAATCGCAAGGGTTCGTAAATGAAAAAGAGGGAAGCAGAAGAATCAAAAGCAGAGAGATGATGTCATGAGAAAGACTCAGACAATCATCATTGACTTTGAATATGGCAAAAGACCATGAGCTCAGAAATGTGGGCAGCCTCTGCAGCTGGAAAAGGCAAGAAAATGGATTTTGTCTTAAAGCCTCCAGGAAGAAACGCAGCCCTGCCGACACCTTGATTTTAGCTCAGTGAGATCCTCTTCAGACTTCTGACTACCGCAACTGTAAGATGAAACTTGTGTTGTTTGAAGTCACTAGGTTTATGGTAATTGGTTGGACCAGCAATAGGAAACTAATATAGTATCTTCACTCCTCCAATAAAGCAAGAAACATTCTTCTGTGCTTGATAGAAAGACATCATGTGCATAGGAATGTAATAGAAGGTGAATAGAGGAATTAATCTAAAAGAAGATGGCACACCTATTGTGAGCCAAGAGAACCAGGAAGGCTGGAGGTGAAAGGTACAGCTATTAATTTAATGTCATGGACCATAATCATAGTAAGTGTTGAACAATTATTTGCTTAATGGATAAATAAAATGATGAATGAGTAAAAAACCTGCAGACCAGTAATTATGTGACAATTTGCATTTCATCAGGCTTACAGAAACATAATTGCTCATTTTAAAGGTGAAGATGATATCCCATTGTTTTAATTTGAATTTCTTTGATTACTTAAGTTGAAAGTCTGCCATATGATTATTAGATATTTGTATATTCTCTTTTGTGAATTATCTTTTAACTACTGAGAACTTCACTTCATTTAATTTCAATTTTGTAAGCTCTTTAGAGAATATAGCAATTAACCTTGTTTTTGGCATATATATTTTTAAATATAGGTTTTCTGTTTGTTGATTATCTTTTAAGTGGGTTTATAATACCTTTTGAAGCATAGGCTTATTAAATATTTTGAATCAAAGCTGTTGGGTTTTCACCTTTGTGGCTTATTTTATTATTTTTAAGGTATAATCTTCTAGAATTTGCTTTAGAATATTATGTGAAGATAGTGTAAATTATTATTTTTATAATTGACTTAATAGTTACAGTAGCACTTGTTAAATAATTTTTCTTCTTCCCTGAAATCTATGATACTTCATTTAAAATATCACATTATATTTGATATCTATTCTTGGAAAATTTTTAAAGCCCTATTTTAGTTCATATTACTTTCTCTTTTCTTGTGTCATCATTTTTCTATATTTTAAATGATTGCAGCTTTATTGCATGCTTTAAAATCATTTATAACTCGGACTAAAAATTCAAGCCCCATGATATCAACATTGCTTAAAAATATTATTTTAGCTATTGAACTGTTTTAATCTCTTTAATCTTCCATGTGAGAATGAGAGTAGTTTTCTTGTAATATTTTATTGAGATTAATTAAAAAATATAAATGAACTTCTGGTGATTTGTCACAATTATAACCTTGTTCTTCTCAAGAAGCACTGTATGATTCTCCATTTATTCAACTTTCCCTGTTTAGCTTGTGTTCCATATTTATATCCCTCACCCCTGGGCCCCACCTGTTACCTTGTTATATAGGGTATTCCAATTTAAAAATCATCCTGAGAATTGTTTTTTACATCTTCAAATTAGTTATTGCCATGTATATGAAAATTATTGACTGCTATGTTCATTGAAAATAATTCACAACAGAGATTGATTATTAATTACAATTCATAAGGTGATAATCTTGGATTGTTTACTTCTAAGAGCAAAAATTTCTTTCATAATTTTCAAGAAAGTATCTGAATTATTTCTTTTTGATGTTTTATTTCATTGACTATCGTTTTTGTACCAATATGAAATAATAATAATAATCCTAACCATTTTCTTTTATTTCTAGGTTTTATAAGAATGCTTTATTATTCTATCACTGAATATACTGTTGGCCATAAGTAGTCAACCATTAAAAACACTATTTTTGAGTGATTCTACTAGCACTAATTTATTTACTGAGGTGTTTATTTTTATGAATAAATATTGAAACTATTGAATTATACATCTTTCAACTCTCTGATCACTAACATTACCTATTAATGTGATATTTGATAACAAGCTATTTTAAGTTCCTCTGTCATTGCCTTATTAAATATAATCTATAAACAGAATTCATTTTTATTTCAACAATTCGAAGGCTTCATTAGAATTTTTCATTTTTAATATCTAGGTGATAGCTAGCTGAATAAGCTGGTCGATTCTTCCAGAAAAGATCCTATTTTTTGTTTTTACTTTTCAAATTCTTTTATCTGGTATAAGTTGTTTGTATATCTCTGGTATTTCTGTTCTCATTTTTTAAAGATATTCTTTGATGTCAACCTAATGTTTTTTGATATAGTCTTTCATGTTTCCTGTTACTTTTCACAATCAAAAGTGCAAGAGTTCTGTGACATCAATTCTGGCTCAGAAGGAAGAAAGAAGAATTGCAGGAAGGGAAAAAGTCAAGGAAAGGGGAAGTGAAGGGCTACAGGAAGCTAGCAATTGTAGGGAAGGACTTAAGGGCGCTATTCACAAGAGTGCTAGATGAGTTTATTTTAAATTGTATTCAATCATTTACATATATTATCTTATTTAATCATCTCAATAATAGTGAAAAACATGTTTAGTGAAGCTAAATAACTTTCTAACATTGTCTAAGTAGCCCATATATTAAACAAGAAAATGCAAACAGAAAATAATTTTTGCTGCCCTCTTGTGCTTTCAAACAGCACAAGAGGGCTAATGGTGCCCCTACTCTGTTAAGTGAATATTTAAGCATCTCATAAGTGTTTTGGTTACTTTTAGAGAATATGAAATCCTGGGGTCATTTTAAATTATAAAACACAGTTTCAGATTAGAAATTGAAATGTCCCATTCCATATAATCATCAATATTCCCCTCCCCAGGTAGGACCTCAGGCAGATGAGAAATGAGCCTCCAGAAAGAAAAAAACCAACTATTCTTTCTTACAGTTCCGGTCCTCCTTGACTCATATCTTAGAGACACGATCTCTCTCGGTCTCCCAGGCTAGAACGGAGTGGCGTGACTATAGCTCACCGTAACCTCCAACTTCTGGGCTCAAGCTATCCTCCAATCTAGGTCTTCCAAGTAGCTAGGACTACATGTATGCAGCACCATGGCCAGCTAATTTTTTTTTTTCATTGTAGGGGTAGATATGGGGTCTTGGTATGTTGTCCAGGCTGGTCTTAAACTCATGGTTTCAAGAGATCCTCCTGACTTGGCCTTTCAAATCCTGGGATTACAGGCGTGGCCTTCTATGTCCAGCCAGGCTAATCGCAGCTTTGCTCTCTCTACTGGCAGATATTTACATCTGCCTCTTCCCCTCCTGGTTCCTTTGAACACTGGGATATGAGTCTTCTGAACCCCCTCCAATCCCCGTTGTTGGAGATCTCTCCCGAAGATTTTTCACAGCAGCAAATCACAGGCCACATGCCACAGTTTGGCAAGTGGCTTGCAAAGACGTCTGCATTGACTAAGAATTCAGTTGCCCACCTTTACTTCTTTCTGTGGGGCTTCCTTTTCCCTTGGCAGCACCACAGGATGGATACTGAAATAATCCTATGCTCGTTAGCTTTATTATATTTTTTACTTTTTTGGTTGGGATCAAACCCATTCTCTCTCTCAACTGAAGAGTAGACATAACTTATCACACTGATGGCTCAATGTTTTTGAGGACCTTCTTACCAGGATTTAGAGGAGGAACCTGTGCCTCCCACACTTCCATTATGTGGGAGCATGGAACCCACAGCAAAGACTTCTCCAGGCAAATTCACTCTTCTCTACTTCACCAATCTGCTCTTCTTCTGACCTTTTAATACTCTGGGTATGGCAGAGAGTCATCTAACATGGGTGACCTGTTTCACAATTTACTTTGTTATTTAGTATCTACCACATTAGAATCTCAGTAAAAATTTTTAACACTCTACTGTTCACCTCTTATTGGAGGTGAAGATAAGCTTGAACTCAAGCTTTTTTTTTTTTTTATTATACTTTAAGTTCTAGGGTACATGTGCACAACATGCAGGTTTGTTACATGTGTATACATGTGCCATGTTGGTATGCTGCACCCGTTAACTCATCATTTACATTAGGTATATCTCCTAATGCTATCCCTCCCCACTCCCCCCACTCTGCAATAGGCCCTGGTGTGTGATGTTCCCCTTCCTGTGTCCAAGTGTTCTTATTGTTCAATTCCCACCTATGAGTGAGAACATGCGGTGTTTGGTTTTCTGTTCTTGCGATAGTTTGCTCAGAATGATGGTTTCCAGCTTCATCCATGTCCCCACAAAGGACATGAATTAATCCTTTTTTATGGCTGCATAGTATTCCATGGTGTATGTGTGCCACATTTTCTTAATCTAGTCTGTCATTGATGGACATTTGGGTTGGTTCCAAGTCTTTGCTATTGTGAATAGTGTCGCGGTAAACATATGTGTGCATGTGTCTTGATAGCAGCATGATTTATAATCCTTTGGGTATACACCCAGTAATGGGATGGTTGGGCCAAATGGTATTTCTAGTTCTAGATCCTGAACTCAAGGTTTTTTTTAACACCAAAGACTATGTGTTTTTCCCAAAATCATAATTAATGAGTTTGAAACTCTCTTCCATATGTTAGGATTTCTATAAATGTTTCTTTCTTCATGTATTTATGGTTGTGTTGTCTGTAGCTGTAGAAAATATGCTACTGTATTTTCTACTGTAGATACAATAGGTTTGAGTTATGTCTCTGATCCTAATACTTGTAAAAAGAAATATCAAATTCCATGCTAAAATATCAAATAACTCAAAATGGAAGAAAAGGAAATTGTGTTACCACGTCTTAGGGGAACAGTATCTTTTCTTCAGTTTGGAGAAAGAAAAAAAAAAAACATCATTTGGCGTTAACAATTTCATATGTATGAGAAAAGGTCAGACTCTGAAGGACAAAACTCTTTTTTTAATGTAAGTTAAGAAATGTGTTGGGGACGAGACAGGTGCTAAAGTTGAACGAGCTGATGGATATGAACCACCAGTCCAAGAATCTGTTTAAAGTTCAGACTTCAATTAGTGTCAAATAAAAAGTGCTATTTGTGGGGAAAAAAAAAAAAAAAGAAATGTGTTCTTTTATTTGTTATAAGTTGGGTGTCATTTAAAAAAATCTTAGAATATTTCTCTGCTTCTTGATGACAATTAAAATTACAGAAGCTCTTCCCTCCAGACCCAGACATTTTTCTTAAAAATTAAACTGCGTGAACAAAGGGATTTCATTTTGTCATCATATGTGTATTTCACTGAAACAATTGTCATTCTCCTTTCCCGTTTTGTGGAATATCCGCAAAGCCTCTGAAAGCCCATTTTCCCCCTCAACAACATTGGTTACCACCCTTGATTATCACATATTATTTCTTTAAATACATTTTGCTTCACTGCACAGATAGATCAATGATTTCCTCCTTCAGAAGTCCATAGTACATATGGTTGAGAAATTAACTTTCTGTGTTGATAGTTGTCCTTGACTTGACACTGTGTCTGCTTTTTATGAAAATGGCCTTTAGAATTTGGGAGGTTGGAAATGAGGCTTAAGCAGAACAAAGCTGTGATATTTGGGAGCCAGTGACCTCGTGTGAGATAGAGAGTCTTGCTGAGTCTCTGAAATCTGGTACTGTCCAGAGAAGCATCTCAGAGTCATTCACTGAAGGCCAGGGCCACTTATCTTAAGGGTTCAGGGAACAGCAGTCCCCACATCTCGTAAACATGCAAATAATTTGTTTGTATGGAACTCCTGAGCAAATTTTGGTCTTTATGAAATTCAAGTATGTTTGAAGCATAGATGAAACACTTTGGCCTCGAGCAAGAAGCCTAAATTCAGGTGCTTTGATTTGGATTCTTCTTTTATTGCCTAAAGCTTTATTATTAATTTGCTGCCAGTCCTCCTTGAGAATTTAGTTTCTTCCTGAGAAAGAAAGACCAGGTTCAGGCAAAAGCGGAAAAGAGGGTCTGAATTAAAGGTCTCATGCTTTGTGTGTTTGCAATTATTTTGGCCTTGGAAATAATTAATAAATAAACTTGGGACAAATCGAAGCACATTTTACTTTCATTTTACTAAATTTCATCAATATATGACTAAACTAAAATAAATGACACAAATTTTAAGTGTAGAATTTAATCTGTTGACATATGCATATATCCAAGAAACAATTACCACAATCAAGATAATGAACATTTTCTTCATCCATAAAAGTTTCCTCACTTCCCTTGGTAGCCTGTTTCTCCATCTTCCCCCACCCGCAGGTCCCTAGGCAACCATTGATCAGCTTTCTCTCACTATAGATGGGTTTGCGTTTTCTATAGTTTTATGTAATTGCAATTATATGGTAAATATTTTATTTTGTATGGTGACTTTTACTTAGCATAATTATTTGAGAATCTTCCATACTGTTGGGTTTATCAAAAGTATATATTTTATATATATAATATATGTATACACACACACATATATATAGTTTCTGAGTTATATTCCATTTATGAATGTGATATCAATTGTATATTAATTTATCTGTTAATGGACATTTTACTTCTTTCCAACTTGAGGCTATTACAAATAAAACTCTATTTTACTTCCTGTTGAAGATTACTGTCTTGAAAACTGTTGTTTCAGGTTATTTGGGCCCATATGGATTTTACATTGTTTTGTCAATTTCTATAAAGAATACCATTGGAATTTTGATAAGAATTTTACTGAGTCTGCAGATCACTTTGCATAGTTATGACATTTTAACAGTATTAATTCTTCCAATCCATGAATATAGGATATCTTTCTACGTATTTGTGTCTTCTTCAATTATTTGCATCTATGTTTCATAGTTTGCAGTGTACAGATCTTTCCCATCCTTGGTTAAATTTGTTCTGAGGTATTTTTATTTTACTGTAGTATAGTAAATTAGATTGTCTTCTTAATTCCATTTTCAAATAGTTCATTGTTATTATATAGAAACACCACTGACTTTTGTATGTTGACTTTGCATCCTTCCACTTTACTAAATTTGTTTATAAGTTTTTATAATTTTTGTTAAGATCTTAAAGGTTTTCTATATATACATTTGTGTCAACTACAAACAGGGACAACTTTACTTCTTTCATTCTGGTTCAAATGCCTTTTATAATCTTATCTAATTGCTCGGGCTAAAACTTCCAGTACTATGAAGAATAGAAGTAGTGAAAGTGGCTATCCTTGTCTTGTTCCTGAGCTTAGAGAAAATCTCTCAACTTTTCACCGTTGTTGGAAACAATAGTAGCAACAGAGGAGAAAGAGAAAGCACAACCATGTCAATTGCAGAGACTGTCATTCCATGTGCTGCCATTGCATGATCTTATTTTCTTCTTTTTGCCTCTGGGCATGATATTATTACATAGACTACCTATCTGTTATCATGGGGATGTTTTCAATGTTCCTACACATTTTTGCACCAAGGGTAGTGCTTCCTTAATACTTCACATTAGGTGATCCCTGATAGTATTGGAATCCTAATACTCCACTCCACCTAAATATATGCTAATCATCACAAGGACCTTAGAAAGAAAAAAAAAAGTAATGCAGGATAAAGGAAGGCTACAAAAATCCATCTCGAGAATAAGAGGGAAGAGGAATGTGGACCTCTACCATGTAACGCGTGTTCTTGGTATATGCATCCCATATCCAGTTAGCATAGTATTATCATAATTCATTTAGAATTTGTCATCTCCACTAAATAGTGATGTCTTTCAGCTCAGGAACCATCTATTATCTATCCTTTTGTCCTTAGTACCTAGATTTGAACCAGATCTATTATACATGTTTTTTATCTCATGCAGTTGTTTGAAAGAAAATAAATAAATTGCATTAATTTATTTAGTGAACACATATTGATAGAAACCCAGACATTGTTCAAAACATTTAAGCTACATTGGAAAACAAAAGTTTCCTGTCCTGTGGTGCTTGCATTTTAACAAGGGGGAGATAGGTAATGATTAATAAATATAAACATGGATAAATTATATAGTATCTTAAAAGGTGGTTACAACTGTGGAAAGAAAGACAGAAGGAGAACAGTGTTAAGACAAGCAATGCTGGGCTGGGGACTGCAATAGATTGCACCACAGAAAAAGATGTTCAAGGTGGAACATATTATCAAGGTGAGATATAATCTGGACCAGAAGAAAGGGAGGGAGCAAGGCGCTGGGATGGAAGTGGCTTGCTGTGCTTGCAAAGGAGCAAGGAGGCTGTGTCCTTGGAGTGGAGAGAGCAAGAATAGCTGGGGAGGCCACAGGAACAGGTCACCCAGGGCCTCTTTGGTGTCTGGGATGGTTTTTGAATCAAAGCATAATGAGGGCAGTTGACAGTGGAGTGACATTTTACATTTCCATCTGAATTCTGTGGGAAGTGGGGTGGGCCAAGAAGAAGTGACTGCTATTCCAAGGCTCTTGCAGTAATTCAGGTGAGCTGTGGCTCAGACAAGATGGTAGCAGTGGAGATGGTGAGAAGGGTTAACATATTTTATAGGTTTTGATGGTAGAGTTGATAAGATTCCCCAATGGATTGCATCTGGGATGTGAAAAAAAAAAAAAAAAAAAGTTCAAGGTTTCTGATTTGAGCAAAAGGAAAAGTAGAGTGGCCATGAAGTAAAATGCAGAAGCCTCAGGTGGAACAGGTATAAGTTTGAAATCGCTAAATCACCCAGCTTTTTGTTTCTGATGGATTTTATGCTCTTCTCATCCTCTTGCTTTCTCAATTGCCACCCAGCAGGCTGCCCCATCTGTCACTGTTATTTATTAGCTATTGAAACAAAATGCGTTTTTAGATTTGAGCTTTTAAATATGTCTGGGAGGGATGTAATCAGCCTACTCCAACAGTAATTAGGAATGTCATCTGGAGAGCCACATTTGTTACATTTTTAATCCACGTGTATCTTATCTGACCATCACCACAAACTGTACATGAAGATAGTTATACACATTAAGATTAGAGAACTAGTTACTGATAATACAGAAGATACTAAGATATAAGCTTATGGAATATAGCAACAACCACATACAATTAGAACACTTTTTTTTTTTTTTTTTTTCCAGTGAGAACAAGTAGGGGACTCTTTAGGGCAGAATAACTTTTACTTCATTTTTTTCCTAACTTTTGTGCTTTCAGGACTACACAGGTGAGAATACTTCTAAATAAAATCAATCCTGTGACACATGATAAAGCAATTATTAATTCTGAAATCTGGGATTTCAGAGTTTATTTGTCTATTTAATTATGTCCCATCAAGGATGTACCAGCTGCAAGGGAAATAAAGGAAACTGCCTAAGAAACTCACATGATACAGAGGCAATAGTGAAAAAAATAGTAACTGATTATTTGATCAGTTGCTCAAACCTAGAACATCAAAGTAGACTCTCCAATGAATCATTAGAATGAAATGAGGTGTAGCTAGGATCGATGCTTTTTAAATTTGTTGCTTGTAAGTTAGGAGCAGTCTGTTGAGGAGTTGAGTGGGAGATAACCATTGGAAAGTGACCTAAAGTAGCAGAGATTTGCTTGCCATGAAAGAATAATGTATTGAGTGCATAAAATAGATCAATGGCTCTTTCTTACCCTCTTGTTTTGCAATTGTGGAACCCAATATTCCAAGAGACAGTCGTTCAGCTGCTTGGGTGGAAACCAAGGACATCTGAAGCCAACCTCTAACTGGTGTTGCTTTGTGGCGTTAAGAACTAACTCAACATTAGCTAACTGAGACAGAAGGATCCAGAAGAATATAAACAGGCACTTCGTGTAGAAGCTACTGTATGGGTAATAATTTGCTGGGTACTAGACAGTAAATGGTTAAGCAGCAGGTGTGTAAAATATTCACTCCTTTTCAAGGGAAGGAAAGATTACCCAATCAAACATCCTTCTAAACCTGCTGGTGGGATATTTCCTGACCAAACACACCACACACACACACACACGCACACACACACGCACTGAGTATTTCTAATGGGAGAGTCCTTTTCAGGGAAACATTTTTATCAGAATGGTTCAGGATGTCAGTGCTCATGATAAACATGCTCAGAATTGATGTTTATAGGACATGGTCCCCATGGAAAATGACACAAAAACTAGTAACTGAGGATAAAATGAAAATGTGTTATGAGCAACATGGTTCCTTTTTTGTGTAGAAAATGTAGCCAGAAACATCTCTTACAGGTCTCATATGTTCATCTGAGCCAAGTACCACCAATGCCACAAGAAAGGACCTGGGAGCTGTGTTCCCAGATGTCTACCTGCATTGTCTGTGTCTTATGATTATTTGTATGTTTAAAAGTTTAAATAAAGTTTGGTAGTGGGCTATTTCTCCAACATGTGACAGTCTGATTTGTCATTTCAATTATTTGTGTTTTCTCAAGCACATGTGAAATTTCGTTAGCATTAACGAGAAAATACACCGACCGACAATAAAAAGGAGGTAGAAAAAGAAAGGAAGACAGACCAAGAAACCAAAGAAAAGATGAATGCTACAAGAACTGAGGTACTGAATAATTTTAATTGTTCTACAAATTTAGAAAATTCTGCGTGTTAATGGCAGTTTATAATGGTAAAGAGCTTGAGAGTGTAGGAAAACATGCCAACTACTATTAAACTTTGTTGTTTAATACTCAATTTATTAACAACACATATCTGTTCAATATTATTCTCCTAAGTATTTAGAAAGCACTGTCGAAGGAACGCCTGAGCTAGAGCCAGCCCAATTCTTCTAAATATTTAGGCAGCCAATTCAATACTTGTGAATTTAATATAATAAACATTCCTAGACATGTAAGCATTGTTTATGAACTTATAAATCAAATTTACATATTTAAGTATTCCATTTTAATCACAAACCAAATATATTCTTTTTCCTCAAAAATATAGAAAATAGTTATTATAATTTTTTGCTAAGATTGTATAAAACATTTACATGATTAAGATATCTGTTGTGTAATTTTTTCATGTTTTAAAAAACTTTTTTTCTTATTCTTGCTTTTACTCACATCTTATTTGAGTTACCTATCTATACTTATTTTCATACCTTCTCAATCAGCTAAAGTTACAAGATCTGAGTTATAAACCTATAGATTCTTCTTAACTTAAACTTAAGTTATGAAAATTTCTCTTCTGATGATTCAGAAGCACAGCGCCCTTTTTCTCACTAAACTCTATTTGTTCACCATTACTTTTTCTTGTAACTAAACTTTCTATTTTGAGATAATTATAGATTTACATGTAAGTTTAGAAAACAGTAGAGAGAAATCCCTTATGCTTTTTACCAGTTTTTCCCAGGGTAATATCTTGAAAAAACTAAAGTACAAGGTCACAATCAAGATATTGACAGATACAGAACATTTCTATCAGCACAAAGATCTGTTGTGTTGCCTTTTACAACCACTTCCACTTCCCCCCACCAATGCTCTCTACATAACCCTTGGCAAATACTAATCTGTTTTGCATTTCTGTAATTTTCTCATTTCAAAATGTTGTGCAAATAGAATAGTATAAAATATAATCTTTTGAAATTGCCTTTTCTTCACTCACAATAATGCCCTTCAGATTCACCCAGAGTGTTTAATGTAGTAACAGCTCACTCCTTTTTATTGCTGAGTTCTCTTCCATCATATGAATATGTCAGTTTACTCCTTCTTCTGTTGAAAGACCTCTGGGTTGTTCCTAGTTTGGGGGAATCATGTCTAATGAATACAGCTGCTGTGAACATTTGTGTATGAGTTTTTCTACACATCTAAGTCTTCGCTTCTCTGGGATAAGTGCTCTGGAGTGTGATTGCTGGGTTATGTGGTAGTTGCCTCTTAAGTTTTGAAGAGGCTACCTGTTTACTAGAGGTGCTGTACCTTCCCAAGAGTATGTGCACATGATAGAGTTTGCATCCTGAACAGTATTTTGTGCTGTCACATCTTTTTAAATTTTAGCCAACTTGACAAGTGTGTGGTGATATCTTATTGTGTATTTAATTTGTGCTTGCCCAATGGCAAATGGCTTTGAATCTATTTCATACGCTTATTTGTTATCAACATATTCTCTTCAATGAAATGCTATTAAACATCTTCTGTCAATGTTCTCATTGAATTGCTATTTTGTTTTTGCAGTTGAGTTTTCACAGTTCTTTATGTATTCTAATAGATGTGTGATTTGCAATTATTTTCTCCCAGTAAATAACTTGTCTTTTCATCTTTTTAACTGGGTGTTTTGTTGAGCAAATGCTTTCTGTTTTATTTTGTTTTATGATGAATTCTAATTAATCATTTCCTCTGTTTATGAATTATGCTTTTGGTGACAAGTCTAAGAACTTTTTGCCTACCCTGAGATTCTAAAGATTTTTCCTCTGTGCTTTTTCACTGAAAGTTTTATAGATTTGTATGTTTATACTTAAATGTGATCCATTTTGAGTTAATATTTGTAAAAGGAATGAAGCTTAGGTCGAAGCTTATTTTTTGCCTACAAATGTTCAGTTGCTCTAGAACCATTTGTTGAAAAGTCTATCTTTTCTTCCTTGTATTAATTTTAAACTCTTGTCAAAAATCAGTTGGGTATATATGAATAGGTCTATTTCTGAATTTTTTATCTTACATTAATCTGTTTGTCTATCCCTCTATCAATACCACACAACTTTGACTACTATAGTTACACAATGAGTTTTAAAATCAGATACACTTTTTTCCCACTTCATTTTTCTCATACAAAATTGTTATTGCTATTTTAGTTCCTTTTCCTTTCTGTTTAAATTTTACATTACCAAAAATTTTTGCTGGAATTTTGACAGACATCATGTCAAACCTATGTATCAAGTAGGGGTAAATAGCATCTTAGTCTTCAAATGCAATACACTTTCAATAAATCAATGTCTTCTTTGGCTTATTTCATCTGTGTTTTGTAGCTTTCAGCATCCTGTACATGTATTAATGGATTTACATCTAAGTATTTCCTGGGTTTTGAATGATTTTATTGCATTTTTAATATTTTTGGTTCATTGTTAGTATATAGAAATAAAACATTTCTAATGTTTATCTTTTATCATGTTATCTTACTCAACTCACTTATTAGTTCGAAGAGTTTTCTTATAGATTGAATATGTCTTTCTTTTAACTTTTATTTTAAGTTCAGGGGTACTTGTGCAGGATGGGTAGGTTTGTTACATAGGTAAATGTGTGTCATGGGCACTTGTTGTGCAGATTTTTTCATTACCCAGGTATTAAGCTTGGTATCCATTAGTTATTTTTCCTGATGTTCTTCCTCCTCCCACTGTCCACCATCTGATAGGCCCCAGTGTGCATTGTTCCTCTGTATGTTTTTATGTGTTCTCATCATTTAGCTCCGACTTATAAGTGAGAACATGTGGTATTTGGTTTTCTGTTCCTGCATTAGTTTCCTAAGAATGATGGCCTCCAGCTTCATCCATGTCCCTGCAAAGAACATAATCTCATTGCTTTTTATGGCTGCATAGTATTCTATGGCGTATATGTACTATATTCTCTTTAAGCAGCCTATCATTGGCTGACATAGTGGAACCAAAGTAAATAAGCCAGAATAGCCAAGACTATCCTAAGCAAAAAGGAGGCATCACACTACCTGCCTTCAAACTACACTATAAGGCTACAGTAACCAAACCAGCATGGTACTGGTTTAAGAACAGACCCATGGACCAATGGAACAGAATAGAGCACCCAGATATAAGACTGCACATCTACAACCATCTGGTCTATGAAAAACCTGACAAAAACAAGCATTTGGGTTGATTCCATACCTTTGTTATTGTGAATAGTGCTGCAGTGAACGTGTTGTGTACATGTATTTTTTTTTTTTTTTTTTTGAGACAAAGTCTCATTCTGCTACCTAAGCTGGGGTGCAGTGGCACAATCTCAGCTCACTGCAACCTCCACCTCCTGGGTTCAAGAGATTCTCCTGCCTCAGACTCCTGAGTACCTGGGATTAAAGGCACCTGCCACCATGTCTGGCTAATTTTTGTATTTTTAGTAGAGACAGGGTTTCAACATGTTGGCCAGGCTGATCTCAGACTCCTGACCTCAAGTGATCCACTCACCTTGGTCTCTCAAAGTGCTGAGATTACAGGCATGAGATACTGTGCCCAGCCTATGTCTTTATAACAGAACGATTTATTTTCCTCTGGGTAAATACTCAGTAATGGTATTGCTGCATCAAATGGTATTTCTGTCTCTAGGTTTTGAGGAACGGCCACACTGTCTTCTGCAATGGCTGAACTAATTTGCACTCCCACCAACCGTGTAAAAGTTTTCCATTTTCTCCACCACTTCACAAGCATCTATTTTTTTTTTTTTGACTTTTTAATAATAGCTGTTCTGACTGGTGTGAGATAGTATATCATTGCGGGTTTTTTTGTTTGTTGGTTTTTTGTTTTTGACAGAGTCACACTCTTGTCACCCAGGCTGGAGTGCAGTGGCATGATCTCAGCTCACTGCAACCTCTGCCTCCCAGGTTCAAGCAATTCTGCCTCAGCCTCTCGAGTAGCTGGGATTACAGGTGCCTGCCACCAAATCCGGCTAATTTTTGTATTTTTTGTAGAGATGGGGTTTCACCATGTTGGCCAGACTGGTCTCAAACTCCTGACCTCAGGTGATCCACCCACCTTGGCCTCCCAAAGTGCTGGAATTTCAGGTGTGATCCACCGTGCCCAGCCTCATTGTAGTTTGATTTGCATTTCTCTAATGACAAGTGATGTCGAACTTTTTTTCATGATTGTTGAGGGCATGTGTCTTCTTTTGAGAAGTGTCTGTTCATGTCTTTGCCCCCTTTTTAAGGGGGTTGTTTGTTTTTTGCTTGTAGATGTTGCTTATAGATACTGGATATCAGAACTTAGTCTAATGCATAGATTGCAAAAATTTTCTCTCATACTATAGGCTGTCTGTTTACTCTGATAATTTCTTTTGCTGTGCAGAAACTCTTTAGTTTAATGAGGTTCCACTTGTCAATTTTTGCTTTTGTTGCAATTTCTTTTGGGGTCTTCATTAAAAAAAAAGTTTGCCTGTGCCTGTGTCCTGAAATGTGTTGCCTAGGTTGTATCCAGGATGTTTTATAGTTTTGGGTTTTACATTTAAATCTTTAATCCATCTTGAGTTCTTTTAGTATGTGGTGTAAGGAAGGGGTCCAGTTTCAATTTTCTGCATATTGCTAGCGAGTTCTCTCAGCATCATTTATTGAACAGGGAATCCTTTCCCCATTGCTTGTTTTAGCCAGGTTTTCTATAGATCAGATGGTTGTAGGTGTACTGTCTTATTTCTGGGTTCTTTATTCTGTTCCTTTGGTCTATGTGTCTGTGCCTTTACTAGTACCATGGTGTTTTGGCTACTGTAGCCTTTTAGTGCAGTTTGAAGGCAGGTAGTGTGATGCTTCCTTTTTGTTTAGGTTTGTCTTGGCAATGTGGGCTCTTTTTTAGTTCCATATGAATTTTAAAATTCTAGTTCTGCGAAGAGTGTCAATGATAGTTTAATGGGAATAGCATTAAATCTACGAATTGCTTTGGGAAGTATGGCCATTTTTACAATATTGAGATAATCATGTGGATTTTGTCTTTAGTTCTGTTTATGTGATGAATCACATTTAATGATTTGAGTATGTTGAACCAACCTTGCATCCCAGGGATGTAGCCTACTTGATCGTGATGGATAAGCTTTGTGATGTGCTGCTGTTGATAAAGACAAGTCCAATTAAACCTCTTTTTCTTCCCAGTCTTGGGTGTGTCTTTATCAACAGCATGTAAATGGACTAATACAGTAAATTGGTATCAGTAGAGTGGAGCATTGCTGAAGAAATACCCGAAAATATGAAAGCGACTTTGGAACTGGATAACAGGCAGAGGTTGGAACAGTTTGGAGGACTCAGAAGACAGCAAAATGTGGGAAACTTTGGAACTTCCTAGAGGCTTGTTGAATGGCTTTGTCAAAAATACTGATAATGGTATGGACAATTAAATCCAGGCTGAAGTGGTTTCAGATGGAGATGAATAACTTGCTGGGAACTGGAGCAAAGGTGACTCTTGTTATGTTTTAGCAGAGAGACTGGTGGCATTTTGCCCCTGCCCTAGAGATTTATGGAAATTTGAACTTGAGAGAGATGATTTAGGGTATCTGGAAGAAGAAATCTCTAAGCAGAAAAGCATTCAAGAGATGACTTCGGTGCTGTTAAAAGTATTCCATGTTAAAAGGGAAACAGCATAAACGTTTGGAAAATTTGCAGCCTGACAATGCAGTAGAAAAGAAAAACCCATTTTTTTGAGGAGAAATTCAAGCTGGCCTCAGAAATTTGCATTAGTAACAAGGAGTCAAATGTTAATCCCCAAGTTAATGGAGAAAATGTCTCCAGGGCATGTCATAGGTCTTCATGGCAGACCCTCCCATTACAGACCTGGAAACCTAAGAGGAAAAAATGGTTTTGTGGGCCAGGCTCAGGGTCCCCATGCTGGGTGCAGCCTAGGGACTTGGTGCCCTGCATCCCAGACATTCCAGCCATTGCTAAAAGGGGCCAAGGTACAGCTTGGTCCATGGTTTCAGAGTGTGCAAACCCCAAACCTTGGCAATTTCCATGTGGTGTTGAGCCTGCCAGTGCACAGAAGTCAAGAACTGAGGCACCTAGATTTCAGAAGATGTATGGGAATGCCTAGATGCTCAGGCAAAAGTTTGTTGCAGGGGTGGGGCCCTCATGGGGAACTTCTCATGGAGAACTTCTGCTAAGCAGTGTGGAAGGGAAATGTGGGGTTGGAGCCCCCACGCAGAGTCCTTTCTGGGGCACTGCCTAGTGGAGCTGTGAGAAGCGGGCCCCTGTCCTCCAGACTCCAGAATGGTAGAGCCACTAAAAGCTTATACCATGTGCCTGGAAAAGTCTCAGACACTCAACGCCAGCCTGTGAAAGCAGCCACAAGGGGTGCTATACTCTGCAAAGTCACAGGGACAGAGCTGACCAAGACTATGGGAACCTAGTTCTTGTTATCAGTGTGACTTGGATGTGAGACATGGAGTCAAAGGAGATCATTTTGGAGCTTTAAAATTCGACCACCCTGCTGGGTTTTGGACTTGCATGGACCCTGTAAGCCCTTTGTTTGGGCCAATTTCTCCCATTTGAAAAGGTTACATTTACACAGTACCTGCACGTCCATCGTATCTAGGAAATAACTAGCTTGCTTTTCATTTTACAGGCTCGTAGGCAGAGGGGACTTGCCTTGTCTCAGATAAGACTTCAGACTGTGGACTTTTGGGTAAATGCTGAAATGAGTTAAGACTTTGGGGGTCTGTTGGGAAAGGCATGATTGGTTTTGAAATGTGAGGACATGAGATTTGTGAGGGGCCGGGGTGGAATGATATGGTTTGGCTCTGTGTCCCCACCCAAATTTCAACTTGAATTGTACTCCCATAATTCTCATGTGTTGTGGGAGGGACCCAGCGGGAAATAATTTGAATCATGGTGGCAGTTTCCCCCATACTGTTCTCATGGTAGTGAACAAGCCTCATGAGATTTGATGTTTTTTTCCAGGGATTTCTGCTTTTTCATCTTCCTCATTTTCTCTTGGTATCACCATGTCATAAGTGCCTTTTGCCTCCTACTATTATTCGGAGGCTTCCCTAGTCTCTGTGGAACTGTAAGTTCAATCAAACCTCTTTTTCTTCCCAGTCTTGCGTATGTCTTTATCAGCAGCATCAAAAAGGACTAATATACTGTTGTTATGTGTATATTTGATCCTGTCATCATGATGCTAGCTGGTTATTGTGCAGGCTTGTTTATGTGGTTGCTTCATAGTGTCACTGGTTTGTGTACTTCAGTGTGTTTTTGTAGCGGCTGGTAATGGTTTTTACTTTCTATATTTAGTGCTTCTTTCAGAAGCTGTTGTAAGGGCGTGTCTAGTGGTAATGAATTCCTCAGCATTTGCTTGTCTGAAAAGGATCTTATTTCTTCTTCGCTTATGAAGCTTTGTTTATGAAACTTGGCTTGGAATTTCTTTTCTTTAAAAATGTTGAATATTGGCTCCAAATCTATTCTGGCTTACAGAGTTTCTGCTGAGAGGTCTGCTGTTAGTCTGATATACTGCCCTTTGTGGGTGATCTGGCCTTTCTCTCTGGCTGCCTTTAATATTTTTTTTGTTTTGATCTTGGAGAATCTGATTATTATGTGTCTTTGGGTTGATCTTCTCATGGAGTATCTTACTGGGGTTATCTGCATTTCCTGAATGTGAATCTTGGCCTCTCTAGCTAAGTTGCAAAAGTTCTATATGATATCCTGAAATATGTTTTCCAAATTGGTTTTATTCTCCCCATTTCTTTTGGGCAACCAATAAGTCATAGATTCGGTCTGTTTACATAATCCTATATTTCTGTGAGCTTCTGTTATTTCCTTTTTTTTTTTTTTTTCCTCTACTCTTGTCTGCCTGTCTTATTTCAGAAAGACAGTCTTCAAGTTCTGAGATTCTTTTCTCTGCTTGGTCTATTCTGCTATTAATACTTGTGATTGTATTGTGAAGTTCTTGTAGTGTTTCTCTCAGCTCTATCGGGTTGGTTATGTTCTTCTCTACACTGGCTATTTTGACTGTCAGCTCTCTCATTGTTTTATCATGATTTTTAGCTTCCTTACATTGGGTTATAATGTGTTCCTTTAGCTGAGCAAAGTTCATTTTTATCCACATTCTGAAACCTAATTCTGTCATTTCAGCCATCTCAGCCTCAGCCCGTTTCGATCCCTTGCTGACGACGTGTTGTGGTCATTTGGAGGAAAGAAGGCACTCTGGCTTTTCGAGTTTTCAGTGTTTTTGCTCTTTTTCTCATCTTTGTGGACTTACCTACTTTCAGTCTTTGAGGTTACTGATGTTTGGATGGGGTTTTATTTCTTTTTGTTTGCTTGTTTGTTTTTCTTTCAACAGTATGGCCACTTTTCTGTAGGGCTTGCTTTTGGTTTGCTGGGGGTCCAATCCAGACCCCTCACCTCAGGTTTTTCAGTACCTGGAAGTATCACCAGTGAAGGCTGCAAAACAGCCCAGATGGCAGCTTTCTCTGGGAGCTGTGTCCCAGGCAGGCACAGACCTGTGGCCACCCAAACGCACCTAGAGGAGGTGGCTGGAGACCCCGGTTGGGAGGTCTCACCCAGACAGCAGGAACAGGATCAGGGACCGGCTTAGAAAAGCAGTCTGGCTGATTTTGGTCGAGCAGCTGTGCTTGTCGGGAGATCCCTTCAGTCCCTGCCTTTCCAAAGCAGCTCAGGCTGGAATGGCTAAGACACTCAAACAGCACAGGTGGCAGCTCGCTCACCACCAAGGCACTCTGTCCCAGGGAGAAATTAGAACTCTGTCAGCTGTAGAACATGAGCAGGGGTGGCCAGAGGCCCCAGCTGAATCCCTCCCAGCGAAGAGAAATGGATCCAGGTGTCCCTTATAAAGAAGCAGTCTGGCCGCGCCTCGGCAAAGGGGCGGCAAGGTGCTCAGTCTGCTTAGACTCTCCAAAGCCAAGACCGGAACAGCTGAGGAACCCAAATAGCAAAGGTTGAGGCCCAGCCCTCCCCTCGGGCAGTTTGTCTCAAGGAGAAATCAGAACTCTGTCCACAGAACGCCGGTGCGGGTGGCTGGAGGCCCTCCCTGGGAGGTTCCGCTGGGTGAGAAAAATGGATCCCGGTCCCACTTAAAGCCGTCTGGCCATGTTTTGATAAAGGAGCTGTGGTGTGCTGGGGGATGCCTTCCTTATCCAGTCCATTTGAACTCTGCAAAGCCTGCACGCTGGAACGGCTGAGTCATCTGAACAGTAAAGATGGCAAGCCAGCCTCTGTCTCCAGAAGCTCCATCTCCTCTCAGGTAGGCACACACTGTGGCCGGCGGCTGGCTGGTATTCCAAGTCAGTCAGTTTTATCTTGTGAGGTGCCATGGAAGTGGGGCCCGCAGACCAGCACTGCTCGGCTGCCTGGATTCAGCGCGCTTTCTAGGGGTGTGTGCAGACCTGCCTTGCCTGAGTTGCAGTCACTTTTGCTCGGTATCCCCAGGCCAGAGTATGGAAAGCTCCTGGGTCTCTGGGTGCCTGAGGACCTGCTCTGCTGAGACTCCACAGAGCTGTGTGTGTCAGACCCAAGGCCAGTGTGGAGTGGGTTCACAAGGGTTTCTCCTAAATCAGAGGGCTTCAAAGATCCCTGGAAGAAGGCTGGTTTCTTAGGGTCGCACATTCATTCACGGCTTCTCTTGGCTGAGGGTGGGGATCCCTTGGCTTCATGTCCTCCCAGGTGAGCTGTGACCCTGCCATGCTTTTCTTCATTCTCCGTGGGTCCAGCTGTTTCCCTGAGCAGTCCCAATGCGACTACCTGGATATTTCAGTTAAAGGTGCTGTATTTACTCACCCCCTTTGTTTCTCTCTGTTAGTGCCATGCATTGTAGCTGTTTCTTTCTTTCCTTCTTTCTTCCCTTCCTTCCTCCCTCCCTTCCTCTCTTTCTCTCTCTCTCTTTTTTTTTTTTTTTTGCAACCGAGTCTCACCCTGTTGCCTAGGCTGGAGTGCAGTGGCGGATCTCGGCTCACTGCAACCTCCGCCTCCTGTGTTCTAAGCCATTCTCCTGCCTCAACCTCCCAAGTAGCTGGGGCTACAGGCACCCGCCACCAAGCCTAGCTAATTTTTTGTATTTTTAGCAGATACAGGGTTTCACCGTGATAGCCAGGATGGCGCGATCTCCTGACCACGTGATGCGCCCGCCTTGGCCTCCCAAAGTGCTGGGATTACAGGCCTGAGCCACGGCGCCTGGTTGTAACTGTTTTTAATCAGTCATCTTGGCCAAAAACCTAGTGATTGTATTTTTCAGTTTCAAAATTTCCATTTGATTCTTTTATATCTTCTATACCTTGCTGAAACTTTTTTTTTTTTCATCTATCTACTTCATTTATATCTTTTCTTTTTATTCCAAATGTATTAGGTCATTCTTGTTATAAAGAAATACCCGAGACTGGGTAATTTACGAAGGAAAGAGATTTAATTGGCTCACGGTTCTGCAAGCTTTATAGGAAGTATGATGCTGACATCTCAGCTTTTGGGAAAGCCTCTGGAAATGTACAATCATGGCAGAAGCTGAGGAGGAGCAGGCAGGTCATGTTGCTAATGCAGGAGTGAGGTGAGGGAGGTGGAATTACTACTTTAAACGACCAGATTTTACAAGCACTCACTCACTATCATGAGGACAGTACCAAGAAAATGGTGCTAAACTATTCATGGGAAATTCACCCACATGATCTGATCACCTCCCACCAGGCCCCATCTCCAACACTGGGGATTACAGTACATGAGATTTGGATGAGGACAGGTATCCAAACCGTATCATTGAGCATGTTTATAATTCTTATTGAAGTATTTTTATAATAATGGCTGCTTTAAAATATGTCAGATAACTCTAACCTTTCTATCATCTTAGTATTGTCATCTAATTGTCTTTTTCCATTCAGTTTGAGATCTTCCTGTTTTTTGAAATGACTGTCAATTTTCATCATTTTCGTTATTTTATGACTCTAAGAATCTTTTTTTTTTTTTTTTTTGAGACGGAGTCTTGCTCTGTCGCCCAGGCTGGAGTGCAGTGGCCGGGTCTCGGCTCACTGCAAGCTCCGCCTCCCGGGTTCACGCCATTCTCCTGCCTCAGCCTCCGGAGTAGCTGGGACTACAGGCGCCCGCCACCTCGCCCGGCTAGTTTTTTGTATTTTTAGTAGAGATGGGGTTTCACCACGTTAGCCAGGATGGTCTCGATCTCCTGACCTTGTGATCCGCCCGTCTCGGCCTCCCAAAGTGCTGGGATTACAGGCTTGAGCCACCGCGCCCGGCCTGACTCTAAGAATCTTATGTAAACCTTCTCTCTTAACTGACTTATTCCAATACTACTCTGGCAGAAAAGGGGAGGTTGTCTTCGCCTCATGCCTGCCAGGTGCAATTAAAACCGATTCTCTACTTGACCCGCACGGCATCAAAGGGAAGAGAGCTCCTTGTTACTACTGTGTGTGTGTAGGAGTTTCAGCTCCACACCAGGCCTCCACTGATACCTCCTGGCTGGGAGAAATCGGAATATGTCATTACTCTTCCCATCCTGCTTTCCACTGGCACCATGGGTAGAGGGAGTAGCTTTGCTACTGCTGGACTGTAGCAAAATTCTACCACTCGATTAGACCTCCTCTGATATCAGCCAGTGGAGATGGTGGAGGGACATCTTATTATGGCCAGATAGGGGTGGAAGTTCAGGTTTTCTGTGTTCTCCACTGACACATTCAGGAAAGAGGAAGGGGACTTTGTTACTAACTGGCAGGAATAACATTCCAGCTCCCTATATGGCCTTCTCTGACACCACCCTGGGTGGGAGGAGTGGGGACACCTGATAACGGTGGAAATGTAGACTCTCCAGGCAGCTTTGTTGGCATGGGTGGGGGCGTGGATACAGTTTGCTTGTTTATTTTTGTCTGATTTTTCCTCTCACATTTGGCTGGAGTAGACAGTTATGGTCTAAAATTTTTCTGTCTTGCTAGGCTGACAGGTTTCAGGTCCTTTGGCTAGAGAGAGAAGACTTTTTTTTTTTTTCTTGTCTGTACCTTTTGGCATTTCCAAGTTCCTGATACCAACTCTGAACTACATGAGCCAAAAGTAAACTCAGAATTCCTCACTGGGTCATAGCTTGGGTGCCAAAGTCCCCAGTTTGTGTCCTTTCTTTACTTTCTGAGTCTTTTTTTTTTTTTTTCCTGTAATAAGCAGGAGGAACAGGGAAAAGACTAAAAAGATAAAGAAAAAGAGAAGAATAAAAATATGGCTGGAGGTTTTATGTTAATAATTGTGATACTAAAATTAATGGCCCCTAAAATAGAAGAAACACCTGCTAAGTGGAGCGAGAAGATGGTCAGGTCCACAGAGGCTCCTCCACGTGCTAGGTTTTCTGCTAAAGGGGGATAAACTGTTCAGCTGGTTCCAGCGCCGGCTTCTTTTGAGGATGCAAGTAGGAGTAGAAAAGATGGGGGAAGAAGTCAGAAGGCTCATATTATTTATCCGGGGGAATGCCATATCAGGTGCACCAATTATCAGAGGAACTCGCCAGTTGCCGAAACCCCCAATCACGATTGATATTACCGTAAAGAAAATTATAACGAATGCGTGGGTGGTAACAATAACATTGTAGATCTGATCATCGCCTAGCAGAGTTCCTGGTTGGCCTAATTCTGCTTGAATTAGAAGGCTTAAGGCGGTGCCTATTAACCCCGCTCATGCACTGAATAGCAGGTGTAGTGTTCCTATATCTTTGTGGTTAGTTGAAAACAATTAACGATTGATGAACATAAGTGGGGACAAAAAGGTAAAATGGCTGAGTAAGCATTAGACTGTAAATCTGAAGACAGAGGTCAAGGCCTCTTTTTACCAGCCCTGAGGTGATTTCTCAGGTTGAGTTGCAAATTTAAAGGAGCAGCTTCAATCCTGCTGGGGCTTCTCCTGCCTTTCTCCCCCAACAGCAGGAGAAATAGATTGAAGCCAGTTGATTAGGGTGTTTAGCTGTTAACTAAATTTTCGTGGGTTTGAATTCCACCAATCTAGCAAGGGCTTAGCTTAATTAAAATGGTTGATTTGCATTCAATTGATGCAGAATAGAGTCTTGCAGTCCTTAGATCTGCTACAGAAATTAAGTGTCACTTACTTACTAAGGGCTTTGAAGGTCCTCGGTCTTATTTAACCTAAATTTCTAAGTAATGGTTAGTATTAATGGAGAGATGGGTAAGAGGAGGGTAGAAGAGATGACAAGTCGGGGGAAGAGTAGTATAGGTTTTGTGTTTTCGAATTGTCATTTTATTTTCATATTATTAGATGTGGGGAATAGTGTGCCTGAGATGGAATACATTAGGCTTATGTAAAAGTACAAGTTGAGTAGGGTTATGATAGCTACAATGGTTGGCGTAATAAGGCTATTGTTTTTTGTAAATTCTTGGATGATGATTCATTTAGGCAGGAACCCTGTTAATGGGGGTAAAACTCCTAGGGATAGTAGAATTAGTGGAATTATAGGTGTCAACCATTCTAATTTATTTCAGGCATGAGATAGTGACAGGGTTGTAGTGCTTATACTCAGGTTGAGTGCTAGAAATGCAGTTGTTGTTAAGATGAGGTAAATAATCAGGTTTAGAATGGTAATGTTTGGGATATAGATTAGTACTGCTATTATTCAACCTGTGTGAGTGAGGAGTAGGCTAGGATTTTACACAATTCTATTTGGTTAAGTCCTCCTCAAATGCCCACTATAATGGATAGGATTGTGATAAATAGGAGTATGTTTGTGTTGATGGGAAAATTTGAAACATAATTGAGATAGGGGCTAGTTTTTGTCATGTGAGAAGAAGTATACCAGATGTTAGAGAGATTCCTTGGGTTACCTCTGGGACTCAGAAGTGAGAGGGGGCTCTTCCTAGTTTTATTATTAGGGCTACGATTATTATTAAGGATGAAAATTGATTAATGGTGTTTATTGTTCATTGTCTGGAGGACAGGCTTTTGGAAAGGCTATCATCAGAATTATGGATGCGGTTGCTTGTGTAAGGAAATATTTAGTGGTTACTTCTGCAGAGCAGGGATTTATTTTTTAAATTAAGATTGGGATAAGGGCTAGTCTGTTTATTTCTAGGCCTGTTCAGATGAGAAATCAGTGTGAGCCTAGCATTATGATAAGAGTTCCTGTGAAAATAGTAAGGGTGATAATAAGTTGAGCTAAGGGATGAATTAGTATGGGAAGGGTGTAACCAACATTTTTGGGGTATGGGCCTGATAGCTTATTTAGGTGACCTTACTCTAGGAGGTGGTGTAATAGGTAGCATGGAGAATTTTGGATTCTTAGGGTTAAGTTCAATTCCTTTAGTTCTAGAAATAAGAGGATTTTAACCTCTATTATTTACTCTATCACAGTAATTCTTTTGTCAGACATATTTCTTATGTTTGGGTTGGGGTGCTGGAAATTAGGACAGGCATTGAGATATATGCAGAATGCTAGTGTAAGTGGTAGGAAGTTTTTTCATAGAAGGTGTATGAGTTGGTTGTAGCAGAATCGAGGGTATGTCATGCAAATTTATAAAAATAGGGTGGTTAAAAGAAGGGTTTTGTTAATGAAATTTGTGGTATAGAGTTCTGGTGTGTAATGTTCCTAGGAAAACAATAGAGGTTAGGGCATTTATTATGATAATATTCATGTATTCTGTTATAAAGAAGAGGGCGAATGAGCCTGCAGCATATTCGATGTTGAAGCCTGAGACTAACTCTGACTATCCTTCTGCTAGATCAAAAGGGGCTCGGTTAGTTTCTGCTAGTGTGGAGATAAATCATATTATGGCTAGGGGCCATCATGGTAGGAGCAGTCACAGGAATTCTTGCGTTATGATGAGTGTATGGTAAGTTAAATGAGCCACTTCTCAGTAGGACTGATAGCAGGATAATGGTTACGGTGACCTCATATGAAGTTGTCTGGGTCATAGCTTATAATGGACAGATTAGTGCATGTTTTGAATTAGATGCTCATCTTGATTACAGAATAGATGGTCAGGCTTAATGTGGCTAGTATAAAAAGGAAGCTTATATTAAAATTAACTAGAGGATCTGGTATAGAGAGGGGAGTTCCTAAGAGGAGAGTGATAGAAAGGGAAAGGATTGGAGCAGTAATATAATGGTAATAGTACTTGTTGAGGGCTGTAAGGGTTCTTTGGTGAAAAGTTTTATTGCATCACCGAATGGTTGAAGCATCCCATAGGGATCTACAACGTTCAGCCTTTGCGTAGTTGTATATAGCCTAAAATTTTGCATTCGGTGAGTGTAAAGAATGCTATAGCGAGAAGAGTGGGGATAATGAGTAGGAGAAGGTTAATTATAGGCCTGTTGTTAAGAAGAGGAGTCGAACCTCTGATTATAAAGTTTTAAGATTTATGCAATTGTGGGGCTCTGCCATCTTAACAAACCCTGGTCTTGAATAGTGTGTGTGATGATTTGTTAGAATGAGATAGCATCATCTATGGAGTGAGGGCACTTTATGAAGTGGGCCTATGTCTTTTGTCCTTTCGTACTAAGAGAAATGTTAAATAGATAGAAACTGGCCTGGATTACTCTGGTCTGAACTCAGATCACGTAGGACTTTAATTGTTGAACAAACAAACCCTTAATAGTGGCTACACCGTTTGGATGTCCTGATCCAACATCGAGATCGTAAACCCTATTGTCGATATGAACTCTAGAATAGGATTGTGCTGTTATCCCTAGAGTAACTTATTCTGTTGATCGAATCATTGGGTCAGTGTGTTTTAACTCGCTTAGGCTAGTGCAGTCTTAGTTTAGGTTGTTTGGAGGTTGAATTATGCTCCGAGGTCACCCCAACCAAAATTTGTAATGCAAGAATGGTAGTCTAGGGCCTGTAGGCTTGTTTGAGTTTTTATTTGCATTAATGAATTAAAGCTCCATAGGGTCTTCTCCTTTTATTTGTTTATAGCTGCCTCTTCACGGATAGGTCAATTTCACTGATTAAAAGTAAGACAGCTGAACCCTCGTGTAGCCATTCATACAAGTCCCTATTTAGAGAACAAGTGATTATGCTACCTTTTCACTCTCAGGATACTGTGGCCATTGAACATAAGTCACTGGGCAGGCAGTGCCTCTAATACTGGTAATGCTAGAGGTGATGTTTTTGGTAAACAGGCGGGGTATGATTTGCCAAATTCTTTTTACTTTTTGTAATATTTCCTTAGAGCATACCTGTGTTGGGTTAATAGTGTAAATAATAGGGTGCTTATTATATCATTTATTAATATTAGGCTGTTAACTGTCAGTGGGTTATTCCAGTCTGCTGTGAGCTTATGCAATGGAGAATGTCTTCATGTTACTTATACTAACATTATTGCTTCTGTTAAGTAATAGATTAGTCCAATGTGATGTTAGGAGTTCAGTAGAGCGATTAGAATTTAAGTTGGATGTTGAGCTTGAACTCTTTCTTAATTAGTGGTGGCTTTTGGGCCAACTATGGTGGTAATATTTTTTACTTTCTGTAGGAAGGTTGTTTCCTAGTGTCTCAAGAGCTGTCCCTCTTTAGAGTAACAGTTACGCTTACAAGGAGATTAAGTAATTCTGTGGGTAAGTTTAAAGTTGAACTAATATTCTATCTTGGATAACCAGCTATCACCAGGCTCAGTAGGCTTGTCCCTGCTACTCATGAATCTTCCCACTATTTTGTCACATAAGTGAGTGTACTCTTTCAGCTCTTCTTGGGTAGCTCGTCTGGTTGCAGGGGACTTGTCCATAGTTCTGTGTAAAGTTATTTCTGTTTAATACATTATGCAGAAGGTATAGGACTTGTCTTTGCTTTTTAGTGCTTGATACAGTTCTTTCATCTTTCCCTTACGGTACTATGTCTACTGCGCGAGGATAAAAATTTATATCACCTATACTTTTGTCTAAGGTAAATGGTTTAAGATATTTTGATAATATTTTTAGGGTTTGGGACTAGAGTTGGTTCAAATTGATCAGGTCATGTTGAAATATTCCAGGTGTAAGCCGGATGCTTTGGGTTAAGCTACATTTTGGTTTGTCCAATTGCACTTTCCAGTACGCTTACCACGTTACAACTTATCTCTTCTGTATGCATGTAGAAAGTTATTAGTAATAGTGATTTCTAGAGTAATATTTGAGGAGGGTGATGGGAGGTGTGTGCGTGCTTCACAGCCTTATTTATCCAAGCGCTCTGCTTTTGGTTTATGGCTAAATCCTCCTTGAGCCCTTAGATTTCATAAGGGTTGTCATGAGATTTTCTGGACATAGAAAATGTAGGCCATTTTTTGCCACCTCATGGGCTACACTTTGACCTATGGTTTTTATGTGGGTACTTGTGCTTACTCTATAGCCTTTTAAGGGTTCGCTGAAGATAGCGGTATAAGGCTGGGGGCAACAGGTGGTGAGGTGTATTGGGGTTTATCAATTATAGAACAGGCTCCTCTAGAGGGATATAAAGCACCGCCAAGTTCTTTGAGTTTTAAGCTGCTGTAGTACTCTGGCAAATGGTTTTGTTAATGTAACTATTAGAGTTTAGGGCTAAGCATAGTGGGGTATCTAATCCCAGTTTGTGTCTTTGCTATTGTATCTTCAGGATATTAAAGCCACTTTCGTAGTATATTTTATTTCAGCTGGAGTTTTTTATAACTTATATGAGGTTTGGCTTTATTGAAGGTAGACCTTAAACACTCTTTATGCCGAGTTCTATTAGCTCGGGTTAATCGTATGGCTGTGGTGGCTGGCATGAAATGAATCCACCCTTAACGTTAGTATCACTTAGTCAAACTTTGATTTATAACTAAAGATTTATCAGTGCTCTTTCCGGTAGGGGTGTGGTTAAGCGAAGTGTTTTGAACTGCATTCGTGCGTGCTTGATACCTGCGTCTTTTGATCTGGTGATCTAGAGGGGATTTTCACCAGGGTGGGGATGCTCGCAGGTGTAATCTTACTGAGAGCTAATAAAAAGGCCAGGACAAAACCTATCTGTTCATGTGGCTGTGTGGACACATCGAGATATTTTCAGTGTCTTGCTTTGAATAATTAAGCTCCATTAACTTTATAAATACTTAGTGGAAAAGTTAAAATATGAGAAAGAAAGAAGTGTAAATATTTGTTTACAGTTCCGGAAATTCGAGGTCTTTAGAGTTGAATTGGCAGAGGTTTGGCTGGGAGGATTGGTCATAATTAGAGTATGGTTAATTTAGTGTGTGATATAATGGGGCAGGGCTTTCAGAGTAATATGCTCAAGGTGTATTAGTATTAGGATGGAAATTTAGTTATTATGTTTATTATACAAAGTGGAGGATTACTTTGGTAGGAGGGTCTTAAGATTTTTAGAAAAATTACATAAATCGAGGGGTAGCTGTTGGAGTGTTTGTGGTTAAAAGACTAGGTTGCATTTCAGTCTCTTGTTTTTGGGGTTTGGCAAGGATACAGTTTACTTAGGTCGATGGTAAAGTCACAGGAGGAGGAGGGTTGCGGATTTAATCAAAAATAGTTCTTGAAAGTGCGTGAGGATAGTGCGTGAGGGTATGTGCGTGAGCGTGCATGAGTGTCTATTGACTAATTGTTACATCTTTCAAGCAAGAATTAATTATGGTTATTATGTCATAATAACCATAATAACCTTAAGGTTATTATGTCAGCCTGGAATGTTTCATGGAAGTTCAGCTTCTACAATTAGTTTGTTAGGAATCAAATCTGAGTTCATCTTCAGTGGATTTGGCAGGGACCAGGGCTTCCGCGATGGTGAGTAATAGCATCCCCCAAAGTTAAAAATACCAAATTCATGGCAGTCTTCCCGTGACTGGTTAATAGGGTGGCAGTCACTAGTCCACTGAGATGACTTATTTAAGGGGAAAGTGTGGGCGATCTTGGTATTATGGCCCTGAAGTAAGAAGCAGATGTCAGGTATAGTTTCAGTATAGTCACCCCCAAATGTTGTGGGCCTGGAGCAAGGAGGGTAGCACTCCTGAGCGGGGTGATGATTTCTGGGAGGTTGGTTGACTAAGAGACCAAAAATTGGTAGGTAGACCAAACATTGGTAGACCAAAAATTGATATTAACATGGACAAGGGATGTCCGGACTAAAATTTGCTGTGTTCGATGAATGTAATATCAAGGATATATAGTAGGGATCAATATCTGTGGGGATCAGATTTGATTGTACAGCCAATAATAGTAAATGTGTAGCAGTTGATTAAGACATTAATACATGCTTATATACATGTGGACTGCATTCATAATGTGTTGTTATGAATATATGTACTATGTACGGATAAGCAATAATAGTACTATAAGAAAAGCCCTCACCATGATTTTTTGAAACCACTTTCATTCTATTTGTTTTACTTTTATCCTTTGTTTAAATTGTTGTTCCATAGAAGGACATGTTCTTTATATTTGTTCAGTGCTAGATGACCCATTATCCTGGCATCCTTATATATCAATCTGATATGGGTAACTTATGTGATAATACACATAAGCCTTAATTGTATCTTACGGTAATTAATAGAAGATGTAAATCCCGAGGAATAAAAAAACCTAACCAGCACAATTAGCTCTTTACTTAGGATGCTAGCTAATTTGTCAACTGAATCAGAGTTCAGACTTCTTTCTGCTTCATCATAGAGTATGACCACCTATAGTGAATAAATGTCGCATCACTTTTTTTCTTTTCATTATTAATAACCATTGAAATTAACCAGTATTTCCACACCCATCACCACACTTCAAAATAAATTGAAAGAAAACATAAAATATATCTATAGTTCATGAACTGGCTTATATTTAAAGAAAATACTTATGCTTGCTAGCACTTCAGTTTAAATATTTAATTAAAAATTCAACTTGTTCTACTGTATACACGTCTACATTTTATGTCTTATTTGGAATGCTGTGATAGCATATATTATTGTATGCAAATATTTACTCTCTCTCTCCTCCCATAAGAGGTATATCTTTTCTTCCCTCAACAATGTTGGACTTAGCCATGCAACTTGCATTGCCTAAGGGGATGTGAATGGATCTAACATAGCCTATATCTAAGCAGAAGACTTAAGATTTTGTGGTGCGGACTGATCTCTCTTGGTCCTCTCCTCTGTCCCAAGAAAGTGCATGTCTCACACTGAGAATATCCTTTTAGCCTGGGTCCCTGAAAAAGACACATAAAGTCATGCTGAACAGAGCTACAGCAGCATGTGTGCATGTATAAAACATGGATGAGGATTGAATGTTATTCTAAGTCATCAAGATTTCAGAGTTGTTTGATATGTGGCAGGACTAACCAATGCATCATCTAATATGTATAGCCTTTCAAACATATATGAGGAAAAGATGGTTTCTTTCCTTGATTTTAGAGTAATTAATTACATCCTTGAAACTATGTTTTGCTTTATTGTGGGATAAAGATGTTCTAAGTCTATTTTTAGCCTCTATTATTTTTCACCAGGATGCAGAATCCACAACCCCCAAGTATCTCAGCTTCTTTATAGCAAATAGTACTAACAGAAATCAAATATCTGAGCTTTAAATTTGGATATGAGAATTGCTGGTGGGCAAAAGCACTGTCATAGCTGTAAAAACACCAATAGTCATACAGAAAAATTTTACCTTTTAAAGAATAAGATTATATAATTTTTAAAAATTTAAACGAAACTAAAACTTTGTATTTTATTAAATGTAAATCTTTTTTATTTACACTTTTACACTTCGGTTTTTGTAACCCTTCACCCTAATTCTGATTTTTTTTATCTTTTATAAATCATATATATCTTATCTGCTATTTTGTAGTCACTTTATTGACACAGAAGGGTTTTCATATATTTACCAGAGTATATATGGGTTTTGTATTGACTTAGTTCCAGAATTTTTTTTTTCTTTGTGTGATTACTTTATTGTTTTATTGATACTTAAATGTTGAAAAATATTTTCACAGTTACATGTTGGACATCAAACAATGGGGGCTAGATTTCTGCCTCTTGACTATAGGCTAGTCCTGTATAGAAATAATTTATAAGTGATTAGTTCTGAAGATATTTGTTTTTGATTACTCAAACAGAACTAAAATTGAATAGGTAAAAACAAGTTATTGTCACAGAAGCCTCATTTTTAAATATAGAGTTGCGTGAGTAATCTAGGAATAAAGTACTTCATGTAATCTAGCTCAACAGATGACCAGCAGTATTCCAAGCTAGATATTAATATCTAATTGAGAAATCATTGTGAGTACTTACATAATTGGGAATACCTCTTTGATATTTTACAGTATCATGGGCAAATGTCCTTATAAGCACATTTCTACTTGGGATGCATGTTGAATAAGGAAAATATGAGAAACAAAACTCTAATTTTGATTGCTATGTAGCTATTCATTTAAATATGCAAGCTTTGCATGAGTCTTTCTTTTGAACGTATTGGCTAATATATGGGGTAGATTGGAGATAAATTGATATTTTAGTTTGAAAACACTGATGAGAACAAAACTCTTCTTTCCATGTTCAGATATAGGGCATACCTCTTTACACTGTGCTTCACAAAGATCACAGGTTTTACAAATTTAAGGCCTGTGGCAAGCGAATCTATCAGCCCTGTCCTATAGTTTGTGCTCATTTCACATCTTGGTGTCAGCATTGTTTCGTCATAAAATAGTTTTAATTAAGGTGTGTACATTGTTATTTTAGACATAATGCTATTGCATACCATTTAATAGAGCCTAGTATTAACATAACTTGTATATGCACTGGAAACCAAAAAATATCGTGTCACTTGCCCTATTGCAATATTCACTTTATTGTGGTGGTCTGAGATTGAACCTGCAATATCTCTGATGTATGCCTGTCTTTGGGCATAAAACAGCATCCTTCTAAGCCTCCGTTTGCTAAATCATATGATGGGAATAATTATATACATCTCATAAAGTTCTTGTAAGGATTACCTGAAAATACATTTTTTTGTATGAATGAGTTTGTTCTGATTAGATTTTAATTCTCATAACTTTGTGTCCTGTTGACTATTGTTTTGTGAATGAATAACACTGGCCTAGCACATAATTGGTTTTCAATTAATATTATACAACCATTTATTGATTGCTCCTTAAGCATTATCTCTCTTCCCTTAAACTGTTTTTTAATATTAATATCCACCATGGTGAACATTTACAGGAAAATAGTCTCAAATTCTTGGCAACCAAATGACGCAATCACTAACTCACACTTTCTTCAATGTCTTTCCATTGCTACATTGCTTATTAAAGTATGCTGACTTTTGTCATTTTTCGTATCTTTCCAAACACGATTTTAGATGATATATTATTCTTAATCAATTAATCATTAGTGTGTATTCTTTTGGCTCTTTTTTAATTTTTCTAGGATTACTCAAAAGTTTGACAGTAAAATGATTATTATTCAGTACTGTATGTTAGACGGAGACTTTGTATAAGACTTTTGAAAGGAATATCAACAAAGATTATTTATTCATGAAGAGTGTCTGTAATACTACAGTAAATGATAATTTTTGGCATGATAACGAATGACCCACTAGGCACACATGAATATCAACAGTGCAAAATTCATAAAAATGAACATAAATTCAAAATCATATATATGCATATATTAACTGTGTGTTTCTATTAAAAGTTTAATGATGCTCATGTTTTAAAAATGCAAATATAACTATTCTTTATCTGAAATATTTATTAATTTAAAAAAGTATGTGGAGAAACTAAAGAGTGTTTTAACAAGCCTCCAAATGCTCAAGGATGAAAACTATAAACACTATGTCTAGGATAAAAAAAGTGTAGTGTTTACCTTAGGGAGGAAAGGATTGTGAGGTGACTGAATAATTAGCATTAAAGATAGGTTTATTTTGTAAAGGATATGAACATAGTGTTTCTATCTCTAGAAGATAGAACGTGAGAAGATTGACTTCAATTATGAATGCAGAGCTCCCTGAGACTTCTGGCAATAACTTCCAAAGAGAAAGAGACCAAGCAAAGGAGATAAGTTCATTCTCTATAAAATGTGTAAACACATTAAAAAAAAAAAAAGGCTTTACAAATGCTTTAACTTCAGGCTTGCTTAAAAATATAAAGGAGTCAATTCGATCTTTCCAAATCGAAAATACAGAACAATGCATTGAAGCATTTCAGATAACCTCTCGCTCATGTTTATTTCATATATTTTCTGATTTTTTTCAGTCATATCAATATATTTACTACTCTTTAGAGGTATGTGTGAGGGGTGTATGTACATATGAGACAAAAAGATTTTATTAAGAAAATGAAAGGACAAGCCACAGACAGAAAATATTTCCAAAGCATATGTAGGATAAAGTGCTCATTTCTAAAACATATAAAGAACATTAAAACTCAATAATGAGATATCTAAACCAATGAAAAATAAGCAATACAGTTTAATAGAATTACTAAGCCTCAAAATAAAGATATATGATGGCCCAAATATATATATATATATTTACATACTTTCAAAGATACGTAAATGACTAATAAACAGAGAAATAATTATATGCTCTGACAATTCCACTCTTAAGCATTTACCCAAGAGAAATGAAAATATATGTATATAAAAGTTCTTACAAACAACTGTTCATGGCAGCAATGCAAAAGATGCCCCAAATGTAAGCAATGTAAATGTGCGTCCTCTGTTAAATGAATGAACAAAATGTTGTATATCCATATACTAAAAATCATTTAGCAATACAAGGGACTGAACAATGAATAAAAATTATGATATGGATAAATCTCCAAAACATTATACTAAGTCTGAGTTTCTGAATGTTAGTAGTATTGAATTTTGAGGATAAATAATTATTTGTCATGCAGAGGCTGTCTGTACTTTGTCGAGTGTCTAATAACATCCCTGACATCCATCTACTAGATGCTAATAGCACCCATCCCACTTGTGACATCTAGACATGTCGGTAGACATTGTAAAATATTCCCTGGGTGCAAAACTACTCCTAGATGAGAGTCACTACAATAAGCAAAAGACCAACTATCTGACTGTATTTGTAGGAAATGTTCAGACAAGGAAAATCTACAGAGACAGAACATAGATTAGAAGTTTCCTGTGCTTGAGATGGAATAGAGGGCTGACTACCAAAGGGAATAAGCGATTTATTTGAGACGAAGAAAATGTATTAAAACTTAATTATGATGATGAAAGAATTAACACTGAAAATCTACTAAAAGTCATTAACTTGTACACTTAAAACAGGTAGACTTTGTCATGAAAATTATCCATCAATAAGGCTATTAAAATATTAATAACTAAGTATGTTATAACTAATCTTGGGAATTATATATGTCACATATATGTTAACTAAGGAACAACAAAGACAACCACAAATTTCTAAACAACAAGATAAAAATATTACAATAATAAAAATTAAAAGGACATGTAATTACTATAGAGAAAAGGCCAGCAAACTACAGCCCATAGGTCAAATTTAGTTAATGGCCTGTTTTTGTACAGTTCTCAAACTATGAATGAGTTTCTCATTTTTTACAAGTTTAGAAACAACAATAAAAAACAGAAAAAAGGATATGAGACAGAGATCTTTTGTCTGATAGACCTTTTATCAGAGACAAAGCCTAAAATACTTATTTTCTAAAATATTTATAATTTAGGTTTTTGCAGAGAAAGTTTGCTGTCTTCTACAAAAAAGGAACTAATAGAGTACCATATACTTCTCATCATAAACTATATGTTCCAAGAGACAATGGAATGATATTTTTAAAATATTGAGACAATAAAATTATCAGTCAAATATAAAATATCTTTTATAAGTGAAGAGAAAATATATGCTTTTTCAAAGACTGGGGTAACTTGTTTCTAGTGTAACAACCCAACAAAAAGTTTTAGAGAAACTTCAAACAGAAGAAATTTTATGCCAGATAAAAATTTTGATCTGCACAAAGTAGTAAAGCACACCAGAAGTGCAAATATGTATATAAAGTACTTGAAACAAACCTCTTTAACTGATAGTCAACTGTTTTAAGCAAAAAATAATAACGTCTTAAGAGGTTTGTAAAATCTGTGAAATTAAATACTATTGTCAAAATTGCAACTAGGATGAAAGAGGTGAAATGGAGTTGTACTTTTGTACTCTTAATAAATTATATGTAAAATAATAAATTAGTTGATAGACTGTTGTAAGTTAAAATATTATAAGCTCAGGAATAATCACTAGGAAATAAAATAAAAAGGCATAAATAATAAGCCAGCAGAGGACATAAAATGTAATTAGAAATATATCTCATAAACTGAAAATAAATTAAGGAAAAAAGAAGAAATAGACCCACTAAAGAAAAGATGAGACAATTTTAATACATATTTTCAGATCATAGACACCAACCTATTTTTATTAATAATTACATTAATAATAAATAGTGTAAATAAAAATAAAATTCCAAACACCCCCAACTGATTGAACGTACCCACCTTTTGGCCAAGGGGATTCCAAAGTAAACCTGAAAACCTACTCCAGGCCATCATGGGAAGGAAGGAGGGGTCAGACATGCCTCATTATACTATCCTCCCTTTGGAATTCAGGCACGACTGACCAGCACTGACATTAAAACAGAGATCCTAAGAATGCCAAAACAGACTGTTTGTAGCAATAAAATACCAAATTTCAACCTGACGCTAGTATAGCCTTGCATGACAGATAGTAGGTCCTGAAAGAAATCAAAACATTTTACCTCAAAATATATTTGCTGGACATGTTTCGAAATGGCCCTGCAAAGCTGTCTCTTGTGGGGAAAAATCTACATTCGAATAGAGAGTCTTTTCCCCTTTCCTGGTCTTTTCTTAATCCAGGAGAAATTTAAGAGTCTGATACCTTTTTAGGTCTGATAAGAGACATTTACTAGCTATTTTCTCTGAAACCTACTACCTGAAGATTTCATCTGTGTAATAAGAATCTTGGCTTCTGCAGTCCCTTACCTTAACCCAAACATTCCTTTTTATTCATTCCAGGTCTTTAGATAGTAACTTAAGTCTTACACCAATTTCCAGTCAGAAAATCTTTAAATATACCTATGACCTGGAAGCCCCTGCTCCAAGATGCCCTGCCTTTCCAGACCAAATGAATGTATACCTTACGTGTATTTACTGCTCTTTAGAGGTAGTAAATACCTTTGGATCCCTAAAAGTGTAAAACTTTTTCAAAGACTGGGATAACTTGTTATAACTTTTGATCCCTAAAAGTGTAAAAACAAGCCGTAACCCAACCACGCTGGACAAGTGTTCTCAGACCTCTTGAGACTGTGTCTTGGGCCTTGGCCACTCATATTTGGCTTAGAATAGACCTTATAAAATATTTTACAAAGTTTGACTATTTTTCATTGACAATACCTATTTTCTCAATCTAAGAAAGGATATATACCACAAACCTATACTAACATCACATTTAATAATGAAAAAGAATATTTTCTTCCTAATATCAAGGACAAACCAATAATGGCCACTTTACTACTTCGACTAGAATTCCTCACCAGTGAATTAAGGAAAGGAAAATAAATAATAGCAACTATAAAGCATACAGATACATAAATAAGGATATTGTCTTTGTTGTCAGATGCCATAATTGCATATATAGGAAATGCAAAGCAATCTACAAAAATACCACTACACGTAATATGTGAGTTTAGCAAGATCACAGAATACATGGTTAATACACACAAACTCAATTATATTTCTATATTTTTGCAATGGACAATTGGAAATTGAAAGTTTAAAAGCAATAACGAATGTTATAATTGCACTCCTGAGAGAAATTAAATAATATGTCTATTAATGGAGATATGCCGTGTTTAGGAATCAGAAGAATCAGTAATGCTATGGTACCTGTTCTCATCAAATTGATATACAGCTTCAGTGAAATTCAAATCACAATGCCAATTGACTTTAGCATAAAATTATCACTATAATTAAATATGTTATATTGACAAGAAGAGGAATTAAAATGGCCGAAAAGGTTTAACTAAAGAATAACAAAACTTGAATACTTGAACTATTTGATTCCAAGACTGACTATAGGGAAATTTGCATAGGTCAATGAAAACAGAAGAGAATCTAGAAATGGACCCACAATGTATATGGTCTACTGACATTCTTATGAATATTACCATGATATGTCAATGGGAAAAAGTATACTTAGTATTTTTTCAATACCAAAAAAGATGCAGAGCAACAGGACAAAACTTAGCAAACATGTACTTTAACCTTTATCTTATGTACAACAATATCAACTTAAAATGTGGCATATAAATGTAAATCTAAAAAAACTAACGTTATAATATTTCTTGAAGAAAACATGGGGGAAAATTTTTGCAAGTTGGGGATAGACAAATATTTTTAGTAAAAACACAAAAAGCATGAGCCATATAAGAAAAAATAATAAATTGTGTTTTACTGAAGCAAAATCTTATGCTGTTTAAAAATATTAAGAAAATATAAGCAACAAAGTGGAAAAAAAACCCCACCGTGATATATGATACGTATATCTGAAAAACAGCTTTTATTTAGAATATATAAATATTCACAATTAAATTATGAAAAGATACTGGGCTCCCCAAATAGGCAAAAACAATGGAATATTTCACATGGAAGATACAATAATGACCGAAAACCAAATGAAAAAATGTGAAACATCATTAGTTGCACTAAAATGCAACTCAAAACCATTATGAAATTCTACTGCACATCCACTGGAATGGTTATAATCAAGAAGACTGACAATATCAATTGGTGGTAGGGATTAGCAAAACTGTAACACTCATCCATTTCTAGTGAGAATGTAAAATTGCATATAGACATTGAAAAACTAACAGCTTGGGTAAGCGTTAAACATACTTTCTTTTTTTTATTTTTTTATTTTTATTTATTTTTATTTTTTTTATTTTTTTTTTAAATTTATTTATTATTATACTTTAAGTTGTAGGGTACATGTGCATAACGTGCAGGTTTGTTACATATGTATACTTGTGCCATGTTGCTGTGCTGCACCCATCAACTCGTCATTTATATCAGGTATAACTCCCAATGCAATCCCTCCCCCCTCCCCCCTCCCCATGATAGGCCCCGGTGTGTGATGTTCCCCTTCCTGAGTCCGAGTGATCTCATTGTTCAGTTCCCACCTATGAGTGAGAACATGCGGTGTTTGGTTTTCTGTTCTTGTGATAGTTTGCTAAGAATGATGGATTCCAGCTGCATCCAAGTCCCTACAAAGGACTCAAACTCATCCTTTTTTATGGCTGCATAGTATTCCATGGTGTATATGTGCCACATTTTCTTAATCCAGTCTGTCACTGATGGACATTTTGGTTGATTCCAAGTCTTTGCTATTGTGAATAATGCTGCAATAAACATACGTGTGCATGTGTCTTTATAGCAGCATAATTTATAATCCTTTGGGTATATACCCAGTAATGGGATGGCTGGGTCATATGGTACATCAAGCTACCAATGAGTTTCTTCACAGAATTGGAAAAAACTGCTTTAAAGTTCATATGGAACCAAAAAAGAGCCCGCATCTCCAAGACAATCCTAAGTCAAAAGAACAAAGCTGGAGGCATCACGCTACCTGACTTCAAACTGTACTACAAGGCTACAGTAACCAAAACAGCATGGTACTGGTACCAAAACAGACATATAGACCAATGGAACAGAACAGAGTCCTCAGAAATAATACCACACATCTACAGCCATCTGATCTTTGACAAACCTGAGAGAAATAAGAAATGGGGAAAGGATTCCCTATTTAATAAATGGTGCTGGGAAAATTGGCTAGCCATAAGTAGAAAGCTGAAACTGGATCCTTTCCTTACTCCTTATACGAAAATTAATTCAAGATGGATTAGAGACTTAAATGTTAGACCTAATACCATAAAAATCCTAGAGGAAAACCTAGGTAGTACCATTCAGGACATAGGCATGGGCAAAGACTTCATGTCTAAAATACCAAAAGCAACGGCAGCAAAAGCCAAAATTGACAAATGGGATCTCATTAAACTAAAGAGCTTCTGCACAGCCAAAGAAACTACCATCAGAGTGAACAGGCAACCTACAGAATGGGAGAAAATTTTTGCAATCTACTCATCTGACAAAGGGCTAATATCCAGAACCTACAAAGAACTCAAACAAATTTACAAGAAAAAAACAAACAACCCCATCAAAAAGTGGGCAAAGGATATGAACAGACATTTCTCAAAAGAAGACATTCATACAGCCAACAGACACATGAAAAAATGCTCATCATCACTGGCCATCAGAGAAATGCAAATCAAAACCACAATGAGATACCATCTCACACCAGTTAGAATGGCAATCATTAAAAAGTCAGGAAACAACAGGTGCTGGAGAGGATGTGGAGAAATAGGAACGCTTTTACATTGTTGGTGGGATTGTAAACTAGTTCAACCATTATGGAAAACAGTATGGCGATTCCTCAAGGATCTAGAACTAAACATACTTTCATATGACCTTACAACTTCACTTTCATTTGCCCAAGGGAAATTAAAGAAAAAAAATCTATGTTCAAGTAATGACTGTTTATAAGCAACTATTTAAATCCTCTTTATTCATAATAGTCAAAAACTGTCAATAGAAAAATTGATAAACAAAGTGCTTTATGTGTGTATACAGCCAAAGGCTACTCAATAATAAAAAAGAATGAACTGCCAGCACCCACAGAATTTATGAATCTCAAAACAATTCGTTGAGAGAAACCATGCCTCCAAACCCATATATAATCAACGATTCAACCTTGATGTAAGCATAATGCATTAGGAGATATTTTACCAAAGAGAAAAAAACAATGTGAATGACATTTAAAAAATGCATAATTACATTACTGATCGGAAAAATGGAAATTAATCCCACAATAAGATAGCATTTTATACCACGATTGGTTAATAAGCAACACATACACAAGTCAAGAATCCTGGCTATAATAAATGTTGGCAAAAAATATGAAGGACTGAATGTACTTTTCTACTTCTGGTAGATGTATAAATAATTCACCTTTAAAAAGCATTAACTCATAAAGGTGGGCACATTATAAAACACAACTCATCCATTTCTTTGTGTTTGTGTGTACATGTGTGTGTGTTCACTTAAGAAACTTACTGGTTTGCAGGAGGCCTGCACGTGAATGTACAGCATGTCTTGTTCACAATGAAAAAAACAAACCAACATTGATCCCCTGAACACAAAACAAATTTCATTCAGGTAAATGGGATAAGTAAATATGGGGAGATTCAAACAGTGGAATTGTATAAAATAGGGAATATGAATGAGCTACAGTTACGTGCAACAGCATAGGTGAATGTTAGACTAGAAAAACCTTGATATTTATAAAGCTAAAAAAGATATATCACATCAAAAAGCATCCATGAGTGAATAACACCATAACATGACAGCAAAACCATGAAAAATAAAATTGAGGATGCTTGGTACCAGTAGTGGTTGAAGAAATAAAGAGTCAGAAAGAATATGTTTTCATAAAGCATATACATTAAAAATGCAATCAATAGAAAAACTAACTTTTTGATTTACCAAAGAATAGTTATACAGCTTGGCACCCAGGGAATTCTTTAATAAGGTGTTTTACCTTAATTAACTTTGGAGATCCACTTAAATATGGTTGGAATTCATCTTTCTCATTTGTTCCTTCTTTGGCTAACACTTTTTAAGGCTTAGAAACAATGGTTGCATGAAATATAACTAGAAGTTCAGTAACTGATTAGTGCAGAAATACTTGTCAAATATTTATTTTGAATTACTTAGGATAAAGAAATACTCCTCTATGCTGTGTGAAATTCAATAAAGATTTTTGTTTGTGATACTATGAACACATTGTTCTCTGGTGTCTGTCTTTATTCAATCCTCTTAGAACACAGCTTTTTACCATGGTCCCGAGATTATCATGCTCCGGAGGTTATCATGGTTGACTGTAGAATACAAGACAAAATGTGTTACCCTAGTGATGGTTTATTTATATTTTTAAATAGACTTTATTTTTTAGAGCAATTTTAGGTTCACAGAAAAATTGAGAAAGTATAGTGATTCCCCATGTCTTTTCCCCTATGCATACACAGGTTCCTTCGTTACTACAAAGAGTGGTGTGTTGTTGCAATTGATGAACTGGCATTGATACATGTTTATCACTGAAAGACCCCAGTTTACATTAGGGGTTACTTGGTATTATACATTTTATGGTTTTGGACAAATGTATAATGGCATGTATCCACAATTGTATGATCCAGAGTGGTTTCAATGCTCTACAAATATTCTGTGTGCCACCCATTTATCCCTTCCCCCCTTTCACCCCCTGTCAAAGGATGATCTTTCTGTCTCCATAATTTTGACATTTTCAGAATGTCATATAGTTGGAATCATAAAGTATATGGCTATTTCAGATTGCTTTTTTTCACTTAATATGCACTTAAGTTTCCTCTACATTGTTTTTTGACTTGATAGCTCATTTATTTTCGGCACTAAATACCAGACAATGGAATATTATTTAGCGCCGAAGATAAATGATCCAGGAAGTTACTGAATGATCCATTCAGTTTATTGATCCATTCAGTTACTAAAGGATGTCTTAATCGCTTCTAAGTTCTGGTAATTATGAAAAAAGCTGCTGCAAACATTCACATGCAGGTTTGTGTGTGAACACTGAGTTTTCGACTTGTTGAGGTATAGTAAGAGTATGTTTAGTTTTATAAGAAACTAGTAAATTGTCCTTTGAAGTGGCTGGCTGTACATTTTTTTGTGTTGTTGTTGTTGTTGTTGTTGTTGTTGTTGTTGTTTTCATTCCCAACAGCAGTGAGTGAGGTTTTCTGTTACTCTGCAACCTTAGCAGCATTTGGTGTTTCAGGATTCTGGAATTTGGCCATTCTAATAAGTGTGTAGTGAGTAACTCACTGTTGTTTTCATTTGTGTTTCACTGATTAAATATAATATAGAGTGTATTTTCATGTTCTTATTTGCTATCTGTATGTCTTCTTTGGTGAGGTGTCTATTAAAGACTTTGGTCTATTTTTCTTTTTTTTTCTTTACTACTATAATATTTTTTTTTAAATTTTTTTTATACTTTAAGTTCTAGGGTAGATGTGCACCACGTGCAGGTTTGTTACATATGTACATATGTGCCATGTTGGTGTGCTGCACCCATTAACTCATCATTTATATTAGGTATTTCTTCTAATGCTATCCCTCCCCACTCACACCACCCCACATCAGGCCCCAGTGTGTGTTGTTCCCCACCCTGTGTCCAAGTGTTCTCATTGTTCAATTCCTACCTATGAGTGAGAACATGCGGTGTTTGGTTTTCTGTCCTTGTGATAGTTTGCTCAGAATGATGGTTTCCAGTTTCATCCATGTCCCTGCAAAGGACATTAACTTATCCATTTTTATGGATACGTAGTATTCCATGGTGTTTATGTGCCACATTTTCTTAATCTAGTCTATCAATGATGGACATTCGGGTTGGTTTCAAGTCTTTGCTATTGTGAATAGTGCCACAATAAACATACGTGCGCATGTGTCTTTATAGCAGCATGATTTATAATCCTTTGGGTATATACCCAGTAATGGGATTGCTAGGTCAAATGGTATTTCTAGTTCTTGATCCTTGAAGAATTGTCACACTGTCTTCCACAATGGTTGAACTAGTTTACAGTCCCACCAACAGTGTAAAAGTGTTCCTATTTCTCCACATCCTCTCTAGCACCTGTTGTTTCCTGACTTTTGAATGGTTGCCATTCTAACTGGTGTGAGATGGTATCTCATTGTGGTTTTGATTTGCATTTCTCTGATGACCAGTGATGATGAGCATTTTTCATGTGTCTGTTGGCTGCATAAATGTCTTCTTTTGAGAAGTGTCTGTTCATATCCTTTGCCCACTTTTTGATGGGGTTGTTTGTTTTTTCTTGTAAATTTGTTTAAGTTCTTTGCAGATTCTGGATACTGGCCCTTCGTCAGATGGGTAGATTGTAAAAATTTTCTCCCATTCTGTAGGTTGCCTGTTCACTCTAATGGTAGTTTCTTTTGCTGTGCAGAAGCTCTTCAGTTTAATTAGATCCCATTTGTCAATTTTGGATTTTGTTGCTATTGCTTTTGGTGTTTTAGTCATGAAGTCCTTGCCCGTGCCTATGTCCTGAATGATGTTGCCTAGGTTTTCTTCTAGGGTTTTTATGGTTTTTGGTCTAACATTTAAGTGTTTAATCCATCTTAAATTAATTTTTTGTAAGGTGTAAGGAAGGGATCCAGTTTCAGCTTTCTACATATGGCTAGCCATTTATTAAATAGGGAATCCTTTCCCCATTTCTTGCTTTGTCAGGTTTGTCGAAGATCAGATGGCTGTAGATGTGTGGTGTTATTTCTGAGGCCTCTGTTCTGTTCCATTTGTCTATATCTCTGTTTTGATACCAGTACCATGCTGTTTTGCTTACTGTAGCCTTGTAGTATAGTTTGAAGTCAGGTAGCATGATGCCTCCAGCTTTGTTCTTTTTGCTTAGGATTTTCTTGGCTATGCGGGCTCTTTTTTGGTTCCATATGAACTTCAATGTATTTTTTTTCCAATTTTGTGAAGAAACTCATTGGTAGCTTGATGGGGTTGGCATTGAATCTACAAGTTACCTTGGGCAGTATTGCCATTTTCACGATATTGATTCTATCCATGAGCATGGAATGTTCTTCCATTTGTTTGTATTCCCCTTTATTTCATTGAGCAGTGGTTTGTAGTTCTCCTTTAAGAGGTCCTTCACATCCCTTGTAAGTTGAATTCCTAGGTATGTTATTCTCTTTGTAACAATTGTGAATGGGAGTTCAATCATGATTTGGCTCTCTGTTTGTCTGTTATTGGTGTATAGGAATGCTTATGATTTTGCACATTGATTTTGTACCCTGAGAATTTGCTGAAATTTCTTATCAGCTTAAGGAGATTTAGGCCTGAGATGATGGGGTTTTTTAAATATACAGTCATGTCATCTGCAAACAGGGACAATTTGACTTCCTCTTTTCCTCACCGAATACCGTTTCTTTCTTTCTCCTGCCTGATTTCCCTGGCCAGAGCTTCCAACACTATGTTGAATAGGAGTGGTGAGAGAGGGCATCCCTGTCTTGTGCCAGTTTTCAAAGGGAATGCTTCCAGTTTTTGCCCATTCAGTATGATATTGGCTGTGGGTTTGTCATAAATAGATCTTATTATTTTGAGATACACCCAATCAATACCTAGTTTATTGAGAGTTTTTAGCATGAACGGCTGTTGAATTTTGTCAAAGGACGTCTATTGAGACAATTTGTCTTTGGTTCTGCTTATGTGATTTATTACATTTATTGGTTTGCTTATGTTGAACCAGTCCTGCATCCCAGGGATGAAGCCTACTTGGTCATGGTGGATAAGCTTTTCAATGTCCTGCTGCATTCGGTTTGCCAGTATTTTATTGAGTTTTTTTTATTTCATCAATATTCATCAGGGGTATTGGTCTATAAAATTGTCCTTTTTTGTGTCTCTGCCAGGCTTTGGTATCAGGATGATGCTGGTCTCATAAAATGAGTTAGGGAGGATTCCCTAGTTTTCTATTTATTGGAATAGTTTCAGAAGAAATTGTACCAGCTCCTCTTTGTACCTCTGGTATTATTTGGCTGCGAATCCATCTGGTCCTGTGCTTTTTTTGGTTGGTAGGCTGTTAATTATTGCCTCAATTTCAGATCCTGTTATTGGTCTATTCAGGGATTCAACTTCTTCCTGGTTTAGTATTGGGAGGGTGCACGTGTCCAGGAATTTATCCATTTCTTCTAGAGTTTCTGGTTTATTTGCATAGAGGTGTTTATAGTATTCTCTGATGGTAGTTAGTATTTCTGTGCGATCGGTCATGATATCTCCTTTATCATTTTTTATTGAATCTACTTGATTCTTCTCTCTTTTCTTCTTTATTAGTCTTGCTAGCAGTCTGTCAATTTTGTTGATCTTTTCAAAAAACCAACTCCTGGATTCATTGATTTTTTGAAGGGTTTTTTGTGTCTCTGTCTCCTTCAGTTCTGCTCTGATCTTAGTTATTTCTTGCCTTCTGCTAGCTTTTGAATTTGTTTGCTCTTGCTTCTCTAGTTCTTTTAATTGTGATGTTAGGGTGTCAATTTTAGATCTTTCCTGCTTTCTCTTGTGGGCATTTAGTGTTATAAATTTCCTTCAACACACTGCAGTAAATGTGTCCCAGAGATTCTGCTACATTGTGTGTTTGTTCTCATTGGCTTCATAGAACATCTTTATTTCTGCTTTCATTTCGTTATGTACCCAGTAGTCATTCAGGAGCAGGTTGTTCAGTTTCCATCTAATTGAGCAGTTTTGATTCAGTTTCTTAATCCTGAGTTCTAGTTTGATTGCACTGTGGTCTGAGAGACAGTTTGTTATAATTTTTGTTCTTTTACATTTGCTGAGGAGTGCTTTACTTCCAACTATGTGGTCAATTTTGGAATAAGTGCGATGTGGTGCTGAGAAGAATGTATGTTCTGTTGATTTGGGTTGGAGAGTTCTGCAGAAGTTTATTAGGTGTGCCTGGTGCAGAGCTGAGTTCACGTCCTTCTTATCCTTGCTTTCTGTCTCATTTATCTGTCTAATGTTGACAGTGGGGTGTTAAAGTCTCCAATTGTTACTGTGTGGGAGTCTAAGTCTCTTTGTAGGTCTCTAAGGACTTGCTCTATGAAGCTGTGTGCTCCGGTATTGGGTGCATTTATATTTAGGATAGTTAGCTGCTCTTGTTGAAGTGATCCCTTTACGATTATATAATGATCTTCTTTGTCTCATTTGATGTTTGTTGGTTTAAAGTCTGTTTTATCAGAGACTAGGATTGCAACCCCTGCTTTTTTTTTTGCTTTCCATTTGCTTTGTAGATTTTCTTCCATCCCTTTATTTTCAGCCTATGTGTGTCTCTGCATGTAAGATGGATCTCCTGAATACAGCACACTGATGGGTCTTGACTCTATCCAATTTGCCAGTCTGTGTCTTTTAATTGGGGCATTTAGCCCATTTACGTTTAAGGTAAATATTGTTATGTGTGAATTTGATCCTGTCATTATGATGTCAACTGGTTATTTTGCTCATTAGTTGATGCAGTTTCTTCCTAGCATCGATGGTCTTTACAATTTGGCATGTTTTTGCGGTGGCTGGTACCAGTTGTTCCTTTCCATGTTTAGTGCTTCCTTCAGGAGCTGTTGTAAGGCAGGCCTGGTGGTGACAAAATCTCTCAGCATTTGCTTGTCTGTAAAGGATTTTATTTCTCCTTTACTTATGAAGCTTAGTTTGGCTTGATATGAAGTTCTGGGTTGACGATTCTTTTCTTTAAGAATTTTGAATATTGGCCCCCACTCTCTTCTGGCTTGTAGAATTTCTGCTGAAAGATCTGCTGTTAGTCTGATGGGCTTCCCTTTGTGGGTAACCTGACTTTTCCCTCCGGCTGCCCTTAAGATTTTTTCCTTCATTTCAGCCTTGGTGAATCTGACAATTATGTGTCTTGGGTTGCTCTTCTCTAGGAATATCTTTGTGGCGTTCTCTGTATTTCCTGAATTTGAATTTTGACCTTCCTTGCTAGGCTGGGGAAGTTCTCCTGGATAATATCCTGAAGAGTGTTTTCCAGCCTGGTTCCATTCTCTCCATCACTTTCAGGTACACCAATCAGACATAGATTTGGTCTTTTCACATAGTTGCATATTTCTTGGAGGATTTGTTTGTTTATTTTAACACTTTTTTCTCTAAACTTCTCTTCTCACTTCATTTCATTCATTTGATCTTCAATCATTGATACTGTGTCTTCCACGTGTTCGAATCAGCTATTGAAGCTTGTGCATGTGTCACATAGTTCTCATGCCATGGTTTTCAGCTCTATCAGGTCATTAAGGTCTTCTCTATGCTGTTTATTCTGCTTAGTCATTCATCTAATCTTTTTTCAAGGTTTTTAGCTTCTTTGAAATGAGTTGGAACATCCTCCTTTAGCTCACAGAAGTTTGTTATTACTGATCTTTTGAAGCCTGTTTCTGACAATGTGTCAAAGTCATTCTGCATCCAGCTGTGTTCCGTTGCTGACAAGGAGCTGTGTTCCTTTGGAGGAGAAAAGCCACTCTGATTTTTAGAATTTTCAGCTTTTCTGCTGTGGTTTCTCCCCATCTTTGTGGTTTTATCTACCTTTGGTCTTTGATGATGGTGACCTACAGATGGGGTTTTGGTGTGGATGTCCTTTTTGTTGATGTTGATGCTATTCATTTTGTTTGTTAGTTTCCTCCTAACAGTCAGGACCCTCAGCTGCAGGTCTGTTGGAGTTTGCTGGAGGTCCATTCCAGACCCTGTTTTCCTGGGTATCACGAGCGGAGGCTGCAGAACAGCAAACATTGCAGAACAGCAAATGTTGCTGTCTGATCCTTACTCTAGAAGCTTCATCTCAGAGGGGCACCCAGGTGTATGAGGTGCCAGTCAGGCCCTACTTGTCTCTCAGTTAGGTTACTCAGGGGTCAGGGACCCACTTAAGGAGGCAGTCTGTCCGTTCTCAGATCTCAAACTCCGTGCTGGGAGAACCACTACTGTCTTCAAAGCTGTCAGACAGGGATGTTTAAGTCTGCAGAAGTTTCTGCTGCCTTTTGTTTAGCTATGCCCTGCCCTCAGAGGTGGAGTCTACAGAGGCAGGCAGGCCTTGTTCAGCTGCAGTGGGCTTCACCCAGTTCGAGCTACCCAGTCACTTTGTTTACTACTCAAGCCTCAGCAATGGCAGATGCCCCTCCCCCAGCCTTGCTGCCACCTTGCAGTTCAATCTCGGACTGCTGTGCTAGCAGTAAGGAAGGCTCCATGGGTGTGGGACCCTCTGAGCCAGGGGCAGGATATAATCTCCTGGTGTGCTGTTTGCTAAGACTATTGGAAAAGTGCAGTTTTAGGGTGGGAGCGTCCTGATTTTCCAGGTACCATCTGTCATAGCAAAGGTAGTCCTTTCTAATCTTTGACTAAGAAAGGGAATTCCCCAACCCCTTGCACTTCCTGGGTGAGGTGATGCCCTGCCCTGCTTCAGCTCACCCTCCATGGGCTGCACCCACTGTCCAACAAGTCCCAGTGAAATGACCCCAGTACCTTAGTTGGAAATGCATAAATCACCTGTCTTCTGTGTCGCTCACACTGAGAGCTATAGACTGGAGCTGTTCCTATTTGGCCATCCTGGAAGCCGAATCATTGAATGTGCTCATCATTCAAATAGTGAAAATTGTATCCAATAGATAATTTTTCAACCGTCTTCCCTCTCTGAGCCTCCCATCTTCTTGAGTCTTCAATGTTTATTTTTCCACTCTGTATGTCCATGTTTACCCATTGTTTAGCTCCTACTTTCAACTGAAAACATGTGATACCTGACTTTCTGTTTCTGAGTAATTTCACTTAGGGTAATGGCCTCCAGTTCTGTCCATGTTGATGCAAAAAACAATTTCATTCTTCTTTATGACTGAATAGCTTTCCATGGTATACATTTTTAAATTCCATCATCCATTGGTGGACACTTAGGTTGATTCCATTTTTAAATTGGATTGTTGGTTTTCTTATTGTTGAGTTGTAAGAGTTTTTGTATATTTTTGATAACAGTGCTTATCAGATATGCCTTTTGGAAACACTTTGTCTGTCTGTGACTTTTCTTTTCTCTTTTTAAATTTTTTTTTGCATTTTGTATATATTTTTTGTCTATGACCTTCCTTTTCATTATCTTAACAGGGTCTTTTGCAGAACAGACCATTTTTATTTTGACAAAGTTTATTCATCCTTTCTTTCATGGATATGCCCTTGGTGTGGTATCTAAAAAGTCATTACCAATCCCAAGGTCATCTAGATTTTCTCCTATGTTATCTTCTAGGTATTTCATAGTTTTGCATTTTACAGTTACGTCTACAATTACTTTTGAGTTAATTTTTGTGAAAGATGGAAGGTATGTGTCTAGGCTCAATTTTTTTGCATGTGGGTGTCCATTTGTTCCCATGCCATTTGTAGAGAGTAATTGTTTGCTATTATTTCAACTTGAAGAAAGTTGAGCAGATTTTGTAATACTACTGCTTACAAAGAGATATTCTCTTTTGTAAACTTTAATCTCTAGGAAAACATCTTAGAAGAACTGCCTAATTTTCTGGCAATACTCATTTGTAGAAAGCCTGGTAGATTTGCCTTAGGTTTTATATAAGCCAGTGTTTCAATGCAGGATTTCACTGGAAGTTGAAGAGGGCAGAAAAATACCTGACACATTTCTCTTACTGTTTGACTCATTAAATTAGAATAGGTCTTTGATAAGTTACATTTTTATGCACATCTGAATGCTTTTTACTGTAGGTCTATCTGACATTTAAAGGAGTATATTCTACAGAATTTCATAAATACTGTTAAATACTGAGTTCTATTTTTGATGGATGGAGAGTACATTTTATTTACCATATTTTATGATGCTAAAATGAAAATTATCAAAATACATTTTAACAGTCTCTGAAATTTAGGTGGATATTATAAAAGAATGTCCATTTTAGCTGTAGATTTTCTTTCTTGATAGTATACATGAAATAATGGTTATTCTGAAAATCTATCATGTCTTAGATTCGATGAAATAAGGTAATAACCAATTGTCAAGGTGTTAACAAGAAAAATGGTTACCTGTTTTATTGTCAGTTCTTCTTTATAAAACTCATAAGACTAAATTACATGATACCAGGGTAGCCAAGAGATACGTATCTATAATGTAACATAGTAATACGGGTTATGTGAATTAGTGAATATTGGAAAACACAAATTGCCAGACTGTAATTAGGAAGGATCCTTACTGAATCATTTGCATTACTGTTTTGGAAAGCGGTTAAACTTTTCTGGTCAGCAATTACTGTATGAAATAAGTTCTTAGGTCAATCTAGGGTTTTAGAGTATATTTATGAAGGATAATGCCAACACACTTATAAAGGTCATTAAGACTATTGGAAAGCTGTAAGAAAAGGGTTTGGCACCGCATGTTCTCACTCATAGGTGGGAACTGAACAATGAGATCACTTGGACTCAGGAAGGGGAACATCTCACACAGGGGCCTGTCATGGGGAGGGGGGAGGGGGGAGGGATTGCATTGGGAGTTATACCTGATGTAAATGACAAGTTGATGGGTGCAGCACACCAACATGGCACAAGTATACATATGTAACAAACCTGCACGTTATGCACATGTACCCTACAACTTAAAGTATAATAATAATAATAAATAAATAAATAAATAAATAAAACATAATGGACAACCCCTTAATTTGGGGGAAGGAGAGTGCTATAGAAAAAAAAAATATATATATAAAAAAAAAAAAAAAAAAAAAAAAAAGAAAAGGGTTTGGTTTTCTACAGGCAGATAGGAAAATGGACCACAAGCAGTTATGGGCATAGTAGAAACCTTCCAGTGCACAAACAATATCTCTATTTAGAGTCAAGAAAATCTTCATGAAGAGAAGGTTTTATCAATTTACAGATAGTAGAGGCTCAACAATAAGCAGGTTTAAGTTCAGCAAAATTTTTCAATATGTCAGAAGAAAATTAAAATTCTGTGGTCTGTATTTCAGATAAGCCACCATCCTCCATTTTAATTATACACCCTTCTCTGTCATCTGCTCTTTATCTCTTCCTAATACCCAGATACATACCAACAAATGAAACCCTTGTATCAGATTTTAAAAAGATTTTCTATCATACTTCTGGAATTGTGCTAAATAAAGTTACTTCTTTTTCAATATTTGTCCTATGAGTTGTTTAAATAATGAATCTGACTTTAAAACTCATTAAATATTTTGAAAATGCAAGCATCAAATTGTGTAAATATATAACTGTTTGTACTTGAGATCTGACTATTTTCAAACTATGTTTCTATTTTTCTACAGTTAGTAGATTTCAGTTAAATGCTGATAAACTTTGAAGGGCATTGAAATAAACAAAGACAGTAATGCATTTGGAAAGGACTGAAAATTCCAAGTTATCTCTCACCTACTAGAAATCATGCACATAAATGTAAGCCCATTGGAAAACTGTGAGACCATAGACACAATATTTGTTTGTGCAGATTTTTGCTTATTTTTAAATAAACATATATTTTTAAAATAATTTAAGTGAGCCTCAATGCTTACCAGCTTGTCCATGAAAATTCTGGTCATTGGATAAGGAGTAGTAGGCTACGTAATTACATATGAGAGTTTATTGATATGAGGCTGCTCCCTTATTATTCAATATTTAATATTTGGCAAGGGCACTTTGAACTGGATCTTATTTGCTGCTGAAATGGCTTCTTTATTAAAGCTAGAATGTTGCACAACATTGCTATACACCAGTGTGTTCAGTTTACATAAAAGATTGAGAGCAATGAACAAATGGCATGGGGTTCATTGGTTTGGTTCCATCAAATACCAAATCACCCAATGGTTGTCAGATTAATTAAACATCAAATAGCCTCTTAAGGTTTATCTAAGGCTTCTGAGATGGGAATGACCCTGCAAGGATGGTGATTTTCTTTCAAAATGATAACTATATTTTGAATCAATGACCATTAAGTGGTACTGTGTACCTAAAAAGTGGGAGGCATAGGCCTGTGAACTAAGGAGAAGAAATAGTGCCTCTTACCTCCTAATTTGTAATGATTCCGGTGGGACTGTGCTTTCCTGATACAATTTTAGATTTTGTTGTAATGGAGACATGCTAATGCTGAATTATCAGGGAGAGGGGCACTTCTGTTGGAGCATAGTAATATTTCCGTCATATCTAAAGTTGTGAATACTGACCAAGATTCTTTTGTCAGTATATCAGCCTGACGAGAGGAGAGTGATTATATTGGGAGGGGAAATTGATTCTGGTTATCATGCTGCTACATAATGTGGGCAAAAAGGTGCATGTCTGCAATGCAGAGGAATCCCAGCAGAGTACACCAATGCTTCTTGGTGCTTCCATCCTAATGAGTACCTATAAATGGAAATTTTTGGCAACTGTGGTCTACTAACAGTACCACAAGCAAGTCCTCTCAGCTATTTACATATCTGTACTACCCTGAGGGCAAGTAGACTAACCATAAGGAAAACACAGAATGGGTGGTAGAGAAAGGAGATGATGAATATCAATTTTCCAGCAAAATGAAATAAAACTTTTCCATTTCTTCTTTGGATTTATAAGTTTATTCTTTTAAGAAATTCGAATGGCAACTACCTTAAAGAATCAACGATAGGGTTGGGCGCGGTGGCTCAAGCCTGTAATTCCAGCACTTTGGGAGGCCAAGACGGGCGGATCATGAGGTCAGGAGATCAAGACCATCCTGGCTAACACAGTGAAACCCTGTCTCTACTAAAAATACAAAAAATTAGCTGGGCGTGGTGGTGGGCGCCTGTAGTCCCAGCTACTCAGGAGGCTGAGACAGGAGAATGGCATAAACCCGGGAGGCGGAACTCGCAGTGAGATGAGATCGGGCCACTGCACTTCAGCCTGGGCGACAGAGCGAGACTCTGTCTCAAAAAAAAAAAAAAAAAAAAGAATCAATGATAGGACAAGGTGAATTTAGCATGGAGCTCAAGTGGCTCTGACTGTACTGTAGCAGGTATTTTTGTAGCCCACTCATGTTTCCTCACCCCAACAAATTCATTGCATACCAGACCAAGTTGCTACTACCAGCACCTGCCTTTCTTTCCCTAATGTCTGATACTCGTTTCTGAAGCCCACTTGATCTGCTTTTGCAGCAGGTTAGAAACACCAGTGTGCCCCTTCCTTAAGAGCTTTTCTCACCAAATGAGGGACAGGGGTTGGTGGATAAGTAACCAAGGCTCCTTTGTGCCTTAGTTGGTAGAAACCTGATAACAGTCCTACACTGGTTCAGTTTCCTTAGGGCTGTAGCCTCTTGTCTTCCACAGTCATCACTGGATTATAAGTTTTCTGACCATCTTCTTGCCTTTCTCTGCTGAACTTCCCCGTTCAACTACTGGATTTTTCTTCAGTTTTTATATAAATTACTTATATTTCAATCCCCGTATCAGGGTCAGCTTTGGGGGCAATTAAGCAGGGACATTGACAGTGTCAGAATTATCTGACAAATTACCAAAAATAGCTTCCTTGTGTTTCCAGAACTTGGATATTTACACTCCTTTTATTCAAATTATATAGAGACAGAAATGAAGTCTTGATCATTGAAAAATAGAGGGTGACCTGTGACTGTTTTAAAGTCAAGGAAGAGAATTATTACTTTTGCCCCCTCCACCCTTTTTTCTCCATTTGGTCTCTCAGCCTTGTTTCCTGCACCCATTTTCAGCCTTCATGCTCTCCCTTCCAGCTCGTTTAACCCACTGGGAGGGATAGGGCCTTAGTGTCTAAAATCTTCCTCACACAGCATTCTTTTTTTTTTTTTTTTTTTTTTTTTTTTTTTTAATTATCTTCCTTCAGGAAAGTAGAGAAAGAAAAAGAGGAATGATTTTAGAAACACACTCTCTAGTTTTGTCACCTCTACTACATTTTTTATTACTGGCTTTTATCTCTTATGCATAGAAGCATTACCTAGGTCTACAAGTATTTTGTTTCTTTTTGGAAGTAACCCAGGAATGGACAGTTGCCTGATAAAACCATATGAAAAGGATATTATTCTTACTGCATTTTTTAGATTAAGCACATTTTCCAAAGTCATGTAGCTAGTACCTGGAAGAGATTTTGATTTTTATCCAATTCCCTGCACCTTTGCAACTTGAGCTTTTAACCACAAAACGAATCTCCTTCTCTTAACTTATACATATGAGGGACAAGACCTTCATCTTGGTGGCTTATGGATATAAGCAACTTTTTATTTCGTGTCAGTGCCTTTTGTCCTGCCTGTTTACACATTCTCTTCTTCTTATCTTTTATATCCTGCCTTCTTCTTCCTATTTGTACACATTATAGGCCATGGAGAAAACTGCTATCTGCCTTCCATCTTTCTGGAGTTTTGGACTGAACACAATTGAGGATGTTTATAAGGGAACGTTCCCTGTACAGTTTTAAAAGCCATTGCTCACGGAACTTACTAGAACACTGTCCATTGCTCATAAGGAAAGGGGCAAGCAGCCTTTGGAAGATCCTTTTCTTTCCTGTGATTCTGGTGAGTACAGCCAGCTAGTGTCTGAGTCTGCTTTATGGACAGGCAATCAATATGTCCTGGTCACTGCAATTATAAGGGTCCCATTTTATTGATTGATGTTTTATTAATATTACTGGGAAATGGTTTTCCACACAATTCAAAGACATAAATGTGGATTGGAGGCATCTGTGTGAATGTCAATGTTCACATTTTGGGGTGCTTTCCTGCTCAAATGGCATTGGAATTGAGGCAGCAGAATGTTCAGAATGTGTTCTAGCTGTGTTCAGACGAACTCATTCTCCTAGTCAATGAGCCAGAATCTCTGGTATGACAGAAGCTTTTAGTGCATAGGAGACTCAACTACAAATGGCTCATAGCAGTGTTTTGTAATTTGGCTTGACATCCTGTGAGAAAATTGGTGACAGGCGCTCATATTCACGAGGAAACTTTATACAATAATTGTAAGAATTGATGTTTTTATTTTATTATATTTTAAAATACATATGAGAATATTTAAGATTGTCTACATGATTTTCTTATGACCCAGAGCTGGCATAGTCACTGCTTGTTTTGAAATGTATTTATGCCAGAATAAGTGCTAGTTAGAACTATTTTAATTGTCTCAGACTAAAGAAATCAAGTAAGAAACATCAATAAAAGCAGCAGGGGGTTTGGTAGGGGAATGTTGTATGTTTTCCTAATCAAAATCAACCACTATGCAAAATTTATGTAGTAGTTTCAAAGAGAAAACTTGAGGAGGAATTAAGTGATTGTATTGTAATGGGTACAAGTTCTAGACAAATTTTAAAAATTCCTATGCTATGTGCTTCAGAACTATATTCAAATTGAAAATAACCATTCACTGTCCTCAAACAATATCATGTACCACATTAAATAAATATTGTTGAGATGGAATTTTGTTTTTATAGTTTTGTGGTTTTCAACCTTTTAAATTATCTTGGTTGTAAAGGATCAATAAGCATGAAACTCTAAGTGTAATTAGGTAATACTGCAATAAAGAAAATTCAATAAACCCTAGAGGTTATACATTATTGATGTGTGAGAAATACTGATCTAAAATACAGAGCTGTGGTTTTTCTCTCTTATGGCTTCTAATAGCAGACATATGGATAACTTTTTAGGTAGCAGAGCCGTTGAAATGGATGTTACTTCTTGTGAATATATATTTTGTTAAAATTCTTCTTTTTTCCTCCTCTTTAATTTTTGCACTCTAACTTTGTTTCCTAAAAGCCACACAACATAGTCAAAGGAGACTAGGAAAGAGTAAGCCTCTCTTTTTTTTTTTTGAACACACTCACTGGATTTGAAATATTTTCAGAACGTTGATTTGGAAATTAGGATGATAGAAAGGATGTCAGCAAGAAAGCCCTCAGCAGAACACAGCTCTGGCAGCCATCAGTTCTATGATTTTGGAGCAGAAACTTCACTTCTTTGAGCCTCAGTTTCTTGAATATAAAATGGTTCTAGTAGAATTTAGCTCAATGTTTTGTTAAAAAGATTAACAATTCAATTATGCTATGTGACTGACTCAGTGGGCACCCAATAAAGGGTTGCCTTTCTTCCCAATATTAAGAGTCAGTTACACCTAAGAATATTAGTGCTAAAAAGAAAAAAAAAGAAAGAAAATTAGTACTGCTACATTACACTTGTATCTTCCATTTGCCCAAATTGCTATTATCATATTTGGGAAAATATTATGTTGAACATTTTATCTCCAAATGATATTTGCTGTTATATTAAAAAATTCCAAATATGAAAGGCTGAAGATTCCCCACCCCTACAAAACACTAAACAACCAAAAAGCCTCAGATTCTGAAGGAAAGAGCAAGTGAAGGAAGTCATGTTGACAGTTTGGACAAGAATGAAAGGGCATAGATGGGAAGGGCTAAAAATCAAATCACAGGAGTTTCCTTCCTTTTGAACTCATGCTACTATGTGTCAGTAGGTTTCTAAGAATTGGGAAAAGAGCAGTGAACAAAACAGAGGAAATGACAGCTTTCAGAGCACTGGTATATTACTTGGGGGAATGGTGAGGAGGAGGACAGCACATAAATATGTATCTGCTATATAACATCAGAGACTGGTAAGTGCTCAGGTGAAATATAGAGCAAGTAAAGACAATGGATTTATTTCTACTAGAAATTGGAATACAAGGCATGGAGCTTACTACCAGGGCTTGGCAAGAGTCAAAGATTCATCGGCATCAATCCTTCACAAAGGGAACAATATTTATTGAGTGCCTATTATGTGCCTGGCATTGTTCTGGATATGGAGATACAGTTCACTATGTGGCTTATATTCCTCTAAGGATGACGCTTAGTAAATAAGATACTTAAGCAAATTATGTAATAGGCTATACAGTAGTAAGTTCTGGGAAGTAACATAAAACAGGTGTGGAATTGTCAGGTATGGGAATTGCAATGCAGTTTACGTGTAAACTGTATGGTGTGTATGTTGTAAAGGTTGGCTCCTGTTTGTTAGAAAATTGGTAGAATAGCAGGTCTAGTCACCAGCAAGACCTTCTGAAAGCAGAACTCATGTTCTGGAGATATAAGACACATCCTTGGACTAGAAAATATCTGCTTGTGGCATCTTGACTAGTCATGTTCAAACATCAGCATAGTAACTCATCACAGGTCCTGGGAATTACCTCTCTGAAGTCTTGTGGATCTTCTAAGATAGTATCTCATGATCCTTAGTGACAGTATTGAAGGGAGTTGTCTGAGAAGATTGACTCCATTGACAAAAAGGCTGAACCAATATCCTTGCAAAACTTGCAACTACAAAACTGTAGTGGGTGGCATGTAATCCATGATAACATACCTCTTACTCAAATAATGTTGGATAAACTTATCCAAACAGAGTCAAACAAATGCACTACTTTCCTGATCTCTCTTCTACTATTAGAACAGTCAAGTATTGTTATTGCACTGGACACTAGTAAAAGGATGCAAGGAAGAGGGAAGTCTAAGCACTTAGACCTGTATCTCCCCACTCTTCACCTCCCCATTGAAGGAGGTCTATAAAGGAGACCTTGAAAACAGAAGCATTAAAAAGGCATGATATTATAATAAAATATACATGTTTGGTCTTCATCCCAGTTTCTGGCACACAACTTGGAATCCCCAAAGTGATATGTCCTTTTGTATGCTAATGAGTTGACTGATTGCTGAGGGCTCCTAGATAGCTTCAGGAGGAGGGGTGGTTGCCAGGGGAACCAACCTGGTGATTTGAAGGTTGAAAATTTTAATCCTACCACCAGTCCCCCACATCTGGGGAGGGGAGAGAGGCTGAAAGTTGAGTTGATATTAATGGCTGATGATGTAATAAAGCCTCCATGAACACCCAAAAGGACTGGATTCAGGGAGCTTCATGCGTAGATGAACATACGGAGGTTCCTGGACAGTGACATGCAGAAAGAAGGCATGGAAATACCATGACTTGTGCATCTCTTCCATCTGTCTTTTCATCTGTAGCCTTCGTAGTATCCTTCATAATAAACTGGTGTTTCCCTGAGTTCTGTGAGTTGCTCAAGCAAATTAATTGAACTTGAGGAGGCGGGTCATGGGAACCTCTGATTGATAGCTAGTTGATCAGAAGTGTAGGTGGCAATTTAGTACCTGCAACTGGCATCTAAAGTGGGAGCTGTCTTCTGGGACTGAGCCATCAACGCGTGATATCTATGTCCAGGTAGAGAGTGTCAGAATTGAAATGAATTATTACCAGAGTACCACACTGATTTTTACCACAGAGTTGGTTGTTGTTGCGGAGAAATCCCCACATATTTTCGTGGCTAGAGGTGAAGTGTCCTATGCTGACTATATTGTGAGAATAGAGAAGGAAAATCAAAATTTTTTTCATATCATTACAGAGGGTCTCCCCAGATATTCCTCCTCTCAAAATACTGTTATCGTTTTTAGATTGGTGTATTGAATATAAGAAATTGATTCATACAACTCTGAAAAATTCTATGTTGTGAAAGACTCTCTCTACAAAATGACAACTAAATATAGAAGGAATGTTAAGGAAAACCTATTATGGTTCTCCAAAAAGACAGAACCAATAGGAGATATAGACATAGATATAGATAAGTGAGAGTGGATTTATTAGGGGAATTGGCACATGTGATTATGGAAGCTGAGAATTCTCTCAATATGCCATCTGCAAGCTAGAGAACCAGGGAGTCAGTCCAATCCTGAAGGGCTCAGAATCGGGGGAGCTGGTGGTCTGAGGTTGAAGGCCTGAGGACATGGAGTTCTGATGTCTAAAAGTAGGATAAGAGTACCTTAGTTTTGAAAGAGAAGAGAGAGGAAATTCACACTTCTATTGCTGTTTTCTTCTAACTGGTCCCTCAACTGATTGGACTGACTGCCCACATTGAGAGTGAATCTTCCTTATTCACTTCACTGATTCAAATACCAGTTTCTTCCAGAAACACTCTCACAGATATACCCAGAGAAAATTCTTTAACAGCTATCCATATGTCTCTTAATCCCGTCAAGTTGATGCGTAAAATTAACCATCACAGGGAGGCTTGGACCATCTGGAAGAGAGAGATAAATGGGACACTAAACTTGTACACCATGATTTTGAGATTAGAATAGTATACAATTTAGTCTAATGGAGTGGTCCTAGGGTAATACTATCCAACTCTCTCTTGAGACATGAGTCATCTGATAACCCCAACTCTGAGAGGGGAATACTGGTTACTAACTGTAGACACTCCCTTCTGTCTCTACAATTCTTAGATTTGTAAGACAGCTCTTATTGGCATTTCTAAACATCATCCAATCTCAAAATGAAAGAGCTCTAATCCTTGGTCACAAAGTTCACCAGCAAGCATCTAGTGGCTATGCCTCACAGAAGCTGAGGACAAGTGGGTGCTGAAATGGCCGACTCAAAAACAAATTGTTGTAACCAGGTTCTTGCCACTCACCGGTAAGTTGGCTAAATGCCAAAGTATAGCCATCTTCTGCAGGGATTCATCTATTCTCAGATGTCTGTTTCGCAACATAAAAGCCAGGCTGTGGGAAGGTGTCTGGAGCAGTACAATGTGGATATCCTTTCACACAGCTGTCTTCCACTACTTATCCAGTCATTTGCAGGCTTTTAGAAATCCAAGATAGCATCTTGTGCCAGGATGTGAATAAATACTCCTTGTCATTACTGCCATTTTCTTATTGGTGATTTGTGGTCTACTGCACCAGGAATGCATCCATTACCTTTACCCTTCTCCCTTCTATATTATGTTCCTTGGCCAGCTATCCTGCCAGGTGGGCACTGGGCTGTCCATCTCCCCTTCACAGTGAGTACATTCCTACCATCACAGGATAGAAAGCAAGAGAGGATATGGCAGCAGTGGGCAGAAGAAGTTCCTTGCCTAATTTGGATGGACATATCAAAACCTTAGGATGTGGTGGTGGGGATGCATACTAATTATATCTAGTTTAATCCTTTAAAGAAGATTGTCTCTTGAACTGTCTCCATTTTTTTGGTGTGCCTTTCATTGAATGAATCCATAGTTCAAGATGTGAACTTCTAAGCAATACCGCAAGAGAGGCTGTGTTTGCTGAAAGGCTCACAGTAGCCTCAAGATAAGCTTTAGTGATTTTGTACTTCCAGTCACCACGGAATTCCTCCATAGAACTGATGGAAGCACCTCCCAGATGGTAGAGTAAATGCTCCTCTGTCATTCTAGGTTGTTGGCTGTTTATTCTTCTCTGTCACCTGCATAAAGTATGGCAAAAAGGTCCTTAGGGGAGTTTGTTCATCCTTCTTAGCCTCCTAAATTATGCCATCAGCCTGATCATTATGCAAATATTAGTTCTACCCTCTCTTCCTTGAGAAATTAGAGTAGGCTCCCAATGCATTTCTGATAATTCATTTTGTCTTCCCTTTGTCCTAAAACTCTAGATACATTTGAACATCACTTTACTAGATATATAGCCCTTTCCTTACATTTTTCAGTGTTCACAATAGATTTATTGTGGTCATTTTACAGAGAAGGAAAATCAAGCTTACAGAAATTAAGTGGAATCCCTTGATTAAATCAAGATAAAAGTGGTATGTATGACTGGGACACCAATGGGTTTGTCACTAAGCCCAGGGCTCATTCCATTACAACAAATTGCTTCCTTAATTGGAAACCCAATTGCCAAGTTAGATACTACTACTAGACATGTCATTCATCAGTTCACAAGTATTCAATGGCTCTTCAATGCCTACTTATTAAGGGAGTAACATTGAGGCCTTCAGTCATTTTCTGCAGGTTTCTCTCCTCTCTCTCCTCCAAATCTACTTAAACTCAAATTCTAAATGTTGAAAACTAGCCCTCCAGGGGCCATCTCCAGCCCACAGACATATCAGTTTGGCTTACACACAGTCTTTTAAATGAGGAAATTAATCATAACCACGCCAACAGTTGGCTAGAACTATGTAACAGCTGCTTCCTTATCCAGAACCTGAGGCTTTCAACTTGGCCCTGTCCTTACCACACCCTGCTGTCATACCCCAGCATGCTTCACATGTGAACATTACCTGTTGGACACATGTATACAGGTGACGTTGAGGCCTGCTGTCTTACATACATTGTGCCTAATAAAAATCAGTATTTAAAAGAAAACTGCATTAAAATTTGAAAGTAAAGTTGTTCTCAAAATGTTTCAAAATCTCTTGGACTACTTAAAAGTGCTGTTGCCTGAGTTCCACCCAGACCTGCTACATAAAATCTCTTATGTGAGGCTTAGACATTTTAATTTTCAGGGCCAGATGTGGTGGCTCACGCCTGTCGTCTCAGTACTTTAGGAGGATCTCTTGAGCCCAGGATTTTGAGACCAGCCTGGAAAACATAAGACCCCATCTCTAAAAAAATAAAAATAAAAAATCAATTTTACTTTTCAGCAAGATACCTAGCGCTGGTTACGCACATTAACATTTGAGGATCAAACATTGGCCAAACTCAGCTGCACTGTATGCTTCCTGTTTTCTCAGCACAAGCCTCATGCCCTGCATCCACAGCTCAGCTATTACTCTTCTCTAGCTGGACTCTCTCCATACACCACTTCCCAATCCAATGTTTTTATGGCATCTTATATAAGGGAAATTTAAGATTGAGGATATCTTCTCTCTTTTAAGCCTCCAAACTATTGGGTACTTTTTTTTTGAAAACCATAAATGAAAATTTCAGAAGTCCAAGATAAGATGTCATTTTAAAGGGGTTGCCAACAAACCCCCTTAATTTTCTATTCAAAATAGTTTACTAATCATGTATTACTGGATTGCTCAATCTTTTCATTCTGAAGACATCTTTCCTCATGTTTAAGCAGAAAGAAAATTCTAATCACTTTCTAGTTGAAAGTTTTGCTGCATTCACTAGGCAACCCCCTTTTTTGTTTATCTCACTTTTAGTATTTTATAAAAGCACATTTTCAAAACCTCAGATCTACACAAAATGTGCACACATGCTTGTACTCAAATTAACCACCTCCCCAACCCATGCACAGAGCACGTCTAGACCACTTTAATCTGAAAGTGTCTTGAGCTCTTGAAAGTACCCTAAAGCCCCCTTTTTTGCTGACTTTTATAAATTTCTAATTTTTAAATAAATTGTTTATAAATTTTTAAAAAATTTCTTGAAGACAATTATAAATTATAAAAAACTTATAAATTTCTCCTTTCTGCTCCCCTTACCCACTTCCCACTCAGTTGTAAACTCCTTAATGGAAAGGCAGATGTCTTATTCACAGCACCAATTCATATAAACAATACTGCTCAATGAATATTTGCATTCAGGTTAAAATTGAACCCTCAAGAAAATAAAAACAAAATATGCAGTAAAGGAAAACAAATTATCTTTTTTTAAAATTTATTTTTATTTTTATTATTTATTTATTTATTTATTTATTATTATACTTTAAGTTCTAGGGTACATGTGCATAACGTGCAGATTTGTTACATATGTATACTTGTGCCATGTTGTTGTGCTGTACCCATCAACTCATCAGCACCCATCAACTCGTCATTTACATCAGGTATAACTCCCAATGCAATCCCTCCCCCTTCCCCCCTCCCCATGATAGGCCCCGGTGTGTGATGTTCCCCTTCCCAAGTCCAAGTGATCTCATAACCATCATTCTTAGCAAACTATCACAAGAACAGAAAACCAAACACCGCATGTTCTCACTCATAGGTGGGAACTGAACAAATTATCTTTTAATTTTCCAAATTTATTTTCATATTTTCCATTTGTGACCTTTCTAATATCCAAAGCCTAAATTCACACTTATAAAAAACAATTGCCTGTTTTTGAAACTCACCATTATATTATTGGGTCATCATTGAGGGCTTGGTCAGTTTTTTACACTAGTTTCCCCACCTTTCTGGTTTTCATCCTTCAGAATGGTACCTGAATTTCATATGACCAATTACTTTCTCTCATCCCATCAAAACTGTACCTCCAAACATTTTAATGATCAAGTGTAACACTTGCAGCTTACAAGCACTAAAAACCTAAAACATCAGAAATACGACTCATTTTACTTGAGGTCTTATTAGTTCCCTGTGTAGAAGCAGGCTGCTATCTGAGGCTGTTGATATTTGTAGGGTGTATGTCTAGGAGTAGTGTGATTCCATGGGACACTTAAAATCTAAGCTACATGTCAGCGAAGAAAGGGGGCTTTAGGGTACTTTCAAGAGCTCAAGACACTTTCAGATTAAAGTGGTTTAGATGTACGCTGTGCATGGGTTGGGGAGATGGTTAATTTGAGTACAAGCATGTGTGCACATTTTGTGTAGATCTGAGGTTTTGAAAATGTGCTTTTATAATATATTAATTTTTCATGTTATCCTAAAATGCTGTTCTTGTAAAAGTTAGATTTATTACCTTCCATATGGGGGGAAACTGTAGTCTTATGATTGCCATGACAACAAAAGACCTTATGTGTTATTAAGTTAGAAACACACTTGGTCTGTTAGAGTGAACCCTCACAATCTACCCTCGCAGAGGTGAAACAACTCAGCCTCCTATAAAGGAGTACCCTGTTTATGAAACTGCACCTCCACAGTTTTATATGCTTAATAGCATGAATGCAAGACTCCATATTGCTTGGTGACTTTGCAGGAAGTAATGCTTAACAGACAGCTGGCTTATTAAGAAAATGTACTTCATAATACTATACAGTTGGGAAGATAAGTATTTTATTCTTTTTAAAAGAAAACTTGCCTTACTTCTTTAGCCAATCTTATTAAAAATTTACCAATGACACAGCTGTAATTTAAAGATCCTCAGGGTGCTTTGTTAACTTTTCTAAATTACATGTTTTTTTCTTTCTCCTTTTCCTTTTTTCTCCATCTAAAAAAGGAAACCATGCAGTCCCTTTCTTGGACATCCTGATCTTCATCATCTTCAACATATCATCCCAGCATTTCATATGGATGATGTATTAGCCTCACCCACCAGGAGCATCCAATCCCTTTGGTGATCTATTACTCACTGACAAATGCCAGCTGGCAAGAATTGCTTTTGTGATTCTCACTAAGAGTTAACTCATTATTTAAAATGATGAATTGCTTTTGAAATAACTACTAGTTGAAGAAGTGAAGAGTATGTTATTACTGAGGGTAGGCAGGTTCCCTAACAGATTAGAAAACAACCGTTTAATGAATGGGTATATAAGTGTGATCATACCATTTTGCAAAGAAAATAAGTCCTTCTTGGCCAGCTAGAATGAATGGTTGAAGGGATCCACTGAAGTAGTACAAGTTTACTTTCCTTGCTGATACAGATTAGACATGAATAAAATACAGTCTTCCAAAGGGCAGGGGTAGAGGGAGAAGTAGGTATGTTAATACACTTTAGCTTGAAAGAAAGTTGAATCTTTGATGATAAAGAGGTTTTTTTCTTAAGTTTTTTTGAGTGTTTTTTCATCTCCTATTTATAATAAATACATAGTATCAAAAAATTTACTGATGGTTTTGACTTTGAGAAATAACTTTGATCTGAAAGTCAATTTGGAGTGAGAATTTGAGGAATTTTGATAGTTATAATCAAGATTTTGTGATGCAGGATTTTTCTCGACCCCTTTTTTGGACTTGTGATGCGGGTGCCTTGTTTACTCCATCTGTGGCATGGCACTCAACCCCTTGTAGGAGGAAGCACATGAGTGAGCAAGTGTGAGATCCAGCCAGCCATTTTGGATACCAGCAGGAGCAAGCTCTATGCAGATGCCACGGTGGCACCCCAGTAGGGGTGCTTGCAACCCCCAAAGCCCCAGAGAGCAAGTTACAATGCTTGTTAGTATTGTTGTCTGTGGACAGTGGTGTGTTGTCAGCTCAGTGGGCCCCTTGCCTCATCAAGTGGGGTAGCTGCCCTCTGCCACTGAGGGCAAAGAGCCAGTGTGACAGCCTGTTTTGGGTACCTGCACTTGGTGGGTCCAGAGCTGTTGTCTGGCATTCAAGAAGAATGAGATCACACAGACACTTGAAGAATGGGGGAGCTGAAGAATTTTATTTAGCAATAGAAATGGCTCTCAGTGGAGATGGAAGGGACTGGCAGGTTATCGTCCCTCAAAGTGTAACCAGCTCTTCCCTGAAGTCAGTCTCTCAGAAGTTACGCTGTCTCTCCTTTGAAGTCCAGCCAACCCGCAAGTCAGGTTGTCTCCCTCCAGTCAAGTCACTTCTCTCCCCTCTCTAGACTGAGTCTGGGGTCTTTATAGGCACAGGATAGGGGGCAGTGAGGGCCGTAGGTAGTTTCGGAAAAGGCAACACATGATTATAAAAATACCTTATTCATAAAGAACCAGTTGAAAGAGTGTAGGCAAACAAGAATAGAAGTTCCCACTTTGGGCCATGAGTTTCAGGATTTTCAGCCTTAAGATGGGGTTTCACTGGGGACCCACCCCTGTCTGCCTAGAATTTCTTTCCCCCTTGCGTCTAAAGCTTGTATGGAACAAGGAAAAAAGAGTGAGAATGACAATATTAGATGCATATTCCTTTTTATAACCATCTCCAAATAATACTTAGTTTCTAAATTTTGACCTTTTTTTTCTTTTTTATCATTATTGCAATAGTTTTGGGGTAACAGGTGGTGTTTGGTTACACGAATAAGTTCTTTAGTGGTGGTTTCTGAGATTTTGGTGCACCAGTCATCCAAGCAGTGCACACTGTACCCAATCTGTAGTCTTTTACCTCTCAACCGACTTCCACCCTTTCCTCCAAGTCCTCAGAGTCCATTATATCATTCTTATGCCTTTGTGTCCTCATAGCTTAACTCCCACATGTAAGAGAGAACATACAATGTTTGGTTTTCCATTCCTGCGTTACTTCATTTAGAATAATGGTATCCAACTCTGTGTAGGTTGCTGCAGATGCCATTATTTCATTCGTTGTTATGTCTGAGTATTTTTCCATGATGTATATACATACATACATATATATAGCATATACATATATAGCATATATAACATTTTATTCATTGGTTGATAAACATTTAGACTGGTTGCATATTTTTCAATTGCAAATTATGCTGCTATAAACGTGCGTGTGCAGGTGTCCTTTTCATATAAGGACTTCTTTTCTTCTGGGTATATACCAGGCAGTGAGATTGCTGAATCAAATTGTAGTTCTACTTTTAGTTCTTTAAGGAATGTCTATACTGTTTGCACAGCGGTTTTACTAGTTTACATTCCCACCATCGTTCCCTTTCACCACATCCACAACGATGTCTGTTTTGTTTGTTTTTTAAATTATGGCCATTCTTGCAGGAGTAAGGTGGTATCGCATTCTGTTTTTGATTTGTATTTCTCAGATGATTAGTGATATTGAGCATTTTTTCATGTCTGCATTGGCCATTTGCATATTGTCTTTTGAGAATTGTCTATTCATGTCCTTAGCTCACTTTTTGATGGGATTGTTTTCCTTTTGCTGATTTGTTTACATTCCTTGTAGATTCTGGATACTAGTGCTTTGTCAAATGCATAGGTCGCAAAAATTTTCTCCCACTTTGTGGGTAGTGTGTTTACTCTGCTAATTCTTTCTTTTGCTGAAAAGAAGTTTTAGTTTAATTTAGTCCCATCTATTTCATCTATTTGTTTTTTATTTGTTTGTTTTGCATTTGCTTTTGGGTTTTTGGTCATGAAATTCTTTTCTAAGCCAATGTCTAGAAGAGTTTTTTCCCAATGATACCTTCTAGAATTTTTATGGTTTCAGGTCTTAGATTTAAGTTTTTGATCTATTTGAATTGATTTTTGCATAAGGGAAGAGATGAAGATCCACTTTTATTCTTCTACATGTGGCTTGTCAATTATCCCAGCACCATTTGTTGAATAGGGTACACTATCCCCACTTTATGTTTTTGTTTGCTTTGTTAAAGATCAGTTGGTTGTAAGTATTTGACTTTTTAAAATTTTATTTATAAGAATTTAAGTTCTAGGATACATATGTAGTTCTAGTTCTACACAACGTGCAGGTTTGTTACATATGTATATATGTGCCATGTTGGTGTCCTGCACCCATTAACTCATCATTTGCATTAGGTATTCCTCCTAATGCTATCCCTCTCCTATTCCCCCACCCCACCTCAGGCCTCAGTGTGTGTTGTTCCCCACTCTCTGTCCAAGTGTTCTCATTGTTCAATTCTCACCTATGAATGAGAACATGTGATGTTTGGTTTTCTGTCTTTGCAATAGTTTGCTCAGAATGATGGTTTACAGCTTCATCCGTGTCCCTACACATGAAATCATCGTTTTTTATGGCTGCAAGGTATTCCATGGTGTATATGTTCCACATTTTCTTAATCCAGTCTGTCATTGATGGACATTTGGGTTGGTTCCAAGTCTTTGCTATTGTGAATAGGAACTGCCACATTGTTGTCCACCGTGGTTCAACTGGTTTATTCTCCCACCAACAGTGTAAAAGCATTCCTATTTCTCCACATCCTCTCCAGTATGTTGTTTCCTGACTTTTGAATGATCACGATTCTAACTGGTGTGAGATAGTATCTCACTGTGGTTTTGATTTGCATTTCTCTGATGACCAGCGATGATGAGCATTTTTTCAGGTGTCTGTTGGCTGCATAAATGTCTTCTTTGGAAAAGTGTCTGTTCATAACCTTTGCCTACTTATTGATGGGGTTGTTTGATTTTTTTCTTGTAAATTTAAGTTCTTTGTAGATTCTGGATATTAGCCCTTTGTCAGATGGGTAGATTGCAAAATTTTTCTCCCATTCTGTAGGTTGCCTGTTCACTCTGATGGTAGTTTCTTTGGCTGTGCAGAAGCTCTTTAGTTTAATTACATCCCATTTGTCAATTTTGGCTTTTGTTGCCATTGCTTTTGGTGTTTTAGTCATGAAGTCCTTGCCCATGCCTATGTCCTGAATTGTACTGCCCAGGTTTTCTTCTAGAGTTTTTAAGGTTTTAGGTCTAACATTTAAGTCTTTAATCCATGTTGAGTTAATTTTTGTAAAAGGTGTAAGGAAGGGATCCAGTTTCAGCTTTCTACATATGGTTAGCCAGTTTTCCCAGCACCATTTATTAAATAGGGAATCCTTTCTCCATTTCTTGTTTTGGTCAGGTTTGTCAAAGATCAGATGGTTGTAGATGTGTGGTGTTATTTCTGAGGCCTCTGTTCTGTTCCATTTGTCTATATCTCTGTTTTGATACCAGTACCATGCTGTTTTGGTTACTGTAGCCTTGTAGTATAGTTTGAAGTCAGGTAGTGTGATGCCTCCAGCTTTGTTCTTTTTGCTTAGGATTGTCTTGGCAATGTGGGCTCCCTTTTGGGTCCGTATGAACTTTAAAGTATTTTTTTTCCAATTCTGTGAAGAAAGTCCTTGGTAACTTGATGTGGATGGTATTGAATCTATAAATTCCTTGGGCAGTATGGCCATTTCCACGATATTGATTCTTCCTATCTGTGAGCATGGAATATCTTCCATTTGTTTGTATCCCCTTTTATTTTGTTGAGCAGTAGTTTGTAGTTCTCCTTGAAGAGGTCCTTCACATCCCTTGTAAGTTGAATTCCAAGGTATGTTATTCTCTTTTAGAAATTGTGAATGGGAGTTCACTTATGATTTGGCTCTCTGTTTGTCTGTTATTGGTGTACAGGAAAGCTTGTGATTTTTGCACATTGATTTTGTACTCTGAGACTTTGCTGAAATTGCTTATCAGCTTAAGGAGATTTTGGGCTGATATGATGGGGTTTTCTAAATATACAATTATGTCATCTGCAAACAGGGACAATATGACTTCCTCTTTTCCTAATTGAATGCCCTTTACTTCTTTGTCCTGTCTGATTGCCCTGGCCAGAACTTCCAACACTATGTTGAATAGGAGTGGTGAGAGAGGGCATCCCTGTCTTGTGCCAGTTTTCAAAGGGAGTGCTTCCAGTTTTTCCCATTCAGTATGATATTGGCTGTGGGTTTATCATAAATAGTTCTTATTATTTTGAGATGTTCCATGAATACCTAGTATATTGACAGTTTTTAGCATGAAGGGGTAAATTTTGTCAAAGGCCTTTTCAGCATCTATTGAGATAATCATGTGGTTTTTGTCATTGGTTCTGTTTATGTGATGGATTACGTTTATTGATTTGTGCGTGTTGAACCAGGCTTGCATTCCAGGGATGAAACCAACTTGATCTTGGTGGATAAATTTTTGATGTGCTGCTGGATTCAGTTTGCCAGTATTTTATTGAGGATTTTGCATCAATGTTCATCAGGGATATTGGTCTACACAATTGTCTTTTTTTGTCTCTGCCAGGCTTTGGTATCAGAATGATGCTGGCCTCATAAAATGAGTTAGGGAGGACTCCCTCATTTTCTATTGATTGGAATAGTTTCAAAAGGAATGGTACTAGCTCTGTACCTCTGGAAGAATTCGGCTGTGAATCCGCCTGGTCCTGGACTTTTTCTTGGTTGGTAGGCTATTAATTATTGCCTCAATTTCAGAGCCTGTTATTGGTCTATTCAGGGATTCAACCTCTTCCTGGTTTAGTCTTGGGAGGGTGTATGTGTCCAGGAATTTACCCATTTCTTCTAGATTTTCTAGCTTATTTGCATAGAGGTGTTTATAGTATTCTCTGATGGTAGTTTGTATTTCTGTGGGATCGGTGGTGATATCCCCTTTATCATGTTTTTATTGTGTCTATTTGATTCTTCTCTCTTTTCTTCTTTATTAGTCTTGCTAGCAGTCTGTCAATTTTGTTGATCTTTTCAAAAAACCAGCTCCTGGATTCATTGATTTTTCTGAAGGGTTTTCTGTGTCTCTATCTCCTTCAGTTCTGCTCTGATCTTAGTTATTTCTTACCTTCTGCTAGCATTTGAATATGTTTGCTCTTGCTTCTCTAGTTCTTTTAATTGTGATGTTATAGTGTTGATTTTAGGTCTTTCCTGCTTTCTCTTGTGGGCATTTAGTGCTATAAATTTCCCTCTGCACACTGCTTTAAATGTGTCCCAGAGATTCTTATATGTTGTTTCTTTGTTCTCATTGGTTTCAAATAACATCTTTTTTTCTGCTTTCATTTCGTTATTTACCCAGTAGTCATTCAGGAGCAGGTTGTTCAGTTTCCTTGTAGTTGTGCAGTTTTGAATGAGTTTCTTAAACCTGAGTTCTAATTTGATTGCATTGTGGTCTGAGAGACAGTTTGTTATAATTTCTGATCTTGTACATTTGCTGAGGAGTGCTTTACTTCCAACAATGTGGTCAATTTTGGAATAAATGTGACGTGATGCTGAGAAGAAAGTATATTCTGTTGATTTGGGGTGGAGAGTTCTGTAGATGTCTATTGGGTCTGCTGAGTGCAGTGCTGACTTCAAGTCCTGGATATTCTTCTTAATCTTCTGTCTTGTTGATCTACTATTGACAGTGGGGTGTTAAAGTCTCCCATTATTATTGCATTGGAGTCTAAGTCTCTTTGTAGGTCTCTAAGGACTCACTCTATGAAGCTGGGTGCTCCTGTATTGGGTGCATATATATTCAGGACAGTTGGCTCTTCTTGTTAAATTGATCTCTTTACCATTATGTAATGGCCTTCTTTGTCTCTTTTGATCTTTGTTGGTTTAAAGTCTGTTTTATCAGAGACTACGACTGCAACCCCTGCTTTTTTTTTTTGCTTTCCATATGCTTGGTAGAGCTTCCTCCATCCCTTTATTTTGAGCCTATGTGTATCTCTGCATGTGAGATGGGTTTCCTAAATATAGCACACTGATGGGTCATGACTCTTTATCCAATTTGCCAGTCTGTGTCTTTTAATTGGGCCGTTTAGCACATTTACATTTAAGTTTAATGTTGTGCATGAATTTGATCCCGTCATTATGATGTTAGCTGGTTATTTTGCCCGTTAGTTGATGTAGTTTCTTCCTAGCATTGATGGTCTTTACAGTTTGGAATGTTTTTGCAGTTGCGGGTACCGTTTGTTCCTTTCCATGTTTAGTGCTTCCTTCCAGAGCTGTTGTAAGGCAGGCCTGGTGGTGACAAAATCTCTCAGCATTTGCTTGTCTGTAAAGGATTTTATTTCTCCTTCACTTATGAAAATTAGTTTGGCTGGATATGAAGTTCTCGGTTGAAAATTCTTTTCTTTAAGAATGTTGAATATTGGCCCCACTCTCTTCTGGCTTGTAGAGTTTTTGCCAAGAGATCTGGTGTTAGTCTGAGGGGCTTCCCTTTGTGGGTAACCCGACCTTTCTCTCTGGCTACCGTTAACATTTTTTCCTTCATTTCAAGCTTGGTGAATCTGACAATTATGTGTCTTGGGGTTGCTCTTCTCAAGGAGTATCTTTGTGGCATTCTCTGTATTTCCTGAATTTGAATGTTGGCCTGCCTTGCTAGGTTGGGGAAGTTCTGGATAATATTCTGAAGAGCGTTTTACCAGCTTGGTTCTAATCTCTCTGTCACTTTCAGGTACACCAATCAAAGGTAGATTTGGTGTTTTCACATAGTCCCATATTTCTTGGAGGCTTTATTCGTTTCTTTTTACTCTTTTTTCTCTAAACTTCTCTTCTTGCTTCATTTCATTTATTTGATCTTCAATCACTGATATCCTTTCTTCCACTTGATCGAATCGACTATGAAGCTTGTGCATGTGTCACGTGGTTCTCGTGCCATGGTTTTTAGCTCCATCAGGTCATTTAAGTCTTCTCTACACTGTTTATTCTAGTTAGTCATTCATCTAATCTTTTTTCAAGGTTTTTAGCTTCCTTGTGATGGGTTCGAACATCCTTCTTTAGCTCAGAGAAGTTTGTTATTACCAACCTTCTGAAGCCTACTTCTGTGAGCTCGTCAAACTCATTCTCTGTCCAGCTTTGTTCCGTTGCTGGCGAGGAGCTGCAATCCTTTGGAGGAGAAGAGGCGCTCTAGATTTTAGAATTTTCAGCTTTTCTGCTCTGGTTTGTCCCCATATTTGTGGTTTCATCTACCTTTGGTCTTTGATGATGGTGACCTACAGATGGGGTTTTGGTGTGGATGTCCTTTTTGTTGATGTTGATGCTATTTCTTTCTGTTTGTTGGTTTTCCTTCTAACGTTCAGGACCCTCAGTTGCAGATCTGTTGGAGTTTGCTGGAGGTCTACTCCAGACCCTGTTTTCCTGGGTATCACGAGCGGAGGCTGCAGAACAGCAAATATTGCAGAACAGCAAATGTTGCTGCCTGATATTTCCTCTGGAAGCTTAATCTCAGTAGGGCACCCGGCTTCATGAGGTATCAGTCGGCCCCTACTGGGAGGTATCTCCCAGTTATGCTACATGGGGGTCAGAGACCCACTTGAGGAGGCAGTCTGTCTGTTGGATTTAGTTAGTTAGTATTTTGCTGAGGATTTTTGCATCTATGTTCATCAGGGATATTGGTCTCTATTGTTGTTGTTATGTCTTTTCCTGGTTTTGGCATTAGGTTAATACTGGCTTCATAGAATGATTTAGGGAGGATTCCCTCTTTCTCTGTCTTTTGAAATAGTTTCAGTAGGATTTGTACTAATTATTCTTTGAATGATAGAGTTCAACTGTGAATCCATTTGATCCTTGATTTGGGTTTTTTGCCGAAATTTTCTTATTGCTGTTTCAATCTTACTACTTGTTATTGGTCTTTTCAGAGTTTCTATTTCTTCCTGGTTTAATCTGGGAGGGTTGTATATTTCCAGGAATTTATCTGTCTCTTCTAGGTTTTCTAGTTTATGTGTGCAAAGGTGTTCATAGTAACCTTAAATTCTCTTTTGTATTTCTGTGGTATCAGTTGTAATATCTCCTATTTTCTATCTAGTTGAGCTTATTTGGATCTTCTCTCTCTTTTTCTTGGTTAATATCACTAATGGTTCATAGATTATTGTTTTTCCTCAAATAACCAGCCTTATTGCTTCATTTATCTTTTGTATTTTTTTGTTTCAATTCCTTTAGTTCTGCTCTGATCTTTGTGATTTCTTTACTTCTGCTGGGTTTGTGTTTGGTTTGTTCTTGTTTTTCTAGTTCCTTGAAGTGTGACCTATATTATTTATTTGTGTTCTTTCAGACTTCTTGATGTAAGTATTTAATGCTATGAACTTTTCTCTTAGTACTGCTTTTGCTGTATGCCAGAGGTTTTGATAGGTTGTATCACTATATTATTCAGTTCAAATAATTTATTAATTTCCATCTTGATTTCATTGTTGATCCAGAGATTATTCAGGAGCAGGTTATTTAATTTCCATGTATTTGTATAGTTTTAAGTGTTCCTTTTGGAGTTAATTTCCAATTTTATTCCACTGTGGCCTGAGAGAGTACTTAATATAATTTTTATTTTCTTAAATTTACTGAGATTTTTTTCATGCCCTATCATATGGTCTGTCTTTGAGAATGTTCCATGTGCTGATGAAAAGAATGTATATTCTGCAGTTTTTAGTAGAATGTTCTATAGATATCTGTTAAGTCCATTTGTGCTAGGGTACAGTTTAAGTCCATTGTTTCTTCATTGACTCTCTGTCTTGATGACCTGTGTGTGCTATCAGTGGAGTATTGAAGTGCCCTACTATTATTGTGTTTTAATCTATCTCATTTCTTAGGTCGAATATTGTTTCATAAATGTGGGACTTTCAGTGTTATGTATATATATAAAAAACATATATATATATATGACTGATATTTTCTGTTTGGACTAATCCTTTTCTTATTATGTAATGTCCCTCTTTGTCTTTTTTATCTATTGTTCCTTTAAAGTTTATTTTGTCTGATATAAGAATAGCTACTCCTGGTCACTTTTGGTTTTCATTGGCATGAAATATCTTTTTCCTCTCATTACCTTAAACTTATGTGAGTCCTTGTATATTAGGTGTGTTTCTTGAAGACAGCAAATATTTGGTTGGTGGATTTTTATTTTATTCATTCTACCACTCTGTATCTTCCAAGTGGAGCATGTAGGCAATTTACATTCAACCTTACTATCGAGATAGGCACACTGTGTATTCATCATGCTAGTTGTTTTGTTTTCTTGCATACGTTGTTTTGTTTTTATTTTTTTCATTGTGTTATTATTTTTTTAAATTGTGTTATTATTTTATAGGCCCTGTGACATTTATGCTTTAAGAGGTTTTATTTTGGAGTATTCTGAGGAGAATTTGTTTCAAGATTTACAGCTCCTTTTAGCATTTCTTGTAGTGCTGGCTTGGTAGTGATGAATTCTCTCAGCCTTCATCTGGAGAAGACTTTCTCTCTCCTTCATTTGTGAATCTTAGTTTCACTGGGTACAAAATTCTTGACAAATAATTATTTTGTTTAAGGAGGTTAAAGATAGGACTCTAATCCTTTCTGGCTTTCGTGGTTTCTGCTGAAAATTCTGCTGTTAATCTGATAGGTTTTTCTTTGTAGATTACCTGATACTTTTTCCTCACAGCTCTTAAGATTCATTCCTTCGTCTTGACTTTAACCTGATGACTATGTTTTATTTTATTTTGTGGGCTTAGATGATGACCTTTTTGCAATGAATTTCCTGTGTGTTTTTTGAGCTTCCTGTATTTGAATGTCTAGATGTTAGGGTTTCCTTGATTATTCCCTCAAATAAGTTTTCCAAACTTTTAGATTTCTCAGGAATACCAATTATTCTTATGTTTGGTTGTTTAACAGAATCCCAAATTTCTTGAAGGCTTTGTTTATATTTTAGTTCTTTTTTCTTTGTCTTTGTCAAATTGTGTTAATTCAAAAGCCTTGTCTTTGAGCTATGGATTTCTTTCTTGTATTTCTTTTTATTCTATTGCTGAAACTTTCCAGCGTATTTTACATTTTTCTAAATGTGTCTTTCATTTCCAGAAGTTGTGACTGTTTTTTCTTTATGACATCTATTTCTCTGGAGGCTTTTTCATCCATATTCTATACTGTTTTTTAAATTTCTTTAAGTCAGTTTTTAACTTTTTCTTGTGCCTTTTTGAGTAGCTTAATAATCAATGATCTGAATTCTTTGTTTATTTAGAGGTTTATTCTTGGTGTGTCTCCATTGCTGGAGAGTTAGTGTGATCTATTAGGGGTATTATAGAGCCTTAGTGTGAGCTATTGGGGGTATTATAGAGCCTTTTATTATAGTACCAGAATTACTTTTCTAGTTCCTTCTAATTTGGGTAGACTATTTCAGTGGAAAGATCTGGAACACGAGGGCTTCTGTTCAGATTCTTTTGTTCCATAGGGTGATCTCTTGGTGTGGTGCTCTGCTCCCTCCCCTAAGGATGGGGCTTCCTGAGAGCCAGACTGCAGTGATTGTTATTGCCCTTCTGGGTCTAGCCACCCAGAGGGACTACTAGGACCCAGGATGGTGCTGGGGAATGTGTGCAAAAAATCCTGTGGTGTGATCTGTCTTCAGGTCTTCCAGCCATGGATACCAGCACTTGCTCTGGTGAAGGTGGCAGTGAAGTGACATGGACTCTGTGGGAGTCTTTGGTTGTAATTTTATTTAGTGTGCTGGATTTCCTCAAATGCTGGCTATGCTAGCAGTGGAGTTGTCATGTGGACAGACTTAGGATCTCTGGTTAGCCAGGGTGTTGCAGGTAGTGGAATTAGCTGTTGTTTTCTCCTTTGGAATAGAGTTGTTCCTGTTATGAGTTGCTGTAATGACTTGGTTGGTTGGATTCCAGCAAGAAGGTGACACTTTCAAGACAGCACAAGCTGCAATGGTAGATAGAGGATATAATCATGCCCTATGTTAGCCAGGATAAGTACTCAGGTTTCTCAGGTGATGGGCAGAGCCATAAAACTCCCAAGAGTTTATGACTTTTGTCTTTGGCTATCAAGTTGGGTAGAGAAAAACCATCAGGTGGGAGCAGGATTAGTAATGTCTGAGCTCACACTTTGGGCAGGGCTTGCTGCAGTCATTGTGTGGGATGAGGGGTGATTCTCAGGCAAATGGAGTTATGTTCTCAGGGGGATTATTGCTGCCTCTCCTATATCATACAGGTCACCAGGGAAGTGGGGAAAGCCAGCAGTGACAGGCTTCACCCAGCTCCCACACTGCCTGCAAGGCCAGTCTTACTCCCAACAGCACTGAGTTTATGTACAGACAACTGCAGAACAGCACTGAAATCTTGCCCAGGCTACAAGCCTCCATGCTGAGAAAGCAAGCAGGGCTCTCAGACCTCACCCGTTCCCACCTCACCCGTTCCCACCTGCCTGCACCTTCCACTATGGGTTCTGCACTCATATCTTCACTTCCTGTTCACATTCCGGGATTCTGCTCAGGAAAATTTGTGCTCAGTCAAAATTATTACAAAGTTTAGCTAGGAACGTCCTTCACCCTGTGGTCTCTCCCCAGTTCTACTGGTTGCCTTCCCTTCCCATGGATCATTGTGAATTAAGGCCAGAAATGTCTTCCCTGGACTTGCACTGGCGACCAGGAGTATGTACAGGGCTCTTTGTGCTGCTGCTTCGGCTTTTATGTTTTGCTCAGCTCCCTAAACCCATTTCAACTCTAGGTAAGGCTAAATCCTTCTGTGATCTGTCTTTTCAGGTTCCCCAGTGGGGATGTGTGTTCAGAGGCAACCTTTTCCCCACCTCACACTTTGGAAACTCAGTTTTTAGCTCTCTCACAGTTTTCAGCAGTAAGCTGCTTTTTTTCAAAGGGTCTGTGAATTCATTTTGCTTTTGTGGTATGTTCCTGTGGTGGTTCTTGGAGCAAAAGTTCACAGTGTGAGTCTCTACAATGTATTCTGTCTGTCCCTGCAGGAACTGCACATTAGTACTGTCTCCTATCTGCCATTATTCCCAGTGTTTCTCAAATGCATATTTCTTCAAATTACCTTTTGCTTTAGTGAAAGAGGAGATGATTTACACCGTGGATACCATGGTGAAGGCCTGGATAAGAATTGGCAGAGTAGAAAGACACACTCTCTTAAGAAACCACTGAAGGAAGGAAAACAAAATAAGAAGGCAAAGAAGGAATGTAAATGTAAGACTATAATTTTAAAAATACATTGGCTAAAGATCTCACAGTACCCAGCAGATTACCACAAAGTCTAGGCATTTCATAAATATTTGTTGAGTTTATTTAGTGAAAATAAGAATGAACATCAAGAAGGATATTAGACTCTTGCTGTTGAATATGTGCTCTGATTTGCTTTCAATTCCAAAATAAGAATTAATAAGCATAGCATTTGCTTTGGATTTAAGAATATAATTTGTACTATTCCAAATCCAGGTTTTTTTTTGTGCTTGATTATAACCTAAATTCTATAAGGGTAAATTGCTTGGCAGACAGTAATGAATAGCAAGAGTGGTGTATTTAGTATTAATACTCTCATTTGGTCATTTTTGTCTACAAAGAGAGTACAATACAGTTGTGATATTTACAGTGTTAATTATCCTCAGTTTACACACAAGTATTCAAGTGACCTACTGAAGGCCACCTCATGATCTAATGATTCAGTTGAGAATATGGTCTAGTAAAATTGTGGCCTCAATTTCTTTTTTCAGACATGAAAGAACTTGGAAAAAAAAACATATCTAATTTTAGCATCAGTCAAGCTAAAGATACAGAGTAAAATTTCAAGAAATAAAAATACCCTGGGTACCAATTGATAACTCTATCTCATCTTTGGCTATTCATATTTTTGATGTTTTCTGCCTAGTCAACATGTGATCTGATGGGGAATGTTGTTTACTTCTACATCATTGAAGGAAGCTTTTGGGTTCATAATAGAACTTGTTAAAACTTGTGGTTGAATATTGAGACTCAAAATCTTGCAACTGGAATGCAGTTAACAGAAATTCATGATACTAGCAAAGTGTCAGTTGGTTATAACTTCATACACTGCAACCAAATGTAATACCTGGAAAGTTATAATTCTTTTAAAACACGTATAAGAGCATTTTCTCTTCATCACACCCTCTCCTTGTCCTTACAGACACACAGACACACCCCCCCACAAAAATGTTTTTTTCTGGTAGTATATAAGAAGTAGATTGGATTCCACTTTTTAATCCCTGCTCTAAGGGGATATGATTTTTTAAAAAACATGAAACTTCGAGTTACCATAGATACCATCTAGCTGGATCACTTTACTTTTTTTTTTCATTTTAGTAATCAGAAATTTGGGGTAAAAATGTTGTTGTGTGCCTAAGATCATGTGGATTGTTACAGGATAAGCTCTGAACGAGAAAGTAGCAGAGTGCAGGAGAATGGGTAGTTACACGTCCTTAGGCAAGTCAATTAGCCACCTTGAAGCTGCTTTTTATTGGTGTTAGACATGAAATGAGAACACATATCTGATAGCATTAAATATACTAAAAATGTCTATAAAATATAAGCATTATCTAGACTTTCTTTAGCCACTCAGAGACTGTATTGTGTATTAGAAATAGTACAGATTTGGAAAACAGGGCCGAGTTCAAATGTTATCTTCTTTGTTTACTTCATCTCAGAAACTATGCCCTTAGACATTGCTGGTGATATTGAAGATAAGGGGACAGACATTCTCATTGGGAAGGGTAAATGTGTGCAAATTTAGAATGCAATTTGTCAACATGTATAACACATTGAAGGGTATGCCCCTTTTGTTTACCCTTCCCACTACAAGATATTGACCACAAAGATATATTTACAAAGATTTACAAAGGTTTGTATACCATAATGCTCATTACAATAGTTTTTCATAGTGACAAAAAAATTGGAAACAAGTGGTGAATTCATTGGTAGAGGATTACTAAATAAATCACTTTTGGGACCCCTTTTGTTATTCTGCTGAATTAGAAAATGAGTAATTATAAAGGATATTTAAACAGGTATGATGAAATAACATGTGGTAAATAATTTATTCACAATAAACAGGATCATCTTATACACAATGTATGCCCAGGGCTTTTGGCATTTAATAATAGCATTTTCTTTTTTTTTCTTTTCTTTTTTTTTTTTGAGACGGAGTCTCTCTCTGTCGCCCAGGCTGGAGTGCGGTGGCGGGATCTCGGCTCACTGCAAGCTCCGCCTGCCGGGTTTATGCCATTCTCCCGCCTCAGCCTCCGAGTAGCTGGGACTACAGGCGCCCGCCACCGCGCCCGGCTAGTTTTTTGTATTTTTTAGTAGAGACGGGGTTTCACCGTGTTAGCCAGGATGGTCTCGATCTCCTGACCTCGTGATCTGCCCGCCTCTGCCTCCCAAAGTGCTGGGATTACAGGCTTGAGCCACCATGCCCGGCATAATAGCATTTTCAAACCTTTGTGTTCTATTTAATTTTTAAATGACCACATGTTATTTCATAATACCTGTTTATCCTTTATATATACACATTTATATATATAACATATGTTATATATATTATATATACACACACATACTTATATATTCTAGTAAAATCATAAAACTGGGGATGTGTGGTAACTTTTTATCATTTTAGATTTAATTACAAATTAAGAAACATAAAGCATATTTGTAAACAACATAGGAGGCATAATAACAGTGTTCTGACCAAACTATAATTAGTAATACAATACCCGTATAAAATATGTAAGGCATAGTACTGATTTCACAGATGAAAGAATGATTGCTCCTCTTTTTCCAATCTCTTTACTGGGAATTAAAATATAAATATATATTAAATAAAATGTATTTAATACATAATTAAAATATATCAATATATTTTTGTGCCTCTAATATTTAAATTTTTATTTCTTTTCAAATAAGAAAGCATAAGAGGAAAAGATAATTGCATATATTCATTTATTTAAAAAATGAGTGGTAACTATGGGCAAGATTCTGCTAAATTCTGAAAATGCAAAGACAATTAAGACATTTCCTGTTCTTGAAAATTTACATACAGGAGGAAATAACATGCATGAAAACGTTACAAGTGTGATAGGTGCAAATACTCATGATACATACCAAGAAAAAAACAAAGCAGCGGTGCAAAATGAGATGAAGTTTTCTGGTAGGATTTCACTTACAATGAAGTCACACCCATGTCGGAACCATATGGTCCTCACATGTCTACAGAAGGCATTTGAACTTAGTATTTTACACAACAATGAGCCAGTGAAGGTTTTGAAGCATGTACATGAGGCACTCAAGTTTTTCTTTAGAAAGATCAATTGATTGCTAATTCTGAAGCTAGACTATAAGTGAGAAGTCAGTTCTATAAGCAAAAATATCTGTTGGGAAATCATTATAACAGTGTACATGAGACAAGTGAGTGTTGTAAACAAAGGGAATAGTAGTGGATACAGGGGCAAGGCATGGACTCAAGAGGTGTTTAGAATGCAGAAAGAGCAGAAATAACTGCATACATCGAGTGAAGTCAGTGATGACTTGGGATATCAAATGAGGACAACTGGATGCTCTGTGGTGTTGTTAATCAAAAAAGAACTCAAAGAAATGACTGGGAATGGTATTATGGTGAAATACCACTGGTATGGGCACAGTGAGTGTGAGATGCTGAAGCTATATTCATCTCACTAGAAATGATGGAATTATACAGTGTATTATGCATGCCTACAGCTCAGCATCACATCTGTGGGGAAGTCATCCCTGATTTCTCGTAGGAAAAACGCTTGATATCTTGACTTGGAAATTGTTCATAGAATGAGAAGAGAAAACAGCAAGAATGAGTGACACACATTTAAGGAGCAAGCCTAAGAAAACAAACCAGTAGTGCAGGCAGAGAAGTGCTAAAATAAACGATGTGTCTTTGTTAGAAATAAGAATGCACATGATTTAAGAAGTGAATCATTTTCTTTTTTGAAATGGGATTCAGCCTCTTCAAAATCCTGAAACATGCAGCACCTTCTGTTGTTAATTGGCTGCTAGCTATTCCAGATAATTAAATACCACTTGCTGTCCTTAAAATTTGACATACCCTCTAGCAACCTTCATTTTAAACTCTGTTGTCAACCAAGATTTCCTACTTAAAAGAGATTTTTTAAAAAACTGATTTAAAAAAGATATTATTACTACCAGGAAAAAATCCTTTTAGAGCAAGTTTTTAAATACCTCAAACCAATAGACCAGGCCATCAGAAAGACTGACACACTCAGAGCAAATCTTTGGAGGGAAGGTACTGCAAGTAGACAGAGGAACAACTTGACATTTGATCAAATAGACCTAACAGACATCTGCATAACTCTCCACCCCAAAACAAAAGACTATAGATTTTTCTCATCTGCACATTGCACATACTCTAAAATTGACTACATGGGAATTAACCTGCTTCTGAATGACTTCTGGGTAAACAAGGAAATGAATGCAGAATTAAGAAATTCTTGAAGCTAATGCAAACAAAGATACAACACACCAGAATCTCTGGGATACAGGTAAAGTAGTGTTAAGAGATAAGTCTAAATATTTACATTAAAAAGTTAGAAATTTCAAATTAGCAACCTAACATCATACTTTGAGGAACTAGGAAAACTAGAGCAAACCTACCCCAAAGCTAGCAGAGGACAAGAAATAACTAAAATCTGCACAGAACTGAATAAAAATGAGATGTGAAAAATCAGACAAAAGATTGACCAAACCAGAAACTGGTTTTTGAATGAATAGCTAAGACCACCAGCTAAACAAAGAATAAGAGAAGATTCAAGTAAACACAGTCAGAAATGACAAAGGGAACATTACCACCAACCTCACAGAAATACAAAAAATTCTGAGACTATTATAAATACCTCTATGCAAGCAAACTAGAAAACCTACAAGAAATGGATAAACTAATGGAAAATACAACCTTCAAACATTAAAAGAGGAAGAAATTGAATCCTTGAACAGAACAATGAGTTCTAATATTGAATTGGTATCAGTACCAACCAAGAAAGCCCAGGACCAGATAGATTCACACTAAAATTCTACCATATGTATAAAGGAGAGATGGTGTCATTTCTACTGAAAGTGTTCCAAGAAACTGAGGAAGAGGGACTCCTCCCTAACTCTTCCTATGAGGCCAGTATCATCCTGATACCAAAACATGGCTGAGACACAACAACAAAACTTTAGGCCAATATCCTTGATGATCATCTGTGCAAAAATCCTCAATGAAATACTAGCAACACAAATTCAGCAGCACATCAAAATGCTAATCCACCATGATGAAGTAGGCTTTATACCTGGGATGCAAGGTTGGTTCAACATATTCAAATCAATAAATGTGATTCATTCCATAAACAGAACTAAAAACAAAAACCACATGCTCATCTCAATAGATAAAGAAAAGGCTTTCAATAAAATTCAATATCCCTTCATGTTAATACGGTCTCAACAAACTAGGTATCAGAGAAACATACTTAAAAAAAAAAAAAAGACCGGTCTGTGACAAACCCACAGCCAACAACATACTTAATGGGAAAAAGCTGGAAGCATTCCCCTTGAGAACCAGAAAAAGACAAGGATACCCACTGTCACCACACCTATTCAACTTAGTACAGGGAGATCTAGCCAGAACAATCAAGCAACAGAAATTAATAAAAGGCATCCAAATAGGAAGAGAGGAAGGCAAATTATCTGTTTACAGATAATATGATTCCCCACCTAGAACCCCCCAGATTCCTTGCCTCAAAGCTGCTTGATCGGATAATCAACTTCAGTTAAGTTTCAGGATACAAAATCAATGTAGAAAACCACTAGTATTCTTATGTACCAACATCATCCAAGCTGACAGCCAAATCGAGAACTCGATTCCATTCACAATGGCCACACACACACAATTAAAATACCTAGGAACACAGCTAACCAGAGAGTTAAAGCATTTCTACAACAATAATTACAAAACAGAGCTGAAAGAAATCCTAGTTAACACAAACAAATGAGAAAACATTCTATGAATAGGAAGAATCAGTATTGTTAAAATGACCATACTGCCCAAAACGATTTACAGATTCAGTGCTACTCCTGTCAAACTAACAATGACATTTTTCACAGAATTAGAAAAAAAAAAAAAAAAAACTATTCTATAATTCACGTGGAACCAAAAAAGTGCCTGAATAGCCAAACAATGCTAAGCAAAAAGAACAAAGCGAGAGGCATCACATTTTCCTATTTCAAACTACAAAGTTACTACTTTGGTTCCAAGTAGTAGCCTTGTAAGCAAAACAGCATGATATTGATACAACAGAATAGAGAGCCAGAAGTAAAGCCACATATCTACCACCATCTGATCTTCAACAACGCTGATAAAAACAAAGGGAAAAGAAAACCTATTCAATAAATGGTGCTAGGATGACCAGCTAACCATATGCAAAAGATTGAAACTAGACCCCCTTTTTTCCACCATATACAACAATCAGCTAAAGATGAATTAGACTTAAGTGTAAAAGTTAAAATTATAAAAACACTGGAAGAAAACCTAGCAAATACCATTCTGGACATAGGCCCTGGGAAAGATTTCATGACAAAGATGTCAAAACCATTTGCAACGAAAACAAAAATTGACAAACTGAAGAGCTTCTGCACAGTGAAAGAAACTATCGACAGAGTAAACAACCCACAGAATTGCAGAAAATATTTGCAAACTATGCATCCAGCAAAGGTCTAGTATCCAGAATCTGTAAGGAACTTAATTGACCAAACAAAAAAATAAACAATCCCATTAAAAAGTGGGCAAATGATAAGAACAGACTTTTCAAAAGAATATATGTATGCTCACAACAAGAATACAAAAAATGCTCAACATTATTAATAATAAAAAATGAAATTCCAAACTGCAATGAGATAGCATCTCGTACTAATCACAGTGGCTATTATAAAAAAGTCAAAATGTTTATATGTTTTAAGTGTATGAGTCAATCAATTTTGACAGATACACACATCGATATAACCATCACCCAAATCAAGATCTAGAACATTTCATCTTCCCAAAACATTCTCTGTGCCTTTTTGCAGTAATTTATACCTAAAGATTTTCTATTAAAAAGTCTGAAAAAGCAAACAAACAAAAGTCAAAAAGTAACAAATGCTGGTGAGAGTGCAGAGAACCTGGAATGCTTATACACTGCTGTTGGGAATGTAAATTAGTTCAGACAACGTGGAAAGTAGTCTGGAGATTTCTCAAAGAACTTAAAACAGAACTACGATTTGATGCGCTGATCCATTGTTGGGTAGATATCCAGAGGAATATAAATTATTCTACCATAAAGAAACACACACATGTATGTTTATCACAGCACTATTCACAATAGCGAAGACTTGGAATCGACCAAGATGCCTTTCTACAGTGGACTAGATAAGGAAAATGGGATACATGTACACCATGGATTAGGATGCAGCTGTAAACACGAACAAGATTATGTCTTTTTCAGCAACATGGATGAAACTCATGGCCATTATCCTAAGTGAACTAACACAAGAACAGAAAGTCAAATACCACATGTTGTCACTTGTAAGTGGGAGCTGAACATTGAATACATGTGGACCCAAGAAAGGAAACAATAAACACCAGGGTCTACTTGAGGATAGAGTGTGAGGATCGGAAAACTACCTATTGGGTACTATGCTTATCACCTGGGTGATGAAATAATCTGTGCACCAAACCCACACATCATGCAATTTACCCACATAATGAATCTGCACATGTACCCCTGAACCTAAAATAAAATTTTAAGACAGAGACAAAAAAGAAACCTCTTCAACAAAACATACATTTGGCTAAACACATAGGCACATGTGTTACACCAGACTCACTGATAATATTTATTAAAGAGTAGATTAGCTTAATTCCCACAAGGAAGTTGGTTAGTGCACAGAGGAACATGTGAGAGGTAGCTGCTTGGATTGAATTCTTCATGCTTGCTCTAGGACGATGTCTTCTTCTTCTTCTTCTTCTTCTTCTTTTTTTTTTTTTTTTATCTAGAAGCTTCATATTTGTAAAATAAACTGAATTTTCAGCTTTTCTTGACATTAAAAAACTAAATACTTCAATAAGTATATTTTTCAATACATTTTTACAGGTTTCATGACAAGTGTTTTCTGAAAACTCCATAAAGATCTCAATTATCTTATTCCAAGGAATAAATGCCCAAGAGTTGGAGCAAGGCCGTGGTGGCCGGGAATGCCAGGGCCATGACTTTCACTGCCCTCTGTAAAGTAGTTAGAAAAGACAATATGGTATGAACCTCATCTCAACCTCAATAACCTGCTGTCTTCCTGCGATCAATAAAACAAGGAAAACCTTCAGAGTACCTCAGGTTGAATTTAATATTGCCCTCAGAGTGTTCCCTTGTTTCAGCCAATTCATTGACACATAAAAACTTCTCATGAATTTTTTTAAAGCAAACAACAGCTTTTAATTCCAACAAACCTTCTTCAGCAAAATACCATGTGAATGAGTTTCTCCATAGTCAAAGCAGCCAGAATTCTCTTGCACAGCCATTAATTCTATGGCCTCAGATCTGAAAGATAAGCTGCTTAGGAGACAAAACTCATCCTTCCTAGTGACTTCTTTTCTATTTTCTGGCTGAGAATGATCCTCTATGGGGAATTTTTTTTGTAATAAATGTTCATTTCCCATCTCAATCTCTACCGATCTTCTGTCAGTGACTGTGTATTTGACTGAAACATGTAGTATTAGGGAGGTAACTGAGGCCATTTCCACGTAGGATACTGCATCCCAATGCCAAACGCAAGGATTTTAGAATTATCCACTATTTGGATTGTCATGCTACTGACACTTTCATTAATGTAGATAAGACAATTGATGTGCAGTGAAATGTCAATGTAGTTGAAATATTAAAGCTTTCAGGTAAACTGCCTAAATGCAAATTTGTTGGAAAAGAATCAAAGAGTTGATTTTATTTTTTGAGGAGGAGGAGTCATTGTAAGTGTTATTGAATTTGAAGCTAGAATCTTTTATTTTATTAGTTTTTTTTATTATACTTTATGTTCTAGGGTACATGACCACGATGAGCAAGTTTGTTACATATGTATACATGTGCCATGTTGGTGTGCTGCACCCGTAACTCATCATTTACATTAGATACATCTCCTAATGCTATTCCTCCCCTCTCCCCCCACCCCACAACCAGCCCTGATGTGTGATGTTCCCCTTCCTGTGTCCAAGTGTTCTCATTGTTCAATTCCAACCTATGAGTGAGAACATGTGGTGTTTGGTTTTCTGTTCTTGTGATAGTTTGCTGAGAATAATTAAGAAAATGTGGCACATATACACTGGAATACTATGCAGCCATAAAAAAGGAAGAGTTCATGGCCTTTGTAGGGACATGGATGCAGCTAGAAACCATCATTCTTACTTTAGTATTAATTGTTAGAATCAATATACTAGATGTTCATTAATGATTAAGTGATATGGTTTAGACCAAATCATGAATTGATAAAGAGGTGTGATAGTGTTATTTGTAATATGTGGAGATTAAAAGATAAGCTCGCAGAGGAAGTAGAACATGCATTTTAATGCGTTGTTGATTAAATGCATTGTGGTTTCTTACCATTTCTGATTTAACTCAAGAGTTTGGAGGGGCTTTAGACTCCATATAATTTTTATGGTTAGAGTTTTAATGCCAATAGACATGAGTACAAGGTTCTGAGAGTAGCTATGAAACCATTTTAATAAAATTAATAAAACTAAACTGCTAGCTTTTTAACAAAAACTAAACTTTAGTGAAAGCATAGATAAGCATGACCAGCTTTCCCTATAGCCTACATCCCTATAGCTGCTTACTGCAAAAAGTTACATAACTCCTCTCACTAGGTCCTTTTATAGATAACATCTTTAATGCTAAGAAACTCCAAGGTTTCCATTTGAGATATTTTCCAGATTCTGCATTCCAATGGGTTCACTGGTGCCAGCTTGTCTGAAAACTGCCTCTGAGGAACTGATTTAATGTAAGAATGCAGTTTCTATACCTTTGTTATTTCATCCCCCACACCCTAGCCAATCAGTGGCCCCCAACTCCTCAGCCCCATACCTGCCAAAATTCCCTTAAAAATCTCAGTCCAAGACTCCTTGGGGAGGCAGATTTTAGGTTCCCTCCTATCTCTTCACTGTGTTACCATTCAATCATTAAACTCTTTCTCTGCTGCTATTCCTGCTGCTTCAGGGTATTAGTATGTTACCATGCAATGGGCACAAACCTGGTGGCCTTATAATAACTGATAGAAGAATCAATAGAAATTTGAAGTGTCAAGTTCAATAATAATAATGCTCCCTGGAAAAATGGAATGGTGGCTAAAAAACAAAACTCTGAACCCATCTTGCCTGAGTTCAAATCCCAGCCTCACCATTTATTAGTTGCATAACCTTTGACAAATTATTAAAATTTTTATGCTTCTGTTTTCTTATTTTTTAAATTATACTTTAAGTTCTAGGGTACATGTGTACAACGTGCAGGTTTGTTACATATGTATACTTGTGCTATGTTGGTGTGCTGCGCCCATCAACTCGTCAGCACCCATCAACTAATCATTTACATCAGGTATAACTCCCAATGCCATCCCTCCCCGCTATAGGCCCCGGTGTGTGATGTTCCCCTTCCAGAGTCCAAGTGATCTCATTGTTCAATTCCCACCTATGAATGAGAACATGCAGTGTTTGGTTTTCTGTCCTTGTGATAGTTTGCTCAGAATGATAGTTTCCAGCTTCATCCATGTCCCTACAAAGGACACGAACTCATCCTTTTTTATGGCTGCATAGTATTCCATGGTGTATATGTGCCATATTTTCTTAATCCAGTCTGTCGCCGATGGACATTTGGGTTGATTCCAAGTCTTTGCTATTGTGAATAGTGCCACAATAAACATACATGTGCATGTGTCTTTATAGCAGCATGATTTATAATCCTTTGGGTATATACCCAGTAATGGGATGGCTGGGTCATATGGTACATCTAGTTCTAGATCCTTGAGGAATCGCCATACTGTTTTCCACAATGGTTGAACCAGTTTACAATCCCACCAACAGTGTAAAAGTGTTCCTATTTTTCCACATCTTCTCCAGCAGCTGTTGTTTCCCGATTTTTTAATGATTGCCATTCTAACTGGTGTGAGATGGTATCTCATTGTGGTTTTGATTTGCATTTTTCTGATGGCCAGTAATGATGAGCATTTTTTCATGTGCCTGTTGGCTGTATGCATGTCTTCTTTTGAGAAATGTCTGTTCATATCCTTTGCCCACTTTTGGAAGAACATACCATGCTCATGGATAGGAAGAATCAATATTGTGAAAATGGCCATACTGCCCAAGGTAATTTATAGATTCAATGCCATTCCCATCAAGCTACCCATGACTTTAAAGCAGAAAAAACTGCTTTAAAGTTCATGTGGAACCAAAAAGACCCCACATTGCTAAGACAATCCTAAGTCAAAAGAACAAAGCTGGAGGCATCATGCTACTTTACTTCAAACTGTACTACAAGGCTACAGTAACAAAAACAGCATGGTACTGGTACAAAAATAGAGATATAGACAAATGGAACAGAACAGAGCCCTCAGAAATTACACCACATCTCTACAGCCATCTGATCTTTGACAAACCTGAGGAAAACCAGAAATGGGGAAAGGATTCCCTATTTAATAAATGTGCTGGGAAAATTGGCTAGCCATAAGTAGAAAGCTGAAACTGGATCCTTTCCTTACTCCTTATACAAAAATTAATTCAAGATGGATTAGAGACTTAAATGTTAGACCTAAAACCATAAAGACCCTAGAAGAAAACCTAGGCAATGCCATTCAGGACATAGGCATGGGCAAAGACTTCATGACTAAAACACCAAAAGCAATGGTAACAAAAGGCAAAATAGACAAATGGGATCTAATTAAACTAAAGAGCTTCTGCACAGCAACAGAAACTACCATCAGAGTGGACAGGCAACCTATAGAATGGGAGAAAATTTTTGCAATCTACTCATCTGACAAAGGGCTAATATCCAGAACCTACAAAGAACTCAAACAAATTTACAAGAAAAAAACAACCCCATCAAAAAGTGGGCAAAGGATATGTTTTCTTATTTCTAAAACTAGAACAATAATAGTTGCTATTTCACTGAGTGGTTGTAAGAATTAAGATAATTAATGCTATTAGCTATATACAATTATTATTAGGCTATACATTGAGTAAAACTCAAGTATACAGTAGAGTTAGGAAAAGAAAAAATGAAAGGAGATGTATAAGGTTTCTTAGTTCCATATGTTTATCAAATGCTGAATTTCCCAAAAGACCACCAGAGTTATTTCTTGATCAAGCAAAGCTAACTTTATTGTACCTGTTTATAAAAGGAAAAATATCACCTTGGTAGAATCTAGTGTCTCATAACAGGGGATCAGGAGAGGATAGTTTTAAGGTTAGGTACTCTGGTGTCAAAGAGTTTAAGGTGAGCTTTTCAAGGTATAAAATTGATTGTAGGTAGGTAAAGTTCGTGGTATAATAACTTATAATTGATAGAGCAAGGGTTGTAAACCACACTTGATAAATTAACCACTCTTGATAAATTAACTCTTCTTTGATAAGCAAGCAGATGAAAAAATCTGTTCTGATAGAAGAACTATTTATCCAGATAACTAAATTGTTTGTACAGATACATTTGTTTGATGAAGTTTCCTGAAGGTAGCAAAATATTTATCGGTTTATAGCCTCATCTTTTCAGGTCAGAATTCTCTGGAGCAATTAGAAAATCCATTTGACCTAGGTATTTTCAGATATAAGGCCCGATAGTTATACCATAATAATTCAGATGATCTGAGTCTCATGCTTTAAAGTAGATAGTAGAATATCAAATTTGACCATATGATACCTTAGGAGACATATATCTTGAATACAATGATAAGAAAGGTAAGAGAGGATTGGGGGAAGTTGTTGGGGTGATTCGATGGTGTTCATATAATCCTATGTGGATACAAAACATTAGAATTTTATATGTAACCCCTGAGACAGGTAACTTAGAAGCTGAGACACTTCTAGATAGTACCTCCTGTGTTTGAAATGCAGTCAGATACGTGGTAGGATTTTAGATTCTTTGATCAAAGGAATCATTGAAGGGCATGGGTGTAGGTGTGCTATGACTACTGGAGCAAAGTCAATACAGCATGTATACTCTACTAGAATTTATTCCAGAACAAGAACATGTCAAGTGTGATGTGTTTATAGCATAGATTGTGAAGGGCTTTTTTAACTAGAGAGAAAACTAGGAGTGGGGACAAATTGTGAAGTATCTGATAAAGATTCTTTTAGAGATCTAACTTAGATCTAAAAACAAATGCTTTTAAACCATTAGATATTTTAATTGAGAATGCAAGAGTTATGCTCCAGACCATCTTTGTCATGAAGTCATTTTTAGGTGTTTGGCTTAATTTCTTGTGTGTCTCTTCCACCCTTCAATACTGATGTTTTTCTTCTACCCACCTAGGTTCTCTGGTTGGAGCTCCATAAAATTAAACTGATCAAAGACAGATTAACAAGAGAAAAACAAAAGTTCATTAACATGTTCATCAAATACACATGTGGGAGTACACAGTAATGAATAACTGAAAGGCATGGTTAGAACTTGGGTTTATATAAAATCTTAAAATGATACATTTTTAGAGAAATTACAAGACAAAGGAAAAAGACTTTGTTTCTAGGGTAAAAACATGGTGGGAAGGCAAATGTATGGGGAAGCAATGGTAGATAAAAACTGGTGTAGAGGAAGGGTCACCCCCTAAGCTCTTAGAAAGTACTGACCTTTGTAACAAAATATCAACATGAGAAAAGTGAATAGAAGTTTATTAACATGTATATTTCATACATATATTGGAGACACTCAGGGAATGAACTGTCCTCTGAAAGGTGGCTTCAAATCCATTATATATAGCATCTTCAATAAAGGATATAGTTAGTAAAGCTTGCTAATGTAAATTCTTCCAGTACCATCTCCAGGCAGATAAATGTCCAAAGTTGTCTTCAGTGGTTAATCTTTTGTTCCTTGGTAAAGAGGGGAGGTGAGATATCTTCTGTCTTTGCCAATATGTGTCTTGCTCTTTGGCAAATAGAGGAAAGGCTTAACTGTATCTGCTTAACTGTTTTCTGCTTAACAATCCGTCATCTTTTGGGAAGACATATTCTGGTCTCCCATACTGGTTAAAAGTTTATGTCAATTCCTCCGGTGCCAATTTAGGGCTGGTAAGTTGTTGCTAGTGGTTAACGTCTATCTTTCCTTATAAGGAGGTGGGAGGATAACTTTACAAATTTATATTCTTCTTTTGGGCAAATAAGGGGAGGGCAGAAAGCGTTTCTTACAGATGCTTCTTCTCAGTTGAATTTAGGTCAAATAATCCTTCATTGCAAAATGGCATAGTTTGGGTAGCATATTCTGCTACCTTTCATTAGGGTCAGAATAATAAGAATATTATTTCAAAGACAGAGCATAGGTCTATGGGAGCAAGAGCAGTCTTCTTACCTCTGTACCTCCACATAGAGAGTTGCAATGATAATGAATTTTTTTCCTGAGCATCCTTAAGGAACAACATTCCTGAATCACGTCTGCTTCATTATTATCCCTGGCAGAAGAGTTGGGGAAGTAGTTGCAGTACACTGTGTCACCAAACAAGAATCTTCTTTCCTCTGCGTATAGGGTAATGCCCCCCCCACCCCCAAGGAAGAAATATGAGGCTGTTATAGCTCCAGCTGCTTCCCCTGGCCTGACATTCTACTCATTGGCCTATGATGCTCCTAAAAAGACAGAAGACACAGTGTGGAGGTCAAATATGATTCATTGGCATCATGGTAAGCCATCTACCCAGCCTCCTGACTGGAAGTGGAAGTGGTAAACAGTGATTCTCACTCACATATTGTTTTTATTTGCTCACAATTACCAGTCAAGTATGGCATATGTCTCTCAACTCTTTGGAGAGAGATTACTTCATGATTCCCTTAAATAGAGATTTTCTGCCTTCATTCCCTGAGGAGGCTTGTTACTTCCTAGGAAGTGTTGCATCGTGCAGGCCCCAACGTGAACTTGTAGAGACCTGAGTCCCTATGGTTGGCCTCAGGGAGCAACAGGGAATTGAAATTTCTCAGCAGCTCAGTTTATAATAAAACCATTTTTCTTGACATTGATTGCTTGCTCTCCTGGAGACTTAAGTCATTTCTTCTGGTCACTCTGTTCTCCAAAGCATACGGGTTAAAGAGGTTATCACTGTGATCTTAAGAGGGATTGTTTCTGTGTTTAAAAAAATGTAGTGTGGCTGTTGGCATTCCAATCCCTCACCCATGACTTACTGTGAATTTCTTACATCAAAGAAGAAGCAAGACTTCTACAAGACACCTTTTCTTTTCCATGGTTCTTTAACCAAAACATAGCCTAGCACTGTCTATCTATTGTTTATCTAATATCTGCCTAGCACAACAGGATGAGTTAGGCTTTACCCTCTAGTAGCTTAAAATGTGGCTGAGGAAATAAATCATGCCGAGCAAATAATGACGCAAGAAGTGAATGTGAAAGTAAAATTTATATTCAGTGTCCATAAGTAAAGTTTTATTGGAGCCAGGCATGCTCTTTTGGTCACTTATAGTCTATGACTTCTTTCACACCCGAAAGGCCGGGTGGAAGGGCTGTGAAGGAAACAGCATGACCTGCATAACCTAAAATATTTACTATCTAATCTCCTATAAATTACATGAATGGTATCTCACTGTATTTAATACTTTAAACATTTTCAGCTCTGTAAATTATGTTATCATTATAAAACATCCATGAATTAGGAAAGCAGGTATTATTATCTTCACCTGATAGCCAAGGAAGCAGTTGCAACAGATCCCGAGTTAAATACTCAGTACAGCAACCATGCAAACACACACATCAGAATGCTGGTTTATTTCAGCTAAAAACTTAAACTGATACCCTTCTGTTTTGCAAGCTTCAAACTGGTGTGCAAAATCATCCTGTTCTCCTTTCTGTACCCAATCGCCAGCCTACCACCCGCAAAGGCTACCTCTCCATCTCACTCTGGGTAACAAATGAAAAATTTTGAGGACTACTGAGCACTACAAATTTCATAGCAGGGCTTCTCAGGAACTTGGGTCATTGTCACACATTGGTAAAATTCATGGGAGACAGTTGCCCTTAAATCAACATTTTCATCCGCCAGATGCTGTCAGGGATGGTGTAGGTTGTGAATCCTATCCTCAGAACCAGTTGTAGAGCTAAGAACAGTTTTAGTCTTTTTTTGAAATTATCTTTTTTTGGATATTTGATTTTGTTTCCTATTATTATGCTTTTAAATCTCTATTTATGGATTAAAATAAAGGAAGCATAATGGATAAGAAAAGTTTCCCTTGGGTGCTGGAATGATACATATTTCACTTTAAGTATTCTGTATTTCCTACACTTTTCAATAATAAGTATGTTTATTTTAGAGAGTTTATTATATATGCAAACATACACATACAAGCATATATGCACATTTTATGGAACTCTTGACCAAACTTTAGACAGGGTCCTCAGAGCCGTCTTTTGACTAGGCCTCATCCTGGACCTTCCTAGCCCAGTTTTAGGAAGAATCCTGCTAAGTCAGTGTAGGGAGAATCCCCTCACCCTTGATATCTGTTCACCCTTGCTACGTTAAGCAAGAATCTCCCTCCTCTTGATGTCTCTTCTATGTAAATTTTCATCCACTAACTCCCACCAACTCTGCCTATTCGTTATGAGTCTCCAGTTAGCCATGCTATATTCTGAGTTGAGCCCTTTTCCTCTCCCCTATTGCAATAGTCTTGACATATATTGCAACATTCTTTCTTCACCTGTTTATCTATACACGGTATTCAAAAAGATGCACATGCAAATATAACAAGTTCATTTCTTTGACTTTCCCAAAATATTCCATAAAACCAATCTTTGCCATCTTTGTCAACAAAGGCAACTATCCATGGCACACATCTATTAGGTCACAATCACGGAAGCCAATTATTGTGCATTACTAAAGCTGATGCTAGAAGACAGTTGAGCCTTGATAAATCACACATCAGTTCCTGAAGACTCAGACTTGGATTTGTAGGACAATGTTATCTTGGATCTGAACAAACTTGTGAAGTGTAGAACAGAGGGCATTTGTTCAGCAAAATCTGCAGTTTTGACACTCACATTTTTAGTGCTTGGTAAATGTCTTCCAACCTCAAATGTCCAAAAGTGAGAGTGGGGAGGCAAGTGTTGATTAGGCAGAGCCAGTGCAGGTCTATGTATGATCCTTACAAAGTTGAAAGAAGTGAACCATGGCCTAAGGCTGCCATTGATGGCACTTGTCAGAATCCCCCCCTTCTTGCTGCAACCGAGTCACTGGACCTGTGCCAGTAAGGGATGATATATTACAAATACGTCAACGAAGTAAGAGAAGAGACATAAGACCACTTAAGAGGCATGAAGAAGCTTGTTCTGCTGCAGAACATCACAGGTCAGTTTAACTATAATGTCAGAAACCTCCACTGTTCTAAATAAATTATTTTATTGTAAAGACATCACAATACGAATGGCTCTTGCTAAAAGTCAGTTATCTTCTTAAATGGAAAAAAAAAATGAAATCATTCATTACAATTCAGGAAGCATTTGGAGTACCTGCTGTAGGTATAGTTTGTGCTAAGCTCTATGGGTGATACTCAATAACAGACAATGTAGCTGTGAAGGTAGGCACATAAACCTGTGTCCTGAAGGATCGGCTTTTTAGTTTTTCTTTCACTTCATCACGGTCTGATAGGAGGTATTTATATGTGGTTCATCAAGTGAGCTCTAAAACACCCAGGCTAGTCTATAAATGGTTTAATGAGAGTTGTTTACTAGTCACTTGTTTGGATGTCATGGCAAAGTCAAATTTCTATATAAACATTTTTAAATGGTCACTCTCAATTGGAGAACTCATCTCACTTCTAATTTCTGAATTAATCTCACTGTGGACTGTAAAGAACAGTTTGAGGCCAACACTGCACTTTGAGCAGCTCTTGGCTGTTCCCCAAATTATTAACTCTGGTTGCACGTTAAACACATCTGGGAACTTTAAAAATTACCTACTCTTAGTCCCCACTTGAAACTCACTACCTCTTTGGGGAGTAAGCATGGCATCAGTATTTTCAGAGCATCAGAAAAGTAAGATTCTTGAAGCCTAAGAACTTCAAGGACATTCCACAATGCCTCTATTATTAGATACTTGCCTTTTCATGCTACACAGTTAATGTCACAAGCCAATGTAAGATACTGACTCATATAAGCTTTGTTAGAACATTACTCACACGTGAGTGAATTTCCCTGTGTTGACCAAGCCAGGCATTAGTATTTAGACAATAGCTAGCTAGCAACTGGTTTAGATATCTATAAAAATATCCTTCAGTGTTCTTTAAAAATCTTTACTATCTTTTTGTTATTGATTTTAGGGTGAAAAAGCAATATAAAATGATTTAAGTAGAAAGAAAAAGATTATCCGTAATCCAACTATTTATACCCAAAAGATAGCCACAGCCAATATAGCAGTATAGTATTTTTCATATATATCCTTTTGCACAAAACATGCACATTTTAAAGTTATAATTGTGTATGTACAATACTACATCCTTTTACATGTGTCATTATGATGAAACTTTTATCATATTAATAAGTACACATCTTATGGTTAAATAATTATTTAACCAATCCTTTATTGTTAAAAACTTGGATTATGTCAATTTTCCCCATAGTAATGCAGGAATGATCATTCTATATTTGTAACAAATACTTCTTATAATCTTTACCTTTGTGGTTATCATTTATGTTAAATAATTTTAAAATTATGCTTACTAATTATATTAAACTGTATTATTTTAATATTAATAATTATCATTTGTATTACATTCTAACTGGTTTCCTCTACGATTCTCAAGTTTACGCTTTCTTCAGCAGAACAGGAATTCATATTTTCTAAATCCATGGCCATATTCTTACTTAAATATTTGTGGAGTCAAAAGTGGTATCTTATTTTAATGTGAAACTTTTTGAGTATTAGTATGGTTAAATATATTCATAGTGAAGATGATGATAATAATAATGACAATGATGATGGTGGTGATGATAGAATGATGCATTGGTCTACTTGTAAGAGCTTTCTTCTTTTCGATTTACCTTATTCTTTCTCCTTAAGTCTGTGTGGAATCCGTGTACAAACCCTCTTCAGTACTTTTGTAGAAGTGTAGGGATATAAGCTTTTGTCAGACATTTTCAAGTTTTCATAATTTCAGTTGTTTGAGATTGTCCGAAGATAATTATAATAATAGATGTAGAAAATAAAAGGTGTGGACACTTGGAAACTGTTGTGCTGAACAGCCTAGGACATGAGAATAGCTTGTTTTACCCCACGAAATTAGAATGTATCTCAGTTGTTCAGTATTAGTATACCTAGGGAGAAATATGCTGTCTTTAGAAACATAAAATAGCATCACAATTAACTTCAGGGAATACTGTGAAATTGAAAGCCAAGAGAGTTACAAACACATCAGGGAGCTGTATGGGTTGTTGGAATGTTCAAGGTAACGAATCATAGTAAAAAATACAGCAGCAATGTGAAGTTTTGAAGTATTGCATATAATAAACATGACACAAAAAGCGTGTAAATAGAATCTCAGCATTGTAGGGCTGATCACTGGTTTGCTTCCATTGCACATCTGTGTTCCCCCATTTGTGTATCCTGGCTACGTGTAGCAGGATGGGCAAACAGCTCTTTATTTAAGAGGCAACAAACTGACAGGGTGGTGCTGCCTGCTGCCGTATCCTAGATGGCCTGGCCCAGTTCACAGTTGGGCAGTTTCCAAGGACCGATGGAGGTTTCTTGGGTTTGTTGTTTGGTGAGAGCTTTTGTGGTAACACTGGGCAGCATTTGACCTGACAGCTAACTAACTACTAAAAAAGAAAAAAAAAAGTGTGAGCCACTCCACAGGCACTGGACGAATACTCAGTGCTACTAGAACTGTCTAACCTCAGGGATTTTGGTTTTGCTTTGTTAATGTAATTACTAATTGCCTTTTCTAAGCTGAATCCATTATATTCTGGCTGATTCACAAAAGAGAGTGCAGCTTTGGTTATTATTCATTAACTTAAAAAAAGGAAGAAAACACTAAAACTATTTGAAGATCTACAATGCAAAACAAAACAAACAATGAAAAGAACAGCAGCAATGAAGGCCTTGACAATTTTGGCTTTTACTTCCTATTCTACCATTGAAATAAACCCTTTATCCACCCTGGGATTTTGTATAAAGTGGGCTAGTTAACATTTAACGCAAGCCAGAGGCTATGGACCCTGTGCTAATTCCAAGTCTTCTGCTGCAGGTGAACAACAATCTCCTTAGCTTATTCAGAAAAGCTTTACAACTTTGTCCAACCCCATATTTCTATTCATCTCTCACTCTCCAACTATTTTCCCATTAATTTTTGATTCTTAACTTATCAAATATTTTCACATCTCCACAACTTTGTGGGTGTTATTCAGGTATTCAAGAATATTCTTTTCTCTGTGTCCTGGAAGATTGTGTTCTACCTTCAATATTCTGCTAAAAAAAAGATTTGATTCCCTTTCCTAACGAATCCTATCTCCTCTCCCTCCCCACACGATGCTTCTTCCTATGTTTCTTACATTATGTTTACCAATCTGTACTTAACAAACTATGCAATAATTGTTTACTTATTTTTTCAATACTAATATGTTTTAAGCTACAGCTCTGCACATAGCGTGGTACTAAGCAAGAGAGGAATTTTAGATATTCCCTTTGTCCTCAGATTACGTAGAATTGTTAAATTAGGTTTATCCTAAAGGTTTCTTCATACATAGTATATTTAATTTGATGTATGGATGGACTGTAACCTACTCTTGTATGAAGTAGCCAAGTCTCAGCCAACCACAGTGACTGAATTTCAACCACAGATAGCCAACTGTTCAAACCAGGTTCAAATAAGGCAAACGTCCAGCTATAACCAGTCTAGCTCTTTCTGTACCTCACTTTTATTTTCTGTATGTCACTTTCCTTCTTCTGTCCTTAGATGCAATCAGACCATGTGGCAGTCCAGGAGTCGCTCTGAATCTATTCTGGTTCTGGAGGCTACACAATCCACAAATCATTCTTTGCTGAATTAAACTGTTTAATTTCACTACAATTTTTCTTTTAACAGAATTTAATGAACAAGAGAGAGTCACAAAACAAGGCGTAGTACACTATTTGTAAATAAAGGTATTGAAGTCTTCAACATAATCCCTGTAAACTCTAAAGTGGCTATATGAATACGCAGCCTTATATAGACATAATTCAGCCCTGAAAAATGCTCCAAATATGCTTTTGTAACTATTTCAGTGTTTTCCATTAAGAATTGTTTTATGTGAAGTTAATGATATCACTAACAGCACTTGAAGTTATTTCTCCTTTGGAAAAAGAAAGGGCAAAATATTTCCAAGAATTCTTTTTTGGATTATTTAGAAAAACGTCATGGTGATTTCATCACAGAACTTGTTCATGCACTAGAATTCTCCTATGAGAACTTGTAACACACCATTACAAAACAGAGTTTGAAGAAATTCACAATATCTGGTTGTTATTACTAAAGATCACACAATAGAAATCTCTATGGGTTGAGATAATTTTTACTGTGATCATTTGAAATAGAACAAAGCAAATAAAAACACCCGTTTGAAGAAGATGACATGTTTAACTAGTGAGCTCATTCAGTTTGCAGTAAGGTATTGTGGGTAACTTCAATCAACATATCTAAACACACATTAGAAGCACTATTTTCACCAGGCCCACACTCTGGAAGGCAGTTCAGGCCTGAAAACTTTTATATGAATATACTGAATCTCTTCAAAAGCTATTTGTGTAGGCTGTAGTTAAGTATAATTTTATTTCATTTTCTAAACTCTCACAGTTTTGTGCCTTTATCTTGAAATTTAGAAAACAAAATGTTTCTGCTTCCTAATTCCACATCCCTGTGGAAGAAGTTTCTCTTGTTCCTGGCTCTATTTTTCTTAACATCTGGCTAAGATTCTGTTTTTCCCTTTTTAGCAACCCATAGAGGAAAAATGGAATTGTCTTGTTTTGCTACTTGGAGGAGTGGCAGGGCTTTATTCTTAATAAATGTTGCAGGGGAACGTGGAGAGCTGGCCTGAGGTCAGAAGGCAAAGTTATGGACAAAACAGTCACCACATTAATCCCTACTTGTCTTCAGAATGTTATATATCATAAGGATCAAAATAATAAAATAAGAATAGAAATTGTCCTTCAGGCTAGAGGATAGGCATAGGGTGGGAGACAAGAAGGGAAATAAGTAGGATAAATTGCTGGAAATAATCAGACTTTTCATGGAAGTTGGTACAAGGTGCAAATTCACATCAATATCCCTTTGAAGTGGGTGCCGGTGTCAGAATAGAGAGCATACAAAATGTTGTGGGGGTACCATGAGAAGAACTCAGCAGGAGAGATTAAGAAAGGCTCCAGTGAGAAAATGACATTTCAGTTTCATCTTGAAGATTTATGATATAGGCAGTTGGGGAGAAGGTTTCAGACACAAAAGACACCAAAAATAAAGTCAGAAAGACAGGAAACAATGCATTTAGAAGAAAGTTGGAGCTATTTTCCAGATTCCTGAAAAGCAGTAGCTGTTGACTTGGGCATTCTGAAAAGCCTGGACCTAGAATTCACTCCAGAAATCTCTGGTACTCACAGTTTTCTCCTGCTGCCACTGCAAACTAGAGTAAGTGCCGAGTTGCTAAGAGTCATACTAGGGAGTCAGCAGACTGTGGCCCCTGAAGATTCACATCTTAATTTTGTTATAAAAAAGCTTTGCTTATAAGACTGAAATCACTTTGGCTTAAACCCGAGATTCTTTCCTCTTGCTCTTCTGCCTTTCTGTGGGAAACGTATCTATTGCATCTTTTAAATTGGATTCTCACCATTGTTTAGCAAACATTGCACTTTTTAAATAGACTCTTGTGAAGGGGATCATTATATGCCCTTACCAAAAATTGCCACTTTGGCATACAAAGTATTTTGAGCTGAAGACAATTCAGAAACAGCAAACATTGGAAGAAACTCTGTGTTCCGCCGTCCTGCCTAAAACCCCAGCATATATTTCCTTTCTGTAAGGAATGGAATAGCTTTTCTATCTTAAAGGAAATTATCCATTTGTAAAGGTATGCTCCTGTCTTGCACTAGGAAGAGGAGAATTACTATAGACTACGTAACAAGGCTTACTAAATAATCCTTATATATCATATGATATGATTTGGCTCTGTGTCATCACCAAATCTCATGTCAAATTGTAATCCCCATTGTTAGAGTTGGCGGTGAGGTTTGGTGGAAGGTGATTGGATCATGGGGACAGTTTCTAATGGTATAGCACCATCCCCCTAAAGATCTTGTTTAACAGTGTGTAGCACATCCATGCTCTCTCTGTCTTCCTCCTGCTCTGGCCATGTCAAGATGTTCCTGCATCCTGTTTGCCTTCCGCCATGTTTGTAAGTTTCCTGAGGCCTCTCAGCCATACTTCCTGTACAACCTGCAGAACTGTGGACCAATTAAACCTCTTTTCTTAATGAATTATCTAGTCTCAGTTATTTCTTTATAGTAGTGCAAGAATGAACTAATATACCATACACATCTTGTCACCTTCTCACAATTTATCTGTCCCTCCTGAAGAAGCCCAAAGCCCCCTTTGTCTTTTCTCTTTTCTACACTTTACCATACTTTGTTAAAACTGTATAAAAGTCTTCAGATCTAACCAGTTTTGGGGGATTTTGACTTCATATCGGTGAGGTCCCCCATGTGCATATAAAATAAATATCTTCTCCAGTTAATCTGTCTTTCAATAGTTTCATTTGCAGCAGACACTGAATCTAAGCCAATAGAAGAAAGTTTATTATTATTATTATTTTTTCCCTCCTCTACAATTGCTTGCATTTATTGAACTGGTCATCCTAAGTCTTTTGCATATACCAGTCATATCTATCTCAACCACTATCTCCAATTCCCCTTTTGCTGAAGGTAACTCTGACTTTTACTACTATACTGAGATTGAAATTTTCGTATATAGTACTTTACCCAAACTCATTTATTCCCTCATAAACAGAAATCAGGAGGCTCCTGCAGTAAGAGTGGCCTGAGGATCTGTGTGAGGGTGAAGATTGGGAAAATGAACTGTGGCAGGGTATGAAACAGTTCAACAGACTAGGTAACAGAAGTGGGTAAATATCCACAAGCTAGAGGATTGTCCAAATTGCAATGGTGTTTGGCTATAGATGTGACTCCTGGTGGAATAAGGGCAGAGAGGAACATGAGGAAGTATAGGAAAAGAAGGACTAGAGACATTTTAGCACAAGACTTGGCAGGGACAAGCATGGGCCCATTAAAGGGCCAAGGTCAATTGAACAGTCTCAGCTTTATGTTTTTCCCTCTACTCCTTAATTAACTTCTCTTTGCTTCCACATAACTTTCCCCATTCCTGAGTTGTATCTTTGCTCCAACACTTGTAAGTGATAAATGACAATTTCCACCTTTTCAATTAGCTTTGCTTTTTGACTTTCTGATTTACACTTCCAGGAAAGACACACATTCATTTCCTAATGGTTTACTCCTACTAGTTTCTTCTCTGTGGAGAGTTAGTATTAAGAAAATGGTTAAGAAGTAAGTTTTACAGGCCAGGCTTTTATCATTGGATCAAATCCTGATCCTGCCACTTTTGAACTGTGTAAACTGTGTAAACATCCAAAACCATTATTTTCTTACCTGTAAAATTGGAAAAATCAAATATCTACTTGAAGGAACTATTGTTAGCATGAAAGAACACCTGTTTAGCACTTGTCATATACTACCTGGAACATGGATATATTTTAGCAGCAGCAATAGCAGCACCACAGTTAGCACTCCTGTCTTTTAAGCCCTCACTTATTTGCTAATTAGTTGGTGTCTAGAATTCAGACTCTAGCTACTCCCACCTCCTCAAAATGCTTATGAGTATTGTGAGGAGTCATTTAATCCCTTTCAGTCAAAAGTTTTGCTTAGAGACACATACTCAGAAAAAAAAAAAAAAAAAGAGAGAGAGAGAGAGAGAGGTAGTTTCATGTTGTTTTCAAATTGTCACCAAAAGGCTTAGAAGTTCAGTCTAGGTCCTGCTGCTCATCACCCAGAAAGCCAATCACTGAGACAACAAGTATTGTCAGGGAAGAAGGCTTTAATCTCATGCCACAGTCGAGGAGGTGGGAGATCAGTCTTGATTCCATCTCCCTGATCAACTAAAATTAAAGATTTATTTAGTGAGGGAGAAATATAACCATGTGTGGGAAAACAGGAATTAGGGGGAGGGGTAAGGAAGAAGAGTTGGTGCAGGAAGCAGGGGATTGGTTAGGCAATCATGATGATTGAGGAGTCTGGTATCTCATTGTTCAGATGCAGTGACCTGGTAAGTTTCAATTCTTTGATCCCATCTGGGAGTCCTGATAGTTAGTTTTGTGAGAAAGGAACTCAGATAAGACAAATGTAAGTGTCTCAAGTTTCAAGACTCAGATGATTAGTTTATAAGTTTATTCAAAAGAAGCCATAAACATCAGTTCTACAGGACAATTACACAAGTTTCAAAATAAAGTCTATTTTCATGGGTTGACATTAAAGAAGTTCTTCAGCATGACACATAATTGCATCTTGATTGCTTTTTTTAAACCTTGCTAACCACCCTAATTAAATTCTGCATAGTTCTTCGTAAGTGTCTGAAAATGTTTTGTTCGACACATTGGCTGACATCATTTCACTACCACCAACTACCTTCATTAATATGTGTTCATTAATTTTTACATATTATGCATTGAGTTTCTATTCTTCAGCTCTCATTTGAAGCCTCTCCTAATAATTATGGAAGGAAATGCCCTCTTCTCTTTGAACACCTATAGGGTTATAATTGGAACTGGGATGGAAGTGAGGCAAGTCAAATAGGAAGCAAAACAGAATCAAATTCACAGTTATTGTTATTTAAAAGCCCCAAATTAAAAAAAGGATAACCTAGGATAATGGCATTCACAAGGAGGGAGCCTCAGTAGAAAATAGAAGGGCTCAAGCATAGGTAAAAGATTTCAGTCATTTGGAATGGTGGGGAGTGGGAACTGGGGAGATTCAGAACCCCATCTCTCTGCCACTGGACTATAAACCAGCACAGGGACACATGCATGATGGAGGCCATGCAAGAGAAGAAACATAATACTAGAAGAAGGTACAAGGCAAAGTTTGTAATAACATATATGAGGTCTACCTATAACAGTTCCAAATTATATCCATTTTCTTGGTGAAAGTTTTAACAACATTACTTTTAGTTGAAAATGTATCTTGGGCTTAGCAACAACATTCATGATCCCCATATTCACATTAGTCATAAGTTAATAAGGCAAGAGATGAGTTACTGGCCTTGGCACAATTTCAGAGCAAGATTCATGATATTTAGCTCCCTGTTTTGTTTATCTTTTGGGTGATCTTTTTCCTTTTTTCACTCTACTGAAATTCTATCCTTAAAGGCACATTTTAAATACCTTTTCTGGCCACCTGAAATGGACTGTCCCATATCTGTACCTTGAAAACACAGCATGCACCATTTATATAATGCTTATTACATTATGTTGTTGTTCTCTTTCCATGTAGATACGATAGGTAATCTGCAGGTCAGTGGTCTGTGATAAATTCATTCCGATTCATGCAGGAAATAAGTGTGCCATGTTTCCAGAATGAACCTCCCACTCATACTGTAAGTACAAAACTGTAAGGATTCCATTGTCTAAATCATTTTATTTGATTCAAGAGGAGTTTTTTTCCTTAAGAAAAAAATATTGAAAACTACTAAGTGTCAGAGTCTGTTCAAGTTAGTAGAGTTGTCTCATGGGTAAAAATTAGAAAAAAAATAAATCACTAGTGTCATAGAGCTTATAGCCTTATGGAAGAGGATAGACAACACAAAGAAACAGAAAGATTGATAATCTTTCAAACTTACAATCTCAACAAATTGTCCTACTTAAAATTGTAATTCCTCATTAGCACCCCAATCTCCTTTAAGTTTTTTTAAGCATTTGTCAACAACTGACATATCTTTTATTTGTTGATTTGATTAATATATTTTTCCTGCAACTAGAATCTGTTTTATTTATTCCTAAAGCCAAGGAATATAGAATGGTGTCTATTAGAGAGTGGGTCTTCAATAAATAGCTGCTGAATGAATCAGCAAATTTTACGTGTTAGAAGGTGATAAGTGATAGCAAACTTAGAAAACAGTTGCTATCAGTGATACAGAGGTGGTAGTGGCAGGTTGTGATTTACAATTGGGTTATCAGGTAAGCCTCATTTGGAAAGTGACAGTTGCACAAAGACTTGAAAGAAGGAGTGAGCCATGCCTGGGAAAGGCAGAACTGGCCTGACATCCATGGAACAGCAGTGGTCCAGTGGGCCTGAAGCCCAGGGTGTAAGTGAGAGTAGTAAGAATGAGTGAGGAAGGGGAAAGGGCTGGGAATGCAGCAGAAAGTATAGTCCCTTATAAGGACTTGGACTTTTATTCTGATTAAGAAGAAATCTTATGATCTATCTCAGTAGTTCAAAATTAAGGATGATTTTGTCTCCAAAGAAACATTTGGTAATGTCTGTAGATATCTTTGGTTGTCACAACTATGAGGAGGAGATGCTACTGGCACCTAGGGGTAGAGGTCGGGGATGCTGCTGAATACACATTTTATAATACACAGGACATGCCCACAACAGAGTATCATCTGGTCCAAGGTGTCAATGTTGCAGGAGTTTAGAAATCCTGATTTAACTTTTCAAGGGATGATTCTGGCTGCTGTACTGAGAATAGGCACAGAGAGGGCAGGGGAAAACAGAGGGAGGCCCATCAGGAGCAAATGAAGTAATCTAGTGAGGGATGGTGCTAGCTCAGATTGCAGGAGTAGGAGTGGAGCTACTGAGAAAAGTGCTTGGATTATGGGCGTAGCACAAAGGTGGAGGCAATAAAACACACCGATGTCCTGCATTTGGGGTGTGAGAGAAAAGTAAAAGTCAAGAACAACCCTAAGATGTTTTATTTAATTTCTAGAAGTAAAGAATTGTCATCAATGGGTATGGGGCTGACTGGGGATGCAGTAGGATTTGGGGGATGTGGTAGAAATCAAATATTAAGTTGGTGACACGATTTCATCCGTGTCCCCACCCAAATTTCATGTTGAATTGTAATCTCCGGTGTTGGAGGAGGGGCCTGGTGGGAGGTGATTAGATCATGGGAGTGGTATCACGTGGTTTAGTGCTGCTTGCTTAAAGGTGTGTAGTACCTCCCACTCCTTCCTCCTACTCTCACCATGTAGATATGCTTGCTTCCCCTTTGCCTTCTACCATGATTGTAAGTTTCCTAAGGCCTCCCCAGCCTTGCTTCCTGTACAGTCTGTGGAACTGGGAATCAGTTAAGCCTCTTCTTATAAATTAGCCAGTCTCAGGTCATTTTTTATAGCAGTGTGAGAATGGACTAATACAGTTGGGGATGTGTTAAATATGAGATGCCTCTTACACATTGTTTGGGTTCAGAACACGATGCCCCAAAGTATGGTCCCCCATGGCATGCTGAGCACTTCTGAGCTGAAAAGGACAGGAGGACCTCAGAAAAGCAACAGGGCCTATCTCTGACTTTCTCCTTTCTTCTGTTTCTAACCCCTATTTTTTCCCAAAAACAAGTTATAAAACCTAGAAAGTTCACTCTTTGGCCTACCTCCCGTGAAAGTAGATCATAAGACCCTCCTGTGACAAGTGTCCTTCCTTCTACCCAGAGGAAAGAAATGCTACACAGAGAGGCCAAAAAGAATCTGAGCAGGCCTTGCCAAATATCTCCCAGTTTGTTACCATTAGGTCATACTCCATTTTTGTCCAGTTATATTTCTGCACACCTCTCCACTTCTTTCCTCAGACTTAGGATAAAAATACACACTGTTCCTTGGGTCTTTGAATCTTAATTTCTGAAGCCTCTCATGTCACATAAAACTTCGTTAAATAAATTTGTGATGCTTTTCTCTTGTTAATCTGTCTTTTCTTATGGGAGTGTCAGTCGTGGACCTCATGATGGGTGAGGAAAAGATCCTACTTTTTCTCCCCTAAAACAGCTAGGTGGAGCTATCAGATGTGTAGTTGTTTAGGTGGATCTGGAGTTAGGAAGAAATGTTTAGGTTTGAGTTACTTTTCTGCGAGTTAGCAGCATGTGGGTCTTATTTAAAGATGTTATCAAGGGTGTGAATGTGGAAAGTAAAGACAAGAGAATCAAGAATGGAACCCTAAGGTATGCTAATATGAAAAGGTTACAGAAAATTAGGGAAGGGATTACAGGAAAGTCTGAAACAATATCATTTCCTCCACACATTCATAGAGCTCTGGGCCCACAAATACTTGGATTTTTATTTTTTTAATTTTCCTGCTATAGCTAGGTACTTAGGACTGTCACCAGTGCTCCTAGAATCCATCAGTTTTAAGAAAAAAAGGTCTTTCATCTCAACTTTCTAGCAGCTCTTTGTTTTACGATCTGCCACCTCTCTGCTTTCCAGCACCTGGTCATTGATGTTATTGCCTCCAGTGTCCACATTCTGCCCGCTTTCTCTTCTTCTATAGCAGCTACTGCTGATCCCATGTTTGCCAGCATTCTTTCTATCCAACTGATTTCATCTCTAATCAAACAACTAGAGTTCCTTACCGATTTGGTCTTTTATGTACATATATGTGTATGTGTGGGGGTGTGTGTGTGTACGCATGTGTTTAGTATAAGTACCTTAGGAGATTTCAGTATGTGTAGTTACAATCCCTACTCTCAATTCCGGCATCATGCTAAGCCGTATCTTGTCCCTGGGCTTTTGAACCTGCTATTTCCAATTCCTAGCACACTCTTTTCTTTTTCCTTAGACTAGGGAGTTTCGCTTTATTTCTGAAATATCCGTTAAGAGGCCAGAGAACTTTCCCCCAAGCTTTCAAGTTTGGTTTTGGTGACCCTGTGTTTATTTTCACATTAGTAGTCATCACACCATATTGCAATTTTTTTTTTTTTTTTTACTTGTCAGCAACCTTGATTTAAACACTAGCTCCTTGAACGTAATGTCTCTGTCCTGTCACTATCATATCTCTACTATATAACACAGGGTTATAATATATAATCTTATATATTATAACATTTTTATAATTTACATTATATAATTAAACTCTAGTAAATTAATTTATATGTTTTGTACTGTTAATTAGTTTGAGGGTAATTCAGGATGAAATCGCATGACTTTATTTGCCTCAGCACCCAGTACATTGCATGGTATAGAATCAAAAGTATGTAAATAATTGTCGATTGATGTAATTGAGTTCATACTATGAATTTCTCTATTCATTTGAATTTCTTTTTTTTTTTTTTTAATTATACTTTAAGTTCTAGGGTACATGTGCACAACGTGCAGGTTTGTTTCACCTACAATATTCTTGCTGAAAGGAAGTCATGTCCTGCCCTGAATATTCCCTTGGGTCATCAGTTCTGAATGATACAAAATGTAAATTAAATCAAATCTTTTTCTTCTTTTGCTGTCAGTAGAGAGACTAAAATGGGAAAGGTGAGAGGAACAGAGAGAAATGATGAGATTAGCAGCTTTGAAACTGTACAGAGTTGTGGTATTTTGGCAGCCAAATATGAATATTAGAGTGTTGTATAAAGGTCAGGCAATGTAAAAATGCTTCAGGCAAAGTAGAAATGTTACTATAGTAAACAATGGACTAACAACATTTGTGAAACTCTGTAAGTTAACCTCTGTGCGGCTTTGACTTTGAAACAGGTCGATTGTCAATGTGCATAAATATTCCTTTCTCTTTTTCAAAGGTTAATCAGCTTTTATCTTAAAAAGAAACAGATAAAAATCAATCAAGCTATGGAAAATACAAAAAGAGAAGTAAGGCTGTAAAATTAATGAAATGCATGATCTTACCTAACTGGAAATGTGAATCTTAATACTCTTTTGGCGGATCAAGCTGACCAACTTATTTATGAGTTCGCAAACATCGCACTTCCATGCTTTTGTATCAGCTGTCATCTTTGCTGACTATGTCCTCCACAGTTCCCAAGAGCAACAATGTATATAGCTCTCTCCTACTCATTTTTCAGTGTTTAATTCTTTGATAATTCCCTTCTAAACCCATACTCACACCCACACACCCCCCCACACACACACCTTAATTTGATTTCGATCCCTCTTCTGTAGGATTCTATAGCATCATATTCATAATATAGAGCTGAATCTATTCTCTTAAACTTGTTAGTTTCCTTGTCTAAGTTTCCTAATAAGCTGTGATTAATTGCAAATCATGAAACCATGTTTTTCTCAGTGCTATATTTCCCTGTGCCTAGCATCCTAGAACAAAATAGATGCTCACTAAATGTTGAGTGATTCTAGCCAAGAATAAATGAATCTGCCTATGAAGCCATGGAAATCAAAGTTGAAGATATTTGCTATGGTGGCCTTTTCACTTGAGAATTTCATTATGTAAAAGTCAACCTTAATTAATTTAAAAACTCTTTGAATAAAATTGCTTGGCAATGATTTCAAAATGTATTTGTTTTCCTTCTCAGTGAGATACCTTTAGGAATTTGTCTTTAAGATGACACTAACCCTTCAGTTTTGAATAGGCTACAGAATGGCTTTGAAGTCTTAAGACCTATCCGGGCTCTTCTATAGAGCTTGATGGTATTTAGAGGATTTCTGTTTCTCTGGTTTAATATCTTTTTAAATCTATGACTTGTGTGATTAACCAAATCCAAAATAACATTACACGCTAAACAAGAAAAGGAAAAGGGCTAGAAACCTTTCCCTTTGTTGATGCCTTTCTTTTTGTGTATTTCTGGTTTATCCTCTTGCAGCTTTGCCACATAGAGTAGTGTTTGTATCTGTGGTCTTCGAAAGACATTTGTGGACCTATCAGTTCATTATTGCTCCTAAAAGTTCAATACACAGACATTTATCCTCTTGTAACTGAATTATTCTCTTCATCCTAAGAGAAAAGAAAATAAGGCTGCTTCAGCCACACTTAATGCTTCATGTGAAACAGAATAGATGGTGATGTGTTCTTATGTAGGATCCTGTGGGATGAGATCAGAGTATTTTTCTTCCATCTGACTATGCTGAGAAATAGTTGCCAGTTTACCTATGTTCTTGTCTGCTTTTGAAATGGAATATTAAAGACTTAAAAGCAGACATTGCAATATCTTAAAGTGAGTTTCTGAATTATAATAGTACCATAAAGGGAAGAGGCAGGATTCTCATAGGGAAAACCTGTAGGCTTCAGAGCCAAACAGACTTATATTCAAGCCCTTGTTCTTGCTATAGAACATAGTAACTGTAAGCTGGAGGAAATTAGTTAATTCTCCAAAGGTCAGATTATTCAACTGTAAGAGTGGAGGATGCTGAAATTTCGTTCATGAAAATCGTTGTTCACTGAAACAATTTAAAAATGCAGAGATGACTGCAGGGACAGAAATAAATGTCTATTTGTAGAGAGGATACTGTGTGTTCAAATGTAGAGAGGATACTATGTGAAATTTGCATGACATTAGATTACATACTTTTTTTATGTTTTATGTCTGCAAAATTTCACAACAGGCCCTAAACAACAGTGAGCCACAAATGACAGCTACTTTTTCTGCAATAAAAAATTCCCAAATGACTGTGGCATATGAATTATTAGCATTTAATGTTAATTATTTCTAAATTTCTTTTTTATCTCACTCTTGGATAGTTTAGTATAGACCTGGTAGGCAAGCCAGCTTTCGTTCAAAGCTAGGCTGTAGCATTGATGGCTATGTGACCTTGGACAAATGTCCTACATACTTTACAACCATGTTCTACAGCCTGGGCTCCTGTTCCAGATATACTTCTTTTTTACATTTTATTTTTATTTTTGTTTATTTATGTATTTATTTTTGATACCTGGTCTTGTTCTGTTGCCCAGGCTGGAGTGCAGTGACATGACCATACAGGTCACAATGACCTTGAACTGTTGGACTTGAGTGATCCTCTCACCTCAGACTCCCAAGTAGCTGTGACTAGAGGTGCATACAACCATGCTCTTCAGCTCTTTTTTTGTTTTTTGAGACAAACTTTTGCTCTTGTAGCCCAGGCTGGAGTACAATGGCACTATCTCGGCTCACTGAAGCCTCTGCCTCCCAGATTCAAGGGATTCTGCTGCCTCAGCCTCCCGAGTAGCTGGGATTACAGGCACCTGCCACCATGTCCAGCTAATTTTTGTGTGTTGAGTAGAGACAGGGTTTCACCATGTTGACCAGGTTGGTCTTGAACTTCTGACTTCAGGTGATCCACCTGCCTCAGCCTCCCAAACTGCTGGGATTACAAGCGTGAGCCACCACATCCAGCCCTCTCCACCTCTTAATTGCTTAATAAATTTAGGAAAGTTACTCCTTAAAATTCAAATGCAATGAAACTCAGTAATACCATGATCTGAGCTCACATTTGGGGGGATTGGACCAAGTTCTCTATCCCCTTCTACAGCAGGGATGGCTTAAAATTCCCATTTTCAGAGATGGTTGGGAAAGAAAGTGACAAAATCTTAATATTCCTAAATAGGGCCAGTAAAATGAGCACAAACTCACTTAAAGATTCCTAGAATGTTCCTTTTGCTGTACAGAAGCTTTTTAGTTTAACATAGTACCATTTGTCTACTTTTTCTTTTTGTTACCTGTCTTTTTGAGGTCTTAGCTATAAAATCTTTGCCTAGGCCAATATCCTGCAGTGTTTCCACTCTGTTTTTCTCCAGTAGTTTTAGAGTTTCAGGTCTTTTGTTTAAGTCTTTAATCCATTTGTAGTTAATTTTTGTATATAGTGAGAGACAGAAATTTCATTTCATTATTTTGCATATGAGTATCCAGTTTTCCCAGCACCATTTAATAAAGAGGGTGTCCTTTTCTCAACGTATGTTCTTGGGACCTTTGTTGAAAATCAGTGGGTTGTAAATATGTAGATTTATTTCTAGGTTCTCTATACTGTTCCATTGGTCTGTGTGTATATTTTTATATCAGTACCATGCTATTTCAGTTACTATATGTTTGTAAGATATTTTGAAGTCAGGTAGAGTGATAACTTCAAGTTTGTTCTTTTTTTTAGTATTTCAAAGAGATAAATATCTGCACCTTATTTTTATTGCATCACTATTCACAATAGCAAAGACATGGAATCAACCTAGTTGTCCATAAAAGGATGAGTAGATAAAGAAAATGTGGTATATATACAGAGAGAAATACTATTTAGCCATAAAAAAGAATTAAATTCTATTATTTGCAACAACATAGATAAAATTGGAGTTCATTATGTGAAGTGAATGAAATAAGCCAGACACAGAGAGACAAACAATATGCATATTCTCACTGACGTATGAAAGTTAAAAGAGTTAATCTCATGGAGTCAGAGATGAATGATGTGTATCAGAAGCTAGAAAGGGGTGTTTTCCATGGTGGGGTGATGAAGAGAGGTTGGTTAATGGGTAAAAACATACAGTTAGATAGAAAGAATAAGCCTAATATTTGACTGTAGAATAGGGTGACTATCATTAACAATATATTGTATATTTCAAAATAGCTTAAAGAGAGGATGTGAAATGTTCCAAATATAGAAGTGATAAATACATGAGGTGATGGATATCCAAACTTGATCATCACATATTCTATATGTGTAACAAAATATGGAATGCACCTTGTAAATATAAACAATTACTATGTATCAATAAAAATTTTTTTTTGAGATGGAGTCTCACTCTGTCACCCAGGCTGGAGTGCAATGGCGTGGTCTTGGCTCTCTGCAATCTCTGCCTCCCAGGTTCAAGTGATTCTCATGCCTCAGTCTCCCAAGTAGCTGGGACTATAGGCTTACGATACCATGACTGGCTAAATTTTTTTTTTTTTAAGTAGAGACGGAGTTTTGCCATGTTGGCCAGGCTGGTCTCGAAATCCCAACCTCAGATGATCCACCCGCCTCGGCCTCCCCAAGTGCTGGGATTACAGATGTGAGCCACTGCCTCTGGGCAAAAATATTTTTTAAAATTCCTAGAATGATTTAAACTGTCCTAGGCATAATACATAGGGATCTATCAACCATGCACAGGTAGGTGGTGGCAAACTCTAGGCAGCACTCATAGAGGCTAGGATTGCCCTGGACTAGTACCATCTCTCATTTTTACCACTACCGCAGACATCACATTAACCACGTGACTCACACTGGTGATTCCATTAAGCTGCTAATAACATGGCACATTTTATGTGATGTTTATTTTTTGAACTCCACTTGCTGCAATATGGCGTAGTTGGTCTTGCTGTCATATACTAACACCTACCTCCAGAGATACTGTGAGGATTAAATAAGACAATCCACATAAAGCACTTAACATTGTAACTGGCACTCAGTAAATAAAAGTAAGTGGTGACTGGCTATTGTTAATTTAAACACAGATCTAAAAGTAAAAGGAAGCTGTACGTTTCAGTGATATTTTGTTGCCTTTTCCCATAAAACAATACAGTATTTTTTATTCATACTGACATATAAAATAAAATAATCATATGTATAGATATGTATATATAGACATAAGCTATATCTATACCTATCAATATAGAATTATTTCAAAAGATAGGTGTATCAGGCTATAGAAATGTCAAGAAACAGTACAATTCAGTTAGAACTGTCTGTACCTCTCTGGGTGCAAACGTATTCGGAAGCACTGGGCACAGCCATGAGACTGGAAGAAGACTCTCCAATGGGAACAGTCTTTTCCTGAATTAAATTGAAAAGACCTATTTGAAAAATAAGGCTCTTCTGGGAAAGCAAAAGCCATTATCCTGGTTAAATAGTTACATTTACTTGTGAGTGAAGGTTGACTATTGCGCAACATCAACATATTTTAAATTGTTATCCAGACATCTAAGTTCTGTGTCCTCCCATGGCAAAAACAAATAACTAAATGACATGTTTGATCCCTTGTCTCTGAACTTTTATATTGTTCTCAGATTGAATAGAAAGACTGGAATCATAATCATAGATACTGCACAATTTCCTCTAATAATAAAAGAGCAGCAATATGCTAATGAGTCTGTAGAAACAGACAGAATGGTATATGCAATGGTAGGGATCAAACACAAAGATTTAAATAAGTTATGAGCCAACCACTGCTGGAATTTTGCTTGTAAGTAATCATTATTACCAGTTCACTTTCCTCCTCCTCCTCCTTCTTGCTCCCCTGCATCCCCTCCTCTCCCTCCTTTCCCTCCTTCCCCTCTTCCTATTCCTCCTCTCCCTCTTCATCCTCTTCCTTCTTCTTTCTGACAACATGCTAGAAATCATTTGAAATATCTACTGAAATTGAGTGTGTTAAGGCAGAAATAATATAATAAAAGTTTATTAGAAGCCAAATGGGAGGATTGCCCAGAGAACAAACACCAAGAAAGTTTCGGAGTGTGCTGGAGTTTGGTACAAGTTGAAAGACTTTTATAGAAAAGTTTAGGAGAAAAGGTCAGAAGGTCAGTGGTCCCTGATGCCAGAGTTGTCCTTTTGATTTGGAAGGTACAATATAGAAGTTACAATCATTGGCAACATGCAGGCTAAAATATCTGTAATATAAAACCATCATAAACGTTATGATTCAGAAATAAATCAGCATCCTTTTTAGTGTCAGTAGGTTATGAATTAATAAGTGCATAAATAATTTCAGCAACTCATAAGATTCCTTTTTTTTTTTTTTTTTTTGAGACGAAGTTTCGCTCTTGTTACCCTGGCTGGCATGCAATGGCGCCATTTGAACTCACTGCAACCTTTGCATCCTGGGTTCAAACAATTCTCCTGCTTCAGCCTCCTGAGTAGCTGGGATTACAGGCATGTACCATTATGCCCTGTTAATGTTGTATTTTTAGTAGAGATGGGGTTTCTCCATGTTGGTCAGGCTGGTCTCGCACCCCTGACCTCAGGTGATCTGCCCGCCTCAGCCTCCCAAAGTGTTGGGATTACAGGCGTGAGATGTTGCGCCTGGCCTATGATTCTTCACTCAGAAGAGGATGCCACCATGAATCACAAGACCTCCCCAAGATGGTTAATTTAAAAGCCTTTTTACATTTAAAGTAAACTGCCAAATGTGACCCATATGTTATCAGAAAGCATGTTAAAACTGAGTGTTCAATAATCATCCATTAAGGAACACAGACCAGGCCATGAAGTCAGAAGTAAATGCTTATGGCATATCTTTTACTTTTTAAACTCTGCTAGTTCAGGTGCAAGTAAATGACTCTCTGGGCTGTTCTGACTCCATCTCTCCATTCTACCTCTGTTTCAAATTACAGTAAATAAATAACAAATGTTATTACGCTTTTGAAGAAATGCGTTAATATGCTAGCTGCTTTTCTACTCGTCCCCCTAACTGTTCATACCAAAGTCTTTATCCAAAATTCTTCTGTAGCTGTCCACACATACAGAGCATGTACACGCGCGCACACACACACACACACACACACCGGCACCCACGTTGTTTTCACTGTTGTGATTATCCTAACATTTATTTTGTAAGTTTTGGAAAGGGTCAGTGAAGAAGCTTTTCATATCAATAAACCTACAGAAAGTATATATAAGTCGTAAGGTACCAATGAACTGCTTCCATAACTGTTTACTTACAAGTTTCCTTCCATTGTCCAGAAAGAAATAAAGACAAAGCAAGGTATGCTCTAATTAAAACAGAAATGTCAGTTAATATAGAGGAAGTAATATAATCTGTTTGGAATGTTACAATTTATTGCCACTAACATGATACTTTGGAATTTCCTAATACTAGTAAAGAATGGATGAAAGAAGGAATATTTGTCAGAAAGAGTGTGGCCTTTGGGTTCGTAGCTGTGTGGACTTGGCTAAGTTATTATTTACTCTGGGCCTCTGCTTTTAACTATAATATAAGAATAATGGTAACTACATGGTAGGACTGTTGGAGGGATTTGAGGTAATGCAAATAGTGTTACCTACGTGAAAGGAAACTCTAACTCTACTAGTTATGAGAAGAGTGAGAAAGCGTGTGGAGAGGCTACCAGGCTGCCTGACACAGAGCAGGTCTCCTGTGAGCATTAGAACTTCGAGCCCCCACAGTCTGGCAGACAAATTCACACACACACAATTTCAAAGAACTGTCTTCTCATAGCAACAATGCAAAGGATTTTTAATTATATTCACTGGATAAAAAAGTGAATCTCATTCATTTAGGAAAAATATTACAATTGTTTTTTAAATATACATGATTTGTAAGGATTTTTCTATAAATAATATAATCTGAACCATTTGCATTTAAAATGGACATATACTGTCAGAATCTTTTTTCTTTTTTAGCAGGAGATGGTTTAATGACCCAATAAAAATTTCTACAGTACTTTTCCAAATAACACCTTTAGGGTTAGAATAAAAATAGATTCCAAAATAGCTCCAAAGTTGTAATTTAGTATGATTAGTAGCTCAGCTTTTGTAGATAGATGAGAGACATTCATTGTTTGAGCTTTTGTAAAGCTTTTAGAAGTTCCTTGTTGAAGAAAAATCTTACTGAGCAGACTTAGAAGTACTTTTATTTGGAATCAATTACGTATTACTTCTTTGAAAATCTTAGGAAGTTCTTAAAAAATTTTTTGACTGTTACAATTGAAAGCTTTAAATTTATCAAGAAACAAACTGTTTGCTGTATAAGTATGTGAAATTACTCTACCAAAAGGAGAATTATGGAAGGAAAATTACAGTATTTGTTCAAAATACTTCTTCTTGTTCAGCATAGTCCCATCCCAGTGGAACAATTATTCTTGCTGCGCCATTGACATTAGGGTTGGCCATGTAACTCGTTTTGGTCTGACCTGTACGTGGATGTGGCCTGTTTCTCTCCTGAGCAGCAGCCTCAAGATGCATTATGTGCTTCTGTTCTCTTTTCCTCTGCTACAAGATGGGCAGAGGAGCTCCTCCTTCAGCCTTGTTTCCTGATTAAAGAGGACATCAAAGCTAGTTGCGGCTAATCCACAGCAGATTTGCAACATGCACAGTAATCATTAGTGAACAGCTTGTTGGGTTTTTATTAAAGGAATACACAGATACGAGGACCACAAGGAGCAGGAAAGAGTATTAGTAATTCTGCTGAAACTCTCCTCATGGCTCTTTCCAGTCACTCCTTGTCTCCAGAGAAAACACTTTACTGAATTCTCTTTTCACACATTAATTTTTGCTGTAGGTAATTGTTTGGGTCTTTCTTCATTCAGTAATATCATTTTGATGTTTGTCCGTGTTGTTGTGGGTAGTAGTAAATTCACTGTCATTGCTGTGTAATTCTCCATTGTATGAATATAGCATCATTTTATACCCATTCTACTTATGTTGAGATTGGAGTTGCAGCAATTTGGGGCTAATACAATAGTGCCACTGTAACATCATTGTAGATATCCTTGGTTACACATATGTACACATTTCAACTAGGCACATCCTTAGGAATGGCCATGCTGCGTCCTCTGTTGTACATATGTTCTGCATTAATTGATGCTGTCATCAGGTTCCAAAGTAACTATACTAATGTATACCTCATAAAGCGAAGGATGAGAGCTTTTTCTGCTTCAAATTCTTGCCAATACTTATCTATTGGGATATAGTTTGGATATTTGTCATCACCGAAATCTCCAATGTTGAATTGTAATCTCCAGTGCTGGAGGTGGGGTCTGGTGGGAGGAGTTTGGATTAAGGGGGCAGATCCCTCATAGCTTGGTGCTGACTTTGTGATGATGAGTGAGTTCTCATGAGATCTGGTCATTTAAAAGTGTGTGGCACCTCCCACCTCCTCTTTTTCTCTTGTTCCATGTGACATGCCTGCTCCCTCTTCATCTTCTGCCATGATTGTAAGCTTCCCAAGGCCTCCCCTGAAGCTGAGAAATGTGAGTCCCATGCTTTTACAGCCTGCAGACCCCTGAGCCAATTAAACCTTTTCTTTACCTTTATAAAAAACTCAGGTATTTTTTCTAGCAATGCAAGAATGACCTGACACATATTGTTTGTCACTTTACCACTGGAAGGATTATGTGGTGATATCTTATTGTGGCTGTTACTTGTTTGTCCTGGTGACTAATGAGTTTGCTCAGATTTTAATATGCTGATTAGCCATTCGGTAACCTCCTTTGTGAAGTGTCTGTTCCAGTCTTTTCTTCATATTTTATTTGGATGTTCCATATTGCCTTTTCTTATTGATCTGTAAGAGCTCATTATTTATTATGGAGCTAACTTCTTTGTCCAAAATATGTGGTCCTCATGTCGTCCTTTGTGCTATAGCTTGCCTTGCCTTTCCATTCTCTTGATACCATTTCTTAATTGTAAGCAATCTAACTTAATATTATTTTCTTTTTTCTTGTTTTTTTTTTTTTGAGACGGAGTCTCGCTCTGTTGCCCAGGCTGGAGTGCAGTGGCCGGACCTCAGCTCACTGCAAGCTCCGCCTCCCAGGTTCACGCCATTCTCCTGCCTCAACCTCCCGAGTAGCTGGGACTACAGGCACCCACCACCGCGCCCGGATAATTTTTTGTATTTTTAGCAGAGACGGGGTTTCACCGTGGTCTCGATCTCCTGACCTCGTGATCTGCCCACCTTGGCCTCCCAAAGTGCTCGGATTACAGGCGTGAGCCACCACACCCAGCCTTAACATTATTTTCTTTATGATTATTGCTTATTGTGGATCTACTCCATGATCATGAAAACATCATTTTATACTATCTTCTAGAACTTTTATTATATTATCATTGACATTTAAACCTGCACTTCATTTGTAATTGACTTTGTTAACGGCATGAACTGAGGTATCACTTTTCTCTTTTATTGAAATAATCACCTGATTTTCTCATTTATTTAGGGACAATGAAGAAAACGGAATTAATTTTCAAGTTCAAACTCACTTTCTAGTAATAAACTTTAGCTACGAAAGTTGTTATATGTTTTGTTTTTATATGTGTTATATTCTTTTTTGTTCATTACTGGTATGATTTTATAACATTTTGTTTAGTGCTTTTATTCATATGTTCACTAGATACATTGTTTTGAAACTTTTTCCTTGTAATAACCTTGTGAGATCCTGATATTAAGACTATTTGGACTTAGAAAATGAGTTGAAAAATGTTTCCTCTTTTTTTCTTCTCTAGAGAAGTCAGTTTAGATTGATGCTGTTTCTTCAAATGCCTGGAAGGAAAGACTGACTCTGACAGTTTGGATCACATTTCTGTGCTTTTCCTCTGGGATACTGGTATCTCAAGCTCCAGCTCTCTTGGTAGCTCTATGATGCTTTCCAACAGATGTGCTTTGCATTTTACCTAGTATTTACCCTTTTTCTTAGTAGAAGACTGGTTTTCTATAAGCTAATCTGTTAAAACAAAAAGTTGCTCTATGCTACTTATTTAAAAATTTCCAGTAACATACAGTCTCTTCAAAAGATTAAAAATACTTTCACCTAGAGACAACTCACAAAAATCCAATTTTTTCAGATCATGTGCATGACCAGATCTACATGCCTGATTTCATTCCCATATCTAAGCTATACAATAAAGGTGTTAAGATAAAAGTGGAGAGATTGGTTGTGTGCAAAATCTAACAATGGAATCTAATAGTGGGATCTAACAGGTATTAGTAGCTAAATAGCATTGAAAAGAAATGTCTTGCAGTAAGTTGAGGGTGTTGACTGCAGTTCCACAGTGCCCAATGCCCTCCACCAAATAAACAAAACCAAACTTTCATAAACTTTGACCAATGCCTTCAATAGGCAAAGAAATCAGTTCATCACATTGGATTGATAGTTCAAGGTTGCAGTTTGGTACACTGGAAACAACCTCAAATGAGATAATATCTCCTTTGCTTATAGAGTCAAGAAATTCCTAGATTTAAATCCCACCTCTACTTTTTAAAATCTGTGTGACTTTCAAAATGCCACTTGGTTTCTGTGCACATTTCATTATGTATAAATAGGCTAGTCTCCTACAATCCATTCCCATGTAATTGCTGAAGTGATTTTAATATATCCTAGTCAAATCTCACTACTCTCTCTTTGTGAAAACTTCCAATGGGTTTCCATCACCTTTAGATTACAATACAATTTATTTTGCCAGTGAATGTCCTCCTTAAGCCAGTGAAATTTCTCCTTCATCCCAGCGCTCTTCTTCAGTAGTCTTCTGTGATTTCCACAGCCAGCATCTTTTCCTGTGCTGATCCTTCCGCTGGGATCATTACTCCCCCAGAATGTCACATGGGGGCTGCCAGCTTCTCATTCCTCAAATATACACTAAAGCAACCTCTCCTCAGAAGTGCCTTCCCTGACCATGGGATAAAAAGAAACTCCCCTTATAACTCCACTCTTGCATGATACTCTACTCTATTGTTTTTATCAAACTTCTTGCTCTTCAGAATCATCTTGTTTATTTATTTTTCTTTCTCCCTGTCTCCCTGAATATAAGCTCCCAGGAGACATATAATTTTTCTGTCTCTTTTCTCAATTAAATGTCCAGTACCTAGAACAGTGTTATAGCACCAAGAAGATGGTTGATGAATGAATGAATGAGTGGATGAAGTATTGTAAAGATGAACTAAAATTAGGTGTGAAACCTGGTTAAATAGTAGGTGCTCAATTAATGATAATTTCCTTCTCCTTTCTTTCCAGTCTTACATCCTCTTCCCCAAAAGACTCCAAATCTGTACTTGCTGCCCCTATGTACAGAATACTAGCCACACCTCACGCTTTCCTTTTTAGTTGTATATAGGGGTCATGACATTTAGTCACCAACTTGTCAATTCAAAGATGGGTGTACCTCCCAGTCAACTGTGAAAATAAATAGGGCTGGGGAAGGGGAGCTCACTCAGCAATGGAGGGCGCTCACACATAGCCTGCGAGTTACTTTTCGAGGGAGCTGGCACCAACCATGGCAGCCTCCGGCTGGTCTGTTGCCATTATTGTGTCATGGGTGCTGCCTTGTAGGAAATAGAAGGTGCAATGATTCTGGTTATTTATTCATAGAGGAATACGGGTGATCCTCTTGGAAATTTGGGACATTGATTTCACAGTTGATTGCGAAAATAAATAGTTTGGCATTTTCGTTATTTCAAAAGTATCTTACCTGGGTGCAACTAATGTTTTAATCTACGTTCCAATGGCTTGATCACACCCACAGCTGGAGATCCCTAGTGAAAAAAACAAATATTGGCCTATTTCCAAGCATGCTGGGAAGGCGAGCTCACTCAGCGATAGAGGGCACTCACACATAGCCTGTGAGTTACTTTTCTAGGGAGCGGGCATCCACCAAGGCAGCCTCCAGCTGGTCTGTTGCCATTATTGTGTGATGGATGCTGCCCTGTAGGAAATAGAAGGTGCAATGAGTCTGGTTGTTTATTCATAGAGGAAGATGGATGATCCTTTTGGAAATTTGGGACATTTATGCATGTTAAGAATAATACAAAAATGATGAGACTGATAGTATGTGTGTGTGTGTGCACATGTATGTTTGTAGACTAGTGGGGAGTCACCAATGTTAATTAAGAAACTGGAGATGATATCGAAAGTGGGTTGTTGAAAACAGCAGTAAGAGGTGGCAGTGCCTCGGAGGCAAGTTTGTGACCTGTATGTGCTTTTGGACAGACAGACCTAAGATCAACCACTTATTAGCAATGAAACTTTGGACATATTGTGATGAAATAAAAAATAGCATATGCAAAGCACTCAGTACTATTTCAGGCATGTAGTGGACACTTTTTAGTGCAAGCTATTGTTATTAGAACCAGTTCTACCTTCGTTATAATTGTGCATAGAGAATTTCACAAATGGAGACATTTATGACAAAAAATATCCTTTGATATTCCCTTCTAAAATTATTGGACATCCCATCTGCTTACTGCTAATAAGCCTACTTGCATTATCAGAGACCAGAACAGGTTTGGCAAGACTAAACAGTAGAATGTCAGTTTTCTATGATGAGCTATTTGTTTCCTGTGCTATTTACAGGCAACTGATCCGCTCTTAACTCATACATATAAGGGCACTAGGAGAATTAAATGGAGTTCAAATATAGATCAGAATCCTACTAGGCACTATTGATGCTTTGTCTTCATTGACATCTTCATTCATCCACATGTTAAAATCTTTATGTGGGAGGAACAGATAATTTCATTGTAACAAAAACACCTGATGATAATATGTTATGGTTTTGAATAAATTAAGTTCTTTATGCCAGAAAATCATGCAGAATCTGTATGTGTGTTTCTATACCTATGTCTATATCTACTAGGTATTTATATACATATATGCATATGCTTATGTATATATTTTACTTTATATGTCTGTGTGCTTGTATGTACCTGTACAGGTGGGTTTCAATGTATGCACATATAGGTGTGTCTCAGTGTGTGTGTGCATTCAAATAAATATGTTTATATGTATCTTGAAAATATCTCTAAAACGCAGTGAAGATTACTATCTTTCTGAGAGTCTTTATGATGTACAAAAAAGAGCCCAAGACTTGAGTAACGAGAATTGAAATTTGGGTTCTTCAACCTCTGTCTGTGATCCTTAGGTTTATCACATTATGCTTAACCACCTTTTTGACCCTCATATATAAATCTGAATCATAAGATTATTTGAAACTGAAATAAAGATGACCTGTCACAGCACCATGCCTGGTACATAGTAGATACTGAAAAATTATATGTTTTTTCTTCCCTTCCTCACTTTTCTTCCTTTCTTTAGAAAACAGTTACTTCAATGCTACATGGTTTTATTGACATCTAAAATGTATATACAGTTGATTTTTAGTTTGGGCAGTGGAGGCCCCTCTTAAATATATTCTGGCAGATAAAATGCCATGATTTCTCTATTAATGCACGATCATGACTGGGAGAATGAAGAGGCTGTGGTAGTTATCTCCAGAGGACAATATAGTGTTCACAGGACTATCTTGAAAGACTAATGGACATCTGGAATACTAAGATGAGAATTAAAGTAGAATGAAAGGTGCCTTGCAATTTATTATAGAATTCAACTGTGTGTTCATCCAGGTTGCCAAAAAAAGCAGATACCGAAATGGAATTAAATAGTCAAGAAATGAATTAGAAAAAAACTGCTGGTGAAAGAAAATGGGAAGGGTGCTCGGAGAGTTGTGCAGTTCTGATGAAGGTTAACCAAGGCCACTGGGGTGGATGTTCCTGAGCCAAAACCATGAAAAGAATCCTATGCATCTTAGGAACAGAAAGAGCAAACAACCTTGGTACAAATGCAGCAATGGATTTCAAAGCACAGAAGCTGTCACCCAGCAATACAAGATCTGAAAAAAGCACTGTCATGTGACCACATAGGTAGGTAAGAAAGAAGGAAGGAATCTGCATTTACCATGATAGAATCTTTGATAGGCACAGCCAAACTTCTTAGCTCCTAACTCACTCCTCTAATTAATAATACAGTATCACTAAGTATATATGGTTTGTAGAATCTGTGTAACCAGAAATTAATTAATGAAGTTGTTGAAAAATTAGAGGAGAATTAGAAATACAATGTATTGCAGCCATCAAGTGCAGTAGGATTTGAAAGGATACAGTTTAGTGTGGTGGATAAAAGCAGGAGTTTTCAGAGTTACAGGAAATAGATTTGAAGCTTAGCTCTACTATTTGGCTGTGTAACCTTGAAACAGTGACGACGTGCCTAAGTTTCTAAATCTTTATAGTTTGGACATCATGATACCTAGTTCAATGGGACTTTTAAAGAGTTAAATTAGGCTTTTTAATAATCACCATAACGACTGGCAAGAGATGGCATCTCATCGTGGTTTTGATTTACATTTCTCTAATGATCAGTAGTGTCAAGTTTTCTTTTCATATGTTCGTTGGCCGCATGAATGTCTTCTTTTGAGAAGTGTTCATGTCCTTTGCCTACTTTTTAATGGGTTGTTTTTTTTTCTGGTAAATTTGTTTACATTCCTCATAGACTCTGGATATTAGACCTTTGTCAGATGGATAGATTACAAAAATTTTCTCCCATTCTATAGGTTATCTGTTCGCGCTGATGATTGTTTCATTTGCTATGCAGAAGCTCTTTAGTTTAATTAGATCCTATTTGTCAATTTTTGCTTTTGTTCCTATTGCCTTTGGTGTTTTCATCATGAAATCTTTGCCCTTGCCTATTTCCTGAATGGTATTGCCTAGGTTTTCTTCTAGAGTTCTTATAGTTTTAGGTTTCACATTTAAGTCTTTAATCCATCTTGAGTTAATTTTTGTATAAGATGTAAGAAAGGGGTCCAGTTTCAATTTTCTGCATATGGCCAGTCAGTTCTTCTAGCACCATTTATTACATAGGGAATCCTCTTCCAATTATTTGTTTTTGTCAGGTTTGCCAAAGATCAGATGGTTTTAGGTGTGCAGTCTTATCTCTGAGTTCCCTGATCTGTTCCATTGGTCTTGGTGTCTGTTATCATACCTGTACCATTCTGTTTTGGTTACTGTCACAGATTCTGGCTATTGGTGGGATGGTAAATTAGTTCAACCATTGTGGAAGACAGTGTGGTGATTCCTCAAAGATCTAGAAACAGAAATAACATTTGACCCAACAATCTCATTACTGGGTATATACCCAAAAGTATATACCTAGTAATCATGCATATGTTCATTGCAGCGCTATTCACGATAGCAAAAACATGGAATCAGCCCAAATGCCCATCAGTGATAGACTGCATAAAGTAAATGTGGTACATAAACAGCATGGAATACTATGCAGGCATAAAAAGAACGAGATCATGACTTTTGCAGTGACATGGATGGAACTGGAAGCGGTTTTCCTCAGCAACCTAATGCAGAAACAGAAAAACAAACACCACATGTTCTCACTTATAAGTGGAAGCTGAACAATGAGAACACATGGACACACTGGGGGAACAACACACACTGGGGCCTGTTGGGAGGTGGCGGGAGGAAGACCATGAGGAAGAATAGCTAATGGATGCTGGGCTTAATATCTAGGTGATGGGTTGATATCTGCAGAAAACCCCCAGGGCCCACATTTACCTATGTACCAGACCTGCACATCCTGCACTTGTACCCCAGAACTTAAAATTTGAAGAGGAAAAAAGGGTTAAATTAGGCCTAAACACCAGGAAATTAGCATTTATTGATGGTTTAGTATATTTTAGACACTGTTCCATGCACTTTATAGTAGTTTATCAAATTCTATTAGAAAACATAAAATAGGATGCATTATTGTTCTTAACATGTTTTTCTTTTTAATTTTAACGAATGTAACAGATGAGAGCACTGAGAAAGGTTGAGCACCTAAGTGATTCTCGTTTTTGCAAGTGTCAGAATCAGAATTAAGTTCAGGTAGTCTCCCTGTTGTCTTTTTCTAACTACTACACTATATTCTCCTGCCTCTCAAATCCATCTGGATAGATAAAATGCCCTGATTTATACATTACTGCATGATCAAGACCCCAGGGCAGGATGAAGAGGATGTAATAGTTACCGCCCAAGGAGGAGCTAGTTTTAACAGCACAATGTATGTTTTCCCCAAGAATCTATTTGGAAACTTGAACTTGATCAATATAATGCTCTGCATCTTCTGTAACTCTGGAAATCAAGTACTAGGTTATAACAACCGTTATAACCATTATCAGATGCCCAAGAATTACTCTGTTATGAGAGTATCTTCTAGAATTTACTTCAGAAAAGTCTGTTACCACCTTAATCTGATGTCTTTAGGATTAATATCCAACTGAGATATTTTAGGTTGCTCAGGGGCATAACGTAATTATTTGGGTGGCAGAGACCCCTTCAGAATTTTTTCAACATGTATCATGCAGGCAGTTTCCTACTCAGATGATTAACTCCTCTCTTGGACAAGTGGAAAATTGGAACCCTAAAATCTGAACTGAAATTTCAATGCTGACACAATAGAGAGAGACACGTTGAAGTAGGGTCTTCAACCCCAAACTGTAGAACTCAGGTCATTTCTCATGTCTTGAGACTTGTACATCACTGTGGTCCCACCTAAAGGTGAGAAGGGAGAGGTTAAGGGTGCAAGTAGTTTCTGACATTATGGACTGGTCTTGGGATAGAGACAGATTGTCAGTGACTATAATTAGTCCCAGGAGAGTGTCATGAGTGTGGGGGTGTGCCTGAGGGGTGAACAGTCCAGGTGTCCATCCACAAATCCTCTGGGGTTGATGGCTGATGTTTATTGCACATACTTAGAGATAGCAGGTGTTTTGGCTGCTGTCCTTTTGCATCAGTGAGCAGTCATAGGTCACAGAGAGAGCAGAGTCACCTCTGAGCTCTCCCACTCCCAGGTGGTTTATTTGGAGAGTTATTTGTCTCATGAAGCTCCCTGGAGCCCAGGAGCTGTCAGTCTATTAAATCAAGGGAAAGAGAATTAGTAACACCTTCTTATTTTCAGGGTGTAATAACCTGCCCTATAAATCCACCCAAGTCCTGTTGTTAATCTTTAGTCTATGTGGGAAGCAACTGCTGTTATTGGTGCTGCATTGAGAATAGGCCACCTTATTACTTTGGAAGCCATAAAATACCTCTCTGGCTAGAAGGGAGGCTAATTCCTCTAGACCATTTGGGTAGATGCATTGATGCCCTCAGCCCTGTGACTAGTTTGGGATGCAGAATGTTGATCGAAAGGAGGAAGGTGTATTTCTAAATAATCAGGTTTGAAATGCGCCATGATAAAGAAAAGTACATCTTGGGGGTCTATAGAAGTAAGCTTAAGTGAGCAAGGCAGTCTTCCCTGAATGATCTCCACAAAGCCAGCGTTTTGCAGGACTTTCATAAAAACAATAAAAATTGTTCCAAGGTCAAAAAGTTTGTGGACATATATTGAGAAGGTTTAAACCAATTACTCTAAAATGTCTGGGTCTTACTGTGCATCTGTAGGAAATATGTAGTATGCAGTGTTTACTAAATATATTTAATCGTGGAAAACCCCTTCACCTTGTGAGAAGGGCATCAAATAACATGTTTTGACCTGTGTGCTATTTAGATAACAGCTCAAGATATGTTCTTCTGTATTAATATAAATTATTAAAACTTTTGTACCTATTGTGGTAATTTGGGTCCTAAAGGAGGAGCTATCTGCAAAATTACTTTATATCAGAAGTAATTTTTCAATAACTAAATCAGACCCCCTCCTACCTCTGATGTGCACATGGGTAAACCAAGTATTTACTTTGTGGAAGAGGGATGATTTTGCCCCAAGTCAAAAAACTGCTTAATTAGTCATAAGGCAAATGTCCACCAATTGATCTGCATAAGTATTGTGTGTTCTCCTGTTACTGGGATTTATTTTTCCATATTATACCAGGCATTTGGAGTCACATCTCAGTCATCTTTCAGTAAGTGACTTTTCTGGATATACAACAGAATGCCTTTCATGGTGAGAAAGGAAGAGGAAGGCAGGGAAAGGAAGAGAGCCTGGCCATCTGGATATGTTGGTCTATGTGATTACTCATAAGACGACTCAAATAAGCAGATGCCATGGATGGTAATTAAACCTTTCTTCTGTTCTCACTGGAATGTAAAAACAGTGTTTCTATGGATGACAAAGGATCCTTGTCATATATTCAAGGGTAATCACAAAAGGGATACATAATAACCCTGTTAATCATCAGAGAACCAGAACATCTTTGGCAGCAGCACTTTCTCAAGGTGATCACGATTTCTTTACCCCCAGCACCAACTCTTATGAAACACTTGCCAGACCTGAGTCTGTGAATCCCCTCGCTGGCTCTCCCAGGCTTTCAGCAATTAGCTAGCATGTGCCTTTGGTCTGAAGATTTTTTTTTTGTCTCTTCAGATGGCTCCATGGTCTAAAAGATAGTGTTATATCTACCCTCAAAGGATGCTCAGTCTGTGGTCGTAAAGCTTTGTGAAACTGCAGAAACTGTCTTTGCTGGAAAGAATAGTGTTCTCTGCCTGAAGGGATAATATTGGAAAGTTGATAGCGTCCTTATGGCCTTACAGTCTTCACTGCTTTGTTTCTTTCTCATTTCCCAAGAAAGACAGATCACAAGAGAAAAGTCTGTTGCCTGGGACACATGTTGATGACACATGTTCAGATCACTCTCCACACAGCCTTCTCTATTTAACCAGGGCACCACCAGCAACCACAGCCGGAGCCCCACAATGACTGGCTCCAGGTGGGATTTTAGATCAAGGGAAAAGAGATACCACAGTAACAAGAGGTTGGGGACTACTGAACCACCGCCTGTCGTCTTTCCCGGACCCTCCTAATTTTTAGGCCCCATTTTTAAAAATACATTTTCTGAGTGGTCTCTCAGTGGAGTTTATATAGGAATAATTCAACAGTTATTTCTTCGTGACCTACTAAGTAAGTCCTGAAGATACAGAAATGAACAAAACAAAACAACCCCCATCCCCATCCCCATCCCTGGTCTCCAGGAATAGGTACAGGTAGTTGCTTCATAAATGTCATCACATAACATGTATTGAGTGTTTACAGTTAATCAGATATTGTGATTGTGTTTTACACCTGTTCATAAATGTCATTCCCACCCTGTGAGCTGGTTTGCAGATGAGAAATTAAGGAAATTTAGAAACAAATTCCCCGTGATAATACAGCTAGTAAGTAGGAGAACCTGTATTTGACTCCAAGAAATTTGACTCTAGAGCTCAACCCCACTCCACCCCAACAAATATACTTGTTCCTGACTCACACTGAGTCTCCCACCACTACCACCAGACCTGTTATAGAGACGGCATCATACAGATGTGTCTGATGTTCCACCATTATGGCTTTATTTTCTGAATATGTCTTCCCCTATGTCTGCTGTACATTGTATTTGGAATGATCCTGTGAGAACATGCATTCCCCTTGGGATTTCTTTAAAAAATAAAAATAAATAAAAATGGCTCCTGTGGCCAGGCGCGATGGCTCACACCTGTAATCCCAGCACATTGGGAGGCTGAGGCGGGCAGATCACTCGAGATAAGGAGTTTAAGACCAGTCTGGCCAACATGGTGAAACCCCGTATCTATTAAAAGTACAAAAATTGACCAGGCGTGGTGGCACACGCCTGTAATCCCAGCTACTTGGTAGGCTGAGGCAGGAGAATTGCTTGAACCCGGGAGGTGGAGGTCGCAGTGAGCTGAGACTGTGCCATTGCCCTCCAGCCTGAGAAACAAGAGCGAAACTCCGTGTCAAAAAAGAAAAAAAAAGAAAAAAGGCTCCTTTGGAGATCCTATAAGTGATAGTAATTCTAATCATAGTAAATATGCCTGATTTTAGTTCACATGTCACCATATTAAGTAGTATATCAGTTTACTAGGACTGCCATAAAACAAAACACCACCAACTGGGTCGCTTAAACAACTGAAATGTATCTTCTCACAGGTATAGAGGCTGGAAATCCAAGAGCAAGGATTAGGTAGGACGAGTTTCTCCTGAGGCCTCTCTTCTTAGCTTGCAGATGGCCACTGTTTCACTGTGTCCCCACTTGGTCTTCTCTCCATGCGTGCATATCCCTCATGCTTCTTTGTGGTTAGACTCTGTATTTCAAATTCCCTCTTCTTACCAGGAGACCAGTCAGATTAGATTCGGGCCCATCTTAATGAACTTATTTTAACTTAATCACCTTCTTAAAGATCCTGTCTCCAAATGCAGTCACATTCTGAGGCACTGGGGTTAGGACTTCAGCTCAGAGCAAGTAGTGTGCAAGTTACTTAATGTTTAATTCCCATTTTCAAAAGCATAAAATGGAGGTAGCCACAACATTTACATTTTGGGTTCATTTCATGTAATAATGTAAGTTATGAGGCTTAAATAAGGTCATTCTGTCTCTGACTGAAGTATTGAATGAAAAGACTGTATGCTTTTTGCCCCTTTTGTTTGAAGAGCTGCTTTGTTCTTATCGGGTTTCAGCCCAGATAATCACCCTGATAATTTCTTCAGAGCACTTTCAAAACCAGAACTTATTATTTTTATTTACTTGTATATTATCTCTGTCATGCCACTGGAATTTAAGCTCTATCACAGAAGGAACTGTATCTGTTCAACTCACTGTCCTACCAAACATCCTAAAATGGAGCATGACATATGTACAGGGTGCACAACAAATATTTGTGAGATGAATGCATGCAAAATATATTTTTAATCTAATTACATTTAGCTTTTCTTTTTTTTTTTTCCCCAATGGGACTTTCATCAGACCTATTTAAGGCCTTTTTCTTTTGCTCATTCTACTACTCCAGCTGACTGATATTCCTGTTTCTGAGCAGCAGTTGGATCCTTTCCCATTTGGACTGCTACTTTGATGGTGAAATTTCTGCCCTAAGGGGACCTCTTCATCACATCCTCAGGTAGGAAGTACACAGCTCTCCTGCTAATCAGCACCAACCTAGGGGTTTCATCCCCATCCACTCCCAGCTTCTTCCTTATTCCTATCTGCCTATTTTGTTTAAAGTTGAATATGTTTCAAACAATACTATTAACACATTGCACCATTTCCTCCCTTAACATGAAATAATTTATCAAGATTTTCAAACTTAATATATAGCTGAGGGCACACTTCAAAAGAGAGGAGACAGAGACTGGGTAGACGTGGACTGTGGGTGCATGAATGCAATGGAGGCGTATAGGCAAGAAGCATGAAAGACAGCACGTTTTGACTTCTGGTTGCCTTCTGAGAACTGAAAATGTCCTCTTAGCTTTCTCATCCCCAGTTCTAAAGAGGTATTTTGGCATTGAATTTTTATATTGGCTCCCCTGTGGCCTCTGACTCAGGAAGAACACCACTTCCTGCTCAATCACTCAAAGAGAAATCTTGGATCCTTCTGAGAAGTCTCCTTTCCCTTCTCTGCTTTAACCAGTTGGTCACCAGGTTGTCTCTTCTGTTCATCTCACTCTACAAATGTGGATTTGGATAAGGAATTCTCATTTGGATGACTACATGAGTGACAGGTCCCTACAAGCATCTGCCCTCTCACATCAATCTTTTACAAAGCCATAATAAATTCCACACTCAGATGGCATTCACAACCCTACAGGGACCTCTGCCTACTGCCTTCTCCATGTTCTCATTCTTCACATTATTTCATCAAAGTGTGGGTAACTTTTATGTTACCATGAGTAATGTTTCTTTAATTTTTAATTTTAGAATAACTTCAGACTTCCAGAATGTCGCAAAAATTGTACAGTTTTTGTATACTCCTTACCTAGTTGCCCCTATTTTTATCATCTTACATTATTACAGAACAATTATCACAACTAAGGAAACAAGACTATTACATTCCAGTTATATTTCTATTAACTAAGTTAAGTCCAAATTTATTTGGAAATTGCTAGTTTTTACCTAATGTCCTTTGATCCTGTTCCAGGATCCCATCTAGAACACCGTATTACATTCAGTTGTCATGTCTCCTCGGCCTCCTTTGGACAGTGGTAGTTTCTCAGGCATTTCTTGTTTTTAATGACCTTGACAGTTTTGAGTAGTGCTTATTTTCCAGAATGCCCCTCCACATGGATAGACTTAGGTTGTGGATTTGGGGGAGGAAGACCATAGAGGTCAAATGTCATTCTCATTGCATCATATCAAGGGCACACACTATCAATGTGGCTTAAAGTGATGTAAAACTGAATAATCTGGCTGAAACAGTGTTACCAGTTCTCTTCACTACAAAGTAACCCCACCTGCCTACCTTTCTAAACACTATTTTCTGAAAGAGCAGCCCACACTCAATGAGGGTAGGAAAGAGAATGTTAAGCCCCACATCTTGGAGAGGGAGAATCTACAAAAATTATTTGGAATCTTCTGTTTGTGTGCTATGTCTTCTACCTCCATTCATTTATTTCATTCATTCAACAATTTATATAATCATTAATAGATATTAATTTAAGGTGTTGGGTTATAACCCAGTGCTACATTATTTTGATTCTCAAATTGTGTCAGCTTGGACCACTGGGAACTCTTACAGGTTAGTCTCTTTGACCCTTTATTTCTGAGCACTTCTTTAACTTTCTGGCACTACAAGTTGCTCCATGAGGTTCTTGTATATTCTCATCTCTTCCCTAGAACCCAAAGAACTCTAGTTTTTTTTTTTAATTAAAGAATGGCATCAGAAATCCAGATCTGGTCGTGTATATGCTCTTACTACCTTCCATTGCTTCTAAACTCTCTCAGTGGACAGCTATGAAATATATGAACGTATACAAATCTGCATGTACACACACACACACACACACATATATATAATTATTTTCATATCCTTTTATATCTATATTAAATATCTAAGCATGAGTCCACACTATGTCACAGAGTCTAATCCTATACCTGATGATTCCTAGCCATTTTTCCCTTGCTTATCTGTAACTTCCATCTCCAGCAGAGAGAAATGTCACTCCCACCATCAACCATTCCTTTACTTATTTGTTCAACCCCAGTATATTTGTAAAGCAGTTTCAGCATTTTTAACTCATACACCTGAGAGACATAACTTGATCTACTAGAGTATAGAGTTTATGTGCACATCCATCATTGTCTCTTTAGCTTTCAGTTTCCAGTCAAAGAACTGTTCTCCAAAGTTACTTTTGTTGGAAACTTCTTTAGTGAAATTAAATTTGGGTTTTTACCATTTTTGTTATAGTGCATTTCATCCTGGGATTCCTTAACTCTTGGCTGATTTTTTGTTGTTGTGGCATATACTAAGGTTTCATTCTTTATGCCATAAAGTCCTATTGGTTTTGAAAAATGCATATTGTCTCATCACTGTAGTACCATGCACATTTTTTCTTCACCTTAAAAATCCTCTAAACTTCTCTAGTTGAATGCGATCTCCTTCCCAAACTTTACCAACTACTGATATGTTTCTATCTTGGTAACCTTGCCTTTTACAGAATGTTATATGAGTTGAATCATACAATATGTGGTCTTTTGGGTCTGCTTTCTTTCATTCATCCCTACTTTTGTATGAATTAATAAATAGTTTGTTTCTTTTTATCACTGAATAGAAATCCCACTGTATGGATAGACCACAGTCTACTCACCAATCGATATATTAGGAGATATCTCAGTTAGTTCTAGTTTTTGGTAATTATGACTAAAGCTGTTATAAATGTCTGTGTGCATGTTTTCAACTCAGTTTGATAAATAGCTAAGAGTGTAATTGAATCGTACAATAAGCCTATGTTTAACTACAGGCAGTCATTTGAAGCTTTCTTCAAATGCACTTTACTCTGAAATGCCTCTGGACTTACGCAAGTGCTTTTCTTTTGCCTGGAATGCTCCGCCCTCTTTCCTTTGTATTTGTCCACTTCTTTCTTGCAGACATCTTCTCAAGTGTCTCCTTCTCCTAAAAATCTTTCCCTCTTCTTCTTGGCCTAAATTAGAGACTGTTACGTGTACGTGTATCTCATTCATCACGTGCCATTGCAATTTTTCATATTCTTCCTCTCTGACAAGTTTATGTACACTTTCAGGGCAAGTGTTGTACCTTTCATTTCTGTTACCTTAGTTTTTAGTACTGGCTTCAGTAGATAGTGGAAATTCATTAGCTTAGTGTTCAATCATAATTTTTTCCATTATACCATACCTAAGCCTCCTCTACATTCCAATTGAATTTTTCTGATATCATTGTATTTGTTATAGGTATAATGTATTTCATATTTATATTTTGCTCATAAGTTAACCCATAACTGTTAGTTATGGGTTATATATGGGTTATATAGTCAATGCTGACTCATCTCACTCTATATTTTATATGAGTGTCTATAAACATCTCAACTGTATAAATCAAAACAACACAACCATAGTTAATTTCTCTTTTGCTGTTTACATTTTCAGACGCCCAGAGTTGTTTTTTGTGACACTGAATGTTTTCCCTTTTTCTTAAAAGTACAGGAAACAGACATTTCTTGAGTTTTCTGCTAGAGAAAGGTCAGGAGACAGGTCTGACTCCATCAAAGTGCAGTGTCAGTTATTAGCTTTGTTATGTGTGTATGTGTGTGTGTATAAATTCACACACACACACAAAGAGGAGCTGGAAGTTAGGAAGGTCAGGAAGATGTACACCTGCACAACTGTTCAGCGGTGGGCAGCATCCTTACCTCTTTGAAAAGTATTTATGTGTCCTTTTAACGTTATTGGCAGTTACAGGAGGGCATCAAGAGGGAAGATAGGCCCTTGGTCATATTGTAAAATCAAAACTGAACAAAAAGGGAAGTAATAATATAATGTCTCTTTTCTTCCTAGGTGAGTGAAAGAAATTATTTTAAAAGCCTCAGGCAATCTTTCAGTTCAAGAGTTTTTTTTCATTTCTCTAAAGGTGCATATTCCGAAAGAAGCTAAGTCTCTCTTTTTGTATTATTTATACACAGAGATCATTTTTTGCTGAGATTGTAAGAAAATGATATTACTAAAGACTGCAGCTGGTCTTGATCTGACCTGGCTGATGTTGGTGCTGGTAGTGATTGCATTAGCTCCTTCCAGGCACTCTTGTCATAAAAAGAGAAAAAGCTAGAGGGAGGGATAAAGGAGGAGGACAGAAAAAAAAAAAATCCCTGTAAATCTTGTTTTCCAGAAGCCATTAACCCCAGCCCCACACCAACTAATTCTCAGCATCACATACGCAAACATATTGGAGGAACTTAAGTCTTTGGGGGAAATAGAAAATATATTAATTCATGATAAATGTTGAGGACTTCTCTCAATACAATCATAGGAAAATTGCCCAAGTGAGAAAAAAACGTCAAAAGATGATCTCCCAATATTTAGAACAGGACCACTAGAGTGGGTGAAGTTTGTGGTCAGTGAAGCAATAGAGATACATCCGGTGGTAGGAGAGTGCAAGCTCCAGGAGAGTGCGCACCAACTTTGTTCACACACTGGATATGACTGAGGTATAAAACCTCTCTTACTTCATTTGCATCATCATCTCACTTGGAGAAGATACCTGCCTCCTAGAGCAGCTATAAGGAATTAATCAGTTATTCCATTTAAAACACTTGGACTAGTCAGGCACATGTCACACTCTCAGTGCTAGCTGTTCTCATTCCTTCTCCAGCTTGTCCTTCTGATGGGGATGCCTCCAATTAGCAAACTGACAGCTTTGAGACTAAAGGGAGGTCCCGATTGTTCTGTGTTAATTGAATCTTCAGGCATTTGGTCCAGAGGCACCATAAAAAGGGGAAGGACTTTCTCTCAGTGCAGATCCAGAAAAGGAAATGACTTCGCTAAGCCCTGCCTGCAGAACTAAAAAGCAGCAGACAACACTTCCCTGCCTTTATTTAAAAAAAAAAAAAATAATAATCGGGACCAAAAAACTCTGAAGCATCACAAAATGAAGTTGTTAAGAGTCCATAATCATTGTAGCTTGCTCATGTTTATTACTTTTATTTCCTGTTTCTCTGCCATGATGATCAGTGGACCTATAAACCAAATGACCTGTGTACTTAGCTTTAGTACAGAAGCTGGAGACACTGTGTGCTACTCTGCAACCAAGCACGGTTTTGTGGAAATGGAAAGTTAGGGGATAGAAATGACAGTGGTAGTTCCTTAAGCGAAAAGTTACCAGTCTGCAAATCTTCACTCCATTCCTGAGAATGTAAGAGATGGCCTGGAGGCTTTGCCTTAAAAAGATCCTGGGGTTGGCTTCTTGACCTAAAGCATCCTTTTGCTCTTTGTTTTTAGGTGAGAAGGTAAAACACAGATTGTGAGGTGCACATCATTTAGAGGCATCAGCATAAACAGAACCAGATGGTTATTTTCCTTCCTGCCCAGTTCTTCTTTTATCTTCTGATAAAAAAGAGTAAGTGAAAACTCCAGCATTCTATCAAAGATGAGTAAGCAGGGAGATTCAAGGGTTACCACATTTTGACACAAACTGTATTCCGTGTTGAAAAAATGAGCTGATTTGCATTGTGCAGAATCAAATCTCCCTAATCAATTATTGATGGCTGGTGGGAAGTGATAAATGGCCTGCCAGCCAGAAAATCACTCTGTTTCAGGTCAGCATGGAAACAGATGATAGGATTTTCAATATACACAATGATGAAACCTTTCCTGTTAGACTCAGAATTACCGAGTTTCACTCTAAAACTACAGGAGCTTTCAATTTTAGAATCTAGATGTGTTTATGAAGCAAAAACATTAAAAATTGCCAAACTAAAAAGAATATTATTTATTTCAAACAGTATCCGTATTTTCTAATTTCATAAATGCAAGCATTGATGGCACAATCAAAAGCACATCTAGGAGACAGAATAAAGTGGGCAAGAGTGAATTTTAGTTTTGATGATGCTAATTCCTTGTTATGACACCTTGGGTGAATTTAATTTCTCTATGCCTCAGTCTCCTCATTTGCAACATGAAGATGATAATTTAATAAAATAAAGACCTTTGGCCAATCTTGCACAAAGTAAAACTAATAGATGTCCTAATCTATTGCCACTGGTAAGGCTTTACCTCTTGTCAGTGTAGCAATGACTCAGACACTCACCTGGTCTTAAGAAGTAGCTGGAACATTAGGGAAAAAGTGCAAATTTTAAAATTCCCAACTCTCAACCCAAATCTACTCAGGCAAAATGTATAGGGAGAAGACTGTAAGCTGTACTTTAGCTATGCCTCCAGGTAATTTTGATCCTTGATCAAGTTTGGATAAATGCCAATTTACAACGACTGGACATCCTGGCTTTGGCTTTCCTTCAGCTGAAATAATTATACTTAGAAAATTGAGTGCATATTTTCTGGTGCCTCTTACAGACTCTTTTTTCCTAGTGTTGTAATCCCTGAATCTGTGTGTACCCAGGTGTGCCAGGCACACAGCCCCCTCTTCATCAAGACAGCAGACATACTACTATGGCATTGTCTTCAGCAGCTCAGCGTCCTCTCACTTCTAGTCCTGCATCTGGAGGGTTAAATACAGGACATGCATGAGGAATGGATTTGGAGGTTCAGGATCAGGGAGAACTGAAAAAGCCTCTAACGCCTTCTCTAACCCAGCTTCACAGTAGCAAATTCGTATTGCATTTTTATTCTCATTTGGCTTGCTTCTTCTCAAGGACCCAGGGTTGAGAGGGGTACATAAAGAAGTGTAAGTTTATATTAAAACTACACTAATAATTTTAAAACAACTACACATTTAGCGATCTTATCCTTTCATAAATACTGTCAACTACAGAAATTACAGGCATTCAACAGATTTGAATACTTAAATTACTGTTTGTTGCATGAATTCCTGACAATCCTGTAAGAATCTTTCTAAAAGTTACCTCCCAGAGAGAAGGAAGTTTGCATATATATAAAGCAGATTTAAAAGTATAAGATAAAATAATGCATTTATTCTAACTCTTTTTCTGGTAGAGAGTTTTTACTCTTACTTCTCTCACAGTCCAAATATTCTTTACATGAAAAAGTATTCCAGTATTCATGTAATACCCAGAATAAAACTTCTCAGTATAATTTATTTGAGTTCTACTTTTGTACTTTGACCTTCTTGTGGTTTTACGCTCTCTCACTGTTCTTTCTACTTTCATAAACAGGTTGTAGGAATTGAGTCAGAGCATGATTGGGCATTTGAACCTTTCCCTCACTTGACTGGGCTGGTGGTATCTGCAAAGATAAAATTCTATCTCCAAGTGATTGGCATTCAGGAGACATCATTCACCGTTCCTAAAGTTCCTCCCTTTCTGTGTAATATGGGAAGATGGAATATTGTGGATATCATAGAGAAAAATGTTTAGGAAGACAGATTGCATTGAAAATGGATTCAATTCTATGATTTTCCATGGTTTTAAAGGCTGAAGGGTTAATACCAATAACCTTGCGGTTATAGACAGCAATTCATGCTTTAGAAACCATTGAAGTAAAGTGATAGGACAAAAAGCATAAATTAAAAATTATTTTGATGTTTTTATCCAAAATAACAACATAAAGAGAAATATGGGTATTATAACTAGCAAGAGAGAGAGATTTGCATATTCATACAAACTTTAGAATGTTAAATTATAACATGAGGATAATAATACAAGGATTATAACATGAGATTATCTCTTTTATAAAAATATTGATGCATTCTTTGTCCATTTTTTAAAAATATTGGCTTAAACCATATAATTCCAGAAGGTATACTTAACTCTGATTTTCTCTAAAATTAACACATTGTTAGCTGAAATCACAAAACTTTATAAAACATTATAAAACAACATAAATATAATAAAGTCTCTCATTTGTGTATTTTTCTCAGTTAATACAACGTGAACATGATGCGGACTCAAAAACAAAAAATAAAGTAACAAGTATTAAAGACAAAGTCACTTAGTTGGATCTAAGTTATAATAAAATAGCAAGTCAATAGAGCTTGCAGTTTAGGTGTGGTGCATTCTGCCTGTAATCCCAGCACTTTGGGAGGCCAAGATGGAAGGATTGCTTAAGACCAGTTTGGGCAATATATTAAGGCCTTGTCTCTACAAAAAAAACTTTACAAATTAGCCAGGTGTGGTGGCACATGTGTGTGATCTCAGCTACCGAGAGACTGAGGTGAGAGGATCGCTTGAGCCCAGAAGTTTGAGACTGCAGTAAACCTTGTTTTATGCCAGTACACTCTAGCTTTGGCAACAGAGTGAGACCCTGTCTCAAAATAATAATAATAATAAATTAGGGAGCTTGAATTGTCAGAGTTGGCCGTACATGCAAAGGGAAATCACCCACACATACAATGGGATAATGGGAGGAGAGATACAAAATCCAATAATCCTGAAGATTCCTTAGACTAATCCGAAACGGTGTTGAATTCTCAAGAATGGATTTAGGTTAAATCACTAAAATCTGTTAAAATGCGTGTGTTTCAAGGAAAGGAGAACACATTAGGTCAGGATTGTTCATTGATTTGTTTCAAATACGATGACGAACAGTTTTTATCTTTAACAGAGATCAAATAGAGATAAATCAAGTGCATTTTTTAGGCAAACTTTGGAGACTGGGATGCTACTCTAATCCTGGAAGGAAAGGAGACCCAGACAATAACAGATACAAGGAAGAATAAGAGAATTAAAGAAAATGTCACGTGATTTGGAATCATATCCTTAATGCAATTGACATATGTCAAAGTGGAATAACATCATTAGATAGCAACACAAATTTGGAGTTGGAGTAATTGTATAGTAAACAAATGGCAAATTCTACAACAGGGATATTCAGAAATTCATTTACAAAAGTAATGACATTACTGAAAGTGATAATTTTGCCATAAAATCACTAGGATACGAGACAAAGTAGTAAGAGGAGCTTATCAATTTACAGTGAAGGAGGTGTCAGATTTTTGGCTCTTACCACTAGGTTCTGTGAAATTCCATTCATGGGTTATTAATACTATATGTTCAAAGTGTTTATATTTTGCATTTAGGTATGACGTAATGCTGATGTGTTTTTGAAAGCGCTAATAGGCTATTTTCGTATTTTCTATCCATCTTGCCGTTTTTTTCCTAATACACCTAGTGTGCTTTCTGGACACCATGCTGTTTCATTGGAGGCCTGTTTTAAGTGTATCTGGCTACAGGGTTCCCTTAAGTGGAGGGCCAGAAAGTGTCCTAGGGATACCATTTTGTTTGGCTGCATACAGGGGCTCATGTCCAGCTATTTCAGTATTGCAAGCGGAGGCAGTGCCACAAATGGTGGAAGGGACCGTGCTTTCCTCCTCTGTGAGGTAGCAGAATGGCAGCAGCCAGGATGTGAAGACCCTGTCAAAAATACCAGGAGTTCATCTTCTGCATTCATGTTATTACAAGCTCTTAAAACTCGAGGGAGAGAGGAATTTAGCTTTTTCAGTTTCTCCTCAGCGCCCTGGGAGCGAAGCTCCCACAGATCTTAAGAATCTCCAAGGTCAAGCACTTTTCAAAATAAGCAAGTTTCTATTCCTCATCCTGGGACATTCTGATACTGTCCTCAGGTCCTCCAATACTTATGTCCTCAGTCTTACTTTCTAAGGCAAGCTTCTAAAACATTAATTTGCAAGCAAGTCTAGTGAAGGATCTTGCTATAATGCAAGTTACGATTCATAGATTGCATTGGGATTCTGCATTTGTCACAAGCTGCTGTGTCAAGTCTTTGCAGCTGACCTACTTGCTATGGAGCAAGTGACCAGGGCATCCATTCTGCAAGCCCCAGGTGCTAAATAACTGGTTAGCTCAGATGGGTTCGAATTGAAACAAAGGGCAGCTAAAGTATGTTCAGATGGCCATTCTTCCAAAGTCCCCCAAATTCCTAACAGATTTGTATCCAGAATTCTAATCTGAATTCAAATCTCTGTCAAGCCTTGGTTTCTACCATTTATGATGGGGAAAATAACACCCATTTTAAAGGTTTGTTGTTATAATTATATAAGGATTAATATGAAAGTGTTCTGAAAACAGAAACACAAACATAATATTTTGTAATGCCACTGCTAAAATATGAAGTTCTATGATTGCTGTGATTATTTCATTCAGAACTAATTGACCTTGATATCATAAGTATTTGTAATTATCAAGCTTCAAATTTTCTTTCATATAATGACAGTTGTTCCCTGTTTCTGTGCTTTGTTAAAAAGGGAAAAATAACTGACTAATAGTAAAGTTAAATTACACTACTACATCCTTCAAAGATTGTTTTGGAAGTACACTAATTATCTCTTTTAAAGAGTAATCAGTCCAACTTTTTTAAACTTCCACCCGTTCTCCATCTTAATACATCAAGGTAATGGTTTCATGGTGTGATTACCTGTTTCCTTCCTAAAGAGCCAAGATCCAATCTCAGTGCATCCTAATGGTTAGAATCTGAGCAATATAGAGAAAAGCAGAATCATCCTGAACCTTTTTATCTCTGAGATTCCTAGAAGACTAGGGAGTATTTCAATTAAAAGTAGATCAAAAGAAACCCATCTAAATGTCTGATTTGGGAGCTTGCAATAGCTTGGCTGTTAACGCTGCTCCTAAAATCTAGAGAACAGCTTAATGATTGACCTAATTCAGTGAAGACAGAAATGACTTAATCAAGATCTTTCTGAGCTGAATTAAGGAAACATTTAAAAAATGGAATCATCATAATAAAAACAAGAAAAATAACCCCATAACATGCCTTATGCAGTAAGCCAGGTTTGACTATTTGGAAGAAAATTAACATACATAAGCACCTATTGTGTGCCAGGTGCTTTACATAAGTCCTCTGAGCTCATTCTCAAAGCACCCCATATGGTAGGAATTAGAATGCACATACCACATATAAGAAAATAGATGCAGAGCTACTAAGACCTTAGTTTATAAGACAATAGGCCCGAGTTTATAAGATAATAGGTGGTAGAGCTGGCAATCAAATTTATCTGACTCCAAAGGTCAATAACATTGTCTTTCACTTCACTGAAAACCCTCCACTCAGCTGGGTGTCATCATGGTCCAACCTGATTAAGAGTATGCTGTTGTGAGAATGAAAATACGTTCTACAATATACTGTATTGTTGAAACCATATCACATTGAAGTGCGTATATTATTTTCTTAAAATACGAATAGCCCAAGGGGACAAGAATATATTTTCATGCATTTATTATGCAAAGCAGAATTATGCTATACCTGCATTAGTTTTTGTATTTGAGAAAATACAATTTTTGGTTACTGAGGGAATCCAATTCCCTTCATAGATAAGTTTTGATGAAAATTATAATGTATTATTGACCTCACCTAAGCAAGCCAAAGCATATGAACAAAACAAAACCTTATAGTTATCCTCCACTCCACAACGCCAGAGAACTAACAATATCACACAACAGAGAATCTATAGCACACAGCTCATCCCCAGGAGCTCCTCCATCTCCTCTTCTCAGCCCTCTTTCTGTGGTCCCCAGTGCTATCCTCCCTGCAGCTGGACTCTGTGCTCATGAGGCTGGTACCAACATAAGGCTTGGTCCAATCTCTGTAGCCTGTCTTTTATTGCTCATGCCACGTGTTTCCGAATACTCCTGAGCCATGGGTAAATGACTGAAGCTTATCTGAGAAGGCTTCCATGTTTTAGAATAATAGAATATTAGAGTTGGAAGAGTTGCTAAAGTTGATTTAAGACAATTCTCCTCATTTTATGTATGGGGAAACTGAAGCACAGATGTTGCATGCCCAAAGTAACATAGATGATTGCCAGCAGAGTTTGTATCATTGCCTATGTGCCATATGCTAAAACAAGTGTTTTGTCTAGTGTGCTAAAAGGCCACCATTCCATTCATATTTGACCCTTTTATTTTTTATTTTTTTTATTATACTTTAAGTTCTAGGGTACATGTGCATAACATGCAGGTTTGTTACATATGTATACTTGTGCCATGTTGCTGTGCTGCACCCATCAACTCGTCATTTACATCAGGTATAACTCCCAATGCAATCTCTCTCCCCTCCCCCCTCCTCCCTCCCAATGATAGGCCCCAGTGTGTGATGTTCCCCTTCCCGAGTCCAAGTGATCTCATTGTTCAATTCCCACCTATGAGTGAGAACATGCGGTGTTTGGTTTTCTGTTCTTGTGATAGTTTGCTAAGAATGATGGTTTCCAGCTGCATCCATGTCCCTACAAAGGATACAAACTCATCCTTTTTTATGGCTGCATAGTATTCCATGGTGTATATGTGCCACATTTTCTTAATCCAGTCTGTCACTGATGGACATTTGGGTTGATTCCAAGTCTTTGCTATTGTGAATAGTGCCGCAGTAAACATACGTGTGCATGTGTCTTTATAGCAGCATGATTTATAATCCTTTGGGTATATCCCCAGTAATGGGATGGCTGGGTCATATGGTACATCTAGTTCTAGATCCTTGAGGAATCGCCATACTGTTTTCCATAATGGTTGAACTAGTTTACAATCCCACCAACAGTGTAAAAGCATTCCTATTTCTCCACATCCTCTCCAGCACCTGTTGTTTCCTGACTTTTGAATGATCGCCATTCTAACTGGTGTGAGATGGTATCTCATTGTGGTTTTGATTTGGATTTCTCTGATGGCCACTGATGATGAGCATTTTTTCATGTGTCTGCTGGCTGTATGCATGTCTTCTTTTGAGAAATGTCTGTTCATATCCTTTGCCCATTTTTGATGGGGCTGTTTGTTTTTTTCTTGTAAATTTGTTTGAGTTCTTTGTAGGTTCTGGATAATAGCCCTTTGTCAGATGAGTAGAGTGCAAAAATTTTCTCCCATTCTGTAGGTTGCCTGTTCATTCTGATGGTAGTTTCTTTTGCTGTGCAGAATCTCTTTAGTTTAATTAGATCCCATTTGTCAATTTTGGCTTTTGCCGCCGTTGCTTTTGGTGTTTTAGACATGAAGTCTTTGCCCATGCCTATGTCCTGAATGGTACTACCTAGGTTTTCCTCTAGGGTTTTTATGGTATTAGGTCTAACATTTAAGTCTCTAATCCATCTTGAATTAATTTTCATATAAGGAGTAAGGAAAGGATCCAGTTTCAGCTTTCTACTTATGGCTAGCCAATTTTCCCAGCACCATTTATTAAATAGGGAATCCTTTCCCCATTTCTTGTTTCTCTCAGGTTTGTCAAAGATCAGATGGCTGTAGATGTGTGGTATTATTTCTGAGGACTCTGTTCTGTTCCATTGGTCTATATCTATATTTTGGTACCAGTACCATGCTGATTTGGTTACTGTAGCCTTGTAGTATAGTTTGAAGTCAGGTAGTGTGATGCCTCCAGCTTTGTTCTTTTGACTTAGGATTGTCTTAGAGATGTGGGCTCCTTTTTGGTTCCATATGAACTTTAAAGCAGTTTTTTCCAATTCTGTGAAGAAACTCATTGGTAGCTTGATGGGGATGGCATTGAATCTATAAATAACCTTGGGCAGTATGGCCATTTTCACAATATTTATTCTTCCTATCCATGAGCATGGTATGTTCTTCCATTTGTTTGTGTCCTCTTTTATTTCACTGAGCAGTGGTTTGTAGTTCTCCTTGAAGAGGTCCTTTACATCCCTTGTAAGTTGGATTCCTAGGTATTTTATTCTCTTGGAAGCAATTGTGAATGGAAGTTCATTCCTGATTTGGCTCTCTGTTTGTCTGTTACTGGTGTATAAGAATGCTTGTGATTTTTGCACATTAATTTTGTATCCTGAGACTTTGCTGAAGTTGCTTATCAGCTTAAGGAGATTTTGGGCTGAGACAATGGGATTTTCTAAACATACAATCATGTCATCTGCAAAGAGGGACAATTTGACTTCTTCTTTTCCTAACTGAATACCCTTGATTTCTTTCTCTTGCCTGATTGCCCTAGCCAGAACTTCCAACACTATGTTGAATAGGAGTGGTGAGAGAGGGCATCCCTGTCTTGTGCCAGTTTTCAAAGGGAATTTTTCCAATTTTTGCCCATTCAGTATGATATTGGCTGTGGGTATGTCATAAATAGCTCTTATTATTTTGAGATACGTTCCATCAATACCGAATTTATTGAGCATTTTTAGCATGAAGGGCTGTTGAATTTTGTCAAAAGCCTTTTCTGCATCTATTGAGATAATCATGTGGTTCTTGTGTTTGGTTCTGTTTATATGCTGGATTATGTTTATTGATTTGCGAATGTTGAACCTGCCTTGCATCCCAGGGATGAAGCCCACTTGATCATGGTGGATAAGCTTTTTGACGTGCTGCTGAATCCGGTTTGCCATTATTTTATTGAGGATTTTTGCATCGACGTTCATCAGGGATATTGGTCTAAAATTCTCTTTTTTTGTTGTGTCTCTGCCAGGCTTTGGTATCAGGATGATGTTGGCCTCATAAAATGAGTTAGGGAGGATTCCCTCTTTTTCTATTCATTGGAATAGTTTCAGAAGGAATGGTACCAGCTCCTCCTTGTACCTCTGGTAGAATTCAGCTGTGAATCCATCTGGTCCTGGACTTTTTTTGGTTGGTAGGCTATTAATTATTGCCTCAATTTCAGAGCCTGCTCTTGGTCTATTCAGGGATTCAGCTTCTTCCTGGTTTAGTCTTGGAAGAGTGTAAGTGTCCAGGAAATTACCCATTTCTTCTAGATTTTCTAGTTTATTTGCGTAGAGGTGTTTATAGTATTCTCTGATGGTAGTTTGTATTTCTGTGGGGTCGGTGGTGATATCCCCTTTATCATTTTTTATTGCGTCTATTTGATTCTTCTCTCTTTTCTTCTTTATTAGTCTTGCTAGTGGTCTGTCAATTTTGTTGATCTTTTCAAAAAACCAACTCCTGGATTCATTGATTTTTTGGAGGGTTTTTTGTGTTTCTATCTCCTTCAGTTCTGCTCTGATCTTCGTTATTTCTTGCCTTCTGCTAGGTTTTGAATGTGTTTGCTCTTGCTTCTCTAGTTCTTTTAATTGTGATGTTAGAGTGTCAATTTTAGATCCTTCCAGCTTTCTCTTGTGGGCATTTAGTGCTATAAATTTCCCTCTACACACTGCTTTAAATGTGTCCCAGAGATTCTGGTATGTTGTGTCTTTGTTCTCATTGGTTTCAAAGAACATCTTTATTTCTGCTTTCATTTCGTTATGTACCCAGTAGTCATTCAGGAGCAGGTTGTTCAGTTTCCATGTAGTTGAGCAGTTTTGATTGAGTTTCTTAGTCCTGAGTTCTAGTTTGATTGCACTGTGGTCTGAGAAACAGTTTGTTATAATTTCTGTTCTTGTACATTTGCTGAGGAGTGCTTTACTTCCAATTACGTGGTCAATTTTGGAGTAAGTGCGATGTGGTGCTGAGAAGAATGTATATTCTTCTGATTTGGGGTGGAGAGTTCTATAGATGTCTATTAGGTCTGCTTGCTGCAGAGATGAGTTCAATTCCTGGATATCCTTGTTAACTTTCTGTCTCGTTGATCTGTCTAATGTTGACAGTGGAGTGTTGAAGTCTCCCATTATTATTGTATGGGAGTCTAAGTCTCTTTGTAAGTCTCTAAGGACTTGCTTTATGAATCTGGGTGCTCCTGTATTGGGTGCATATATATTTAGGATAGTTAGCTCTTCCTGTTGAATTGATCCCTTTACCATTATGTAATGGCCTTCTTTGTCTCTTTTGATCTTTGATGGTTTAAAGTCTGTTTTATCAGAGACTAGTATTGCAACCCCTGCTTTTTTTTTGTTCTCCATTTGCTTGGTAAATCTTCCTCCATCCCTTTATTTTGAGCCTATGTATGTCTCTGCGTGTGAGATGGGTCTCCTGAATACAGCAGACTGATGGGTCTTGACTCTTTATCCAGTTTGCCAGTCTGTGTCTTTTAATTGGAGCATTTAGTCCATTTACATTTAAGGTTAAGATTGTTATGTGTGAACTTGATCCTGCCATTATGATATTAACTGGTTATTTTGCTCGTTAGTTGATGCAGTTTCTTCCTAGCCTAAATGGTCTTTACATTTTGGCATGTTTTTGCAATGGCTGGTACCGGTTGTTCCTTTCTATGTTGAGTGCTTCCTTCAGGGTCTCTTATAAGGCAGGCCTAGTGGTGACAAAATCTCTAAGCATTTGCTTATCTGTAAAGGATTTTATTTCTCCTTCACTTATGAAACTTAGTTTGGCTGGATATGAAATTCTGGGTTGAAAATTCTTTTCTTTAAGAATGTTGAATATTGGCCCCCACTCTCTTCTGGCTTGGAGAGTTTCTGTGGAGAGATCTGCTGTTAGTCTGATGGGCTTCCCTTTGTGGGTAACCCGACCTTTCTCTCTGGCTGCCCTTAAGATTTTTTCCTTCATTTCAACTTTGGTGAATCTGGCAATTATGTGTCTTGGAGTTGCTCTTCTCGAGGAGTATCTTTGTGGCGTTCTCTGTATTTCCTGGATTTGAATGTTGGCCTGCCCTACTAGGTTGGGGAAGTTCTCCTGGATGATATCCTAAAGAGTGTTTTCCAACTTGGTTCCATTTTCCCCCTCACTTTCAGGCACCCCAATCAGACGTAGATTTGGTCTTTTTACATGATCCCATACTTCTTGCAGGCTTTGTTCATTTCTTTTTCTTCTTTTTTCTTTTGGTTTCTCTTCTCGCTTCATTTCATTCATTTGATCCTCAATCGCTGATACTCTTTCTTCCAGTTGATCGAGTCGGTTACTGAAGCTTGTGCATTTGTCACGTATTTCTCGTGTTATGGTTTTCATCTCTTTCATTTTGTTTATGACCTTCTCTGCATTAATTACTCTAGCCATCAATTCTTCCACTTTTTTTTCAAGATTTTTACTTTCTTTGTGCTGGGTACGTAATTCCTCCTTTAGCTCTGAGAAGTTTGATGGACTGAAGCCTTCTTCTCTCATCTCATCAAAGTCATTCTCCGTCAAGCTTTGATCCGTTGCTGGCGATGAGCTGCGCTCCTTTGCCGGGGGAGATGCGCTCTTATTTTTTGAATTTCCAGCTTTTCTGCCCTGCTTTTTCCCCATCTTTGTGGTTTTATCTGCCTCTGGTCTTTGATGATGATGGTGACGTACTGATGGGGTTTTGGTGTAGGTGTCCTTCCTGTTTGATAGTTTTCCTTCTAACAGTCAGGACCCTCAGCTGTAGGTCTGTTGGAGATTGCTTGAGGTCCACTCCAGACCCTGTTTGCCTGGGTGTCAGCAGCAGAGGCTGCAGAAGATAGAATATTGCTGAACAGCAATTGTACCTGTCTGATTCTTGCTTTGGAGTCTTCCTCTCAGGGGTGTACTCCACCCTGTGAGGTGTGGGGTGTCAGACTGCCCCTAGTGGGGGATGTCTCCTAGTTAGGCTACTCAGGGGTCAGGGACCCACTTGAGCAGGCAGTCTGTCCCTTCTCAGATCTCAGCCTCCGTGTTGGGAGATCCACTGCACTCTTCAAAGCTGTCAGACAGAGTCGTTTGCGTCTGCAGAGGTTTCTGCTGCTTTTGTTGTTTACTGTGCCCTGTCCCCAGAGGTGGAGTCTACAGAGACAGGCAAGTTTCCTTGAGCTGCTGTGAGCTCCACCCAGTTCCAGCTTCCCAGCGGCTTTGTTTACCTACAAAGCCCCAGCCTCGCTGCTGCCTTTCTGCGAGATCGCAGACAGACTGCTGTGCTAGCAATGAGGGAAGCTCCGTGGGCGTGGGACCCTCCCGGCCAGGTGTGGGATATAATCTCCTGGTGTGCCTGTTTGCTTAAAGCGCAGTATTGGGGTGGGAGTTACCCGATTTTCCAGGTGTTGTGTGTGTCAGTTCCCCTGGCTAGGAAAAGGGATTCCCTTTCCCCTTGTGCTTCCCAGGTGAAGCGATGCCTCACCCTGCTTCAGCTCTCGCTGGTCGGGCTGCAGCAGCTGACCAGCACCGATTGTCTGGCACTCCCTAGTGAGATGAACCCAGTGCCTCAGTTGAAAATGCAGAAATCACCGGTCTTCTGTGTCAGTCGCGCTGGGAGTTGGAGACTGGAGCTGTTCCTATTCGGCCATCTTGCTCCTCCCTCCATATTTGACCCTTTTAAAAGGTGATGCAGGACGTATTTACATTTCACCTTAGCCTCCAGTCCCTTAACCAGAGAGGAGACTAGTGATAAGAATATAAGTCCCATCATGGCATATATTTTTGTTTGTTTGTTTGTTTTTCTATTTTGCTTTGTTTTTTATTTAAATAGTTTCAGGGGTATGAGTGGTCTATGGTTACATGGATGAATCATATAGTGGTGAAGATGGCATATAGTAATTTGGATTGCTATGTATATTAGAAATCTTTGGTGCAAAAAGATAGCATACCAGAAACCCAATTAAACTACTTTTGGGGAAGAAATGTTTTTTTTTTTTTTTGGCTCATATAACAAAAACAGGACAGATATGGAGTTTCAGGGATAACTAAATGCAGGAAATCACAGCTGTTAGCTCATTTTATCTCTTTCTCCCTATCCTTCTATTGTTCTCTTCCTGGCTTCCTCTCTCCTGCTTCCTCATCTGTGCTGTATTCCCATGGTGAACTGGAAAGTATATTCTCCTTCATGCTGCCTTTATTGTTTTTAAAATGTTAAACATTGCCATCAAAGCTGACAGTTGCCATAGACTGGGAATGTGGTATTTGGAATTCTATGATGTAAATGAGGTATTTCCTTCCCTGCCATTCCAGTAAAAATGTTCTGGAATAGTATTCTAATTACCTTGGCTTGACTCAAGAGCCCACTGGGGACCAATTATCATGGCTAGGGAGATGGAATATTATCAGCCTGGATTACAGACCACACATATACGGTATGGGAGTCATATGTCTTTGTGTAAATAAGAAGAGGTATAGGAGAGAAAAGACACAAAGACACCTCAAGGATGCCTTTGATAACTCTCAAATCAGAGTTTGTAGGCCGATATGGTCAAGTGTGGAACCAGTGTTGTTCAGAACTGGGACATGATAAAACTTGTTACTTTTGTTCTCTGTCCCAATTGCCAGCCTTTAGTGAGATGATATTCTAGAGTCCATAGAGAACACAAAATCACAAGAGAATGTAATAGACCATGGACTTAAGAATCAAACTCGGCTTTAAACGGTGGTTCAGCCACCTCCTCATTCTTTTATAACTCTTTGAGCAAGCCATGTAATGTCTCTGGCAAGGTTAATAGTCACACTTTGTAAAGTAAGAACAGAAACTTCCGTTTGTACAGATAGATTATTCATAATTGAATGAAACCTTTCATACTTTCTTTACCTTCCCTTCATCCTCTACTCCTTCCAAAGAAAGAGAGGATTTTATAAGTGGCAGTAGAAACGCAATATAGTGAAATATCTAGAATGATGACTTCCCGTAACTGAAGTAGAGAGAGAAAACGGAAAATAAGGTAAACTGATAAAGTTGAAGACCACCTAAACTGTTTGTGAACAGTATAACTGTCAAATAGAGGAAGCAGTGCCATCAAGCAAGAGGAGAACATTCAGTCTCCAGGAGATTAATTTATGCCACTGCAAATGCATCCTATTTCAGCAGAAGAGAAATAAATCACCACTGTTTGGAGAAGGGGTCCTGTAAGCACTGGAAGCGAGAGGGGGTGCCAACTCTCTTCCTGGGAGAACAAGCTTGTGTGTCTTCTGATCTTCACTTCCTATTTCAGAAATGAAAGGACAAATAGGCCCTGCGTGAGAATGATCGGAGAGCAGAGCTTCAGTCGTGCTTGAATCTTATGGATCCACGTCTTCACATTCTTGGAGGGGCCCATCTTTAAGAGCACTGAATTTAGATGAAAATGAATCACCAGGGCAACTTTTAATGTGGGATGAAGTCATTGGAAGGCAGAAAGTTTGGTGGTAAATTCCAAATGGGAAGAAGGCTAGTCCCACTCACATTCCCTTCAGATATAGGAAGGGAGGCGTGAAGAGTTGACTTTCTGTACATGTTATAAAGTGGCAGTTGGTTTTTTTAAGAGTCAAGCCTCAAAACCATGAGTGTTCTATCAAAGCTAGTCCCTCATTTCTTGTGTACCTACCAACAAGAATCTGGATATTACATGAGCTGCGTCCCTCAAAGCATTAAATATGATTCAATAATTTCATTCTCAATATTCTTATGGTCAGTGTGGTACTTTTATGGGTTCTTATTTGTGCTGATTATTATATTTTATCTATTTCAGTACAATTAACAAGTTATTGACTAAGAATACCTAAATTTTACCAATGACCCGATCATAGCACTGAGAATTTTGTAATAAAAATATGTCTACATACAATTATACTATGCAACCTAGCTTGTCAATGCCTAGATTCTGGAAAATAAAAGAAAATGAACATGATAAACCTATGGTGAATTGGCAGCTATATTCTCCATACTATTTTCTTAATTAGTTTTAAAATGGTATGTATTTCTGCTAGAGCTGAAATATTTGATAGAAAATCCCAGGGAGTAAAGTTTCTAGCATAGCCTCCAAATTTGAATTTATACTTCTTAATTTATCTATATGTGTAAATTCATAGCTCTGGCTCTTATACCATCCTGATGTCTTTCTGAGGTGGGCTAATAATAAGATTGTTTGTAATAGTAAAACAAAACAACATCACAAAGGCAGTGACACATTACCTTTAGAAAAATTTTTGGTCAATAATCAGGAGAGACTCCCTTTAGCTTCAGGGGCATTACATTGATTATTACATTCTATTCATACAAAGCAATAAATGAAAGATGAAAAAATGCTAAGTTGATATCAGTTGGAAGAGGATTTCAAACATATCTCTTGATTTCCTGTTCATTAAATTGTAATTAGATATTGTCTACACTTAATACTACTCTTAGTAGAGTCTCTTTTTTAAATGTTTCAAATGTCTGAGCAGACTTAGCAGCTACCTGTTTCTTAGGAGCAGAGAAAATAATTGGCCTATCACCAGGTCTAAGTGAATGACTGTATACTACATATGCTTTCAAGGAACAAGATGATGTAACTTTTTGTTTTTTACTTAGGGCACTCATAATTCTCTAACACAACCATCGCAACATAGCATGAATATTTTTTCATAACCTTCCCCCAATTACATATATATGTAATATATTGAACATATCATAATTTCTCTCTTTTTGCTGTACCACACTTTCCTATTGACTCTTACAGATACTTATTTACAGAGAAAGGATACCTCACCAACCAGGTAAAAATGGTCAAAACCTGGCCTACTGAGGCAGAAGTCCGCTGCTGTCCCCAGGAAATACATGTCGTATTAACTTAATCTCTTCTGACTTTCTGGCTTTGTGCTATGTAAAGTAACTTGACAGTTTCATCAACATTGATTAGGACCTTACATAATCCAGCCTTATTCTATGTTTTGAGATTTATCTCTCATCACTCTGTTAATGACCACGTTGTTTTCTAGGACTATTTAACTCTTCTGCAAACATCTATATATTAACTGGAATTATCACTTCAACTTCACCTTACTTTTACATTTAAACTATAGTACAGTTTTGAGATGTAGTTTATATTCCAGATGCACTATTCAAAGGTATTACAAGTATTTAGTGAAAATGGGAAGTGGAAAAGCCTGTCAATTTTTAAGGGCAAATGGAGATTGGTGGTTTCATTTTAAGAGATATTATGATAGCATATTTAGGACTTTCAAAAGAACAGTGCATAAATGAAAAATGTGGCCAATGTAAATTTATACATTTAAAAAGACTTCCATATTAATCAGGTTAGTAGAATAAATGAGCAAAGTTAAGGAATATTTCTGATCCAGTATAGGGAATTCTGTCATGGCAGTATGCCTCACAATTCTTTAGTGGCAAAATTAGGTATTGTGTAGAAATAGTATAGGTTCTTCTCTTTGGCCCCAATTATTTTATAAAATCCGTAGCTCCTTACACAGTTCAAAAAACAATTCAGAAGAGAAAGATACGTAGACTTGAGGGAGAATATTTTCTTATCTGTGACACATTATCACAATGTAAATTAGATGGCAGATTATTGCTCAGAGATTGCTACTCTTACAAAGGAAATCAAAGTATATAGCATGCTCATATTTGAGAATGCATGGAAGGCTATTAAAATTTTAATATTTTAGCCTATGAGCTGCACACCAGCTTCAGTATATTTAGAGAGCTTTGTCAGAATTAACTACCAGAGATATGAATAAGTAGTGCATTTTATGAAGATGCATCATGGCAACTGTGGTCACAGGGACACTTTTTCAATAGCGTTTTTTTTCATGGAGATCTCCCAAGTTATGTTGCCTGATAGAGTTGCCAAAGAAAACAGAAGCACAGTGAGACAATATTGCCATTGAATAGACTCTTGTAGGATTTGTTACAACCCCTTAGAGACTTGGCATCCTTTCTGGCTTGCCGCTGGCCAACCAATCTTATGATAATGGCAGATGATGGAGAGACAATAAGTGGGAATAACAAATACATAAGTAGGAAAATTTTCATGATCATCTACATAGGGGACATTCTAACATTTGGTGTCACGTCTCAAAAGGATTAAGAGGTGGAAATAAAATAGTATCCTTACATTTATCCTGTTTCCTTTTCTCAGCACCTAGCCCTATAGGCTTTGGAGATGTGAAGATGTTAAGAAAAGTATATGAGGATAAAAATGAATGAAGACATTATTTGTACTTATTCAAAAGCAGATCTTGAGCCTGCAGAAGAAAAACTGAACACTGATTGAGCAATGGATTTGAAATATTCATCTTGCAATACATCACATCAACCTGGAAAGTGCACCTTTGATTTCAATTGAGCTTAAATTTGTCCTTTCGTTCAAGACATCCTTAGCTTCCTCATCCAAGGGCCTGCCTTTTCCACTTTTTTATGACTTAAAATATCCTTTAAATCTCTAATTGGTCTAGAAGATTACTCGTGTTCTTAGAGATGAAAGGGTACGAGACAGAGAAGCAAATTAATAGGTGATAAGAATTTTTAGCTGTCGCATTTTTTATTAATGACTTTGAAGCCAGTGAAGGATCTGGGATAAAAAGATGGTGATTTTCTCCCCAGATCTACCTTTCTTCCAGTGTTATTTTTCTCTATAATCTGTACCACGACTCTACCATTTTCATTTGCAAAAACTTTGGCTTCTCACTTTTTTCTACATCTAATTCATCAGAAAATCCTGACATTTTTACAAAGAAAATCTACTCCAAGTCCCTCCACTTCTCAGCTCTTCCTCTCTCCCTATCTTAGTTCACACCACCACTATCTCACCTTGATTACTGCTTCCTAACTAGTGTCTGTGTTTCTCTTATTCCTCTACTTTTGTTCTCACTCAGGTCCTTAGTTCATACCTGGTTTTGCTATGTTTTCTCCATCCTGTCTCATTTCCAAACCCCTTATCTTCCCTCAACACTCCAATAGTTGCCTTGTTTGTTCTTCCTCAAGTATTCAAAAAACTTTTCTGTTTTACGGTCCTTCCACTTTCTCTTCCATCTGCCTGGAATGTACTTCCACAGAATTTACAAGGTTGTTTTCTAACCCCAATTTCATGAAAGCCTCTGTTCAAAAGTTATTTTCTCAGAAAGGTCTTCCCTGGTCACCCTGTTTAAAATAGCATTCCTGCTCCTTTCTATATTGGCACTACTTTTTTATAATATTTATTAGTTCTTGACATGTACATTATATGTTGATTTATTATCTCTCTTCTCTACGAGAATGTATGTTTTATGTGTTTGGGGACATCTGTGTTTTGTATACTGCTATGCAACTAGCACAAATAATGTCATTTGCGTGGTCTATATTGAATAAATAATTATTGAATAAATAACTGAATGGTTACTTCTTGTGGGAGGGTTGAAATCGTGTATTGGTTCCTACCTCATTTTAACACAGGATCTACCAACTATAGGATCACGTTGTCATTTTATCCAAGTTTCTGGTAAGGATAATCAGAAATTAGATTATTTTTTATCCTTTGAATTTTACTATCATAAACAGAAAAAATAAGAATATTTTTAAAATAACACATCACTAATCTTACTGAAAGACTGAGACCAAAATTATCTCAATTCCTCCTTTTCTTTTTTCTGTAGAGGATATGAGCCTGAGAAAATGACAGATAGCTCACTGATAGAATTACTTAGTACTTCCTAAATCAAGATTAATTTTCATACCAGGCATCCATGGTCTATGTGGCTCTGGGGATTAAGCTGAGCATTCAGCTTTTATTTCTAGTCCTCTCGTGGGTTTGTTGAGTGACCTTTGGACAGTTAATGAGTTACCAGTGTTGACAAGGTTACGGTAAAGATTGATGATATGGACTCTATGAATGGCTCAGAACCCTTGGAGAAAATTATATGGCATTTTTCTGTCTTATATTTAATGACTTTATTTTATTAAATTACCTGGGAGAGATAAATCCACTTCTATCAATGACGGAGTAGCTTCTATCAGATCAATATCCTTGTTGTCAACAACTATGAAAGCTATAGAAAATTAATCTTACAAAGTAACTCTTTGATACCATCATTTGAGGAGCCAAAAAAAAAAAAAAAATCAGAATTTGAAGAACCAATATCTCAATGGTAAAGTAACATATTTAGGTGAGTCCAGAATCCTCTACCACTTTTTGCATTTGAGATATTTGTTGATTTTTAACCTGCGAATGGTGATAGCCAACTGGCAAATTCAAAGCTAAACATATGAGTAAGACTTTTTATAGTATTACGTCACTGGAGTGAAAAAATAATTAGGATTCAGGGCTACTAGGAATGAGGAGACTTGATTAACATTCCAGACTTTGAGCTGCGATGAAGTCCACACCCTAGGAAAGAGAACAAATCAAAAGTTTAAAAAAGCAGTCAAAATATGCTTAAATCTTCCCTCAGACAATTTCATTTCTTAATTAGCATTGTGTTGATTGTTTCTACTGTAACTACCTGCCAAACAAAAGTGAATTTTATCTGGAGGAAGAGAAAGTACAGAATTACTGCAAGTTTATAAATACAATAATTGAATTCCATGAAAATTGCCAAATATGCCAGTAGGCAAGACCAGATGACCTTAAACCAAGAGATAGACACTGAAATGGAACCTACAGATGATCCAGATAGTAGAATTATAGCAAGATAAGGGCTTTATATATTCTATGTAGAGATCTTTTATTAGAGACATGATTTGGAAGTATTTTCTACTAATCAATGGCTTATCTTTTATTCACATAACAGTAACTTTTAAAGAATAAAATATAAGAATGAAGTTCAGTGTATCAATTTTATTTTTATTGGCTTTATTTGTGTATTATTTAAGGAATCTTTGCTTAATTCTAGATTATAATTTTTTCCTATAATAACTTTCAGAGATTATATAGTTTTAGGTATGAATTTTAAATCTGTAATCTATTTTGCATAATTTTTGTATGTGATATGCAATATAAATCAAAGCTCATCATATATTTGAGCACCACTTGAAGAAAAAACCACTCTTTCTCCATTAAGTGTCTTTCTGCTGCTGAGAAAAATCAGTTGTTCATACATGTGGAGATCTTTTCTGTGCTGTCTATTCTGTTCCATTGACTTATATATATAAAAAAACTATACTATTAACTATTGTATCTTTATAAGTCTTGAAATCCATTAGTGTTAGTTTTCCCAATTTGCTCTTTTTCAAAGTTATTCTAGGTATTCTCAGCCCTTTTTAGTTTTAGATGAAGTTTAGAATCAGCTAATTTCTGAGAAAAAAAAAAAGCTTGCTTGCATTTGGTTGGGATTATATTAATCTATATGTCTGTTTGGAAAGGAATCAATATATTGAAAATATTGAGTCTTTCAAATCACAAGCATGGTATATCTTTTTATTTTTTTAACTTTATGGTAATTTTTTTATTCTTCAGTGTATGAATCTTGCACATATTTTGTCAGATTTATCATTATTATTTTATGATATCATGTGATTTTGAAATTTCAAATTTGATTGCATACTGCTAATATGTAGAGATAAAAATGAACGTTGTATATTGATCTTGTATTACGTAAGTTTTCAAAAGTCACTCATTTTAGTTCTAATAGTTTTTCAAATAGAAAATGGGGAAAATACTGGAACAAGCACTTCGCCAAAGAAGATACATAGATGGCAAATAAGCAAGGACATGAGAAGATGCTGAAAGTTATTAGTACTTAGACAATGGCAAGTTAAAAGGAAATAGCTATTAGATTGGCTAAAATTAAAAAGAGTGAGCAAGACTGTGGAGCAACTGGAGTGCTCATATACTGCTGTTGAGAATGTAGTAGGAATGTTACCATTACTTCGAAAAATAATTTAGCATCTTCTTAAAATATTATATATTTATCTACTGTCTTAGTCCATTTTTGTTGCTGTAAAGAAATACATGAGACTGGGTAATTTACCAAGAGTGGAAGTTTATTTAGCTTATAATCCTATAGATGGTAAACTAGACATGGTGCCAGTATCTGCTTCTGATGAGAGCTTCAAGAAACTTTTGATCATGGTGGAAGGTGAAGAGGATCAGGGATCACATGATAAGAGGAAGGAAAGGTGAGAGAGAGAGATGGGGGAAGGATGCCACACTGTTCAAAACAGACAGCTTGCATGTGAACAAACAGAGGAAGAAGCCACTCAACACTGTGACGATAGCAAGCTGTTCTATTGAGAGATCTGCCTCCATAACCCAAACACCTCCGACCCCAGCCCACCTCTAACATTGGGGTCCATATTTCTTTTTTCTTTTTTTTTTTTTTGAGATGGAGTCTCGCTCTGTCACCCAGGCTGGAGTGCGGTGGCCGGATCTCTGCTCACTGCAAGCTCCGCCTCCCGGGTTTACGCCATTCTCCTGGCTCAGCCTCCCGAGTAGCTGGGACTACAGGGGCCCGCCACCTCGCCCGGCTAGTTTTTTGTACTTTTTAGTAGAGACGGGGTTTCACCGTGTTAGCCAGGATGGTCTCGATCTCCTGACCTCGTGATCCGCCCGTCTCGGCCTCCCAAAGTGCTGGGATTACAGGCTTGAGCCACCGCGCCCGGCCTGGGGTCCATATTTCAACATGAGATTTGGAGGGGACAAATATCCAAACTATGTTATCTACTGTATGATTAAACAATTTCAATCCTAGATATTTGCCCAAGAGGAAAGAAGGCAAATGCTCATTATAAACACAAAAGCAAAACTTGTGTGCAAATGTCTATACAACCCAAATGATCACCGTATGGTAAATGGATAAGCATGTTTTAGTATATTCATACAACGAAATATTAGTCAAAAATAACAAAACAGTATACTATTCACAATTCCATTTTTATAAAATTTTTAGAATATGCAAGCAAATCTATAGTGTCAAAAAGCATGTCAGTGGTGGCTTCAGAAACTTAGGAATTATTAATATGCTGATTTTCTTAATTAGGGTATTTTCACAGATACATGTGGATGTCAAATTGTATATTTTTGTATCCTTTAATCAAATTTTCTGCCTTTAATATTTACAGTATTGCATATCACTTATGACTACATAGAATGGTTCAAAAATATAAGAAAGCAATACATATAAAAACCATTATAATTTTGATTATTATATACAAGTAAATAAGTGACAACTAGGATAACTGATTTATAAAGTGTAACCTATAAAATAAAGAGAACTTTGGAATTAAAAAAATAACAGAAATCTATAACTCAATATCTGGGTTTACAGCAAATGAGCAACAACTAAAGAAAGGATTAAGAAACTTTAGTATAAACTATCCTGGCTGGAGTACAAGCAACTGAAGAAAGGAAGAGGAGGAAAGAGGAAACAAGGAAGGAGGAGAAGAGCATGAAAGACATATGGAAAATGATAAGATAATTTACTTATATATAATTAGAATCCCTGAAAGAGAGGTAAGAGATAATAGGGCCAAACCATTAGGTAAAGATATAGTGACTGAGAAGTTTTAAAAATGAACAATAGACATAAATACACAAATTCAAAGCATTTTACAACACAAAAGTCAAATAAATGCAATAAAAGCCACATGTAAGCACCTCATAGTTAAATTATTAAATCTAAGAAAAGTAGGTAAGAACCCATGAAGTTTGGAAGTATAAGAATAAACATGATGGCTGGGTGTGGTGGCTCATGCCTGTAATCCCAGCCCTTTGGGAGGCTGAGGCAGGTGAATCATGAGGTCAGCAGATCGAGACCATCCTCGCCAACATGGTGAAATCCTGTCTCTACTAATAATACAAAAATTAACTGGGTGTGGTGGTACACACCTGTAATCCCAGCTGCTCGGGAGGCTGAGGCACAAGAATCGCTTGAACCCAGGAGGTGGAAGTTGTGGTGAGCCGAGATCATGCCCCACTGCACTCCAGCCTGGCGACAGAGTGAGATTCTCTCTCAGAATAAACATGATGTAACAATCTATTACCAAGAAATTAAAATGATTACAAATGGATTTTAGCTCAAGGGCATGAATGAAAATAATATAGCTATGACAAATTTATGTGTACATCATAGCATGGCCTTAGAATATTTAACACTATGTGTATTGCTATAAAAGAAAATAAAATACAATGGGAAATCATAGTGTAAGAGTAGATTAAGAATTAAAATTGGCCGGGTGCGGTGGCTCAAGCCTGTAATCCCAGCACTTTGGGAGGCCGAGACGGGCGGATCACGAGGTCAGGAGATCAAGACCAGCCTGGCTAACACGGTGAAACCCCGTCTCTACCAAAAAAGACAAAAAACTAGCCGGGCGAGGTGACGTGCGCCTGTAGTCCCAGCTACCCGGGAGGCTGAGGCAGGAGAATGGCGGGAACCCGGGAGGCGGAGCTTGCAGTGAGCTGAGATCCGGCCACTGCACTCCAGCCTGGGCGACAGAGCGAGACTCCGTCTCAAAAAAAAAAAAAAAAAAAAAAAAAAGAAAATTAAAGGCATTTTATTATATTAGTTGAAAAAAGAAATTAAAAATAATTATGTCCAGATAGAAAAATATATACAAATCATAATATTCACCACAATAAAAGTTATTGATGTCTATTAATAAAACATAATTGCCTTATTCTGGCAAAGATTATCTATAACAAACTTGGGGAAAACATCATTCCTAAAGGTTAATGTTGGCAGTTTTACCTCTGTAATCAAGAAACACACAGAGAGGCCCAATATTATCACTCCTATTAAGCATTGAAAAGAAGATATGAAATTCTCTCTTTTTTTTTTTATTTGGGAGCAGTAATAGTAAGTATTGATTTAGGATGTGTAATAACTAGAACTATCCTACATTGCTGATGGGATTTTAAGTTGATTCAACCATTTTGGAAAATTGTGTGGCAGTAGCTACTTACACCAGAGTATAAACAAACTCTATTACGCAGTATTTCTTCCCACATAACAGAAATATGTAAATGTGTACAACAAAGGCCACACACAAATATATTCACAAAAGCACAATTAATCATAATTAGAAACAATTCAAATTTCCACCTATAGTAAAATAAATATATTTCAGTTTATACCATGGAATACTAAACAGCAACAAAAATGCAAACTAATAGTAATATGAAAACATTAATTAACCCTCTAAACATAATGTTGAAATAATGAGTTGTTAAATAGTGTTACACATTATATGATTTTATTTACATAAAGTTAACAAATAGGCAGAATTAACCCATTATGATGAAAGTCAAGAGTGAAAGTGATGTCTGCAGAATGGCATAGTAGAATCAATCTGAGTTCATGGTCCTTACAGAAAACAAAACAAAATGAAAAAACATGGTACCAAGCTTATCACCCAGCAATATCCAAAACTCAGATGAAACACTCAGACAATCCCTAAGCACACCAAAAATTGAAAGACTCTGAGAAGATGGTAAAACAAATGACCTTCTCTATCCAAGTAAAGCCTTCCCCAATCTGCCAAGCACCACATGCAGGAAATTCCCACTGGACTCAGAATTGTTTTACTGGAAAAAGTGAGATTGAGGCAGACATCTAGCTTTCATACTATCTTGGGTTCACATGCAGGAACCTGCCTTAATGCATGAAAAGCATTGCAGGCGCCTTTAGAAAGAAAAAGTCCTGAGAGCATTTCTAGGCAAAGAGGGGAGGTAGGACTAGAAACTCAGCCTCTGACAAACTGTGCTGTTTATTTCAGTCAAAGGAGATGGAAAATCAAAGTACATATTAAGCAGCACCATGCTGTAGGAGGCACACTCATGAGTCTTCTATGCATGAACCCCTAGCCAGCCATCTTACACACCTGGGCTATCCCCTTTGCCCACCCCTGCTCCAATTAAGGATGGGAAGTGCTCTGAATGTTTATGAGAGCTGAGGCAAATTTGGGCTTAAGGCACCAGCTAGTGCTGAAAAGAAGCAGTGATCTAGGATTAAGGGGACTCAAAAGGCAACTGCAAAGACCTCTAAGCAACTATGCCCTAGAAACACCAAAACAAGCCAGACAGCAAAGGCTGGAATAACTAATTATTCAATGTGAAGCAATAGATATACATAACAGCAAACAGAAACCCATGATCACCCCAATGGACAAAATGAGGAGGCAGTGATGAACCCTAAGGAGATTGTGATTTGTGAGCATCAAGATCAAAAAATCAAAATAGCAATTCTAAGGAAAGTCAGCAAACTTCAATATAACACAAAATGCAATGGAAAAATTTATTGAGGAAATTTAACAAAGCTATTAAAATAATTTATACAAATCAAACAGAAGTCTTGGAACTAAGTAATACATTTGCTGAATAAAAAATGCATTAGAGGCTCTCAATAGGAGAATGGATTCAAGCAGAAGAAAGAACCAGTGAGTTCAAAGACAGGCTGTTTGAAAAGATACAGCCAGGGAAAAATAATAAAAAAAATCTGGCAAGGTATAGAAAATAATATCAAAGTGTAAATCTCTGTCATTAGTGTTCAAGAGGGAGGTGAGAAAAAGCAAGAGGCAGAAAACGTATTCAAAATATGATAATATAAAATATTCCAAACCTAGAAAAATATATAAAAATCTAGGCGCAGCAAGGTTAGACGTCACCAAACAGATTCAACAGAAGTAGACTATCCAAAGTATATAATAATCAAATGCTCAAAGGTCAAGAAGAAAGAGAGGATCCTAAGACAGCAAAGTAAATAAAGCAAATAACACATAAAAGGAGATCAGCTTTCTTGGGCCACATACTTCCCAGAGGAATCCATGTAGGCAAGGAGGGAGTGAGAAGACATATTGAAAGTGCTGAAGAAAAATCTGTCAACTGAGAACTCTATGACCAGCAAGGGTTTTCTTCAAACATTATGGAGAGAGAATTTTTTTTCCTAGAGAATCAAAAACTGGGGGAACAAATCATCACTAGATCTGTCTTACAGAAATACTAAAGGAAGTTCTTCAACCTGAATCAAAAGAACACTAACGTCGAAAAAGAAAACATTTGAAGATGTAAAACTCACTGATAAAAGTAAGTACATAAAAAAAATCAGAACACTGTAATACTGTAATTGTGTGTAATCCACTTATATCTCTAGTCTGAAGACTAAAAGACAAATCTATCAAAACGAATAACATTTACAGAAGCCTGTTAAGTGATAGGCAGTATAAAAAATGTAAATTCAGACAAAAGAAATAAAAATGTTGGGAGATAGAGTTACAGTGTAGAGTATTTCAGTTCTTGTTTTTTTGGTTTCTTTTTTCTTCTTAATTGTCAAAGTTATCTGTTTACAATAACTATATCTTTAAGATACCTTTGTAAGCCTCATGGTAACCACAAAGCAAAACACTACCATAGATACACCAAAAATAAAATGCAACAAATTTAAAAATATTATCAGAGAAAATTACATAACCACAAAGGAAGACAGTAAGGTGGAAAAAAGGAGATGAGAAATTACAAATCAACCAAAAAAACAAGTAACAATATGACAATAGTACAGCCTTATCTCTCAACAATAACACTGAAAGTAAATACACTGAATTCTCCAATTAAATGACATAGAGTGGTCAAATAACAACAGCAACAAAAACAAAAACAATTTATACGCTACCTGCAGGAAATTCACTTTACCTATAAAAACCACACCTAGACTAAGAGTAAAGGGATGGAAAAAGATATTCTATGCAAATGGCAACACACAAGATTAGGAGTAGCTACACCTATATGAGATAAACAGATTTTAAGTAAAAGACATTAAAAAGAAACAAAGAATGTCATTACATAATGTTTTAAATTCAGCAAGAGGATATAACAAGTCTAAATGTATCTGTATTCAACACTAGAGCACCTAGATATATAAAGCAAATACTTTTAGAGATAAAAGAAGGGATAGACTCCAATACAATATGTTTGAGAACCTGAACATCCCATTCTTTGCATTAGATAGATCATTGAGACAGAAAGTTAGCAAAGAAATATCAGAATTACACTGCACTATAGACGCTTTACAGGTCCTAACTGATATTGACAGAAAATTTTATCCAACTGCTGCAAGAGTATACATTCTTCTCGTCAGTACATGATAGAATCTCCAGGATAGACCATATGTGAATATACAAGGTAAGTCTCAACAAGTTAAGAAAAGTTAAAATTATATCTAGTATATTTTCTAACCACAATGGAATGGAATAAAACTGGAAAACAATAACAAGAGGAACTTTGGAAACTACAAACACATGAAATTAAATAACATGCTCTTAATGAATCACTGGATCAATACAGAAATTATGGTGAGGTGTGGTGGCTCATGCCTGCAATACCAGCACTTTGGGAGGCTGAGGTGGGAGGATTGCTTGAGCCTAGGAGTTTGAGACTAGCCTGGGCAACATAGTGAGACACGATCTCTATGAAAAATAAAATAATTAACCAGGTGTGTTGGCACATATATGTAGTCCCCAGCTACTTGGGGAGTGAGGTGAGAGAATCACATTAGCCATGGCTTACTGTTAAAGAAAATTTTAGAATTTCTTGGACAAAATGAAAATGAAGATACAACATACCAAATTCTATGGGATGCAACAAAAGCAGTGCTAAAAGGAAAGTGTACAACAATAAATTGAATTACATCAAAAAAGTAGGAAGTCTTCAAATAAACAAGTTAATGATGCACCTCAAGGAACTAAAAAGCAAGAAGAAACCAAAGCCAAAATTAATGGAAGGAAATAAGCAATAAGATAAGAGCAGAAATGAACAGAATTGAGACTAACAAATACAAAGGGGCAATGAAAAAAATTATTTTATGAAAGATAAACATGTTTTAAGAAAAAAGAGAGCAGCCCCAAGTAAATAAATTCCAAAATAAAAAGGAATATATGACAACTAATAACACAGAAATACAAAGAGTTACTAGAGACCATTATAAACACCTATGAACAAATTAGAAAACCTAGAAGAAACAAATAAATTCATGGACATACTCAATCTACCAAGATTGACTCATAACAAAATAGAAAACTAGAGCAACCAACAATGAGTAATAGGATCAAAGCAGTAACCCAATGTCCTCCATCAAATAAAAGCCCAGGGCATGATGCTTTCACTGCCTAATTTTACCAAAGATTAAAAGCTAATGCCAATTCTACTCAAGCTATTCCAAAAACGTGAAGAAGAGGAAAGAAGAAAAGAAGAAGAAGGAAGAAGAAGAAGGAGGAGGAGGAGGAGGAATATTTTCAAACTTATTCTGCATGGCTAGTATTATGCTGATATGAAAACCAGACAAGGAAACAACAACAACTACAGGCCAAAACCCCGAGGAAGTTAGATGTAAAAACTCTTGACAACATACTATCAAACCAAATTTAATAACACATTAAAAAGTTATTCACCATGATAAAGTGAAATTCATCCCAGAGATGCAAGCATGGTTCATCATATTCTAGTTGATAAACATGCAACATCACATTAACAGGATCGAGAACAAAAGCTGCATGATCATTTTGATAGATGCTGGAAAAATATTCAACATAATTTATCATCTCTTTATGATAAAAACTCACTTCACAATATACACTTGACAAAGGACTAAGATCCAGAATCTACAATAAACTCAAACAAATTAACAAGAAAAGAACAGTCCCATCAAAAAGTGGGCTAAAGACATGAATATACAGTTCTTAAAAGAAACTATACAAATGACCAACAAATATATGAAAAAAATGCTCAACCTCACTAATGATCAGGAAAATGCTAATCAAAACCACAATGTGATACTACCTTATTTCTACAAGAATGGTTATAATCAAAAAATTAAAAAAAATAGGCCAGGCATGGTGGCTTATGTGTGATCCCAGCACTTTGGGAGGCTGAGGCAGGTAGATCAATTGAGGTGAGGAGTTTGAGACCAGCCTGAAAATACAGTGAAACCCTGTCTCTACTAAAATACAAACATTAGTCAGGCGTGGTAGCAGGTGCCTGTAATCCCACTACTAGGAGACTGAGGCAGGAGGATCGTTTGAACCCTGGAGGCAGAGGTTGCAGTGAGCTGAGATGGCACAGCTGCACTCCAGCCTGGGTGGAAGAGCAAGACTCCCTCTCAAAAAAAAAAAAAAAAAGTTGGCGTGGATGTACTGAAAAGGGAACATTTCTACACTGCTGGTGGAGATGTAAACTAGTACAACAACTATGGAAAACAGTGTGCAGATTCCTTAAAGAACTAAAAGTAGAACCTTCATTTGATTTAGCAATCCCACTACTGGGTATCTACACAGAGGAAAATAAGTCACTGTATGAAAAATATACTTGCTCAATCATGTTTATAACAGCACAATTCACAATTGAAAATATGTGAAACTAACCAAAATGCCCATCAATCAATGAATGGATAAACTGTGATTATGTGTATATATATATGATGGAATACTACTCAGCCATAAAAGAATGAATTAATGGCATTTGCAGAAATCTGGATGGGATTGGAAACTATTATTCCATGTAATTCTAGCACTTTGGAAGACCGAGGTGGGAGGATCATTTGAGATCAGGAGTTTGCGGCCAGCCTGGGAAAAATAGTGAGACATCATCTCCATTTAAAAAAAAATGAAATACATGTAGAAAAAGTCAAATTATTCTTAGGCATGCATGACATACTATATTTAGCAAAACGTAAAGATTCCACCAAAAAGAACTCTTAAAACTGCTAAATAAACATTAAAGTTGCTGCATACAAAGTCAGTACACAGAAGACAGTAGCACATATATGTACAAATAACAAACTAGTTGAGAAAAAAATCAAGAATGAAATTCCATTTGTAATAGCTACAAAAAAAGCCCTAGGAATAAATTTAACTAAGGAGGTGAAAGATCTCAAGGACAGCTACAAAACAATGATAAAAAAGAATTCAAGAGGACACAAACAAATGCAAAGACATCCTATGTTCATGGATCAGAATGATTAATATAGTTAAAATGTCTATACTACAGTAAAAAATTCTATAGATTTAATGACATTCCTATAAAAACATAAATGGCATTCTTCACAGAAATAAAACAAAAAAGTCCTAATATTTGTATGGAACCAAGAAAGACCCTAAATAGCTAATACAGTTCTGAGCAAAAAATAACAAAGCTGGAGTTACCACACTACCTGACTTTAAAATATGCTACAGTACCATAGCAACAGAAATGGCATAGTGCTAACATAAAAGCAAACATATAGAGCAATGAAACAGAATACAAAACCCAAAAATAAATGTACAAATTTATAGCAAACTCATTGTTGACAAGGATGCCACAAATATACATTGAAAAGGGGACAGTCTTTTCAATAAAAGGTGCTGGGAAAAGAGGGTAATCATATACAGAAGATTTAAGCTAGATCTCTATATCTCACCATATTACCAGTCAAATGAAATCAAAATGGAATAAAAGTTTAAATGTATGACCTACCACCGTGAAACCTAGAGAGAGAAACATTGGGGTAATGATTCAGAACATTGGTCTAAGTAAAGATTTTTTTTTTAGATAGGACTTCAGAAGCACAGACAGCAAAGGCAATAATAGATAAATGGGACTATATTAAACTAAAAAGCTTCTGCCCAACAAATATTTAAGTGAAAAGACAACCTGCAGAAGTTAAGAAAATATTTGCAAATTATTCATCCAACAAAGGATTGATAATCAGAATATATAAGGAACTCAAAAGCAGAAATTTAAAAAAAGTCTGATTTTAATGGCCAAATATCTGAACAGACATTTCTCAAAAGAAATGCAGATGACCAACAGGTATATGAAAAACTGCTCAATATCAGTAATCGTTAGGAAAATGTAAATTCAAGTCACAAGAAGATAACATCTCCATCTAGTTAAAATGACCGTTACCAAAAAGACAGGGAATAATAGAAGCTGGCAAGGATGTGGAGAAAGGGGAATTTTGTAACACTATTGGTGGGAGTGTAAATTAGTACATCCACTGTGGAAAACATTATGGAGGTTTGTCAAGAAACAAAAATAAACTACCATATACTCTAGCGATTCCACTACTAGATAAATACCCAAAAGAAAGTAAATTAGTATATCAAAGAGATATTTGCACTCCCATGTTTATTACAGCACTATTTTCAATAGCTAAGAGAATAAATCAATCTAAGTGTCAATTAATGAATGAATTGATAAAGAAAATGTGGCACATATTCACAATGGACTATTGTTCAGCCACAAAAAAGAATAAAATCCTGCCATTTGCAGTAACGTGGATGGAACTGGAGGTCATTATGTTAAGTGAAATAAGCCAGGCACAGAAAGATAAATATCACATGTTTTTACTTATATGTGGAAGCTACAAAAGTGGATTTCATGGAGATAGAAGAGTCGACTGGTGGTTATTAGAGACTGAGAAGAATCAGAGGTATAGGAGGATGAAGACAGGTTGGATAATGGGTACAAAAATATATAGAAATAATAATATCCAGCATTTGATAGTGCAGTAGGGAAACTATTAACAATCATTTTTTGTACAGTTCAAAATAGCTGGATAAGAGAAATTGAAATATTTCCAACATAAAGAAGAGGGAATATTTGAGTTGATGTATGTTCCAATTGCACTGGTTTTATCATGCATGTATGCATGTATCAAAATATCACATGTACCTCAAAAACAGGTACCATTATATGTATCAATAAAAAGTAAAATAGGAATATTTGCACCATCTGATTTTAACATATAAAATAAAGCTACAGTAATTAAGATAATATAATATTTGGATAAGAGTAGATCAATGGAACAAAATAAAGTCAAGACATTGACCAACTTACATATTGCCATATGATATGGTTTGGCTGTGTGTCCCCATCCAAATCTCATCTCAAATTGTAATCCCCAAGTGTTGAGGGAGGGACCTGGTGGGAGGTGATTGGGTCATGATGGTGGTTTCTCCCATGCTGTTCTTGTAATATTGAAGGAGCTCTCATGAGACCTGTTTATTTTTAAAGTGGCAGATCCCCCTGTGCTCTTTCTTTCTCTCTCTCCCGTCACCATGTAAGATGTGCCTTACTTCCCCTTCCCCTTCTGCCATTGTTGTAAGTTTCCTGAGGACTCCCGAGTCATGCAGAACTGTGAGTCAATTAAACCTCCTGTATTTATAAATTACCCAGTCTCAGGTAGTATCTTTATAGCAGTGTGAGAGCAAACTAATACAATTGATATCAGGAGTGGGGTGCAACTATAATGTTAACCTGAAAATGTGGAAGTAACTTTGGAACTGGGTAACAGACAGAAGTTGGAACAGTTTGGAGGGCTCAGAAGAAGACAGAAAGATGTGTGAATATTTAGAACTTCCTAGAGACTTGTTGAATGGTAGTGTCAAAAATGCTGTTGGTGATATAGACAATGAACTCCAGGCTAAGGTGGTCTCAGCTGGATATTAGAAACTTACTGGAAACCAAAGCAAAGGTCACTCTTGCTATGCTTTAGCAAAGAAACTGGTGATATTTTGCCCCTACCCTAAAGATCTGTGGACGTTTGAACTTAAGAAAGATTATTTAGGGTATCTAGCAGAAGAAATTTCTAAGCAGAAAAATATTCAAGAGGTGACTCAGCTTTTCCTGAAAGTAGTTATATGTGTTCACTAAGAGATGGTTTGAAATTGGAACCTATGTTTAAAGGGGAAGCAGAGCATAAACGTTCGGAAAATTTCAAGTCTGACAATGAGGTATTAAAGAAAAGAATTCTGTGGAAAAATTCAAGCAGGTTACAGAAATTTGGCTAAGTAACAAGGAGACAAATGTTAATAGTCGAGATAATGGGGAGACATCTCCAGGACATTTCAGAGATCTTTGTTGCAGCCCTTCCCATTACAGGCCCAGATGCCTTAAAGGGTAAAATGGTTTCATGGCCCAGGCTCTGGGCCCCACTGCTCTGTGCAGCCTCAGGACTTGGGGCCCTGCATCCCAGCCACTCTAGCTCCAGCTGTGGCTAAAAGAGGCCAAGGTACAGCTTAGACCATTGCATCAGAGGATGCAAGCCCCAAGACTTGGCAGCTTCCATGTTGTTTTGGGCCTGTGGATGCACAGAAGACAAGAATTGTGCTTTAGGAACCTCCACCTAGATTTCAGAGGATGTATGGAAATGCCTGGATATCTAGGCAGAAGTTTGCTGCAGAGCAAGGGCCCTCATGGAGACCCTCTACTAGGGCAATGCAGAGGGCAAATGTGGGGTTGGAACTCCCACACAGGGTCCTCACTGGGGCACTGCCTAGTGGAGCTTTGAAGAGAGGGTCACCATCCTCTAGACCCCAGAATTGTACATCCACTGACTGCTTGGAGCCCGCACGTGGAAAAGTCCCAGGTACTCAATGCTAGCTCATAAAAGTAGCTGTGGGAACTGTACTCTGCAGAACAAAAGAGTTAGAGCTACCCAAGACCATGGGAGCCTACCTCTTGCATCAGTTTGCCCTGATGTGAGACATGGAGTCAAAGGAAATTTTGGAGCTTTAAAATTTAATTATCACCCAACTAGGTTTTGGATTTGCATGGGACTTGTAGCCCCTTTGTTTTGGTCAACTTCTTTCATTTGCAATGGAAAGATTTACCCAATGCCTGTACCCCAGTTGGATCTTGGAAGTTACTAATTTGTTTTTGATTTTACAGACTCATAGATGGAAGGGATTTTCCTTGGCTCAGATGAGATTTTGACTTGGACTTTTGAGTTAATGTTGGAATGTATTAAGACTTTGTGAGACTGTTGGTTCCTCTAAATTTTCCAAACTTTTATTTTCTGCTTCCCTTTTAAAGATAAGTTCCAATTTCCAGGCAGTCAGTGACCAGGGCTGAGAAGTTGTCCCAGACCATGAGCCTTCCCACTGAGAAAGCAAGCAGATTTACAGTTTTTTGCAGTCTCTGAGATCCTCCAGTGGCAATCCAGTTTCTTTAAAGGGTCTGTGGATTCTCTTAACTTTCGTAGTATATTCCTACAGTAGTTCTTGGAACAAAAATTCACGATGTGAGTCTCTACATGCTGCTCTGTCTGTCCAGGTGAAAGCTGCTCCTAGCTAGTCCTGCTTTCTATCTGCCACCTTAATCTGCCACTGGGCCTTGAATCGTAATTTATCTCTTACACCACATATAAAATTAACTCAAAATGGATAATAAACTTAAATTTAAAAATGAAAACTTTAAAACCCTTAGAAGTAGATATAAGAGATCATCTTTATGAACTGGAAGCCAGGCAGAAGTTTCTTAAATGCATAAAGCACTTAAGTAAGTTGATCTCTTAAACTAGATAGTAGAATAGTGGTAAGTAGAAGCTGGGAAGGGTAGCAGGGAAAGGGGATAAAAAGAGATTGGTTAACAGATACAAAATTACAACTAGTCATTGGGAATAAGTTCTAGTGTTCTATAGCGTTGTAAGGTTTCTATAGTTAAAAATATTGTATTCTATATTTTAAAAAAAGCTCAAAAAGCTAGAAGAGAGATTTTGAATGTCCAGGCACAAAGAAATGATTAATGTTTAAGGTGATGGATATGTTAATTACTCTGATTTGATCATTATGCATTGTATAAATGTATCTATATCTATATTTTACATGGTGCCCCATAAATATGTATATTTATTATGCATAAATTAAAAATATTTAAAAAACAAAGTGAAGAGAAGTAATTTTTGGTGAAAGGGCTAGGACAGGGTTGAACTGATAACCAATAGAGGAAATGAGGGAGGAGTGTTAATCTATTTTGAGTCTCAGTGATGGAGATTACATCAATATATTTACTTGTAAATATTCATTGAACTGTATGCTTATGATTTACATACTTTATATGTTATACTTCAAATAAAATATTTACTTTAAAATACATAGAAAAACTCAATTACATAATTCCCATTAATCTAAAGTAGTAGTATTTGGAGCACTTTATAAAATATAATCAGATTTTAGTTATCCACATGAGCATTTGTACAATTTTTCATTCATCTTGGAAAAAATAATTCCAGATGGATATCTCTGCAGGCCATTTTTCTTTGCCTCTGCATTGTTTTGATGTTTGCATTTGAATTTCATGATTAACAAAAACAGAAAATAATTTGGAAGGCATAGATCACATTTTCAGAAAACACTCAAGTAATATATGCCAACACAAATATAAATGAACTTCAGAGTATTACCTTCTCGGAATTTTCTGTGCTTCCCTCCTAGGTTTAGCATAGGAAATCAAACGTAGACTATATTCTAGTTTATCGTGCCTTTGAGAAATTTCTGAAGGCTTGAATGGAGAGGAATTGAATATACATTTGATCTACTCCTCTAGGGGTGCAAACTCAGATGCCTGCAGGGACCAGCTGGAAACAGAAATGAGGTAATTGGGCTGGGGAAAATGGCAGAAAATCACTAAATATAAAATAATGGAACCAGTGCAAGCATGATGATGAATGACATCTGACACCAGGAATTGACAGGAGCCATGGTCAAACAAAAATCACCTATCCTGTCCAAAGGCATGGCTACTCAGCTCCATGCAGGCATATAGGCATAATGTGTTCAGCTGCTTTTATTTGTGAAGATAAATTTGGAAATCAGAATGTGGTGTTTATTATTATTATTTTTTTATTTTTATTTTTTTTGAGACGGAGTCTCCCTCTGTCGCCCAGGCTGGAGTGCAGTGGCCGGTTCTCGGCTCACTGCAAGCTCCACCTCCCGGGTTCACGCCATTCTCCTGCCTCAGCCTCCCGAGTAGCTGGGACTACAGGCGCCCACAACCGCGCCCGGCTAGTTTTTTTATATTTTTAGTAGAGATGGGGTTTCACCGTGGTCTCGATCTCCTGACCTTGTGATCCGCCCGCCTCGGCCTCCCAAAGTGCTGGGATTACAGGCGTGAGCCACCGCGCCCGGCCAGAATGTGGTGTTTAAACTTCTTGATGTTTACATATTGATAATTCATTCAAAAGTTTGAAAAAATACTGGGTAGTAAAACCAAACGAAACAGATCCATCTGAGAGAGCCAGCCTATTTTCATCCTCTGCTCTACAGAGAAATCTTTCCAAATCCCAGCCCTTGTAGTATCTGTACTTATAAACATTAGTTGATTATTTTTTATGTTGTGAATATGAATCGTACAATAATAAAGTTTTCCACTTTGCTCTGATTGCTAGAATCCAAAGTTTGAATTGATGGTTTTCCTTTAGAAAATGTTGAAACTTAACATAAATATGTTTGTTTCTGTGCATGTGTGTGTGTGTGCGTGCATGTGTGTGTGTATGTATGTGAATGTGTAATTTGTTAAACTTAACCCTGGTTTCGTAGAATAACTGTGCTTATTTTGTCTTTATTCTAATTTTCACATACTTTATTTGGTGGTATTTTATGCTGTTACATATTATGAAGCTGCTTCAAATATTTTTGGAATAGGGGTTGGTTATATGAACCAACCAAATGACTCAAGACATTATGATATTAGACAAAGCCTTCTTAAGGACACAACAAATATTCTAGGCTAATATTACACGAGCGTAATATATCTAGAAAAGCTTTTTCTGCAAGACCAGTGACACACACACACACACACACACACACAATTTTGCTAAAGAGGGAGCTAAAATAAGAAAAAAATAAATGGCCTAAGATCACACAATTTGCGTGAGGTGAAGACTGAATTTCAACCCAGATCAGCCTCAGTTTATAACCTTTACAGTTTTCCTGAACATTCTCCATGTTGTGACTTAAATAAGGGAAAAAAATGATTTGCAGAATAGAACTGTTTAGGGCCCAGGAAACCTTAGTCATGTTGAACAGTTCTTTAATTAAGTGGTTATGTACTTTGTGCAAGACGACTTCTATGGCTAGTTGCTTTAAAATCCAGGCCAGTGATTCTTACTGTAGAAGGCTTCTAAATCATTCTGTAAAAATGCATTAGAATAATGTTTATAGAGTACTCAGTAACTTGAGCAGAATCGTACAGACAATTTCACAAGCAGCTAGGCATGCAAAATATTTGTCTTTCTTATTTTACTCTCTGAAAGTTATTCTCCTTGCAGCTACTCTAGGAAATGCTGACATAGAGTAAATTTGACATTTTCAAGGACTGTACTGCTGCTTTGGTGGACAGCTCTGTATAACCGGTTTACTGGGTTTCCAAAGCCTTTGGATATTTTAGGACAAAACCTCATAACTTCTATTTATAGAAATATCCTTTGTAAAGGGAATCCATTTATTATAATCTGATTTCTGGTAGGAATAAATTGTCTTATATCCTTTCGCCTCCCATTCCTATTAATAAATAACAGAGGAAACAACAGCAACAATCTGATTCTCCGTGCCTTTTCATTTTCATGGCTGTCTCATCCTACTTTTTATGTCCCATTCTTTCATTGAATGATATACCTATTATATAATATAAATTTACAATAAGATCTAGCAACAGGCGCTAGATTCAAAATCAATTGTTTAGGTAAAAGTGGTAGTCAAAGTCATTCTATAAAGTCACTGAAATCATGATGTAATTGATAGGATCTGGGCCTAGCATGAGTAACAAAATCATATAAATATCTAATTATCTCAATAGGGGCAGAAAAAGAATTTGTCAGAATTCAACATCTCTTTATGATTGAAAAAAAGAACTTTGAACGAATTAGGTATAAAAGGAATGTACCTCAACATAATAAAGGCCATATATGGAAATTCTATAGCTAACATACTCAATGGTGAAAAGTTGCAAGCTTTTTCTCTATGATGAGGAATAAGAAAAGGATGCTCACTCTCATCAATTCTGTTCAGCATAACAGTGGAATTCCTAGCCATAGAAACTAGGCAAGAAAAAGACATAAAAGGTAGCCAAATAGAGGGAGAAGTGAAATTGTCACTGTTTGATGAGATGATCATGTGGAAAATCCTAGAAACTCCACAAAAAAAACTGCTGGTATTGATAACTTTAGTAATTTTGCAGGCTACAAAATCAACACACAAAAATTAGTGTTTCTTTACACAACTAAAGCTATTCAAATAAGAAATCAATGTCATTTATAATAGCATAAAAATACATAGGAGTAAATTTAACCAAAGAAATGAAATACCTATATACTGAAATCTATAAAACAATTATGAAAAATAGTAGACAACATAAAGGGAGAATATATTCATGGATTAGAAGAAAAAATTTTTAGATATCCATTCTGCTCAAAGTGAACTACAAATTTCATGCAATCTCTATCAAAATTTTAGTGTCATTTTTTCACTGAGGTAGAAACAAAGCTTAATATCTACATGGAAACACAAAAGACCTCAAAGAACCACAGCAATTTTGAGCAAAAACAAACAAACAAACAAAGCTGGAAGTCTCACACTCCCTGACTTTATAATATAAAGTTATGGTAATCAAAACAGCATGGTACTGGCATAAAAATAGACACATTGAAAAATGAAAGAGGACAAAACACACAGAAATAAACCCATGTATATATGATCAATTACTCTCTCACAAATGTGCCAGAAATATGTATTTTCTTCAATAAATGGTGTTGAATAAATCAGCATATATCCATATGCTGATTGATGAAACTGTGTCCGTGTCTTACACCGTATTCACAATTTCTCTAAAAACTGGATAAACAACACAAGCATAAACCCTGAAACTGTAAAACATCTAGAAAAAAACCTAGGTGAAATGCTCCACAATATTGGTCTGAGCAAAGATTTCTTTGATATGACCCTGAAAGCACACCCAACAAAACCAAAACTCAATAAATGGGATTAAATCAAACTAAAAAGCTTCTGCACAGCAAAGAGGACAATTGGAAATCCTATGGAATGGGAGAAAATATTTTCAAACCACAAATCTGATGTGAGGCCAATCCAAAATATATGAGCAACTCAACTTGATATCAAGAAAACAAAGAACCCAATTAAAAATAGGCAAAGGACCTAAATAGACATTTATCAGCATAAGTCATACAAATGGCTAACAGATATCATCACGAATTATTAGGAAAATGCAAACTCACACCACAATGAAATATCATCTTACACCTGTTTGAATGGCTATTATCCAAAAGATGAAAGATAACACGTGTTGGCAAAGGTGTGGAGAGAAGGGAACCCGTGCACTGTTAGCGGGGATGTAAATTAATACAGACATTATGGAAAACAGTATGAAGGCTCCACAGCAACCTAAAAATAGAAGTACCATATGATTCAGCAATCCCATTTCTGGGTATATATCCAAAGAGATTGAAATCAGTATGCCGAAGAGATATCTGCACTCCCATGCTTATTGCATCATTATTCACAACAACTAACGTATAGAAACAACTTAGGTGTCCATCACTAGATGAATGGATAAAAAATGTGATATAGACATGCAATGAAATACTATTCAACCTTAACAAAGAATAAAATCCTGTCATTTGCAACAACATGGATGAACCCAGACGACGTTAGGCTAAGTGAAATAAGATAGGCACAGAAAGAAAAATAACATAAAATCTCACATATATGTGAAATCTAAAAACAGAAGTAGGGAGTAGAATGGTGGTTTGCAGATGCTAGGGGAGTGAAGTCAATGGGGAAAGGGGAGGTTATGTATAAAAACTGTACAATTTCAAATAGATAAGAAGAATAAGCTTTAATGCTCTATTGCATAGAATGGTGACCATAATAAATAAAAATACATCATATGTTCCAAAATTACCAAAAGAGTGGATTTTAAATGTTTACACCACAAAAAATGATGAGTATATGAGTTGATAAATTTGTTAGTTTGATTTAATTATTCCACAATGTAAAACACGTACCAGATATCACATTGTGCCCCATAAATGTGTAATAATACAATAATAATTTGTGAATTAAAAGTGAAATTTAAAAAGATCTAAATAAGAATTTTGGAAGAACAAAGAGACCTTGAAAAGTCATAGGTGACTAAATTTACAGTAATCAAGACTAGAGTCTAACTTTCTATTTCCTCTGCTGTCCCTTTTTTTCTCTTCCCTTTTTTTTTTTTTTGTTGTTAATGTTTTAATTAGGAGAGATAGTAATTCAGCAAAACTAAGAACATTATATCTTTCAAATGTAGAGTAGTGATCAAGAGTGTAGAATTGAAACTGGACAGCTTAGACTCAAAATTCTAGTTTCATCAGTGTCACCTTGACCAAAATACTTTTAACTTCTCTGTGCTTTCGTTTTCTTACCTGTAGAATGATAAAAATAATTGCACCTTTCTCATTGGGCTGTTGTGATGATTACATAAGTTACATGTTTGAAAACAAAAATTATGTGTTTAAAGGCCACATAGTAAGCACTAAAGTGAAGCCCTTTTATTATTATTAATCCGTTTAATAACCTGGCAAGGGTTTGTCTCAGGCCATTAATGTTTGTTTTCTATGTATTTTCCTATCCCTTTTTTTCCTCTCACTAGTATCTTGAGGGTTTTTTGCCTACTTCAGCCACACCAATGCTGAAAAAAATATTCAAAGAAATTATTGACTTAAATGTTAAACAGATTTCTGGGTCATGTTTTGTTTTGTTTTGCTTTGTTTGGTCATGCTAGGAGTACAGAAAATCACACAAGATAACACGAATGCAATGTAGAGTCTCCACTCTAATATGTATTTGCTGGTAAATATTCTATAAGGTTCTAATTCCCACCTTTGTCAAGCATTTAGTCTGTATGCCTCATTGTGAAGAAAAAAAGTTTCCCTATTTTAAGAGTGCTGTAATGCATATATGGTGAAGTAACACATGGATTATGCACATAATATGCTTTGGGAAAGTTAAGGGGGGAAATCATTTTTGAGAGTTCTGATTGAGGTTAATCAACTCAAACAGCATTCAAGAATATACAGAAAATGTCTTGGAAGATTAATCTGGGAAAGCTGAAGCAGATTTAAGAGTGGGTAGGAGTTGGACAAGTGAATTTGTAAAGTGGCTAGACGGAAGCCCCCATAGGACACCTCACAGTTGCCTACAACTCCATATGATCAAGACTTTCCAGCCTGGTTCTCTGGCCTATTTATTATCTAATTTCTTCAGCTTTGTTGAGGTGTAATAAATTCCATGGATTTAAGTATACATTTTAATGATTATTGACATATATAAATGCCCATAAATCCATAATTGCAATAAAGATAAACATAATAAATACACACACACACACACACAGTATTTGGGGGATATATATATATATATTTTATTTTTATATATATATATATTTTATTTTTAAATATATATATATATTTACCCCAAAGTTTTCTGATGTACTTTTGCAACCTCCTCCTGGAATACTTTTTCATTCACTCTATTCTCTACCTCCAAGTAACACTGATCTGAAGTGTTTTTGCTATAGATTTGTTTTAATTATTTTAGTAATTTACATAAATGGAAGCATATATACTTTTTTGGCAGGGATCTTCTACCACGTGACACAATTATTTTGAGATTTTTTCATGTATTGCGTGTATCTTAGTTAATTCCTTTTTATTTCTGAATAGTATTCCATACCACCATGGATATACCAGTATATGTTTATCCTTTTGTCTATTGATGAACATTTGGGTTGTTTCCAATTTTTAACTATTAAAATTAAAGCAGGTATAAATGTTCATGTATGAGTCTTTGCTAGGCATATATTTTCATTTCTCCTAGGTAAATACCTACAGATGAAATGGCTGGTTTTAAGGTAGATGTACATTTAATTTTTAAAGAAATGTCCTATTTTTTAAAAAAAATTTAAGTTCTGGGATACATGTGCAGAATGTGCAGGTTTGATACATAAGTACACAGGTGTTACGGTGGTTTGCTGCAACTATCAACCCATCATCAAGCTTTTAAGTCCCACATGCATTAAGTATTTGTCCTAATGCTCTCCCTCCCCTTGCCTCCTAGTCCCTGACAGACCCTAGTGTGTCTTCTTCCTCTCCTTGTGTCCATGTATTCTAACTCTTCAGCTCCCACTTACGAGTGAGAACATATGTTGTTTAGTTTTCTGTTCCAGTGTTGGTTTGCTGAGGATGATGTCTTCCAGTTTCATCCACATCCATGCAAAGGACATGAACTCATTCTTTTTTGTGGCTGCATAATATTCCATGGTGTATATGTGCCACATTTTCTTTATCCAGTCTATCATTGATGGGCATGTGGGTTGGTTCCAAGTCTTTGCTATTGTAAATAGTGCTGCAGTAAACATACATGTGCTTGTGTCTTTATAGCAGAATGATTTATATTCCTTTGGGTATATACCCAGTAATGGGATTGCCGAGTCAAATGGTATTTCTGGTTCTGGATCCTTGAGGAATCCTTGAGGAAACGCCATGCTGTCTTCCACAGTGGTCGAACTAATTTATACTTCCACCAAGAGTGTAAAAGCATACATATCTCTTCACATCCTTGCCAGCATCTCTTGTTTCCTGGCTTTTTAATAATCACCATTCTGACTGGCATGAGATGGTAGCTCATTGTAGTTTTGATTTGCATTTCTCTAATGACCAATGATGATGAGCTTTTTTTCATAAGTTTTTTGGCCACATAAATGTCTTTTTTGAGAAATGTCTGTTCATATACTTTGCCCACTTTTTGGTGGGGTTATTTGTGGGTTTTTTTTTTTTTTTGGTATATTTGTTTAAGTTCCTTGTACATTCTAGATATTAGAACTTTGTCAAATGGATAGATTGCAAAAATTTCCTCCCATTCTGTAGGTTGCCTGCTCACTCTGTTGCTAGTTTCTTTTTCTGTGCAGAAGCTATTTAGTTTAATTAGATCCCATTTGTCAATTTTGGCTTTTGTTGCAATTGCTTTTCGTGTTTTAGTCACGAAGTCTTTGCCCATGCCTAAGTCCTGAGTGGTATTGCCTAGGTTTTCTTCTAGGGTTTTTATGGTTTTGGGTTTTACATTTAAATCTTTAATCCATCCTGAGTTAATTTTTGCATATGGTATAAGGAATGGGTCCAGTTTCTGTTTTCTGCATATGGCTAGCCAGTTTTCCCAGCATCATTTATTAAATAGGGAATCCTTTCCCCATTTCTTGTTTTTGTCAGGTGTGTCAAAGATCAGATGGTTGTACATGAATGGTGTTATTTCTGAGGTCTCTGTTATTTTCCACTGATATATATATATATATATATATATATATATATCTGTTTTGGTGCCCGTACCATGCTGTTTTGGTTACTGTAGCCTTGTAGTATAGTTTGAAGTCAGGTAGTGGGATGCTTACAGCTTTGTCCTCTTTGCTTAGGATTATCTTTTCTATACAGGCTCTTTTTTGGTTCCATGCATTCCTATACACAAGTGACAGACAAGCAGAGAGCCAAATCAAGAATGAACTCCCATTCACAATTGCTACAAAGAGAATAAAATACCTAGAAATTCAACTTACAAGGGATGTGAAGGACCTCTTCAAAGAGAACTGCAAACCACTGCTCAAGGAAATCAGAGAGGACACAAACAAATGGAAAAACATTCCATGCTCATGGATAGGAGGAATCAATATCGTGAAAATGATGATACTGCCCAAAGTAATTTATAGATTCAGTGCTATTCTTGTCAAGCTACCATTGATTTTCTTTGCAGAATTAAAAATGCCATATTTCTAAAGAGGTTATATGATTTTACATCTGCCAGTAATGTTTAAAGGTTTGATTTGCATGGTATTCTAGCTAACACATGTTGTATTCATTTTATTTATTATTTGCTCTCTATTGTGAGGATATAGTGATTTCACATTGTAGTGTTAACTTGGCCTTCATTTTTTAAATGTTTTATAAGTAAAAGGAGATAGAGGAAAGTGACATAATTCTGGAAGGGAAGAAGTTAAAAAGAGAGGAGAAAAGTAATGTAAACATTCAAATATGTACAGGGATTAGTAGTAGATAGACAACTTGAAATTTTTCTATTAAAAAAGAAGTGACAGTTGGGGACATAAAAAAATGTTAAATTAAGTTTTGACATTAACCCTACAAAATAGAAAGTAACTTATAGTATAGTGTGTATATGGCATGATTGTAGTGATAGACTATTCACACATTTTCAGGACTGGTGGCCTAGGAAAATTGGAGAAAGATCAGTTAGGTAGCAATTACAGTATTCCAGACCGAAGATAATTAGAAGAAGATTGGTCTGATAATTACAGAAAGAAAACATTTTATTAACGAAGATTTTCAGTGCTCAGTAACAATTATGATTACAAGGAGAAAATAAGGAAGAAGAAACCAAAATAATTTAGTAGATAGGAACCATACACTATTTTAGAGGAAAAATTTATTATCTAATTTTAAAATGTTGAGTTTAGGTTAATATTAGTACTTTGATCTATGGCCATCTCCTAGATTTTTTTTTTCTGAGCGGATGTTTCGTCTTTAAGAAAAATAACACTAATACACTCATGTTAGCTAATAGCAAAATGTGGTTGCCATTTGAACATAATATACAAGGCATATTAATTTATTTCGTGATAGGGAGGGTGTATTTCACCAGAAAAAAAAAGTCTGCAAAATGACCAGATTTATTTGAATACTTTGTCACATCTTGTTCTGGGTGTTTCTAAGATTTAGGACAGCATGTATATCTATTGATGGCGGTTGGGACAGTCATCCTTGGCTCTTTCACATTTCCACGTGTGGGCTTGGAAGCAGAGGTTCTGGTGGTCTTTGTTCTGAAGCATCTCTTCAGGCATGTTTGTATAGCAAACTGACTTTTTGGATACAGAAAGAGTGTCTCTTTCTGGAGCAAAAGGCAGACTCATTTGTTGTTCAGTATGCTATAGGTAATGCCTCTCTCTTCGGAAAAAGTGGGATGAGTTTGCCAGCAGCCTCTTATAAATAATTGGAAATCTAAGTTTAGAGATCCTCAGCTGTGAAGCAAACTCACTGTATGAACAGAATCTACCTGGTATGCTTCGTGTCATGTGGCACAAAGTGGGGTCAGAGGGAAGAGTCATGACCATGACACCCATTCTACTTTCTGTATCATGAGTGATAAAGGCTTTTATCTCTGACTTAAGAGTCTGCTAACATCCACGTAATTCTGGCATGATAAGTTGGTTGCTTGCAGATAAACTAAAAGCTCCAGACCTTTCACAGATTTTGGAGGCAAAGAGGGGATGCAAAGGATACATAACTTTCTTGAAAAAGAGAATAATAATAAATGCTCTTACCCCTGTAGTGGACAAACTGGGAAGAAGGGTCTCCCACTGTTCTACCTGTTAAGGTATGTTGACAGGTTGAGCAGGTACAGGTGGAATTGAAACAAGGCATTCAAATGATGCTACCGGCAGGCAGGCAAATGAAGGGATGATATCAAGACAGTGGTGCAGGAAATTCTGCAGCCCTAGTTAAAGGGAAAAGTGGCTGTAGGTGCTGAGTCAAGAAGCCTCAGCAAAAAATAAATAAACAAATGACTGTTCTTTACATTTTGAAGAAATGAATTGTGAATTCTCAATGAATTTGTGCCTTCCAATCTAACAGTACTCCCCCAGGTTGTAAGAGCTGAGGTTTTAACAGTTTTGCATGTCAAAGATGGGTAACTGCATATATCTGATGTGTTTTGAAAGCCTGTGGCTTCCTTTCTCCCAGCACTGCAGAAAAAAAAAAAAAAAAAAAAAAAAAAAACAAGCTGAGCAAAAATTAAACAGAAGCAGGATTTTCTCTTGGCTTGATCTACAGGAAGAATTTGGCTGAAAAGACGCATGCTTTGACAATGAAGTTGCTGGCAGTGGCATCTTAATTCTGGCAAGGGCAGAAGAGAATGTTAATAGCATAGACCCCAAGCCAGTGTTCCGAGAGCACCTAATGAATCCTGAAGCCATCATTCACCACAGCTAAAATGTGATAGCCTGTTATATCACCATGGCCAGGCAGCATTCAGCACAGACAGCATGTCACATCAGCAGGGGAGAGAGTGCTGGGCGGACATTTAAACTTGGGCCCCATCAGGGCTCCCAAAAGACACCAAGATACAACTAAAAGCAAGGTGTTATGCCAACTTGACTGAACTAAGGGATACCCAGATAGCTGGTAAAACATTAGTTCTGAGTGTGTCTGTTAACTGGAGATTAGCATTTGAGTCAATGCACTGAGGAAGAAAGATCCACCCACCCTCACCAACACAGGCAGGCATCGTCTAATCCCCTGACGGCCTGACTAGAACAAAAAGGTGAAGGAAGGGGAATTCTTTCTCTCTGCTTGTCCTAGAACATCCATTTTCTCTGCTTCTGGACATTGGAGCTCCTGGTTCTTGGGCCTTTGTCTTCAGAGTTTATGTCAGGCCTTTGGAATCAGACTGAATTACTCTACTCCACCAGCTCTTCTTGTTCTCCGGCTTATGGATGGCAAATCATAGAACTTTTCTGCCTGTATAATCATGAGAGCCAGTGCCATAATAAATCTCTTACATATCTATATATCCTGTTTGTTCTGTTTCTCTGGAGAATCTTGACTAATACACAAGGCAAGTCTGCAGGGTATGTGTGTGGAGAATGAACCATTTCCAAATACCTAGGAAATTCCTCAGGATAATGGTAGAATTTACACTTTGCAAGTGTATTGAAGCAAAGCATTCCGTGATCTACTTGTGAATTGCTGGTATCACCTGTATCCATAAAACTAACCACTAAGAACAGACAATGCTTTCAAAGACAAGACTGTGAATGTAAGGAATGGTATCACTAGCAACAAATTGAAAAGAAATGCATTGAGCTCAGGCTGGAAAGGTCATTGCAGGAAAAACAAGAATAATGACTGAAAAGGTTAGTTAAAAAAAAACTTGTACAGTCTCCCAATTATACTGTATAAGTTATGTACAAATCTTTTCGGAACTCCAAAGCACTTCAATGAGAAATTACAGACTCAGGGAAAATAGCAGTAGGACTTATTATGTGTCATTTTAGATAATTATAGGCAACTGAAAGTCCCAGCTCAATTGTACTGACCTGGTGCAAGATTGGAGTAAAAGTTTGCAATGTTAGCTTTGACTTTGCCACTCCCCCGTCATAGGGAAATCATATGTTAATGAGATCAGCAATGCATAATAAACAAATGTCATCATGACTGAGTTAGCCAATAGCTACGGGCTTTGCCAAGTGGAGGAGAAAAGATGATGCAGCTACCCAAGGTTTCAGAGGAAGAAGAAAAGGATGACAAAAGGTCTAAACTGAGGTTAGATGTTTGGACTTTGCAGATTTTTGGTACCAATTTTTTTTTTTTTTTTTTTTTTTTTTTTTTTTTTTGAGACGGAGTCTTGCTCTGTCACCCAGGCTGGAGTGCAGTGGCCGGATCTCAGCTCACTGCAAGCTCCGCCTCCTGGGTTTACGCCATTCTCCTGCCTCAGCCTCCCGAGTAGCTGGGACTACAGGCGCCCGCCACTGCACCCGGCTAGTTTTTTGTATTTTTTAGTAGAGACAGGGTTTCACCATGTTAGCCAGGATGGTCTCGATCTCCTGACCTCGTGATCCTCCCGTCTCAGCCTCCCAAAGTGCTGGGATTACAGGCTTGAGCCACCGCGCCTGGCCTATTTTTTTGTTTTCATTAAGACGAGTGACCATTCGGCACAAAGAGGTAAACATCCAAGCTCATATGCACTGTCAAAAGAAACACATGTGGTTTCCATTGGTTTATAAATTCCTCCTTCCTAATGTGAAATGCTAGTGAAAGTGCCACAGCTTGAAACAGGAGGAGTACACCAACACTCTGTGAGGCCCCAGCACTCATTTTAGGCTTTTCAGCCAAATCTATACAAATATTTTATACTCAGTAGTAGTAGCTTGTCTGCTAACACTAGTCCTGTATCACAGTCTTTACATTTCACCATAACACACATGTCCATGTTCTTGATTTTAATTGGGAGTGAGAGACACGTATTCCAGAAAAATTAACCTGACTTGAAGGCTCAATATATGAGGTCAAGTCGCAGTTTTTCCACTTCAGCTCATACCATGTGAATTTGGACACTGGTTGAATCTCCATTTTTTACCTAAAAATAGGGACATAAAATGTATTTCAGAAAAAATCCTAAATTAGATAATGAAAAACAAGATACTTGGAACTGTGTTTCATAAATATTGGGCATGTGTGATTGAATCATTCTAATTTTAACCAGCATTTTGCTGAAATGGCTCAGAGCCTGGTTCTGCTTTGAAAAAGCTATAAAAGGACAGGCTTTAGCCGAAGACGATACTTTCCATTGTTTACCTCCAGTGAGGCAGGCAGATGGGGTTACAGAGAGAAATGCAAACACATCTGATTTCACCAGTTGCCTGCAGCCTTTTGCTTCCAGCTTTCTCAGTTGTCTTCTAGGCCTTTTCCAGACAGGCCGGCCCAAATATGATTAATTACCTATCTATTGCTGGCTTACATGGGTAAGAGAGTTTGGCAGTAAGATATGCCTGGGTTCAGAGAATAGCTTACCATTTCTTATACCTGGGTGCCATGTAATTCTTTTTTCTGTTTTAGTAGAGTATAATTCTTTATCATTAGAATTTTACTTATGTGTAAAAGAATAGCCACTTATACCTCTTTCACTGTGCAGTTGCTTTAATTACACATAAATATTGAGAGTCTGTAAAGAAGTACATTCCTTTAGGCACTGTGCTTAGGCAAATTTCTTAATCTCTCATAGCTGCTAGGCTGAGCTATCCTACGGGAACTTTATGAGAATTTCATATATATTTTAAGAGTAACTTAAAATGTGTAAACTGATATAAGGATAGGGAGCATGATTAAAGAGTTCTTTCCTTACTAGATGTGCCAGTCATGTTTTTGCTTTTTCTTTCCCTAGTAATTAATCATCCAGGATTATTTTCCTTGCCTTTCCATGATCTATCCTTCTACATCTGTTTATGTGAAATAGTTATGAAAAAGCTTTTGTATTTGTGAAGAGGACCCCGAGGGCTCTAATTTGTACGGGAATTTGCTCAGTACTTCTGTGTGAACTAACTAGAAGTGGGAAGCAATCATAAATGATTTAATGTAAATTGTTTTGGGAACTGATAGATCACTATTCATCATCCTGTTTGCACTTATAGATGTGTAATGCAAAGGAGAGCAAATTTCCCTTGCAGATTAATGAAGGTAGCAACAGAGATTCTAATTTCCCAAGTGAAATACTTTTTACATAGTGGTAGCTTTGGGAGACAGGTCTGAACCTCATTAAACTTACTGCGTGTTATACACGGACAACCTAATTCAATTTTTGTAAAAACAGGCAAATAGGCCGTCAATGTAAATTAAATCCAAAGGCAAACAAGTGTCACTATGCTACTATATTACATGAGCATTCGTCTCATAAATGGAAAAGTGAATTAAACTGTTAATTTCACTGGCAATATTAGAAAAACAAGTCTCAATCTGTAGGAGTCAAAAAGAGAAGAGTGTTTTTCTCCATGTGAATTATAACATTTTCCAACCTGCCTCTTCGAGGTTTACACTTCATCCGTAATCCCTCCCTTTGAAAACTAGATTTTTCGTAATTTCCATTTTGTCGTCACTAAAAATTTTCTAATTTATCTTTGGACCTCCAGGTAACCTTTTCTGAAGTCTTAGTATTTTCCTCATCCTGACCAGGGATGTGCAGAATATGTCACTGCCACCCCCTATTCAGTATCTCTCAGAACTATTTAAAGCTTTCACAATAACATTGAGGGCATGCAAGGACCACCAGGACGGAGCACCAACTTGATGTCCTCTTACCAGCTCTTATCTCTGTCTACCCTGTTCCTCCCCATCAAACATCCTGAATTTCAGTCCTATTGAACTACTTGAAGGTATTTGATATATGCCAATGTATCTTTTTTCCACTTGTGAATCTTGTCTGACATTTTTTCCAAGTTCTCTTTTCAAACAAGAGAATAATATTGCATCTTTCAAGATTCAAACAGTCTATGCAGCCTTGACTATGCACCCTTCCTCCATGAAGGAATGCACTTGCTTTGTGGCCCTTTGCTCCCGTATAAAATCATGTCATGGCACTATTAGAGTTTCCAAACCTTCTTCCACATCACTTTAATGTCTCGCTTATCTTTGTTCTGCCAATATGAAGCACAGTGTCTGGCCCAAGGTATGTGCTCAATATATTGTTCAATAAGGGTATTTATTAAATGAACAAAATCTGATATATACAAAGGAAGTAATAGATGATCATTTTCACTTTAGAAGCTCTTAATTGCTAAAGTAAGTTTTATCACATCCCCAATTCTTGTCAGGGAACCAGTTGCCCTTGCCATGGTATCCTAGAGACTTTGGCTATGTCCCCACATAGGCAAAGAGTGGAACCACAGCTTTTGTGAGTCCAAGCAGCTTATTTTGTGATACTCCATGGACACGAGAGGATGGGTGGCCTGCGAAGAACCGCAAAGGGCATCTCCCACTTGCTTTCTTCTCTTCCCTTGGGGAATATCATGAGATAGTGTTGGTTCTTTCTGCCTAATTCCCCTTAGAATAGAGCTGCAGAATTAGAACCATTTAGCCACTGTCTAGATTTGGCTCCACAATTAATGGGGGTATCCTATAATTCACGGGGCAGTAATCTTTTGTATTACAGAATCCTTTTTGGTGTGTAGGACAAGGACCATGGGGAGTACTTTTTTTCTGTGTGTTTTTTTCCCCATTGTGTAAATAACAAAATGTTCACAACTGAAAGTGGCTCTTATCTTTATAGGTCAAATCTGTCAGGCTTTGGCCTTTCCTTATCTTAAGAACTTGATGATACTTACTCGTATCCTTTCTCTTAGTTATATTCTTTTTTTCTTCTTTTCTTCTGGTTTTCTTTTCTTTTTTCTTTCTTTCCTTTTTCATTCTCTCATTTCTCTTTTCTTTCTCTGCCTCTCTGTCTCCCTTTCTTCACACTGTGGTTTAGACTACAGTGCCGTTCAGATTACATATGCTTGGTATACAGAAACCATATTTCCTTAATTTTTTAAGGTTATCAGACAAAGCCCTTACCACTTTGTGTATGTGTAGAAGCAATGTTAGAAAAACAGGCCCCAAGATGTGGTCAAAAAGAGAAGAACGTTTTCTCCATGCGAATTACATGACAAGAAAAGATACTAGAGAATGATAATTTGTTGTTTATAGGCAACATCCATATATTTCTGTTTATACCTTGACATAACTCTTGTTTTCTCTACCCTGACAAAAGAACCTCCATTTAAGAAATAAGCCATAAATATTGCTTAAATATTGTGGCAGCCATGAGATTGCCTCACTATAGATAATTCTCTGAAGCATTCAGTGTTATAAAAAAATAAATAAATAAAAAGTTTGCAGGGTATTGATCACATGGGACATAAGGAGAACAGAAGGTCCCCAGGGTACCAAACATTCTTTAATAGTTGTTTTATTTCTCTTGTTCATCCAAGACTGAAATTAAAGCAAAATCAAAAATTGTTACTTTGAAGTCAATTCATTCTCCAGGCATCAGAAATATTTCTTAATCACTCAGCTATAGTCTTTCCTTTCATAAAATGAGGCTAATAATACCAAATTCATTGTTTTGTGAAGGGAAGTAATTACATCACAACTGTAACCAGAAATTAAGCCGTCTTAATTTTAAGTAATGACATTACTCTCAGTGTCTCTCTAATCAGGAATGAAAAGGAACACTAAGTCCCCCTGAGAATTCACACATCCTGGTTGTTTTATTTGTCTCATGTGAATGCCTGAAAGGCTATGAAAGCCCTCTTTGCAGATGACCGCTGGCAATCTATTCTGGAAGGTATCTATGGCACATCAATTCAGGCTTTGTGAGACCCAAAATAACCTGAACAAGTATTTGACAGCTGCCCCAGAAAGACTAGAATAGTGAAAGTAGCTTCAGAAGGTCTTTATTCAAAAGAGGTAATTCAACCTGAGTACTGAGGTACAATAAAGAAATTTTGACCTTGCTTTCCCTCAGAAGTATAGTCCTTAAATTCTTATTTGTTTTGCTCTGCTATCATTTTTATAAAAAAAAATTTTGCAAAGGAGGTAGGTAACAATTCATTCATAAAGCAAATATCACTCTTCTAAACATTCATCTTCATAAATAGTTTGCATAAAGGGAGTTATCTCTCCAGTAGTTGGTCCCCTTATAATTAACTTGGTCTCTCATTACCAGTTTGGCAACCGAGATCATTCCAGTTGTTTCCACTGGTGGTTCCAGTTGAGTTAAGTCATGGATTATAGAAATATATGTGCAAATAACTATAGCCTTATGTACTTCTGTGTTGTGTACCATTTTTATATGAGTGCTTCTTCCAACTGCATTACTAACTGAGAGGACTAACTCCACCCTACAAATTCTTATCTTTTATGTAGATCACACACTGTTGAATAAATGCCACTGCCTTTGGGTCCTTTTTGATTTTCATGCTAATGTAGGTAGTCTGTTCATGCTCAATTATGGCAAAGATATGCCATGAATAGTAAGATATCCAGTAAATTATGAAACTATTAAACAACAATGTGCATGATGATCATTTTAGGCTTTCAGACAATACCATTGGGGAAGGGGTAATGAGGATTTGGAAAAGTAAGTTAACAAGTACAATTCATATCATGCAAAACAGACAGGCACTTATTCTATTCACTCAAAGCCAACTGGTAAGCTTTATTATTGTCATATGTGAAATTCATATCTTAATCTCATTTTATGCCACATTAAACTATCCCAACAGCCAGCAAATCCCAGCAGCAATATGTTTTCAATTGGTGACATGTCTTGTGACAAGGGGTTAATTTCCTTTGTCAGTCTTTTGAAGGCAACTTTTCCACTAGAGTAGGAATTGTGTAATGCAGAACATACTTCTTAAACTGGTCAAATGATTTAATAAAATGTCTGTAAAATCAGTTTAATAGAAATCCTTTAACTCCCCCAGTGTGAGTAGAAGGTTTAATGACTCCAAGATTAACTTCAAACTGTAGTTTCAGCCTCTGATTCCAGGACTGGCTCATTGGGAAGAGAGCTGGCATTTTCTCATATGGAACTGACTTGGTGCCTCAATGCCCAGTGCCTGTGGCCGCCGCATCTGCAATCTGTCTGGTGGAATGACATATGCTGGGCCTCGGGTGAATCACATTGGACAACTTACAGAAAATGTTGAGAGCAAGAGAAATGGTTGCTGTCTTTTAGAATTTGTCAAAACAGGAGATACTAATTTCAATGTCTTATAATAATTTTTGAACAAACGTAGCAGTACAGCTATTTCCTTCCATGTGCTCAGGAAGGCTGAGATGCCAGTGCTCAGTTACTGCTGTACTTCTTCAATGAAGACTTTGGAACTGACCTGACTCACCCTTATCCAGTTTCCCATAGCAATTGTTCCATTCACTCTGGGCACACTGAATATTTTTATTTCATTTTAAAATAGACTATATTATTATTTACCCAAGGAGATAATGATTTTCTCCTGGACCTTAATTAGGTATTAAAGACCTATGTTTGGTGGAGTGGGGCCAAGATAGCCATCTAGAAAGAGCAGTGTTTGCAGGCTGCCATTGAAAAGAACCATCATAATAAGCATGTGAATGATAACAATATGCATGTGAATAATAACAAGCATGTGAATCCTTCACCAGCAACTAAGGCATTCAGATTCTCTCATCAGAACTGACTAGGAGACTGGCATAATCCTCGGAGAGGAAAAAAGAACAGGGTGTGGCCGGGCGCGGTGGCTCAAGCCTGTAATCCCAGCACTTTGGGAGGCCGAGGCGGGCGGATCACAAGGTCAGGAGATCGAGACCACAGTGAAACCCCGTCTCTACTAAAAATACAAAAAAAAAATTAGCCGGGCGCGGTGGCGGGCGCCTGTAGTCCCAGCTACTCAGGAGGCTGAGGCAGGAGAATGGCGGGAACCCGGGAGGCGGAGCTTGCAGTGAGCCGAGATCGCGCCACTGCACTCCAGCCTGGGCAACAGCGTGAGACTCCGTCTCAAAAAAAAAAAAAAAAGAAAAGAAAAAAGAACAGGGTGGTGCAATGGCCCACCTGAGAACCACGTGGGGAAGGGGAGTCTTCTAGCCCCAGCTAGGGAGGCGATGATGAGCGACTTAAGCCCACCAAGCTCCCAGGCAGAGGGGCAGCCAGCCCCACAGCTGTGGCCGCCTGCTGTCTAAGCCATTTGTGCTCCTTGTGGGAGGGGCAGCAGCCAGCCCTGGGACTCAAAACTGCCTAACACGCTAAGCTCCCTGGGCGAGGGATAGCATTCATCTCTATAGCTCTAGGCTTTACTTTTCCACTGCCGGAGCCAGGGAGGGTGCACATCTTGGTCCCAAGATGTGTCTCCCACAACTCAACACAATGGTTGTGGCAGACTGCTGCCAGAGTGCCTCTTCAGGCCTCACCCTGACGCACCCTTCTTCACTGGGTTGGGCTTCCCTGCAGGAACTCCAATAACTCTAGCCAAAGGCTCAGGGACAGAACCTGGATCTCCCTTGGCCTGAACTCCTAGGGGGAAGGGTGGCCATAGTCTCTGTAGACCAGCAGACTTAGCTTTTCCTCCTGGTAGTTCTGAGGAATCTGGGTAGCCCAGATGAGTAGGTTTACTCCCAGCAAAGCACACCCACTCCACCAAGGGACAAAGTGCTTCATTAAATGGGTCTTGTTCTCTGTGCCCCCCAAACTGGGTGAGACCCTCCAACAGGGGTTGTCAAGACAGCCTACACAGGAGCAATCCTACTGGCATCAGGTTGGTGCCCCTTGAGGTCAGAGATCCCAGAATAAAGAGCAGGCACCCAACTTTGCTGTCGTCTAGCCTGCTTGAATGATATCTCTAGGCACGGGAGGAAACCAGATGAACAGGGCCTAAAGTGAACCCCCAGCTAACCACAGCAGCCATACAGAAGGGGGACCTGACCATTGAAAGAAAAACAAACAGAAAGTGACAACAACAGCATCGACAACAACCACAAAAAGCCCCTACAAAAACCCCATCCAAGGGTCAACGGCCTCAAAGGTCAAAACTAGACAAACTCACGAAGATGAGAAGGAGTCAACAAAAACACACTAAAACCCAAAAGGCCAGAGAACCTCTTCTCCAAATGATCACAACGTCTCTCCAGCAAGGATGCACAACTGGACAGAGGATGAGATGGACAAAATAACAGAACTAAGCTTCAGAAAATGGGTAATAAAAAACTATGCTGAGCTAAAGGAGCGTGTTCTAACCCAATGCAGATAAGCGAAGAACCTTCATAAAACGTTAGAGGAGCCACTAACTAGAATAATCGGTTTAGAGAAGAGCATTAATGACCTGATGGAGCTGAAAAACACAGCATGAGAACTTTGTGAAGCATACACAAGATTCAATAGCTGAATCAACTAAGTAGAAGAAAGAATATCAGAGTTTGGAGACCACCTTACTGAAATAAGGCATGCAGACAAGACTAGAGAAAAAAGAATGAAAAGGAATGAGCAAAGCCACCAAGAAATATGGGACTTCATAAAAATACTGAACCCACAATTGATTGGAGTACCTGAAGGAGACAGGGAGAATGGAAACAAGTTGGAAAACACACTTCAGGATATTATCCAGGACAGCTTCCCCAACCTAGCAAGACAGACCAACATTCAAATTCAAGAAATACAGAGAACACTGCTAAGATACTCCATGAGATGATCAACCCCAAGACACACAAGCATCAGATTCTCCAAGGTCAAAATGAAGGAAAAAATGTTAAGGGCAACCAGAGACAAAGGCCAGGACACCTGCAAAGGGAAGCCCATCAGACTAACAGTGGACTTCTCAGCAGAAAAATCTATAAGCCAAAAGAGATTGGGGGCCAATATTCAACATTCTTAAAGAAAAGAATTTTCAGCCCAGAATTTCACATCTAGCCAAACTAAGCCTTATAAGCGATGGAAAACAAACAAACAAACAAAAACCTTTTCCAGACAATCAAATGCTGAGGGGGTTTGTTTCCACCAGGCCCACCTTGCACGAGCTCCTTAAAGAAGCACTAACGATAGAAAGAAAAAACCAGTACCAGCCACTTTAAAAACACACCAAAATATAAAGACCAAGGACATTGTGAAGAAACTGTATCAATTGGTGTGTAAAATAAACAAATAGCATTATGATAACAGGATCAAATTCACACATAACAATACTAAACTTAAATGTGAATGAGCTAAATGCTCCAATTAAAAGACAGACTGGCAAATTTGTTAAAGAGTCAAGACCCATCAGTGTGCTGTATTCAGGAGACCCATCTCATGTGCAAAGACACACATAGGCTCAAAATAAAGGGATGGAGGAAAATTTACCAAGCAAATGGAAGGCAACACAAAAGCAGGGGTTGCAATCCTAGTCTCTGACAAAACAGACTTTAAACCAACAAACACCAAAAAATACAAGAGCATTAAATAATGATAAAGGGAAGAATTCAACCAGAAGAGCTAACTATTCTAAATATATATGCACCCGGGAGTGCCCAGATTTATAAAACAAGTTCTTAGAGACCTACAAGGAGACTTAGGCTCCCACACAATAATAGTGGGAGACTTTTAACACCCAACTGCCAATATTAGATCAATGAGACAGGAAATTAACAAGGATATTCAGGACTTGAACTCATCTCTGGATCAAGTAGATCTAATAGACATCTACAGAACTCTCCAGTCCAAATCAACAGAATATATGTTCTTCTTAGTGCCACATGGCACTTACTCTAAAGTTGACCACATAATTGGAAGTAGTACACTTCCTCAGCAAATACAGAAGAACTGAAATCATATAAAACAGTCTCTCAGATCACAGTGCAATCAGATTAGAACTCAGGATTAAGAAACTCACTCAAAAACACACAATTACATGGAAATTGAACAGCTTGCTCCTGAATAACTTCTGGGTAAATAATGAAATTGAGGCAGAATTCAAGAAGTTCTTTCAAACCAATGAGAACAAAGAGACCAATGTACCAGAATCTCTGGGACACAGCTAAAGCAGTGTTAAGAGGGAAATTTATAGCACATCAGAAAGATCTCGAACTGAAACCCAAATATCACAATAAAAAGAGATAGAAAGTCAAGAGCAAACTAATCCAAAAGCTAACAAAAGACAAGAAATAACCAAAATCAGAGCTGAACTGAAGGAGATTGAGGAAGAAAGCACATTCCAAAAAAATCAGTGAATCCAGAACCTCCTTTTTTGAAAAAAATTAACAAAAATAGACTGCTAGCTAGACTAATAAAGAAGAAATGAGAGAAAAATCAAATAGACATAATAAAAAATTATAAAGGGGATATCACCACTGATCCTACAGAAATACAAGCTACCATCAGAGAATACTATAAACACCTCTATGCAAATAAGCTAGAAAACTGAGAAGAAATGAATAAATTCCTGGACACATACACTCTCCCAAGACTAATTCAGAAAGAAGTCGAATCCCTGAATTAGACCAATAACTAGTTCTGAAATTCGAGTAGTAATTAATAGCCTACTAACCCAAAAAAAAACCAAGGTCTCCTCCCTAACTCATTTTATGAAGCCAGCATCATCCTCATACCATCATCCTCATACCAAAACTTGGCAGAGACACAACAAAAAAAGAAAACTTCAGGCCAATATCTCTGATGAACAGTGATGCAAATATCCTCAATAAAATACTGGCAAAGCAAATTCAGCAGCACATCAAAAACCTTATCCACCATGGTCACTTGGCTTCATCCCTGGGATGCAAGACTGGTTCAACATATGCAGATTAATAAATGTAATCCATCACATAAACAGAACCAAAAACATAAACCACATGATTATCTCAATAGATGTAGAAAGACCTTTGATAAAATTCAACATCCCTTCATGTTAAAAACTCTCAATAAACTAGGTATTGAGGGAACATATCTCAAAATAATAAGAGCTATTTTTGACAAACCCTCAGCCAATGTAATATTGAACGTGTAAAAGCTGGAAGCATTCCCTTTGAACACGAGTACATGAGTACAAAAAAAGGATGCCCTCTCTCACTACTCCTAGTCAACATAGAATTGGAAGTTCTGTCCAGGGCAATCAGGCAAGAGAAAGAAAGAAAGGGTATTCAAATAGGAAGAGAGGAAGTCAAATTGTCTATGTTTGCAGAAGACATGATTTTATATTTAGAAAACCACATCATCTCAGCCCCAAATCTCCTTAAACTGATAAGCATCTTCAGCAAAGTCTCAGGATATGAAATCAGTGTGCGAAAATCACAAGCATTGCTTTACACCAACAAAAGACAAGCAGAGAGCCAAACCATGAATGAACTCCCATTCACAATCACTACAAAAAAAAAAAAAATAAAGTATCTAGGAATACAGCTAATAAGTGATGTGAAGGGCCTCTTCAAAAAGAACTAAAAACAACTGTTCAAGGAAGTAAGAGAGGACACAAACAAATGGAAAAACATTCCATGCTTGAAAATGGACATACTGCTGAAAGTAATTTATAGATTCAATGCTATTCCCATAAAACTACCATTGACATTCTTCACACAATTACAAAAAAGTACTTCAAATTTAATATGGAATCAAAGAAGACCTCGTATAGCCAAGACAATTCTAAACAAAGATAACAAAGCTGGGGAGGAATCACTACATGACTTCAAACTATACTACATGGCTACAGTAACTAAAACAGCATAGTACTGATATCAAAACAGACACATAGACCAATGGAACAGATCAGAGGCCTCAGAAATAATGCCACACATCTACAGCCATCTGATCTTCGACAAACCTGACAAAAACAAGCAATGGGGAAAGGATCTTCTATTCCATAAATGGTGCTGGGAAAACTGGCTAGCCATATGCAGAAAACAGAAACTGGATCCCTTACTTACACCTTACACAGAAATTATCTCAAGATGGATTAAAAAATGTAAAACCCCGAACCATAAAAACCCTAGAAGAAAACCTAGGAAATACCATTTAGGGCATAGGCATGGGCAAAGACTTCATGACAAAAATGCCAAAAGCAATTGCAACAAAAGGCAAAATTGACAAATGGGATTTAATTAAACTAAAGCCCTCTGCACAGCAAAAGAAGCTATCTTCAGAGTGAACAGGCAATCTAAAGAATCAGAAAAAAATTTTACAATCTACCCATCTGACAAAGTTCTAATATTATGCAGAATTTACAAGGAATTTAAATTACAAAAAAACTAAACAACTCCATCAAAAAGTGGGCAAAGGATATGAACAGACACTTCTTAAAAGAAGACATTTACATGTCCACCAAAGATATGAAAAAAAGCTCAACTTCACTGATAATCAGAGAAATGCAAATCAAAACCACAATGAGATACCATCTCATGCCAGTTAGAATGATGATTATTAAAAAGTCAAGAAACAATAGATACTGGCGAGGCTTTGGAGAAATAGGAATACTTTTACACTGCTGGTGGGAATGTAAATTAGTTAAACCATTGTGAAAAACAGTGTGGCTTTTCCTCAATAATCTGGAACTAGAAATATTATTTAACCGAGCAACCCCATTACTTGGGTATATAACCAAAGGAATATAGATCATTCTTCTATAAAGACATGCACACATATGTTTATTGCAGCACTATATACGATAGCAAATACATGGAACCAACCCACATGCCCATCAATGATAGACTGGATAAAGAAAATGTGGTACATGTACACTATGCAGCCATAAAAATGAATGAGCTCATGTCCTTTGCAGGGACATGGATGAAAGCTAGAAACCATCATCCTCAGCAAACTAACACAGAAAACAGAAAACCAAACACCACGTTTTCACTCATAAGTGAGAACACATGGACACAGGGGAAAAATACACAACAGGGCCTGCTGGGAGTAGGGGTGATGGGAGGGAACTTAAAGGACAGGTCAATAGGTACAGCAAACCACCATGGCACACGTTTACCTATGTAACAAGTGCATGTTCTGCCTATGTATCCATACTTTAAGAAGAAATTAAAAAAAACAATAAAGACCTATATTCACCAAGAATAGGCCTGTACTTTATACATCTTTATATTGCCTGAGCCTAACACAATTTCTGGTCATCTCATCATCCCATTTTTACTTCCACCCACCACCTCATTCTCGTGTTTTTTATAACAAAATTCTTCAGAGTTTTCAGTACATACTACGACCAGATCCTCTCCTGTTCTCCATTGGACCAACTTTCATCAGGTTTTGGCCCCTACCATTCTGCCAGCTTCACTTATCAACATGGACAATTTCTACATTGCTAAGTTCCAAAATGAATCCTACGTCTTCCTCTTATAGCTACATATATCATAGTTCATTCTCTTCTCCTTGGAGCCGCAGTTGTCAGCTGGCTCCAACAGTACCATATTCATTGGACATTTCTCTGTCTTTTCCTTTGTAGTCTCCTTTGCATACTCCTACTTCTCCTTAACCGTTAAATATCGAGTGTCCTCTGGCCTCAGCTAGAGCTCATGTCCTTTGCAGGGACATAGATGAAAGCTGGAAATCATCATCCTTAGCAAACTAACACAGGAGCAGAAAACCAAACACCACATGTTTTCACTCATAAGCGGGAGTTGAGCAATGAGAACACATGGACACAAAGAGGGGAAAAACACACACCAGGGCCTGCTGGGTGTAGGGGTGAGGGGAGGGAACCTCATTTCATTGCAAATTGCTTCCTTGAAGATCTCCTCTAGTCTTATGTCTTTACAAGCCATCTGATGACTCCCAAATTTATCTCTGCCTACATACTTTCCATGAAGTCCAGAGTCTTTTTTCCCTACTGACTACTTTATATCTCTATTGAATATTGAATAGGGATTTAACATGCTGAAATCTAAGCTTCTGATTACCCTGCCCCCAAATCTGCTGCTCTTGCAGTTGCCTTTATCTCAGCAAATATCATCTATAACTTTCCACTTCTACAACCCAAGAATTTTAGGGTGTTTTCTTTTTTACTACTCTATGTTGCTCACATCCCACATTCAATCAACTAGCAAATAATTTAGGCTCTATCCTCAAAGTATATCCAGAATCCAATTACTTGTTATCATTTTCACTTGCTATCACTTCTCCAAGCCCACTATCAATCCCTCGCCTGGTTTGTTGCCAATAATCTAGTTTGTCTTCCTAATTCTGTCTTTGCTCTTCTCAATCTATTCTCAACACAGTAGCAGACACTGTCATATTTTTTAAAATCTAAGGCACCTTATGATACACATCTATTTAAAATCTTCCAATAGTTTTTCATCTTACACAGAGTAATCGCCAGAGAAAGTTCTTAAGGACCTACCCAGTAGCCCCCTTCCTTCTATTACTGTTCCAACCTCATTCAGTATAACTAGTTTTAACTCACTCTAGCTCTAGCCAGACTGCTGTCTTGTTCTTCAAATGTGTCAGCCACTTAAATTTTAAAACCTTACTCTTGATGCTCACCCATCTTTTCCACAGATAAATCCAACAGTTTCTTCTTGCCTCCATTAAGTCTTTATTCAAATGCCACATTCTCTATGATACCCTACCTCATTACCTTTTATAATATTGTAAGACCCTCCCCAGCTCAGATTGCCTATCCCTCTTCATTATTTTATTTTTCTCTGTAGACTCTGTCTTTATCCAAGTATGTTTTATTCGTACTTTGACCCTTTCTTACTAGAAAAGTAAGTATTTCTATTACTTATTACTAGTAAGTAAGTGCATTTGTTACATTGGTAAACATGCTATATAGTAAGTATTTCTTACATGCTCTTATGGAGCGTGACTTGTGTTCTCTTTTGTTTATTGCTGTATACCCAGCTTCTAGAACTATGTCTGGCAGATAGTAGCTACTCAATCTAAAAAAATCATTAACTGCTTAAGAAATGAACACAATAGTTGCTTAGTAGACATTTGTTTGATTAAATTTGAGGATGCCACCAAAGAATTAATAATTACTAGAAGGTTAATGAATGGTTAGTTCCTCCTGTAATAATTTTAGCATGTGAAAGTCAGCATAATATAAGCAATGGAGCTTTCGAAAACTGAGCCCTACATTCCAGAATCACCATTCACTATTAGCTTTGGCAATTTATTTATATTCTCTAAGCTTAGTTGTCTAACGATATCTCTATGTGTCAAATGATATCTAAATTATATTATTATAACAAAATAGAAATGTATATAAAGTACCTGCCCATGTACCCAGCACATAGTAGGCTGCTGTACTGAGTATGGTGGTTATTTTGGACATAAATGAAGCCAATTCAAGAAATAGTAAAAAGCTATAAGTGTAGAAATATAAAATGAAGGCTTTTTTGCAAAATACATGCAAGACATGTGTAAGCTTTGTTTGTTTTTCTTTTTGTTTTTTTTTTTTAATAGAACTTCTCACCAAAGCCCAACTCCTCTGAATACTTTTCTATTATGAATTGTTGGTCTCCATGTTTTCCCAGAGTATGGTCCTGTGTTTGCTCCATCAAGAGCACCGGTGGAGAAGCATTTCCTAAAATTATAACCCGAAATTTCTCTCTGTTTTCTTCCAAATGTTTAATATGCACTGTGCAAATTTTATGGTGCATTTCTTGTTCAGAAAATGCCAACTATTTCACAAATCCACTTAGTTGAAAATGACTGTAAACTGCAGGCTAATTCAGAGATAAAAAATATGAAAAATAAAATGATAAACATAACTAATTTATGCTCAAAATAGAATATAATTAAGATTAAACTTATGTTTTAAAAATATTTCTAATAAACAGGGACTTAGTTTTTTTATTTTCTATTTCACTGTCTCAAATGTATTTTTTTTTAAAATGTTCCCTTGTGCCTTTGGTGATACTAAACCAAATATATTTTAACAACACATTTTAAAGGCATCTAAAGTAAACTAACTTTAAGTCTGATAGAAAGACCTGAATATCTTGGAGTTAATTAACAGCCTTGACTGGTGTTATTCAATGTACAAGCTCTACTTAAAGTTTATGATTTCAGGGAAGCCCAAGAGAACAAGTACGTTTCTCGATAAAGACAAAACACAGATTTGCAAAGATTTTCTTAGCAGAATAAAAAAAAAAGCCAAACACAGAACCAAGAATGTGGAGATTCATAGAAGGTAGTTACTTCTATGAATTTCTACCCTTTTCCCAATTTGATTTAGAGAATTTGTGAGTCTCAAAGAGGTAGAGAGACAGGTGATTGCTTGTGGGATAAAGTGTAGGTCCACATTCACCACAATTTTGGAAGCTGTAAGTGGAGATTAAGGAAATGAGTAACACCTATCCTTAATTTGAGTAAGAAAACAGGAATAGAGTATATGCAGCACTTAGATAAAGGACATTTATAATAAGGATACTGAGTGCTCAGAGGCTGCCTTTTTAATATAGGTATTTCTGTTGTACTTGTGATGCAGAAATTGAAAACAATTCTATAAAGTAAATGTCCTTTTCATTTCCCCTTGCCTTCAGTCATTCAATAGATTAAGACATAATTATTAAATGTCAACTACTCCTAGATGCTGAACACACATAAAAATAATTCATAGAACTTTCAATACCTTTGCTCTTTAAAGTTTTTCATCATCAATAGTTCAAGAGCAATATTTAACTCATGGAATCCAAATTGTAAAAAATCCCACGTATTAAGTTGATCTGTGCACCACTTCACAGGTCATATTCTTTAACTCAGGAAAGAGAAAATGTTGATGAAATGTATATTTAATTGTAATGTATTTATTGCTTGATTGGGTCGTTTTTTCTCTTGCTCTCTTTAAGGATATAAATAAGCGCAAGGTATGCCTCAGAGAGCCATTTGTAGACCCTGAGAGGGTAAACTGATAGTAATATTTGTTTAAAAGATATGAGTGATATTCTTTCACTAGAAGCTCCCTTTTTCTGTAAATAGCCGAGGGCATTATTCTATGAGCTGTAAATGCATTCCCTTCAAAACCATGTCAGTCTTGAATTGGATAATCCATCTTTGGTGCATACAAGAAATGCAATGGGGAAATGAGTACAAGCAGATGCTATTGCCTTGGATAAGCACACATACAAGTAAGCAAATAAAATAATTTCAGCATGTAGGTATAAAAGATAAAATATATTTAATTATCTCCAACTAATGCATCCTGCTATGTAAATTATCGCAAATCTATGAAGGCAATGCCATATATTAGTACAGGGGTCATATATTAGTACAAGGATTAGGAAACATCTCTGCATTTTGTTTAGCTGGTAATGGAATACAGCTTATGATACACCCATTATATACTGGAATTATTCCAGTTAATTTCAATATCTTTGAGAATTTTCACTGACATAGGCCACACAATCTTCAGGTAAATAGCCACAGTTAGAATGATGAAGCCGGTTTATTTTAGTACAGATTCAGGGTCCAAAATAATCCTATCTGCCTTTACCAAATTCTAAAGTTACTACTGATAAATTTGGTTCAAAACATCTAATAAACTATTTAAATAGGCTGTCTACTACCAAGAATTATCATCAGTGATTGCTCATCCTAACCTAAAGTTGATGATTAGATTTTAAAAGTGACATCTTTTTCTTATGAAATTTCTCTTTTTATACAAAATTTCTCCTACTGTCTAAAAACTTTCCACTAACCCCTGGAATAGAAAATATTCTTGCAGGGTTTCTTCTAAGCTGTGATTCATGAACAAGGTCGTTATCCTCAGTCCAAATAGCTCACACTTAAGTGATTCTAAGAGTTGCTTGGATTTGTCCATGTGTGCAGAAATGGATTAGAGACCCAGGCAGGCTCTACAAGGCCTACAGGGCCTTACTTGATGTCCTGATATCCATTTCTGTATACATGCTCCCTGGAAGCAAGGGGCATTTTAGTGGCCCTTAAAGAAAGGACATCTGAACCAAGTCATTAGTGATGTTGGCTTAAAGCCAAAATGTCCCCACATAAAGTTGAATCTGATGGGCATGTTGTGTCATGTGTAAACTGAGAAAGCAAAGGAAACTTGCCCACAATGGGAGGAAATTTGAGTAGGTGCCTGGAGAGAAGCAGAGAAGAGAGAGATGCAGAAAGGGACATAAGTATCATAAGTGCAAATGCATGCACTTCTCATGCATTTGCTTGAGGTTCGTTGCTTTTTTGTTGGTACTATAAAACCACTTTATACTAATAATGAGCCTTTCATTTGTTACTTCAGTTAGTTTGATGGGCTTATGTTCAAGCATTTAAAAAACAAAATTAAACAGAATTATTGATATGGTTAAAATTATTTGCTTTCTCTTTGTAGGTGAGAAAAATAAGTTAGTGAATCAACTAAATTTATTTAAAATGTTAGTGGAAGCAAACTAACTTTGCTGTCTCTTTTGTAGGATATAAAGGAATATATTTCATTATTAGCTCCCAAAATCTAGGAATCCTGGAGATGACAATTAAATATTGATGAAAGATGCCATTTTTTCAGGTACCACAGAAACACATACACAGTATAAAAAAAGTTTTCTCATAAATGAAATATGAAAGCATTTTAAATGCTTAGTCTCTATTTTCTAAGTTGTCATGCAATATGATCACAGCATATTTTCATTTGTTTTAAGAAATGAAATACTCAAGAAAATGAGGAAGGGCAACAGAGCAAATTACCTAATTTATTTTAATACAGATGAAACAACAGTGTGATATTCAAAGAGAAGAAAGATGAAATTCTTCTTTTCTTTGCACAACAGTGTGTTTGTGGGGATTGGCAGTGACTAGAATTCCTGTTCGTCGGTGTGTCTACTAAGATTGTTATCTCATTCATGTCCGTCATTTTTGAAGCATCCTGATGTTTGATAACCAATTGTTCCCATTTTAAAAAATCAACAATTTAAGGTCAAATAGTTTTTCTTGCACTTTACCTTCTTTGGTGGTATTAGTTGCCAAATGATAACCTTGAACACTCTTGACAAATAATCTGTATCGACAATCTGAATACATCTCTTTTGGACACATTAATCCAGGGACCAGTACACTAAGCTCCCAACCCTCTTCTCAGGGGTCTTGTTCCCATTCACTGACGAAGGTAGCTTCATGAGACCGGAGGAAAAAAAATTTCACTATAGTATCCCCTGCTTGAGAGTTTAGTTTATGTCTTCAAACAAAAATTTATATATATAAAAATATATATGTAATACTCATATATGTATATATGTGTATATATACATATATATTTATAGAAACAAAAACACTAATGTGAATATTACTTTTCGTTCTTTCTCTACATATTTGTCACATCCACTAATTTTGACAAATAATTACATACTGAATTGTATGTGTGAAATTTACTCCTAAATTAAGTTAGGTTAGGAAGAATTTTTTACTTCATGTCTTTTATTGTTGTTATAATAAACCCTCCATAGGTAATGATATGTTTAACCATACTAGATTAGGTCAGTGCTGAATGAATAAAGGAGTCCATGTATGCTTGGTAATACCATACCTTTTCTTATGCTGCTATGTTTCTTTCAAATTCTTTCTTTACTTTTTCCTCTAATGATTTACTTAATTTTAAGAATGGGAATATAAATACTATATGCCACATATTATGAATATGTAATGTATTATATATAATGCTTACAAAGACTAATTATTTGATAATCTATTGGTGGATTTGAAAAATATAAGTAGATACATTATCATACTTAAAGTGTAATAGGCTAAGTTAATGATAATAAATATGATTATTTTTAGATATTACTGTTAAGGCACTCAGTCCCAAAATTGTTGTGATTTATTTCTTAACTTCTTTCATCCCCATGTGTTAAGTTTAATGAGGTATAGTTTACCCAGAATGAAATTTGTAAGTCTTAAGTATATCTTTTGATCAATGTTGACATACATACATCAATTTTGACGTACATATGTGTGTGTGTATATATATGTATATTTAACTTGACTCTTACTAAGAACATTTTATCACCACAGAAGTTCCTTTATACCATTGCCCATTGAATTACTCCCTCAAAGTGACCAATGATATGATTCCCATCACCATAGATTGATTTTGCCTGTTTTAAAACTTCATAGAAATGAAATGATAAAAGATGTTTTCTGTACTGCCTAGCTTTGTTCACTCAGCATATTTTTGAGAATAACCCATGTTAACTATCCCAGTAGTTCATTCATTTTAATGCTGAGTATTATTTCATGGCATGAAAGTATTATAGTTTATTCATTGTTCTTAATAGCCATCTGGGCTGTTTCCAGTTTGCCTGTTATGAGTAAAACTGCTATTAGCATAGGCATGCAAGGCTTTTAGTGGAACGTGTTTTCACTCTGTCTAAAAAAAAAAATACATAAAAGTTTCTAGGACATTGAGTAGATGTGTGTTTACATTTTTAATAACATGCCAAACAATTTACAAATATACATTTTTACACTCTCAAAAACAATGTCTGGCAATTCCAGTTACAGCATGTCCTTGCCAACATTTAATGCTGTCTAGGTTTTGTTTTAGCAATCCTAGTAGGTATATAGTAGTATATCATGGTAATTTTAATTCCATCTCCCTAATGGCTAGGATTGCTTATTGGCCATTTAGATATCTTCTCTTGTGAAATGTCTATTAAAGCCTTTGGTCTGTATTATTGGATTGTCTTTATATGACTCAGTTGCAGAAATTCTTTATATATTCCAAATAAAAAATTTTATCAAATACATGTAATTTAGATATTTTTCTCAGTCTTGACTTGCCTATTTATTTTTTAATGGTACCATTTGATAGGCTGACGTTTTTAATTTTATGAAGTTAGTTTATCATTTTATTCCCTATGGTTAGTGCTTTCAATGCCTGCCTTTAAAAACATTTGCCTCTCCCAAGGTCATGAAGGCATTCTTTAATGTTTTCTTCTATGAGCTTTATAGCACTAACATTTGCATTTAGGTCTATTTTTCATCTCAAATTAAATTTTATATAGGGTATGAAGAACTGAAGGTCATTTTTTACAATACAGATTTCCAGTTGCTCAAGCACTATTCTTTGAAGACTGTTTATTTTCTCCATTAAATTGATTTGATCTCATAATAAAAACTAATTTCATTTGTTATGTGTGAATCTATGTCTGGACACCATTATTTCACTTGATCTGCTTTGTCTTACACTATCTTGAATACTGGAAGTACAGAGTAAGCCTTAGAATCAGATACTTTCTTCAACTTTGTTCTTAATTTCCTTTTTTTTTTTTTTTTAACTTTTTTTTTTTAATTTATTTATTATTATACTTTAAGTTGTAGGGTACATGTGCATAACGTGCAGGTTTGTTACATATGTATACTTGTGCCATGTTGGTGTGCTGCACCCATCAACTTGTCATTTACATCAGGTGTAACTCCCAATGCAATCCCTCTCCCCTCCCCCCTCCCCATGACAGGCCCCTGTGTGAGATGTTCCCCTTCCTGAGTCCAAGTGATCTAATTGTTCAGTTCCCACCTATGAGTGAGAACATGCGGTGTTTGGTTTTCTGTTCTTGTGATAGATTGCTAAGAATGATGGTTTCCAGCTGCATCCATGTCCCTACAAAGGACACAAACTCATCCTTTTTGATGGCTGCATAGTATTCCATGGTGTATATGTGCCACATTTTCTTAATCCAATCTGTCACTGATGGACATTTGGGTTGATTCCAAGTCTTTGCTATTGTGAATAGTGCTGCAATAAACATACGAGTGCATGTGTCTTTATAGCAGCATAATTTATAATCCTTTGGGTATATCCCCAGTAATGGGATGGCTGGGTCATATGGTACATCTAGTTCTAGATCCTTGAGGAATCGCCATACTGTTTTCCATAATGGTTGAACAAGTTTACAATCCCACCAACAGTGTAAAAGTGTTCCTATTTCTCCACATCCTCTCTAGCACCTGTTGTTTCCTGACTTTTGAATGATCGCCATTCTAACTGGTGTGAGATGGTATCTCATTGTGGTTTTGATTTGCATTTCTCTGATGGCCAGTGATGATGAGCATTTTTTCATGTGTCTGTTGGCTGTATGAATGTCTTCTTTTGAGAAATGTCTGTTCATATCCTTTGCCCACTTTTTGATGGGGTTGTTTGTTTTTTTCTTGTAAATTTGTTTGAGTTCTTTGTAGGTTCTGGATATTAGCCCTTTGTCAGATGAGTAGATTGCAAAAATTTTCTCCCATTCTGTAGGTTGCCTGTTCACTCTGATGGTAGTTTCTTTTGCTGTGCAGAAGCTCTTTAGTTTAATGAGATCCCATTTGTCAATTTTGGCTTTTGCTGCCGTTGCTTTTGGTGTTTTAGACATGAAGTCTTTGCCCATGCCTATGTCCTGAATGGTACTACCTAGGTTTTCCTCTAGGATTTTTATGGTATTAGGTCTAACATTTAAGTCTCGAATCCATCTTGAATTAATTTTCGTATAAGGAGTAAGGAATGGATCCAGTTTCAGCTTTCTACTTATGGCTAGCCAATTTTCCCAGCACCATTTATTAAATAGGGAATCCTTTCCCCATTTCTTGTTTCTCTCAGGTTTGTCAAAGATCAGATGGCTGTAGATGTGTGATATTATTTCTGAGGACTCTGTTCTGTTCCATTGGTCTATATCTCTGTTTTGGTACCAGTACCATGCTGTTTTGGTTACTGTAGCCTTGTAGTATAGTTTGAAGTCAGGTAGCGTGATGCCTCCAGCTTTGTTCTTTTGACTTAGGATTGTCTTGGAGATGCGGGCTCTTTTTTGGTTCCATATGAACTTTAAAGCAGTTTTTTCCAATTCTGTGAAGAAACTCATTGGTAGCTTGCTGGGGATGGCATTGAATCTATAAATTACCTTGGGCAGTATGGCCATTTTCACGATATTGATTCTTCCTATCCATGAGCATGGTATGTTCTTCCATTTGTTTGTGTCCTCTTTGATTTCACTGAGCAGTGGTTTGTAGTTCTCCTTGAAGAGGTCCTTTACATCCCTTGTCAGTTGGATTCCTAGGTATTTTATTCTCTTGGAAGCAATTGTGAATGGAAGTTCATTCATGATTTGGCTCTCTGTTTGTCTGTTACTGGTGTATAAGAATGCTTGTGATTTTTGCACATTAATTTTGTATCCTGAGACTTTGCTGAAGTTAACTTTTAAGTTCACGGGTACATGTGCAGGTTTGTTACGTAGGTAACTGTGTATCATGGGTGTTTGTTGTACAGATTATTTCATCACCCAGGTATTAAGTTTTGTACTCATTAACTGGTTTTCTCAATCTTCTCCGTCCTCCAATCCTCCTCCTATTGGCCCCAGTATCTATGTTCCCCTCTGTGTGTCTTTGTGTTCTCGTAATTTAGCTCCCACTTATATGTGAGAACATGCAGTATTTGGTTTTGTGTTCCTGCCTTGGTTTGCTAAGGATAATGGCCTCCAGCTTCATCCATGTATATGTAAAGGACATGATCTCATTCTTTTTCAAGGCTGCATAGTGTTCCATGGTGTGTATATACCACATTTTCTTTATCCAATGTGTAATTGATGGGAATTTAGGTTGATTCCATGTCTTTGTGACTAGTCCTGCAATGAACGTATGCATGCATGTGTTTTTATAATAGAATTATTTATATTCCTTTGGGTATATACCCAGTAATGGAATTGCTGGGTCAAATGGTATTTCTATCTTTAGGTCTTTGAGAAATCACCACATTGTCTTCCACAATGTTTAAACCAATTTACACTCCACCAACAGTGTATTAGCACTCCTTTTTCTCCATAACCTCACCAGCATCTGTTATTTTTTGTTTTTTTGTTTTTTTCTTAGATGGAGTCTCACTCTTTCACCAGACTGGAGTGCAGTGACACAATCTCAGCTCACTGCAACCTCCAACTCTGTAGTTCAAGTGATTCTCTTGCCTCAGCCTCCTGAGTAGCTGGGATGACAGGCATGTGGCACCACACTCAGCTAATTTTTTTGTATTTTTAGTAGAGACAGGGTTTCACCATGTTAACCAGGATGGTCTCGATCTCCTGACCTTGTGATCCACCTGCCTCAGCCTCCCAAAGTGCTGGGATTACAGGCATGAGCCACTACACCCAGCCTTTTTTTTTAAACAGCCATTTTCACTTGTGTGAGATGGTGTCTCATTGTGGTTTTGATTTATATTTCTCTAATAATCAATGATGTTGAGCTTTCTTCCATGTGATTGTCAGCCACATGTATGTCTTCTTTTGAAAAGTGTCTGTTCATGTACTTTGCCCACTTTTTAAAACGGGTTGTTTTTCTCTTATAAATTTGTTTGTTTCCTGTAGATGCTGGATATTAGACTTTTGTTGGATGCATAGTTTGCAAAAATTTCCTCACATTCTGTAGGTTGTCTGTTTACTCCGTTGATAGTTTCTTTTGCTGTACAGAAGCTCTTTAGTTTAATTAGATCTCATTTGTCAGTTTTTGTAATTGCCTCTGGTGTCATCATTATGAAATCTTTGTCTGTGCCTGTCTCCTGAATGGTATTGCCTAGGTTGTATTCCAGAATTTTATAGTTGTGGGTTTTACATTTAAGTCTTTAATACATCTTAAGTTAATTTTTGCATGTGATGTAAGAAAGGGATCCAGGTTCAGTATTCTGTACATGGCTAGTCAGTTATCTCACAATCATTGACTGAACAGGGAATCTTTTCCCCATATCTTGTTTCTGTAAGGTTTGTTGAAGACCAGATAGTTGTGGGTGTGCAGCCTTATTCCTAGGTTCTGTATTCTGTTTCATTGATCTATGTGCCTGTTTTTGTACCAGTGCCATGCTGTTTTAGTTACTGTAGCCCTGTAGTGTACTTTGAAGTCAGGGAGAATGATGCCTCCAGCTTTGTTCTTTTTGCTTAGGATTCCTTGACTATTTGGGCTCTCTTGGGGTTCTGTGTGAATTTTAAAATAGTTTTCTCTAGTTATTTGAAGGATGTCATTGGGAGTTTAACAGAAATAACATTGAACCTATAAATTGTATGACCATTTTAATGATATCAATTTTTCCTATCCATGAGCATAGAATGTTTTTCCATTTGTTTGTGTCATCTCTGATTTCCTTGTGCAGTGATTTGTAGTTCTCCTTGCAGAGATCTTTCACCTCACTAGTTAACTGTATTCCTAGGAATCATATTCTTTTTGAGGCAATTGTGAATGGGAGTTCATGTGTGATTTGGCTCTTGACTTGACTGTTGTTGATGTGTAGGAATGTTAGTGAATTTTGCACATTGATTGTGTATCCTGAGACTTTGCTAAAGTTGTCATTTATCATCTTCAGAATCTTTTCGGAAGTCACTATGGGGTTTTCTAGATAAAGAATTATGTTGCCTGCAAACAGGGATGGGTTAACATCCTCTCTTCCTACTTGGATGCACTTTATTTCTTTCTCTTGCCTGATTGCCATGTCCAAGACTTCAATACTATATTGAAGAGGAATGGTGAGAGAGGGAATAGCTGTCTTGTGCTAGTTTTTAAGATGAATGTTTCCAGTTTTTGCCCATCTAATGTGATGTTGGCTCTGGGTTTGCCATTGATGACTCATTATTTTTAGATATGTTCCTTCAATGCCTACTTAATTGAGAGTTTTTAACACGAAGGGGTGTTGAGTGTTATCAAAACCTTTCCTGTATCTATTGAGATAAAAATCACATTTATTGATTTGCTTATGTTGCACCAACTTTGCATCCTAGGGATAAAGCCTACTTGATTGTGGTGGACAAGATTTTTGATGTGTTGCTGGATTCAGTTTGCCAGTATTTTATTAGGGATTTTTGCATCCATCTTCAACAAGGATATTGGCCTGCAGTTTTCTTGATTTGTTGTATCTCTGCCAGGTTTGGGTATCAGGATGATGCTGACCTCATAGAATGAGCTAGGGAGGAGTCCCTCCTCCTCAATTTTGGAATAGTTTCAGTAGGAATGGTACCAGCTTTTCTTTTTACATCTGGTAGAATTCAACTATGAATGCCTCTGATCCTGGGCTTTTTTTGGTAGTAGGCTATTTATTACTGCCTCAATTTCAGAGCTCATTATTGGTCTGTTCAGAGATTTAATTTCTTCCTGGTTTGGTCATGGGATGGTATACGTGTCCAGGAATTTATCCATTTTCTAGATTTTCTGGTTTATGTGGGAAGAGGTGTTCATAATATTCTCTGATCGTTGGTTGTATTTCTGTGGGGTCAGTGGTAATGTACTCCTTGTTGCTTCTGATTGTGTTTATTAAAATCTTCCCTCTTATTAGTCTAGCTAGAGGTCTATATATTTTATTTTTTATTTTTTCAAAAAAGTCCCCACAACTCCTGGATTATTTGCTATTTGAATTTTTGTTTTGTTTTGTTTTGTTTTGGGGACTCAACCTCCTTCAGTTCAGCTCTGATTTTGGTTATTCTTGTCTTCTGCCAGCTTTAAGATTTGCTTGCTTTTGGTTCTCTAGTTCTCCTAGTTGTGATGTTAGGATGTTTGTTAACTTGAGATCTTTCTAACTTTTTGATGTGGGCGCTAAATGTGGTATAAATTTCCCCTTAACACTGCCTTAGCTGTGTTCCGGAGATTCTGGCATGTTGTATCTTTATTCTCATTAGTTTCCAATATCTTGTTAATTTCTGCCTTAATTTCACTGTTTACTCAAAAGTCATTTAGGAGCAGGTTATTCAATTTTCATGTAATTGTATGGTTTTTAGTGAATTTCTTGTCTTGAGTTCTAATTTGATTGTGTTCTGGTTAAATAAATTGTATGATTTTAGTTATTTTGCATTTGCTGAGGAGTTTTTACTTCTGATTATGTGATCAGTTATAGAATATGTGTCATGTGGTGATAAGAAGAATGTATATTTTGTTGTTTTTGGGTGGAGCGTTCTATAGATATCAAGTCCATTTAACCCAGTCCTGAGTTTAGGTCCTGTATATCTTTGTTAATTTTCTGTCTTGATGATCTGTCTAATACTGTCAGTGGGTTGTTTAAGTAGACCACTGTTATTGTGTGGGAGTCTAAGTCTCTTTGTAGGTCTTTAAATGCTCAATGAACTTCATTACTATCCATTTTCTGAATTTTATTTCTGTCATCTCAGCCATCTTAGCCCAGTTCCAAACCCTTGCTGGAATGGTGATGTGTTTGTTTGGAGGAAAGAAGGCACGCTGGCTTGTTGAGTTTTCCGCATTCTTGCACAGTCTCTTTTTCATCTTTGTGGGCTTATCTACCTTCAATCTTTGAGGGTGCTGACCTTTGGATTGTTGCTTTATCTTTTCTCCTATTTGATGACCTTGAGGCTTTGATTGTGGTATAAGGTGGATTTAACCAACTTGCTGCATTCCTGGGAAATTTTAGGGAGCCAACACTCAGCTCCCAGCTGCTGGACTGTGTACTCTAACTCTGGGAGACTTGTATTGGGCCCCGTCTTTGTTTTCTGGCTCCTTGAGGTTTGGAGTCCACTGTCCTGGGGAAGCCAATGTGTGGCAGCTGCAGCAGAGTGTCCATAGATACAGGAGTGCCTGCCTCCCTGCAGGCATTCGCTAAACTGGAGGAGACAAAGTGGCTGAGATAGCACCAGAATTCCCCTTCTGGAGACTGTGTACCCAGTTGTGCTGGTGGTGGTGTTGGTTTGGGGTTGAATGCTGGCCAGTGTGAGTCTGGGTGCCTTCTCTATGATCCCAAAGCAGGAGTGATCAATTAGGGTGTGGGAGGATCAGTTGTTCTCTGTGCAGTGTTAGTGCAAAGGTGGGGCACCAGCAGGGGCGGGGTTTGCTGGCTTTGTGACCTCCAATATTCTATCTAAAATGGCAGTCAGCAAAAGGAGGATGGGCAGGTTGCATTATGGATTGCTGGCAGGGCCAGTAAAGCAAAACCCACCTGTGCAGAAAAGTGCCAGCAACGTGATGTCGGGAGTTGCTGTGGGCAGAGAGGAAGCAATAGTATGGGGAGGGAGCATCCAGGCTGGTGTTTGGCTCTAGGAGCTACCTCACTGGAGCTGTCTATCAGTCAGGTATGGTCCACCAGCACAGAAGCTGTGGTATGGGACCCCAGGGTACCCAGGAGTGCTCTGTAAGCCCTGTAAGCACCACTTCTCTAAGTAGCTCTCCTTGCCACTCCAAGTGTCCATGATAGTTGAGAGGTCCCCTACTACCAGGATTCCAGAGGGTTTTGGTGAGAGTGGGTTGCTCCCTGCCAGTTTAACTCACCCATTCCCCTGGAGTGGATGTATTTTCTAAATGAGTCCCAGTTCAGTAGCCCATGCAGGGTTCCTAGCTTTCTCCTCTTTCTGCCCAGCTTCTGTGTCTTCCTTCTGTCCACTCTAGGTGTCTTCCCTCTGAAGATCTGTTAAAAGCATGGAAGTCGTCACAGTCCCTTCTGGAAGCTGTTTGTTCCACTTATCTGCATCTAATCAGCCATCTTTCCCTTATGTTCTTCACTTTCAAGAGCTGTTTCAGTTATTCTTAATTTATATAAAGTTTTTAGAATACTTGTCATGATGCAGAGAAAAAAGTTTGTAAAAATTTTTATTGGGATTACATTAAACTCTTAGATCAATTTGCAAATAATTTACATCTTAATACTGAATCTTCCAGTCCTGCACATTTCATATCTTTAGATGTATTTAGATTTTTAAATTAAAAAAAAATCAAGAATGGGCTGTGTGTGATGGCTCATACCTATAATCCCACAACTTTGAGAGACCTTCCCAAAAAAGACAGAGGCGAAAACTGAAAGAAAATCAACCGAACACCAGCAACCAAATATGGAAGAAACAGAGATTTTGAGGAACTTAGAAAACAAAATCCCCCCAAATCCATTGATGTTCTTAAATAGAAAATGCAATTTATTGCATTCATAAAATAAGATCAGAAAGCTATGATTTTCTTTTCAAGAAATGGTGTGCAGGCTGGGCACAGTGGCTCACACCTATAATCCCAACACATTGGGAGGCTGAGGTGGCAGATCACTTGAGCCCAGGAATTCAAGAGCAGTCAGGACAACATGGTGAAACACTGTCTCTGCAGAAAATTCAAAAATTCACCAGATTGGGTGGCATGCATGTGTAGTCCCAGCTACTTGGGAGGCTGAGGTGGGAGGATTGCTTGAGCATGAGAGGTTGAGGCTGCAGTGAACTGTGACTGTGTTACTGTGCTCCAGCCTGAGGGACAGAGCAAGACCTTGTATCAAATAAATAAATAAATAAATAAATAAAGTAGGTAAGTAAATGAAACAGGAACCACACACAAACTAAGGACTAGAAAACAAAATGGCTTCAATCTGTTCAATAATAGCCAGATAGCATTGCAGTGATTTCAAAATTTTAACTGAAAGTGATTTCCAATCTATACTTCTATACTCTAACAAACTCTGATAAAAATAATGCGACATTGTATTGGGCCCCATCTTTATTTTCTGGCTGCTTGAAGTTTGGAGTCAACTGTCCTTGGGGAGCCCATGTGTGGCAGCTGCAGCAGAGTGCCTGAGGATACAGGGGTGCCTGCCTCCCTGCATGCATTCACTACACTGGAGGAGACAAAACAGCTGAGGTAGCACCAGAAGGCCCCTTCCGGAGACTGTGTGAACAGTTGTACTGGCGGTGGTGTTGGCTTGGGGTTGGATGCTGGCCACTGTGAGTCTGGGTTTATTCAGACATTTTATTATCATCTGAATTCTCAAGAAATGCATCTCCCATGGACTATTTCTCTGGGAGTCATGTAGAGATATGTTCCACAAATATGAGGGAGTAATCTAAGAAAGAGAGAATATGATACATTAGAAAAGAGGGTTTCAAAATAGCAGAAATTTAAGAAAAATCTCCAGGATAGAAGTTAAATACTACATTACAATGACAACTATGAACTAGGTTGAAAAAAAAAAAAAAAAAAGGCAAGCAGCTCAGATTGCAGCAACTCAGAAGATGAAATAGATTATCTGACATATTTGGATATTCTTAGTGAATATTTAGGCAGTTTGGAGTTGAATTAGTAATATGTATACAGGAAACTAAGCAAATATAATGAAACTATTACTAGTTGGGAAGGAAGACAAAATGCAGAAAAGAAAAAGTAATCGTGCATACAATATGACTGCATTTTGAAGGGTGTTGACATAACATGTAAACATCTAATAGTACTCTAACAAAATTACCATGTGAAAACATCAAAAGTGTAGGACAATTAAACTGACTTATGAGTTAGATGGAGGTAATGTGGTGGTGGAGTGAGTTAATAATGCTTGAAATAGGCAAAATCTAAAAGTAGCAATTTAAGTGTGTCATTTGTAAATATAATGGTAATGCTTCAAGTATAAATTAAAAGTTGAGATTGTCTGCCTCCAGAAAGAGGAAAATGGGGAAGGGGAGAATAAGGAGAAGAACTTTTTTTGGTTACAAGTTAGACTACTTAAACTATGTGCATGCATACTTTGGTTTTAAAAATATAATCTCCGTTAGAATCTTGACCAGAGGCAAAATGAAGATACTAATATGAATTGACTGATTTGTTTCCTTCTAAATTAACATCTATAGTTTTAAGAGTTGGGGAATGAATGCTTTTATTTCAGAAATGCATCAATCTTACTTGCACAGTCTCTTAAAACCTAGAATTTCTCTGGCCTCATCAGTTCCTAAAATCATTTAGACTGGCTAAGAGCTGTCATACAATCTCCTAACATGTCTTGGACTTCAGTTTCCTTATAGCAATGTTAGTTGCAGACATTTTGTTCTTAATATTATTGTTCATTATAAAGAAACAAACTGGAATTGAGGGGGCCCAATTTTCTCTGTAATTTATTTATATCTGTAGAGGAATTATCTACTTCCCCTAACTCTGTGAATAACAAGCAAAGTATTTGATCATTTGACATTTTTGAAAGCCTCATTGAAAATATTTTTCAGACTCTCCCTGACTTCATGCCCTTTCTTTAATCTTTTAAACACATTTTTATCTATTCAATATTCAATCCTTTCAGAAAGTTCTGTGTAGTGGCACTGATAATTGTCTTCTTCTATGTTCTCATATACAATTATACTTTAAAATTTTGGGTTCTTTTTCTGTTTGTGTGTGTGTGTGTGTGTGTGTGTGTGTTTACATGTGGGATTCAAATTAACCTAGATACTCCATTAAGAATATTGTGTTTCCTCCTTTCTCCTTTTGTAGCAGATGCTCTTTGTATTAGTCAGCTCTAGCCGTTATAACAAAATGCCATAGACTATTGGCTTAAGCAACAGACACATATTTCTCACAGTTCTAGAGACTGGGAAGTCCAAGATCAGGGTGGCAGGATAGTCAGGTTCTGACGAAGTTCTTCTTCCTGGTTTGCAAATAACTGTGTCGTTGTTGTAGTTGTTATATCCTCACATGGTGGTTCTAGAGAGCTCTAATCTCTTCATCTTATAAGTACACTCATCCCATAATGAGGCCCCAACCTCATGACTTCATCTAAACCTAATCACTTCCCAAAGGCCCCATCTCCAAATACTATCACCTTGAAAGTTAGGGCTGTAATACATGAATTTGGGGGATGCGGGGACACAAAGATTCATTCCATAATGGTTTTTATTTTATTTCTGGTAATTTTGTCATAATTTGATTTTTTGGGAACTTCTAATATTTTGAACTTCCATCCTTCAAAATTCAAAGTAATCAGGCATATTCTAAGGCCAGATAGGGTAGAATTGTCACAGATATCAATTCTAGTAAATCCATCACTAAGATTATAACACCATTAGCCTTGTGGCTCTCAACATGGCTTCACGTTAAAAGCACCTAGGGAGCTTTTAAAAATGGTCATGCCCTGCTCTATCTCAGACTAATTGCATCACAGATGCCAGGGGTGGGGCTCAGGCACCAGTATAACAGCATTGAGAATCACCTATGAAAACTTTAAAATTGCTAATACTTAGATTTCATCTATAATGATTCTAAATTAGATTTGCATGAAGTATGAGCATCAGACTGAGAGTCAAATGGTAACATTTGTTAGAAGAATCAAAGGGTGGGGTTAAATTAAGCTGGGAAACAGCAGAATTGATATTATTAATTATATCATTTTTGTTTATATGGTTCATATGAAACCAAAGGTAAGAAAGACCCAAGGCTTCAAATTTATCTATTGTATTCAGTACTTAATATTAAAATTACATACAAATGTAATTTAAATCACAAAATCACGTTTGGGTTTGCAGTCTCCAAATTTACTCACTGAGTAGAAAGAAGAGGACTTACCAGTATTTGTCTTTTTGTCTAACTTTGCATGAGATCTTCTTGATCCAAGGGTTCTTGAATGACACTGCCATGGAATTAACCTAGAGCTATAGGGAGGATAGTTCATGCTGCCAAACTGTTAGGATATAGAGTCTGTAGCATGAATTCCTAAATAATTGATTATGTCTTTTGAACTTAGGGTTGGAGAAACTATTATAACAAATAACCAGATACCCTCTAGCTCTAGGGAATGAAGGTTTATAACATAAAATGATAAATATCACCCCGATTTCTTTCCTAAGAGCATCTTTTTTATCTTTAGGCTCTAGTGACATCAGAAATTCAACAAAAGTGTTTTAATAATTTACATCAATGAACTGATGTGGGCAAGATTTTTTTTTTAAATCCGGTTTTAAACTATATATCTTAGTTGGATTATCTCACCCATCCTTACCTGGAACACTTAGAAGAGGAAGTTTGTTTTGAAATGGAGTTGACACCTGTCTTATTTAAGGCCTGTTTCTTTTAAAGAACATTTCTGACAGACGAACAACTGATCTTAATTCTCTTGCATGTGAAAAACTCCTTTCAACCTACTTCCGCTCTATTTTGGGAAGAAATTTTTGAAGACCATAATATAAAGGTGTGATGATAAATCAGTACTGAACAAAGACCGTTAAGAAGATAGAAATTTTTATGATCAAGTAGAACTGGGTGTAAAAGAAAATAAATGATATAAGAAAATAACATATCCATAGAAATATAAGTAGAAATATGGGTGGTGATAAAACAAATCAGGAGTTAACCCAACTTCTTTGTAGGAATCGAAGTAAGGGAGGGTTAGAGAGAAGTTCTGATGAACTGTGAGGTATGAGATATTGCAAGTGGAATAAGTAAGGAAAGAAATTTCAATAAATCCTATGATGGGTCACAAAGTGAATCAGTCATCTTGAGATTTGTTCAGGAGATGCCAATAATGAGAGACATTTCTATCATGTTTTGTTGCTGATATGTGTTAGTTTTTTCAACCTTTTAAAAAACATTTGTTCATCGGTATTGAGATATACTCTAAACAATATAGTGTACAAAATACACTAGTGTAAGTCTACATGTCAGTAAATTTTACATATTTATACACTAATGTAAACATGAACAAGAGCAAGATATATAACACTTCCTGAAACCCATAAAGTTACCTAGCATTCTTTCCCAATCAGTGGTATTCTATTAAAGTTAAGTGGTGTATTTTGGTTGTGACTTTCTTTTACTGTCAATTAGTTGGGCAAGTTCTTGGCTTTTGTACAAATTTAATGATGCAGTAAGTACTCTTTGTGCAGCTTCTTAAGCTCAACAAAATGTTAATACATAGTCTATGTGGTTGAATGTAGAGTGCATTACTTTTACTGCTGTTTGGTAATTCATGGTTTGAAAATATCACATATTTATTTATTCATTTTCCTTTTGATAAATATTTGGATTGTTTACCACTCGGGACTATTGAGAACAGGGTGTTATGAAGATTTTATACAAATCTTCCTATGATCATATATTTTCATTTAAAATATTCATATATTTCATTTAAATTGAGAATATAATTAGAAATGGAATTTCTGTTTCAGTTGTTCTGAAATGACAACACTTAATGTAGTCAGACTTTTTATATATAGCTATTCTTTTGGGTGTTCAGTGCTATCTCACTGGGAGCTTTTATTTGCATTTTCTTGGCAATATGCAGCATTTTTCCATATGCTTATTTGGATATCTACTTTTGTAAAATATCTGCTCTCGTCTTATCTTTCATATATATGAAATACATATATTCATATTTATTGAATTAGATGTCTACAAGTTCTTATCAGACATTATATATTATGAAAGCCTTTTCTCAATGTGTGAGTTGTCTTTCACTCCTTTAATTATACATTTGATTTTAAAGTTTTAATCCCATTAAAATTTAATTTATAAATTATTCAATAATTAATGTTTTGTGTCAAATTTAGTACAATTTTTTCTACACTAAGTCATGAAGATATGTTTCTATGTTTTCTTCTAGAATACTAGTTGCTTTACCTTTTGTATTCGGGCCTGTGCTCCAACTCAAATTAATTAGATGAGTGTTATAATACACAGGCAAGGTTCATTTTAAAAATTAATATTCAATTGCCACAGCATCGTTTCTTGAAAAATTACTGTGATGTTTTTGTTACAAGTTAAAGGACATTTTATTTGAGAGTCTATTTTTGGACTTTTGTTCCAGTATTATTCATATCATTGCACAAATATCCTATCATCCTAATTATTTTAATTCTATAATGAGCCACAATTGGATAGTATTTGTGACTTTTCCTTTTCTAGAAGTTTATCTTGGATATGGCAAGTCCTTCAATTTTCTACATGACTTTTAAAGTATTTTATGTTTCCACATACCAAAAAAGCTTGCTGGTTTGTTGCTTGGAATTGTATTGAATCTATAGTTGAATTTGAAAATAATTTATTTCTTAACAATAATGGATCTTTCTAAATATGAGTAAAGTATATATCATTAATTATTATATCCTGCTTTAGTTTCTTTCAATAATGATTTGAAGTGTCCAGTTTGTAGTAATTCACATGTTTTATTAGATTTATATACAGACACAATAATGTTGATTTTTTAAATATGATATTTTTATGTTAACTCTACTTTTGAATAGCTTTTTGGTAATATCTTGAAATGCAATTGATTTTTGCATATTGACCTTCATTCAAGTGATTATGTTAAATCCACCAGTTATTTAGAATAGCTTGATATTTGTTAGTTTTGAGTACTCTGCGCATAAAATTATGTCACTTGCAAAAAAAAAAAGTCAGTTTACTCCTTTCTCTTTCTTTGTACTTAACATTTCTTTTTCTTGCCTTATGATATAGGTAACATTACGAGTGTAAGGCAAAAAAGAAGTTATCACAATAGATATCCTCATATTGAGGAAAGTTTTTAACATTTTAACCTTAAGAAGGATGTTAGTTTTAGTTTTTCTATATTTTAGATACCCTTTATCAAATTATGTGTGAGAGTTTTTATAATACATAGTGCAAAAGTGTTATATTCCTCTTCTGAATCCATCCAAATGAGTATGTAAATATGTACATACACAGACACACTCACACACATATATGTAGTGAATTATACTCTGATTTTCAAATATTAGTCTTACCTTGTGTGTGAAATAAATCTTACTTTGTCAGATGGATTATCCTTTTTAAAAATAACTGGATTCAGTTTTATTTTATTTTGTTTTAGGATTTTTGCATCTAAATTCACAGTGATAGGAGCTTATAATTTGCCTTTTTTTTTTTCTCTCTCTCTCTCTCTCTTTCTCTCTCTCCTTCTCTCTCTCTCCCTCCCTTCCTCCCTCCCTCCTTCCTTTTTTATTTTTTTGAGACAGGATCTCACTCTGTCACCCAAGCTGTAGTGCCGTGGCGTGATCATGAGTCCATTGCAGCCTCCATCTCCTTAGCTCAAGCAATCCTCCTGCCCCAGCCTCCAGTATAGCTGGGACTACAGGCATGCACAAAGACACCCTGCTAATTTTTTGAAAACATTTTTGTAGAGACAAGGTCTCACTATGTTACTTCTCAGACTACTCTCAAACTCCTAGACTCAAGACTTCCTCCTGCCTTAGACTTCCAACATGAGCCACCACTGTGCCCAGTCTGTTTTTCTTATAATATTATTCTCAGGCCTTCGTGTCAGGACGATACTTGCCTCATAAAATAAGTTGAAAATATTTCTTTCTTTTCTGCTTTCTGAAAAATTTCGTGAGGATTGGTATTATTCTAACATAAATTAAACTGTGTATTCATCTGTGCCCAAAGTTTTCTTTGAGAGAACATTTTAAATTATTGTTTGAATTTCTTCAATAGATGGATTATTCAATTTTCCACATTTTGGTACCATTTTCAGCAGACAAAAGTGTGTTCTGAAGAAACTTTTTCATTTCATCTGGGTTGTTAAACATATTGGCAGTAAGTTATTCATAATATCATCTTATGATTTTAGAGTCTGTAGAAATTTTAGTAGTGTTTGCCTCTGCATTTTTGGTATTAGGAATTAATATTCTTGTTATCTCCTTGATCAAATTTACTAGGAGTGTATCACTTTTATTAATGTGATGCTCTCAGTCTCACAAAAGTACAAATGTTCAGATATCTCACAAATTTTCACCAATCTCTCATTGTTAAGGTATAGGAAGGTGCGGATGCAGAATTTTATGATAACCATTTTGGTTTATCCTAAAGTTCCTTTTTATTACAATCATCTAACTTAGAGATATAATATTTAAATTAACTTGCATAGAATTAAACATCAAGAATTCTCAGAAAGAACATTAATATTCATTTCTAATTTGAAGTTTAAGAACTACAAAGTCAGGAATACTTCTCAATTGTGGATACCTATATGCATAAATAAAGCAAGCATAGAATGTAACTAAACTACCAAACTAAAGCTATTTTGACTCATTTCTGTTGTCAGAGCAACTCATTTCTCCTTTTTGTGAGGATGGAGAAATGGGCAATAGGTTGATACTGAAACATGTACTAGCAAGGAAGGAGGCCTCACAGCTTTGAAATGACTCCTAACATATTCATAATCTAATAAATTATGCGAATAAGAAAAAATAAAATCAGAGCCAAATGTGCCCTTAAGAACTGTAGATTATTCATTTGTGTGTTTTTATATCATTTGTTTAGTCACACATTCATGAAACAAATATATTTCATGAGTAAGATTGGAGAGGGTTAAAAGATAAGCTTTCTTCTGTATGTCACTAATTGGGATAATGAATTTTAAATACTTTTAAATAGCAGTTTGATTTTTATATCTAAATGAATATTTTCAATTTGCAGTTTTGAGGTCCTAAAACCTAGGAAATCTCATTTCTCTAAATTTTGAAAATAACTCCAAAAGATTAGTGTGAGACAAAGAGAGAGTTTGTTTTGAGGACAACAATGCATCATAAAATTAGACTGTACTTTCAATCAATTGCTATAATCATGTGTTAGAACATTAATTTAAATGTTCTTACATTAATTTTTGAATAAGAAACACACTGCAGTGGCTATTTTTATTCTTGATCTTGACCTCTTTATATAAAAAAATAAAACTATCATTTACTTAAGAGAGACTATTATTTAGCCAGATCTCAATTGAATCAATAAAGGTGTACACAAAAACTTCTTACAAAGACTGTTTTATTGGCCAGATACAGTGCTTGATGCCTGTAATACCAGCACATTGAGAGGCCAAGGCAGGTGCACCTTGAGGTAAGAAGTTTGAGACCAGCCAGCCAACATGGTGAAATGTGGTCTCTACTAAAAATACAAAAATTAGCCAGGCATGGTGGCTCACACCTGTAATCCCAGCTACTTGGGAGGCTGAGGTGGGAGGCAGAGGTTACAGTGAGCCGAGATCGCACTGTTGCACTCCAACCAGGGAGACAGAGCTGGGCAACAAAGTGAGACTCTGTCTCAAAAAAAGAAAATGAATGTTTTATTGATATTTTTTATAATTATGAATTCATGATTTGTAGCTTACCATACACTCCATGAATTCTTTAATTCTGACTGGGGGGGAGGAAGAAAAAAGGGCTAGGGGTAGGAAGAGAGAGAGGAGAAAGAGGAAAGAAGAGAAAGAGGAGAATAAGGACAGAAAAGAAAAAGAGGAAAAAAATAGGGAATTATCCAGTTAGAATGTGGTCAGACTGACTCAATAGTGAAAATAATCTGATTATTTAAAGAAAAATTCAAATAGAAATGTCAATTTCAATGTAATTTAACATTTTCATGCGCATATGTAGTAAAAGGATCTATTACTAAGTGGTGTCAATTGTACCATAATCCTATAAAGATCAAGTTTAAAATCATACTAATTATGGCTCAAAATTTTTGAATGAATGAAGTTATCACCAACTCTATATTAGTTGAATTTATGTGTTGCAGTCAGCGTTTGCTTCTTACTACAATTTATCAATTCAATCCAATAGAAAACATTGAGCAATCTCTTTCCAAGGAAAAACATTAGAGTTTGGCTACTCCTTGTTTTCTTGTGTTGCCTGTGATTTGTTTATCTTTATTTTTGCTACTGTTCTTTGAGATTGGTTCCAAATTCATAAAAAACATGTCCTACATGTTTGTACTTTTTCTAAGCTATTTTGAATGCCCAAGACCACTTAAGCCCAAACATACGTTTTTAGGAAGCATCTTGTAGATGTCTCATTTAAAATATTTTTGTTGTAAGTTTGAATGTTTAAGGAGTGTCCTGTTGATATGGTTTGACTATATCCCTACTCAAATTTCATCTCGAATTTTAGCCCCTATAATTCCCACATGGTGTGTGAGGGATCTGGTGGGATGTAATTGAATCATGGGGGCAGGTTTTTCCTGTGCTGTTCTCATGATAGTAAGTCTCATGGGACCTGATGATTTTATAAAGGTCAATTCCCATGCACAGGCTCTCTTGCCTGTGGCCATGTAAAACCTGCCTTTGCTCCTCCTCCTTCTTCTGCCATGGTTGTGAGGCCTCCACAGCCACGTGGAACAGTGAGTACATTAAACCCATTTTTCTTTAAAAATTACCCAGTCTTGGTTATTTCTTCATGGAAGTATAGAAATGAACTAACACACTGCTATATTGCAGTTACAGGTCTTCTAACTAAAGATTTGCTTTTAATTTCTGTTTTCTTTAGTTGAGAAATAAAGGCGTAAATACTCTTTCCAGTTTAGTATAAAATATCAGAAGTTAACAGTTCAGGAATGATTCTGACAATTATAATCACAACTCAAGAGCTGGTGCTAAAGTTATTAATAAATACATAAATAAATGTATTAAAAGAAACACATCTATGAATTCACAAAAGAATTTTCAGTAATTGGTGAAAATGCAATTATTTGGTAATACAAAGGAAATTCCCTGTAAATAGACCAAGGGTAGCAAAATGTTAATGTCTTTAAGGTACCATTAGAGTCACAGGGAGAATTTGGTAAAATGTAGATTCTTGCTACACTCAAAATTGCCTGAATCAAAATCTCTAAGCACAATTTGGGAAAGGTACTGATGCAGGATTTTCCTCATCACCTTCACCTAACTCACGGCAGGGGAGCCCCCTCTACTTGGCCTGCCACACTTGCACTCAGTCCGTTGTGGGAGGGAACACGTGAGCAAGTGAGTAAAGTATCCAGCCAGCAGCTCTGGGCACTGACAGAGGAGCAAGCTCCATGCAAGGCCCATGACCAGACCAGGTGCGAGGATGGCTGCGACCCTGAAGCCCCAGAGAGTGTGTTACAGTGCTCCTTTAGTTCCACCATCCCCAGTGTGATGGATGGTGACATGTTAGCAGCTCAGCTGGCTCCTTGTCTGTTGCATGGGGCAGCTGTCCTCCACCAGGAAGGGCAAGGATCAGTGTGGCAACCTTTTCTGGGTACTGTGACTTGGTGGGTCTTGAGCTCTTTTCCATCATCCTAAAGAAATGAGGTCACATGGACAGTTGAATGTTGGTGAAGGCAGAGAATTTTATTGAGCAGTGAAAATGGCTGTCAGCAGAGAGGGGAGCTAGGGAGGGAACAGAAAGGACAGGTTGTCTTCCCCTATGTCACGTTGTCTCCTGTCTCTTGCCTGAAGTCAGGCCATCACCTCCTCTACTGACTGACTCTGACTGGGGTCTTTGTAGACACAGGATGGGGAGTGCGTGTGATTGGTTGGTGAGTATGAAAAAAGGTTAAAGCGAAGACATCACTCAAAGGTGGATAAGATAGTGTAGAAAAGCAACTAGGAAAGGGTAGGTATATTTAAATAGGTGAAAGGTGGGGATCAATCAGAGGAATGTGTACCAAACAGAAAGACAAGTTCTCAATCTGGTCCAAGGATTTAACTCGTAGCTTGGTTTTGGGGCTTTAAACTAGTCTTCAGCTTGGAGGTGGGGTTTCATTGTGTACTTGCTCTATCTGCCTAGGCATTTGGCTGCCTCGTGTCACTATCTATAAATGTCAAGAACGTTTTTCAGGTGATTTTGTATAAAATCCCAGCAAAATTTGAGAAAGTATGCTATGGTGGAAAACTTTACAGAAAAATTCTGAAGCATTACATTGTTTCTGGATTGGGGTAGAAGAAAAAAAAAAGAAATATATAGCATTTATTATGAGTCTATTAGGTACCTTCATTGAATGATGAAATTTTTTCTTGTGAATCTCTATATAGTCCAACAACTTTACCTAGTAGATGTCAAAAATTCAATATTAAAGATGGAGACACCTGAAATTAAACATTTTGGTGTAGAGTGTTATTCATAGGAAAACCCAGAACTGTAATTCATGTTCTGATTATTCTAACACTCAACTCTACCAAACTAAGGTTTTATTCACTAATATTTAAAAGTGAATATTTTAGGAATGTTTCCTCAGTGATTTTTGTATCACGTCCAGGCTGTGATTGAAAATAAAGAAAACTGTCTTCAGTAATTCTGAGCAGCTCAGTCACCAGATGCTATCTAAGACCTTGATCCATTTTCCATGAGCCATTTAGGGAAACGTATCATTTCTTAATTAAGAAGGTTTTACACTAATACGTCAGAAGGATTGATGTAGGCTACATGCCAATGAACCATATTATCTGTTGCTCTCCTTATAATTCAATAAAACCTTGCTATTTAGACCACTGTTACTTTTATGTTTAACTCTTTCTCTCTGTATCCCTTACGGCATTTTTGAGTTTGGGTCATGATTTCCATACAACATTTTGAAAGAGAAAATGAAGCTGTCCATTTAATTGAAACCAGTGAAATGAAAGGCTAACAACTATACTTTTACTATAAAAGTGAAAAATAAAAGTTTTTTGGTTTTAGGCCTAACTGGCAGTTCAAGAAATGTTAGGATCTTTTGTTGTGGCCACTATAATCGCTACTTTATAAAAACTAGGAGAAACTCAGGCTGTCAGGAGGCTGTCCAAAGGTGTGAGTTAATATCTTACAATGATCACCACTACCACCAGCTGAACTTCACAGCATTCTGGGAGACAATCTGAGAAAGGTGGTACTGTAATTCTGTAATTTTTGGTGTTCACCAAACAACACAATCCTTTACTGCAGGTTGGAGAGCCAGGTGTCTAGGCAAGCCTTGAACTCTCTTGTGTAATTCTGTATGACTGTATTCTCCAAGGTGGAGAGAGCTGAGCTATGGGTCATCTCTGTCCAAGGCCCAGAAACGTGTTATTTTATTCATAGTTTATTGTCAGTCTTCCCGTATCTACTGGTCTCCAGTGATCATGAGTTATTACTTTATATTTTCCTTATTTCTTACCAACAAAGAAATGGTGGGAGTTTAAGGATATCTGGGCTATTGTGAAGGTGAACAAGTCTAATTTTAGACACTCATTCCCTAAAATTGGCCTTTAAATTAGATATCTCTCCTTGCTTCCTTCCTTCCTTCCTTATTTCCTTCCTTCCTTCCTTCTCTGCTTCCTTCTGTCCTTTTATCCTTTCTTTTTCCTTCCTCTTTTCTTTTTCTTCCTCTCTTTTGCTTCTCTCTTTCTTTTGCTCTGCTCTTTTCATTGCCTTTCTTTTCTTTCTCTCTCTTTCTTTCTTTCTCTCTCTCTTTCTCTCTTTCTCCTTCCTTCCTTCCTTCCCTCCCTTCCTCTATCCCTCATTCCCTCCTTTCTTCTTTCCTTCTTTTCCTCATTTCTTCTCCCCTCTTTCCTTCCTTCCCTTCTAGAAAGAAGAACACACAGGGGAAAATTTAAATTTATATCCCACAAATTAGATATTTATTTGTTCTCGTCTCACAACTTATTGACCAGGTAACAAACAACTCATTAATATATTTGGTTTGTTTGTAATTTGCATTAGTGGCAATTTTTTACTTTGCTTCTATAATCTAAGAGAACATTTCCTCCAAAACCCAAAAATTCTGATTCCTTAAATGCCAGTTTGCATAAATTAATAACAGAATGAGCTATTTTTCTCTCCTTTGAGGAATCTAAGATAATCCAGTTAATTTTCCTGACTTAAGGGTATCTCCTCTTACTCTCTTTCTTATGCACATAATAGAATCCCCAGAGAGAACTGTTACTACATGCTGAGGATGTGAAATGGGATATTTACTCCATGGGACATCATGCTACGTTCCAAAGTTACCCACCACTCTGCTCACTGTGGCTAAATAAATAGTCAGAAATATGGGCAAATATCTCTATGTAAGGTTGTTCATTGCAATAATTCTTATAATGATTTTCAATAATAAATAAAATATATAGCAGAAGTAATGTTTAAGTAAATAATGGTATGTCCATTATGGTGTGTTTTGCATTTCAAAAATGTTTTTGAAAACTGTTTTTTAAGCCTGTTTTTAATGATATTGGCAAAAATTATATGGTTGGTAAAAACAAAAATACACAAGCTATAAATGGGAGAAATGAGTAAAAGCAGTGTATCCAAAGTATAATATATATACCTCATTTTGATGCATATGAAGTATATATTTAGGTATAGATCAAACATATATATTTGATGTATAATGCTAGTCACTGGAGTTCACTGGCATTGTCAGTCATTTGTGGGCAAGATAGGCAACTTCTCACTCAGGGCATTGACCTTTGGAATTATTTCCCCCAAAATATTAGCTTCATTTACCTTCTTCAGGCCTTTGCCTAAATATTATTACCACAATGAGTCCTTCTATGACTAATCTTTTAAAAATTCACATCTTAGCACTTTTCTCTCTCTTGTACCTGCTTGCTTCTTATCAGTGGCTATAGCATGAATTCACTATTTTTTTTTATCATCAAAAATTTTTATTTGCTGTTCCCCACAAGAATGTATCTTTCATGAGGGCAAGGATGCAGGTCTACTTTATTTTGTATTCTATACTGTGCTACACATTATTGCCCAGCCTTTTGTAGACAGTTAATACAGGGTTTTTGAATAAATTGACAAACAAATGTAGATGATTTTTTGTTTTTACATTTCCTTTTTGCTTCGTAAAATTTATGTGTTAATTTATCTTATTATGTGTTAAATTATGCTCCAAGTCTCATTCTACTATTAAATTTAGAAAAAACAAAGTTGTAAAAAAAAAAAAAATCATTTGATTGAGATGGCTTCCATCGTGCGGCCTGATCTTACTCTACTTTTGTCTCCAGTCACTAACAAATAACTTAATGATAGGAATTTCATTGAAGTATACAAAGTGGTACTCTATTTTTTCTAATGCTCTATACAAAACAAAACGAAAATAAAATAAAGAAAGGAAAGTTGTTGCTAGCAGACATGGTAACTCACACCTGTAATCCCAGCACTTTGGGAGGCCAAGGCAGATGGTTCACTTGAGGTCAGGAGATTGAGACCAGCATGGCCAACATGATGAAACCCAATCTCTACTAAAAATACAAAAATTATCCAGGTGTGGTGGTGGGCACCTGTAATCCAGCTACTCCGGAGTCTGAGGCAAGAAAATCGATTGAACCTGGTAGGCAGAGGTTGCAATGAGCCAAGATCATGCCACTGCACTCCAGCCTGGGTGACAGAGCGAGACTCAGTCTCAAAGAAAAAAATAAAAGAAAACTTGTTGTCCCAAAATGGACGTACACAAATCTTAAGAGAAAGTCTTGCTATATATACATATATATACACACATATAAATATAAATATATATAAATATATATATAAAAATATATATATTTTTATATATATATTTAAATATATATATATTTATATATATATAAATATATATAAATATATATATAAAAATATATATATTTTTATATATATATATAAAGGAAGTCATCCAGATTAAGGATAATTAGATTAATTATGTACTAAATATTTGTTTTTACATAGCTGGAAACTTCAAGGATGCTAGAAAATTTCATAAGTTCAGCATATAAACTATAAGCTTTTAAATGACTTACAAAAATATATGAAACTGAAAAGAGATACTTTGGTACAAAAATATGAAGAAAACCCTAACAATTAGAAATGAATTTTTAATTAAATGCCTACAAAAGATATAAATTATCGATGTCCACACCTCTCGTTCATGTATCTAGTCACATTCTTGACATTGTTACTTTTTATTAATATCCAAGTAAAATAAAGACATAAACAGGATTTTATTTTATGGAAGATTATTCAATATGATCTCTCAAATTACAGTAAGTCAGCAGTCGCACTCCACATACATATTGTACCATCCTGTCCTACTAGGACATTGAAAATATATTTGTTTTTTGTTTTGGTTAACAGTAAAAATGATCAAATGTTTCTTGGGACTTATACAAGGAAAATTCCAAGTAAAAAACTTTCAAAATAGAAAATGTATATTAATCTATAGTGGTAAGAAGAGAAAGTTGATTACAGCAGGGCATGGAGAAAATTTGGAGGTGATTAAAATAGTATGTGTCTTGATTGTTGTGTGAGTACAGTGTATATATTTGTCAAAACTCACGAAGTATACACTTAAAATGGGTGCAGTTCATTTTATATAAATTATACCACAGTGATGTTGATAAAATAGAAGAGAACGTTAGAAAAATAAGTCAGTTCAGGAAGAAATCACAATTTCCTTTAAACTTTCCAGGCCACAAGTGAGGTTTCTGTTCAAAAGACATCATCAGTGTCTTCAGTCTCACCACACCCTCTGCAATTGTCCTCAAGTCAAATGTGTATAACTCCATATCTTATTTTACACCTTCACAAACCCTCTATTTAAGAGCACCATCTCCATAACATGACTTACTCATTTCTGACTTTTTCTTTTTCCTCATAATATTCTTTCTACCTACTATCCATCCTCTCTATTTTTCGTAAGTACCTATTCATAAACTCCCCATCTGATACTTTTCTTTTCCCATGAAATCTCCTTGGCCTCTTAAAAAAGAGTCTTACTTAAAACTTTAACCTTAAGATTGTATTACCACCACCCTTCTATATCTATATTTATCTCTTTGGCTATTAATGTATGCCTCATTCCAACTGGATTTTAACCTCCCTGATATCAGGTGTGTCATTTTATAGTTATCAAATTCTCCACCATATTTTGCATATGATAGGTTCTCTCTCATTATCTCTTGATTTATAATCTACATGTTATAAACAGCTTTACATTATGTGGAGATAAAAGATGTCAAAGAGCCAAAGACATATTGTTTCTACTTTTGGAGATGGGGACGGTGGATAACTACAATTAGGAACAAAAGAGGAGCATAATGAATCAGTTTGATAGCAAATAATAACACAAGAAAGTATTCTTTCCTTTTCTCATATAGTTCAATGGAACAATATGGATGAAGAATGATGGAGGAAGAGATAAAAATATTGTAATTACAGTTACCTTCAATTCCATCATATTAATTTAGAAACCCTGGCTCCACAGGAGACGGAAAATGATGAATGTGGCAAATTACTGCTTCCTGTAGCAATGTGGGGGTATATCTTGAACTGATTCTTATCCATGGTCAAACAGAACCAGCAAATTAGTGTCACCGAAGTGAAGCCTTTCCAATTTAATTATATCGGGTGGAATCATGAAATCGAAGCCATTTATTTACAAAACACAATGTATAACTTTCAAGAAATTGGCCAGAAAACTAATTCAAGAAAACAAGTGAGTTATGCACATTAGAGAATGGAAACCATAAGAAAAAAATGGATGCAGAGGATGCTTATTATTTATCATGGTCTTTATTCTCTCTCTCTCTCTCCTATTTATATATCTATCTATCTATCTATCTATCTATCTATCTATCTATCTGTCTATCTATCATCTATCTATCTATCATTGGCAGCATGGGTTTGAATTGCATGGACCCACTTATATGTGGATTTTCCCCAACCAAATGGGGATGAAAAATAGAGTATTAATGGGATACAAAGCCTGCATATATGCATGGCCGACTTTGTATATGCGGGTTCTGCAGGGCAGACTGAAGGAGTTGGCTATCCACAGATTTTGGTATCTGCAGGGGTCCTGGAACCAATCTTCCACATATACCGAGGAACAACTATATATATATATTTTTTTTAAACCTGATAAAACTTGAATTATTTTTCTGGACAATTTCTTGAAAATTACAAATTGTATTTTGTAAATAACAGGCTTCAATTTCATGATTCATAATATGATTTATAGCAATAAAACCTACTAAAACTCAGTAGACATCAGGTGCAAAGGAAAGTTCATGTGAAGATATAAGAAGACATAAGAATATATACATATATATGTATGTATATATGAAGAATATATATACACACACACATAGGAAGAATATATATACTGTGTGTGTGTGTTTGCACGCATGCACGCACAAATTTGGGAGCAAATTTAAACCATATGATGAATATTTGCTGAATACCTATTATTTGCCATATATTGTATGAGGTCCTGTGCTTAAAGTTATAAATAAGACATTGCTGCTTCCCTCAAGCAAAGTTAGAGTGTAATTCAAAAAAATAAATGGGAAATTTTAACAGAGGATGGAAAATCTAATGGTGCCAGTAAACACAGTGATACGGGAGCACACAGAAGAGTTTGGAGTAGAAGTGGGGTATTAGGGAGGTCACCCTCCATGTGGGTAACATATGAATTTTGTGTCTGATGGAAAACAGAGTGAGGGATGATGGGAAACCCCTTTAATTATATCAGGTGGAATCATGAAATCGAAACCAGTTATTTATAAAACACAATTTATAACTTTCAGGGAATTGACCAGAAAAATAATTCAAGGAAACAAATGAGTTATGTACTTTAGAGAATGGAAACCATAAGAAGAAAATGTATGCAGAGGATGCACATTATTTATCATGATCTTTATTCTCTCTCTCTCCAATCTATCTATCTATCTGTCTGTCTGTCTATCTATCTATCTATCTATCAATCATTGACAGCATGGATTTGAACTGCATGAACCCACTTATATGTGGATTTTTCCATACCCTTTTACCCAGAGGGAAAAGTAAGTGTGGCAGAATGGGATCACATGATATACTTATTTAACCCTCTTATACATAAACCTCTTTTGATTTCCTGATATAAACTGAGCTAAACTAATTTAAGCTTGGTACAGTTGCAATTCCTGCTTATTTTCTTTTAGTTCAATGACAAGCACTTGTATGAAAAAGTTACTCCAATTCAAATGCAACAATACTGTGATGGCAAAATCAGGCAATTTTCTGGATGGGACAGATAGCAGATTCCTTCATAAGCAGCTAACTCCAACAATCTATTTCATCAACTTCTAGTTACATGTATATTATCTGTTCCTTAGAAACGGATTTTGAGAGAATGAGTTCAGGAGTTCCAATTCAAGATGGCAACGTGAAGAGATCCATGGATATTCTCCCTGATAAAACTGATGAAAATCATTTTCAAAACCAAACATTTGTCTGAAGTCTATGGAAACAATTCTATGAGAATATAGTGAATGAAGGAACATTTATTCTTCAAGAAAGCTTATTTCAAGAATAACCTTTAATCATAACTATAAAAGCTACTAAAATTCAGTAGAAATCAGGTGCAAAGGAAAGTCCGTGTGAAGACATAGGAATAATATTGCCACCTACAATCCAAGCAGAAAAGATTGAGAACACAGGACTCCCTCTTCCCCAGATCCTAGTCAGAGGGAAACCATATTTTTATAAAATGGGGATGTCAGTATTTCTCATCCTTTCCCCAGCTGCCGGTTGCAGAGGCTAACTTCTTAGCAAGTATAGCCAAGAGAGGGGTTCTCTTCTCTGCTCAGACCCACTGATAAAATGGAAGCTGTATTTTAGGTGCAACACATTGAGAATATTGGGGATCTCATCCCCGTACTGTAGACTGTTTGCAAAGCTGAGATTCCTTGTTAGGAGAAGCAGTCCAAGAAGTCTGTAAAGCAGTCTAAATTTGGTTTATGAAGACTAGACTACAGTTGCCTTCCACTCTACTAAGTACCAGCTCAATACATTACATTGAATAGGAGAAAATATTTGCAAATTATATATCTTATAAGGAACCTATATATCTAAAATATAAAAATAATTCTTACAAATCAACATGATCACATTTAAGAATAGTCAAATTAACTGAATAGACATTTCTCTATAGAAGATATGCAAATAGCCAATATGCACCTGAAGAGATGCTTGACATGCTTAAGCATCGGGAAATATAAATCGAAATAACAATGAAGTACCACTCAACACCTACTAGTAAAACTAGTAAGGTAACAAGTTTTGTTAAGGATGTGAAAAAATCATAATCCTCACACCGTTTTGGTGGGAACATAAAATGGTAGAGCCACTTGTTCTTATAAATTCCTCTAAAAGGTAAGCACAGAATTACCATTTGACCAAGCAATTATAAGTCTGCCTATATACCTCAGAAAAATGAAAACGTATCTCTACCAAAAAAAGAACTCATACCTGAATGTTCAAAGTAGCATTGTTAATAATATCCAAAAAGTTGAAACAATCCAAATAGCTATTATGTGAGTAATGGTTAAATACAATCTGATACATCCATACAATAGATGCAGTGTAAATACTATCACTCAACTAAAAGGAATGTAATGCTGATACATGTTGCATCATGGATGAAACTTGAAAACATTATGCCAAGTGACAGAAACCATTCTATGCAATACCACGTATTACATGATTTCATTTACGTGAAATTTCCACCATAGGCAAATATATAAAGACAGAAAGGTTATTAATGATTGCCTAGGGATTGGGAGAATGAGGAAATTTGGGGTAGTAGCTGAAAGATATGGATATTTTTCTGAGGTAATGAAATGTTCTTAAATTACTTGTGAATATACTAGAAATGATTGAATTGTTCACTTTATGGGATGACATTTATGGTGTGTGAGTTATATCTCAATAGAGTTGTTACCAAAAAAAAAAAAAAAAAAAAATCAGTTCAGGGAAAGTTTCTTACAAGCTTCCTAGGATAATAAAGAAATATGGCTACATGTCTTCTTCAAACAAAAGTTTACAGAGAACAACAGAACATCAAAAGCGACCTTGGGGAAACTCTTCGACAGAATAGCAAGATTAATGCATAGCCCACATACTTCTCTCTTGAGAGAGACAGCGCAATGGAGTTTCTAGAGTTTTGTAGATTACTATGGAATAATATGTAACTTTTTGATCTTAGTTTTCTTCATGACTTATCCCCTAGATTAGTACCACCCCCCTGTAGTTTTTTCAATAAATAGCTGTTACGTTTTTTTACATGGATTCAATTTTATACTTTGGGGTTGTATTTGGCAAACTAATCTTAAACTGTCGCATGTTTTAATTTAGCACTACTGTGCATGCATGATCAGCATGGATCTGAAGCTATATATGACTCATGATATGAATGTGACAGCACCCAGGCTTATCCCATTCAGTGAGACAGACTATTGCACTTGGCTTTCGAATAATGTCAAAGTGCTAATAAGGTTACTATATTTTTATCTTCAACTATGTGTCAGACCTCTGAGCCTGTGTTTTTCTTTTCTTTTCTTTTTGCTTTCATTGTTGTTGTTGAGACGGAGTCTTGCTCTGTCGCCCAGGCTGGAGTGCGGTGGCGCGATCTCGGTTCCCTGCAAGCTCCGCCTCCCAGGTTCACTCCATTCTCCTGCCTCAGCCTCCCGAGTAGCTGGGACTACAGGTGCCCACCACCAAGCCCGGCTATTTATTTATTTATTTATTTATTTTGTATTTTTAGTAGAGACGGGGTTTCACTGTGTTAGCCAGGATGGTCTCGATCTCCTGACCTCGTGATCCGCCCGTATCAGCCTCCCAAAGTGCTGGGATTACAGGCATGAGCCACCGCGCCCGGCAAGCCTGTGTTTTTCATTTATTGACATTCAGGTAGCCCATGGGCTATCACTCCAGGACACTGTCCTCTGTTCCATGACATTTCTACTGCATCTACAGTGGTTTCTCTGAGAATCTACAGACTTCTAGAATGGCACATATGCCCTTTTTACACTGTTAGTTTTCGTCCATCAAATATTTATATTCTATAATGCACTAAAAACTATCTTAAGATGCTTGGACTACATTACAAACAAAATAGATCCCTGTCATCTTGAATCTTATGTATACTTCAGCAGAAGTATAGTGTGCTGTATTCTCTCTGAATTCATGAAATAATAGAACTTCAACTACCCTTTGAACTAGAATTGACTTTCTTCCTCATCAAATCTAGATTGGACCATAGGCAACAATGAAACTTGTGCTTTACTTATCCTTTATCAGTCTGCATTCACGTGTTAGAGACTATTGATTTACAGCAAAACAAAATTGCTGGTTTTGTCTATACTCAATAAAAAAGAAAAGGTCTTTTTAGTTTGTAACCCATAGAAAGGTTTAATTGTCTCCTTTTCAAGGCGGGGTCTTTTCCTGTTATGTGCCTGCATTGAAGAAGATTAGAAGTCTTATATTTGTATTTGGCCCATTGTCTACTTCCCAGGCTATATGGATTGGAAGGAAAAAAAACAAAAACAAAAACAAAACACTGACATCTCAGTTTCTTTTGACTTAAACAGTGGGAGATTTGTTATCTCTAACCAACTTGATAAAATAGCACAAGTGAGTACTTCTGGGACAAGAATAGATAAGTTGTGCTGGGTTCTGATAGTCTCTCAGCCTTTTCCTAAGTAGTCTCAGGTTTGGGTCAATATGATCCAAACTTCAGAGTTTATTAAACCAAGCGAAATTGAAGGCAGGCGTATATTGGGAACGACACAGAAATATCTCAACAGTAAAAACTGAATTCAGTTTATTTCTGTCAGGTTTACAGTTTCTGTATAATTAAAAGATTATCACTTAAAAATGACCTTTGGCCACTTACTTCCTAGGCAGTCCATTTGATTCCCCAGTTAAAAATGTGATCTACTTCATTCTCCAACTATAAGTTAAATTACTGGAATGTGTGTGTGTATATATACACACACACACATATTTTTATTTTCACACACTATATAAATATATTATTCATTAAATTCATTATTTAAATATTCATTTTATTTAAATTAATTGAATATCCTTATTAAATATAATAAATATATATTTCATTCTGTGAGTGTGATATATGTATATATTTATATATAACATAAACATATTTATATATTTATATTTAAATATATACATATAAACATATTTATATTTATATTTAAATATATGCATATATGTTTATATATAAGTATGAACTATAATATATATAAAAATATATAAATATAAACACATATTCTATCACAATAACAGAATGAAAGACAAAACCACATTATTATCTCAATAGGTGAGGAAAAGACATAACAAAATCCAACCTCAAAACTCCACAAAACAGGTAGAGAAAAACTTAACACAATAAAGGACACAGATGAAAAGATAGCTACCATGATAATCAAGGGAAAGTATTAAAAGTTTTTTCTCTAAGATACTCTACAAGGTAAGAGTTCCCACTCTTACCACTTCTGTTCAACATGGTACTAGAAGTTCTAGCCAGATAAATTACAAAAAATAAAATAAAAGCATATAAACCAGAAAGGAAAAGCTAAAATTTACTGTTTGCAGATGACATGACTCAAGAGGTGGAAGAGTTGCATACTGCAAATTATAAAAGATTAATGAAGAAAGTTAAATAAAACAGGTAAATGGAAAGACATTCCATGTTCATGGATTTGAAGAAATAATATTGTTCTATGTCTACCTATCCAAAATGATCTACAGATTGAATGCAATCTCTATCAAAATTCCAATGGTATTCTTTACAGAACTAGAAAAAAAAATGAAATCCTAAAATTAATATAGAAGTATAAAACACCCCAAATAACCACAACAATCTTGAGCAAGAAGACCCATTCTGGATGCATCACATTTCCTAATTTGAAAATACTTTACAAAGCTACAGTAATCAAAATAGTTTGGTACTGGTGTAAAAGACAGACATAGAATGCAATAAAAGAGAATAGATGGCCCATGAGTAAATTTATTCATTTACTGTCAACTGATCTTCAACACGGGTACCAATAACTCACAATGGGATATCCACAGGCAAAATAATAAAATTAAACCCTTATATCACACCATGTAAAAATTAAATTAAAGTCAATTAAGACATAGATGTAAGACCTAGAAATATAAAACTATTACTGCTTGGAGAAAAGATAGGAAAAACTTTGTTGACTTGGTCTGGGTAATGAATGTTTTGGATATGACACCAAAAGTGCAAGCCAAAAAGTTAAAATATACACATGGAATTACATCAAACTAAAAAGCTTCTGCACAAAAGGTAACAACCAGCAGAATAAAAAGAAAGCATATGGAGTGGGAGAAAACATTTGCAAACCAAATACCTGATAAGGGATTAATATTCAAATTGTATGAGAAATTTTTACAACTCAATAGCAAAAAAACAAAAAATCCAATTAGAAATGGGCAAATGATCTGAATAAACATATCTCTATAAAAGACATGCAAATGGCCAACAGGTATAGGAAAAGATGTTTAATAATATTAATCACCACAAAAATACAAATCAAAACCACAATGTGATATAACCTCATAGGTATTAGAATGACTGTTATAAAACAGATAAAAGATAAAATACAGGCAAAATATTTGGAGAAAAGTGAATCCTTGTGCACCATTGGGAGTGAAAATTGGTATAGACATTGCAGAAAACTGTATGGAAGTTCCTCAAAAAATTAAAAACAAATATATCTCATGATGCAGCAATCCCACTTCTGGGCTTATATGCATAAGAATCAAAATCAGGATCTTAAAGATATTTCTATGCTCCCACGTTTATTGCAGCATTAGTCACAGTAACCAAGATACGGAAGCAACTTAAATGTCCATATCCAAAATATGGGTTAAAAAATTGGCATATATATTTATATATGGGGCAAAGTTTTATGTATGTATAATTGAATAACATATACATGATTCTTTTTCATATATATGCCATTTTTAAAATATATATAACAAAATGGTGTATATGTACTATTTTTCTTTATTATATATTTTATCCATTTTTTTCTTTAATCATACTACTTTTTCCTTAGTCATTGATTTATTCATTATTATACAACATGGCTGAATATTATTTAGTCACAAAAAAGAAGGAAATCTGGTCCTTAATGATACATGGATGAACCTGAAGGGCATTATGCTATGTGAAATAAGCTAGACACAAAAGACCAATATTGCATGATCTCACTTATATATGAAATCTAAAGCAGTCAAGTTCATAAAATTAGAGAGTTGAATGGTGGTTGCCAGAGTGTGAAGGGAGGGGAAAATGAGAAGATGTTGGTCAAAGTGTACAGAATTGCTGTTATGCAGGATGAATAAGGTCTTAAAATCTAATGTTTAGCAATGTAGCTATAGTTAACAATACTGTACTGTATAATTGAAATTTGTAGTGATTATTGTAAATAGATACATACATTTAAACATCACCTTGTTCACCTTAAATATATGCAATTTGTTTTCATAAATTACACCCCAAATCTGAAAAAAATGACAGGTGGATGTACTTTCCCACATTCAAAATGACACTCCAAATTCATGTATGTATTTGTTTGCAAAGTGTTTGAAATTTGGTATTCAGAGTCAAATAGGAGGTGGATGTTATCAAATTTACCACCGGTCTCAATAGTTAACTTAATAAAGTGTATTTTACATTTATTTTACAAGACTAATGTGGGGTAGCGGTTACTCCACACACACAGTTGGTATAGGACCTATTGTCTGTAGCTAGGCCATTTGGAACACATGACTGTCGGAATCCAGGGAAGAGAGAACACAGAGGAAGTGTGCCAGCTATTAAATGCTTCTGCTCACAGTCCAATGCTCAGAACCAATCCCAGGTCACCCTTTCACTTGTCAAAGAAACTGAGACATGAAGAGTATTACATGGAATATTCACATGACAGTATTAGCTGTCATTGACTTTTTGAATAAGCCATAAATTAATGGGAAAAATAATTAACACAATTATAAGACATTGTCCAAGAATGAAATTAATCACTCAGCTTATACTACTTGAGGGGGCTTTACATACAAAGAAAATAGCTACTGAGGTATCAGAGAAGGACATAACACTTTTTCAGATATGACACAATTTTTCCTCAAAGAGTGCTGACCAATTGCAGTCTGGAACAGAGACTGAGACTCCACTGAGAGAATCCAGCTCCTAGATATAAGAGCTACTGTAACTTATCCTTCAAGTTAGGATGGGTAGAGCTCAGAGACCGTCAACCTTTTGTTGACCTAGTCCTGCTCTCCCACAGTGTACTTTGAGACCAACCCCATATGCAGGGCCAAGTATGATACGATAAGAAAACCAAGAGCTCTTAACAACACTGCATGGGGCTAAACCTTGGGCTTGGCTTCCTTAACACTCTGTCCTCAACAACTACTCCAGATAAACAATTATGTAATTGCATCTTTTTGTTTCATTTTTGCTTACATTTTGGTGTCTGTTGCCAACCGATATATTAAAAATATACTTTAAACATTTTCTCTATGTTCTTGGCAATTGCATATAAAAGACATGTAAAAGAACACATTCTGGAAGAAAAAATATTCTTATAATTGCATTGTGAATGAAAATTTTAAAATTAATCTTCAAGAATTATTTTGTGTTTGCATATTTGTATTTTGTACTTTCCTATGCATACCTGCAAACTGTCCTTTTTGGCCAAAAGAAAAAAACTCCTAGATTTTTTCTGTGCTCTTTAAGCTTAACACAGCTGTGAATGGCCTAGCATGACAGTGTTTGCAGAGCCATGCCCCTGAGAATTTTTCATTTCATACATCATTTACAGCTGACCCAAGTGATACCATATATTCTGGACCTATATTCTTTCACCACAGAGAACTAAAATGAAAATATATATTTATTCATAATCCAGACCCATCATGCATTGCCTCTTTATTTCTAGCATTTCACCTCACTCCATCAGATTGTTTTCTAACTGGAAAAAAAAGAAGCCTGAGGCTCCCCTAAGATACAAACCAAATTTAAGGTTTCAGTACTGCTATTTGTTTTTATGAAGGAATTCATCTCTCTCCTGTATTGTGACTTGCTGTCTCAAAACCCTAGCTGAAAAAGAAAAAAAAAAAATGTTGGGAGAGAAATGGCATCAGGCAGTTGCCCTGTCAAACATTTCTCTGCCCACAGTCCAAGATAAGTTCTTTGCCAAGTCAACAACTTAGAGTCACCATGACTGAAGGGGCCATACTTTCCCTGTGCCTTGTATGATTGAAGAGGTTTTAGTCCAAAAGTAGATTTGGGGAATAGTATGTCATTTAATGCATGTTAGCAATGAGCTTTTTGGGCTTTCTGGACTCCCTAGGGCAAACCCTTAACTCATCTTATTGGGATCTTAAGTGTATAGTTAAAAGTTAAAAGTTTGACTCCTGACATAATATTGATTATCTGGATAAAAAAAGATACTATAGTTCTACAGACTGTTCAGAGGTTAGGGAGGCTAATAGAGTATGTTGAAAATACCAAAATTTATGTACCTTTGGACTGTGTTTCTCCGCCTTTTTACACTGAGGTCTCCAGATGATCACGGATTTATGCTTTTGACCAGAGATTTGCATACATTCTGAGAGGTATCTGACTCCCCTGCAACACGGAGAATCATTGTTTCTCCTGGGAGCTCTCACCAGCTGACAATATTTTGTTAAGTTTTACTTCACTATAGTTTATATTTTAAATTTTTCTTTTTTGTATTTTCTATATGTAAATGATAACTATTTCTATAACACCATTACCAGGCACTGTTGTATGCCATGAATATTAACTTATTTAATCCTCAGCAGCTCTATGAATTACTTGTAGGAACTGCATCTACCAAAGAGGAAAAAGGTTCAAAGACATTATGTGATTTGCTCAAATTCATGGCTTAGAAACAGCAAAGCCAGGGTTTGAACCTAGGAGTCTATCCCCAGAGTTTGTGCTTTTAAGTATTATTCTCTGCTGCTTATAGTAAAATTATACATATTCCCTCTTGATGGATTCTGCTAATTTTTTTTCTAGAATATCCACTCCCCTCACAGTTACACACACACACACACACCATTGATAACATATCTCATAACATCCTAATTCACAAGATTCTTCCTTTTCCATGATACTGGTGTTTTTGTTTTTGTTAATGATTACGTTGAAAGGGAATTGTCTCTTTTACCTGTATCCATCAAAGATCGTAAGCTCTTTTAGGTGAAGAGGACATATGTCAGCTTTGTAAATCTCAGTATCTAATAGAGAAACTTGAAATAAAAGCATCCTGAATCACTATTTATAGAATGAATAAACAGTATATTCCAGATTTGATGTAATATATATTTCTTACATATATCCACACATTAAGAGCAGAGACCTCTATAAATTGAAACAACTTTAAGTGGCCATCAACCAAAATAACAGAGTAAGGACTTCTGAAAACTCTCCCCTCCATAAAAGCAAGGAGAAAACTGGAACATACTGTCAAAATCTACTCTTTCAAAACTTCGAAAATTAACCAAACTCTTCAGGATACTTTTTTTCAGAGGAAAACAATCAGGGGAGCATTTATTCTAGAAAAATGAATGAAGCTCATTAAGAGCAGTGTTCTTTGAGATATTTTAACTTGCCCTATCCCTTTGATAATCTCCTTCCAGCTTCAAGATAGCCTTGAAGAGCAACATAAACAATCACAGTAAAAACCAGCATCCTAGAAACTGCTGAAGTGGGGTGGCGGTGGGGAGAAGGGAACTGGAGTTCTTTCAAAGCCTCATCCCCAGAGAATTGCCACTATGACACCCTCCAAATATTATCACAGGATGCCCATGTTTTTGAGGCCAAGATTAATCGTCCAAGTTACTGTGGCTGGAACACAGATGGACTGGCAGTAAGATCCCCAGGCAGTGACAATACTGCAGCTGGAAGGGGGAAAAATAAGCAGGGAGAAATGAAAGAAAAATAAACATTAATCAAACAACAAAACTAGATGAATGCATTTCTGAATTGGAGTTGAAATCTTACTGAAAGTTACATCCTTGAGAGATCCTTGAGAGATGTATCCTTGAGAGAAAGACTGGAAAACATAATAACCTACAGAATGTACCAGAATGTATGAGTCAGGAAAGAAGGAAGTGGGTCTCACTAGAGGATTTCTAGCTATTTTTCTTGAAGATTTCATTAGACCCTAAGATTATTTGTCCTGAATAGTCATTTAAATATTATTGGCCACCATTCCTTATTTGTTAATTGAGAAGGTTGATTTAGAGGACAAAATAAGAGTACCTTTTGCTGTAAAATTTATAAATACTCTGATTTCCACAAGATTCTATTATACTGTCAACCAAAACTTTTACTTAAAAAAAAGTACAGTGGCAAGGCTAGTGACTACATGGAGCCATTCAAATAAATATGAAGTCCAAAATTGTGAAAAGTCTAAGATGTTACCTACTTGTAAGCTGACAAGTTAGCGTGCCACAATTATATATATGTAGAAATAAAATCATCAGACTTCTGGGTCAGAGCAACTTAACAGCACTGGCTCCACAAGATCCAATTCTAGGTGGGGTAACATGATGAGGGGCTGCCACTACCAATGCATGCCATGAGGCTTAACAGCAGGCAGGAGGAGACACAATTGTGGAAGTCAGAGCTTATATGGTGTGGCTGGGGTGAGGGTGTGCTATAGTTTGGATATGGTTTGTTTTTCCCCACCAAATCTCATGTTTCAGTTTGACTCCTAATGTTGGACATGGGTCCAAATGGGAGGTGTTTGGGTCATGGGGATGGATTTCTTATGAATAGATTAATACCCTCCCTGGGGGATTGGCAGAGTCCTTGAGTTCTCACTGTATCCATTCTTGCAAGAACTGGTTGTTAAAAGGAGCCTAGCATCTCCCTTCCCTCTCTCTCTCTCCCTTTCTCACCATGTAGTGCACATCTGTCTCCACTTTGCCTTCCTCCAGGAGTCGAGGCAACCTGAGGCCCTCCAGAGATTCAGGTGCCCGACCTTGAGTCCTCCAGAATTGTGACACAAATAAACCTTTTTTTTTTCTTTACAAATTACCCAGGCTTAGGTTTTCTCTTATATCAACACAAAATAGACTAAGACAGAGAGAGGGAGCAATATATATTTTTACTATGAAATCATCCTCTGCAATGAGAGGGCGAGGTTGTTAGGTGTATTGCACCTGGGATGTAAGGAAATGGTTCTTGGAAGATAAGTATTTAAATACTCCTAACCTCCAAGGTGTGTGATGGTTAATATTACATGTCAACTTAATAGGAGTGAGGGATGCCTCGATGCCTGGTGAAGCATTCTTTCTGGGTGTATCTGTGAGGGTGTTTCCAGAAGAGATTGGCATGCAAGTCAAAGGACTGGGAAAGGAAGTCTTGCCCTCAATATGAGAGGGCACCATTGAGTCAGCTGTGGATGCTGCTAGAACAAAGCAGATGGAAGAAAGGGGATATTCAGCTTGCATGGCTTTTTCTTTTCTCTCTCTCTCTCTCTCTTTCTCTCTCTCTCTCTCTCCTTTGTGTAGCAGGAGCAGGAGGCCTTTTCTCCTCCTGCCTGTAGACATCAGATTCCAGCTACTTCAGCCTTTGGGACTCTGGTGGAACTTGTACCAGTGCCCTCCCAGGGTATCTTAGGCCACCATCAGTTTTCCTGGTTTTAAGACTTTCTAACTTAGACTGAGCAACAGCATCACTTTTCCTGGGAGCCATGCTACTAGCTTTTCTTATTCCCCAGGCTGCAGACAGCCTATCGTGGAATTTTGGCTTTGTAATTGTGTTAGCCAAGTCTCCCTAATACATTCCTAATTTCGTGTGTTTGTATACATATATATACACATACATATATGTATACATATGTATGTATGTGTATACGCTAATACACATGTATGTATGTGTATATATATGCTAATACACATGTATGTATATGTGTACACATGTTAATACATATGTATGTATATGTATGTACACACTAATACATATGTATGTATATGTATGCACACACTAATACATATGTATGTATATGTATACACACACATGTATACATACATCCCATTGGTTCCGTCCCCCTGGAGAATCTTGACTAATATAGCATATATATTATTCAAAAGTCCTTTAAGTCAGGTTACTAGTGTTCTTTATCAGAAAGTCGAGGCCTTTCAAAAATGTGAAAATATTCATGGAGAAGGGATGAGAGAGGTTGATTATTGAGTACAAATATACAGTTTGATAGAATAAACAAGATCTATTTGATAGATCTGTAGGGTAACTATAAATTACAATAATCTATTGTTTATTTTGAAATAGAAGAGAATAATTTTAATGTTTCTAGCATTAAAAATTACAAATATTTAAAGTGATAGATATACCAATTACTCTGATTTAATCTTTACAAATCATATGAATGTATTAAATTATATGTAACCCCAGATATGTACATCTATTATGTATCCATTTTAAAATTGTGCATTGATTATTTTCTCAGGGAAATAATACTAATATTCTCTTTAAAATAATAATAAAGCTGGACAATATAGCAATACCTGGTCTCTACAAAAACCTTTTTTTGAAATTAGCCAGGCATGGTGGTTTGCACCTGTAGTCTCAGCTCCTCAGTAGGCGGAGACAGGAAGATCACTTAAGACCAAAAGTTTGAGGTTGCTGTGAGCTGTGATCACACCACTATACTCCAGCCTTTGCTCTGTTTCCCAGGCTGGTGAAGAGTCATTAAAACATAAGTTATAGAGGTATTAGTCTTGTTCCTACATATATATCAATGGAATACCGAAATTAGTATTTTGCTAGGAAACACAGAATAACAAAATACAACATAATATTAATGGAATGCAAATACTGCCAATATCTCAGAAACTATTTTGTGTAACATGTTTCTGAAACATTTTGCATGTAAATCTAGCTGACTTTTTTCATACCTAGTGTAGAACGACACATGGCTGTTTTCTTTTGTGTTTTTTTGTCTTAATGAGTATCCAGTATAATGTCATATTATATCTGATCTCTGTTCCTAATTGGGTGTGCTTTCCTCTGTTCTCCTGTCCTAGTGGTTCTTCATTGTGTTGCAAGTAAAAACATGCAACATATCTTTGGAAAGTCAGCAGATCTAACCCAGACTCATTGGTTTAGATCCTGTGCAGCTGATATTATTGTTAATGATCAGATCAATGTAACTGATGAAGCTGGAGTACTGCTTCTTACCTCTAACTTTAATAATGTATTTGGAGATATTCTGATCCATCTATTTCACATTCCCAGTGTTCTTTTTCAAAGCACACATTGAAAATGCATGAATTTTCTGTTGATTGATTTAAACGTCTTTTTGGCTGTTGTTGAATAGTGCATGACCTTTTCCAAAGTCTTAGTACCTACTACCTCGGAGCAGATGATAACGATGTCATTGCCATGTCACTGGCACACTCCTATCTTTCTGTTTGTCCGTTCGGAAATCAGACATCGTTTTCTTCCAGTTTTTGAGTTCTGAGGCAGTTTTTGAGAAAACACTGTTCAGTCTTATTTTCATGAATCATTCATGTTGCCTTGATTCCTTTCTCCTTCAAAGCTGTCAGCTGCTTGATGCTGGTGAAGAGTCATTGAAACCTAAGTGACAGCGGTATTAGGCTTGTTCCTAGAGTATTAGCAGTATTCATCCCTAGACTCCCTCCCAACTCAAGCCCATGTTTATAGAAAGTAATGATTTTGCTTGGTAGGATTCAAATCAAGCCAAATAGCCAAGTTAAGTTATCAGTTGCCAAATATTATACTCAAACTTAATTGGTTTTCTCTGCAGGGATTGATTTAAATCCTTGATGCCCAAAATATTCATGGACTTGTCAAAGGTGTACAACTTTTGTTAGAGTGTATATAATTTGAATTTTTAACTTATTTTGGTAGCAAAAGACATCATTCCTGTTAAATTTCTTCATTCCCTCAAGATGGCTATTACCATCAAATTGAAAGTCAGAAAAGACTTTTGAACTGTCTCTTCTAAATGAATTTGTGATTAAGCTATGATGTACATTTGGATAGTTTTCCAAAAGCATCCTCTTCCTTTAATACAGAACACATTCATTTAAAATAAGAGCACCCCAAACTTACTTCAGTTTTTTTAAGTGAGCCCAAGGTCTAGCTTCTTTTGAGATGCATGATGGTTGGTTTCACTCACAATGAAGTTAATTGTGTCTTCATCTGAAATATAAATGGTCTCATTATACTCAGATTTTGACTATGAAGTTATAAAATTTGAGAGTCTCATGTGGACCACTTTGAAAAATCCTGTCTGATGTCACTTTTTATTAATTTCTGCAGAGGAACTCTTAACTTCTTTGCCTTCCTCCTGGCAGGTTCTATCCCTGGGTCAGAGATGCTGCCACCTGGACTGTAATCCTCTGAATTATGCTTCTGGGCAAGTTGTTTTTCTTGCCTGCCTCCTCTCCTCCTCAGTCTTCAACATTGTTATCCCTGTGATGTAGTCTGGGATGGAGGGTGGGAGCGACGTAGGTGGACTGATTCCTTGACTTGGGGCACCTTCTTCCAGTGCACACAGACCATCTTCCAGTTTCACAAGGCATGCCAGAAGATGTGGTAAGACTCTCAGATGATAGGTCCCTGAAATATAGGTTACAAGTTAACAGGAAAAGAGAGATGAGCCAAAACTGGGGAAAGTTAATATTATGTGTTAACAGATATGGCCTCGAGAGGGGCTTGTCTTCCGAAAGGTTATCGGATTGTCTGCAAAGCGGCCATTTATCCCCTTGGCTGCTGCTGAGTTGCAGTTCCCTTGGGAGATTCAAAACCATCAAGGCAGGACAACTCAAGACAAATGCATACATGCAAATGGAAGCTGCAAGACAGTGAAAATCTGACTGTGGATGAATATAGTGACAGTTTCTACTATATCCACTTTCATCATTAGTTTGGGTGAAACACTGGATCAGGATGGATTGTGATATATGTTCAGCTCATGGAAACTCTAGGCTACTTGCATATTTATTATTTCTCAAAAGCCTTCATTCTTCTTAAAAAGCTGGCCTAAAGCCCATCTTGCTCGCCCAAATAAGTATTCACCCATAGAATATAGGGAGCTTACATGGAGAGTAAAGTGCAAAATCAGCTCCTTAAGAGTAAAGTTATGGCTGTTGGCCAAAGGAGTCTGATCTGTGAAGAGGATGATCAAATCCAAGGCGTATTCTGTTATTTAAATTTTTTCTCTCTCTCTTTCTCTTTCTCTATCTATCTATCTATCTATCTATCTATCTATCTATCTATCTATCTATTATTTCCCTTATTGAGTTATGATTTGTCATTTTTGGTTCTAAAATTTTTCATTTATATAAAATTGAGCATTGGTCTATTTTTCTAATATCTCAAATTTGAACAGAGAAAAACTAATGAAATTTCAGGCTATACTCAGTATTAATTCCAGAAATTATCATATTAGGTATTACATGGTTTGGGCTATTTTTAATAAACATACCAGATAAAGATAAAGGCTTTATATTTTATAATATGTTTGATATTATTTGAAATAGTTTGCAATGACTTCTCATATTTTCCCACACTAAATGATAGACCCTAAACAAAAGTAAAAATTTTAAAGAGTTTGTTTTACCACCTCACAAAAAAGAGATTGATTGCCCCTCACAGATTTCTTCCTTTTTCCTACAGAAGCAAAATTTCATGATAAATCTACTATCCTTCTTGACTGAAGGGAAAAAAAAATGTCATTGATTATTTTCAAGCACTTACTAGGAAGATCACTGCAAAGAGAAGTGTAAGGAACACTAAGGGACATTAAAAGACATCTTGCCCTGAACAAGCTGAGGATCCACTCGTAGAGAAAGCATATATTCATGAAAAGTAGCAAACAATACAATACACATCACATGAGGAGTTATAATAATCCCGATACAAGCACACAGAAAGGAGACACATGAGGAGGGGGGATGGGGCAAGAGGCAAGACCTTGGATCCGATTTTTCCGTGCCTAAGGAAGGCTTTCAACAATTCTCTGACAGGAATTATTGGGACAGAAATATTCTGCATTGGTTTTAAAAATCCCCAAGAGACCTCTCTCCTCCTTTCTCTTTCATCATCTCCAATGATACTCCTGAAAATGAATCACATCTCTCCATATGCTAAAAAAGGTCAATGCCAGAGAGTCACAGCAAATGATAGGTTTACCTGGAGGCAGATGCTATGACAGAGCCAGGGATTACTGGCTGCTGTGGTCTTCCTAGTCCCAGCACCTGCATTAATTATAGTGGTGGGGGCGTGGTCTGGACAGAGCACCTGACAGCCTCCTGGCAAGCAAACTGTCATCCCAGGAGGATTGACATTTTCAAATGGAGGAGTGGGAGGAGAATAGCTCAGCTTCCAAATGAAGAAAAAAAAAAAAATCAGTGTAGGTTAAACAAAAGGAATATGCACAAGCGGAAAATTTCTTCCTTCCATCCTCCCTTTCTTCCTTCCCTTCTTCCCTCTCTCTCTTCCTCCTTCCCTCTTTTCTACCCACTCTCTTCTTTCCTTTCCACCTTCCTTCCTACCTCCCTCCCCTTTTCTCCCTTCCTTCCTTCCTAAAGTTATTTTTTAAATCTCTCAACAATCCATAGGTAGAGGGGAGAAAGGCATTTTCTAGGCATTTCATTATTTCAGATACAGCAGCTTCTCTTAGACCCCAAGGTCCTCCTTCAGCTTCAATCAAGCTGACCAAGAAACAAAGGTAAAGAAAACTGAACATTTTTGAAGGTCAGCAAGGCCTATTAACCAGGCACTAAGACATCAGCGGCTGTTTAAATACATTTCTGAAAGCCAGGAGTTCCTTCCCTCACATGAGGCCACAAAGATCTTTGAATTTCATGGGAAAAGAAACCCTTATTTCAAAAATAAACTTTGAAGTTGTTTGAAGATGAAAGAGGAGACTTGCCTCTGAGCCAGCGCTGAAGCAGTGGGGAGGGACAGTACCTTCGGAAAACCTTATTAGAAAACTTTATTAGAATATGCTTCAGAAAACCTTATTAGAATTTAAAAGGACTGTGCAAACAGATGCCCTGTGGCTCTGTCCCACTGAAAGTATGTGACAGGGTTTTAAGAGCATAACTACAACTAAGTCTGAAGCTGACAACTATCAAAGTTTTATTATTTGATTATACAAAATGATTTCTCATTCAACAGAGAAGATTGAAAAGCGATGATTTTCAAAACTTACCTGTGAAACTTATTCACTCCCATCTCATTTAATATTAGAGAAAAAATAAGAGAACTACATTGCATTTAGCATTTCCATCCTACACCAACACAATGCGAATAATTTTCTGTTTTAGTATTTCACGATGCCTGTAAGTACCAAATGGAACAATCCTAATTTATAAAATGACAAGTAGAAAACTCTGCATTTTGCAATCAATTACTTTAGGAATCATTTTTAAAACTTTCATATAAGATCCCACTAATTAAGTGCTATTTACTGTATTATGGAATATATATACATATATATTTATAATATAAAATATATAAATATACACACATATACATACATATACATATAACCTCTTCATACCAATCTTACAAGGTGCATGTTATTAACCTTATTACACAAATGAAAAAAATTGTGATTCGGAGAGACAATTTCTTTCAATGTATTCAGCTATAGTCAGCTATAACATAGCTATAATCATGTATAATGAAGCTAGGATTTTAATCCGGAATAAAAAGTGCAAGCTATTTCCATTCACTTTGCCCTTAACTGTCATACTAATGCTAGCAGATTAAAAATTTGAATTGACTAAAGATAAAGATGAATATAGTGACAGTTTCTACTACATCCACTTTCATCTTTAGTGAATGTTCTGAGCTATCAAAATACTAAACCAGTCCTAGTGTTAAGGATTATCATGGGCAGAACTGAAATTTTAGCATTTCTCACCAGTCTAGGCATTGTTACATGGCACCAATGTGACCACTGAGAGCTATCAGGCAGAAAATGGGGATATGTTTAGATTGAACGTAAGAGGTTAGGATTGATTTTTTTTAGTGCTTCCTTTCAGTCCACCCTCCTCTATACTTCCATCAAGTCATTTCAAATCTATCTTTTGGTCAGTAGCATGTGGTTAGTTCTTGCACCATGCTGAATGCAAGGTTCCCTTTGAAGAGCTTAGGATTTTTATATTATGAATATATATATATGCATATGTATTCCATAATAGTAAGTGCTCAGTCAGTTGGATCTTATATGAAAGTTTTCAAAATGATTCCTAAAGTAATTGATTGCAAAATGCATAGTTTACTGTTTGTCACTTTATAAGTTAGGATGGTTCCATTTGGTACTTAAAGGCAAAAACACATAAGTGTATACACAAAAGTATATCAGACCTCCCTCTTCTTGATACCAGGATTGATTATATTAACCTTCATCCTACAACCAACCTTGCATTTTACTAACGTAAGAGGTTAGGTATTTTGTGTAGAGTCAACAAACCATTTGGGTGACTGACTTTTCTCTTTCTTTCTGCTTTTATGTAATATGAAATAGCCTTGCAATAAACACTTTTAGGAAAATTAACAATATTTAAGTACATTTGTATCGTGTGCCTATAATTTTTAAAATATTTCCCAACATACAATCCCTTCTCTGAAACTGGGATGTAGCCCTGTAGCCTCTCTAATATTAAGACAAGGCTAGGTATCAGATTAGAGACAAAGGAAGATTCTAAGTCCAGGGAAAGTAGAGGTCAAAAAAAGAGAGGAAGCTAGAGGGCAAAGGGCAGACCTGAAAGGACTGCTTTCTGAATGCTAATGGTTAAAATCCCCAGAGGTGAGTTAGATAAAAGCCACAGCGCTGAAGGAATCCTACAGCACCTCTTTCTCCAGCTTCTTGGTGGCCATCTCAGGGAAATCCCAAGATCCTCAGAGGGAACCTTGTATTCAGCATGGTGTGGTAACTAACCACGTGCTGCTGACCAAAACATAGATACATAGATTTGAAATGACTTGAGGGAAGGTTAGAGGAGGGTGGCCAGAAAGGAAGCATTAAAAAAAACAAAACAAAACAAAACAAAAATAACAACAACAACAACAACAAAACCTGCAAGCCAGAATCCAGCACAGAAAACAGATAGTAGCAAAGAGTTTTAGGTTTCCAAACATAAATCTCGGCCCAGAGCATCATTATTCCATAGTAGGCCTCTGGTTGGAATAAGAAGGCTACACAGAACATGTACATTAGAACTAGAGGGTATGGCAGAGCATATGGACTTCAGAGGTGTGTGTAGCATAATTTACAAATAAAACAGGAACTTCAAGACACACAACTCAGGAAAAAACAGGTCAAGTCACCAGGTGACCAAATCGGTTGATGGGCACAGACATCAGCAAGGGTCCAAACAACACATCGAACAGAATTGTATCAGATCTCCCTCTTCCTGATAGCAGGACTGATTATATTAACCTTCATCCTACTACCAACCATGCATTTTACTAATAATATGTTAAATTCAATTTTTATTTCAAACATGCATTTTCATACATGTAGGCAGTGGGAGATAAAGAATACAAACATTTATATAATGATATGTGGTTTGCAAAATGATGTTATATGTATAATTAGATGTTTGACTTTATTTTTGTAGTGGGACTAATACTTTATTTATTTATTTATTTATTTATTTTGAGAGGGAATCTTGCTCTCTCACGCAGGCTGGAGTGCAGTGGCACAATCTTAGCTCACTGCAACTTCTGCCTCCCGGGATCAAGCGATTCTTCTGCCTCAGCCTCCCCAGTAGCTGGGACTACAGGCGCATGCCACCACACCCAGCTAATTTTTGTATTTTTAGTAGAGATGGGGTTTCACCATATTGGCCAGGCTGGTCCCAAACTTCTGACCTCGTGATCCACCCGCCACAGCCTCCCAAAGTGCTGGGATTACAGACATGAACCACCATGCCCAGCCTGGACTAATATTCTTGTGCCACTGGATAACCAAACTACCATGCTTACGTCTTCACATGCTTCAGTTACCACAGGTTCACCCTACCTTCTTCAACTACATTGCCTCCCATCCAGTAAGTTTAAAAATTTCTGTGCGCCTATTGGTATGTAGGATATCCAGGAAGATATTGCTGTTGACCCCTGCTTCATCAATTTGAAAACAAGTCCAGGGCCTGTTTCATGAACTGAGAAATTGACTTCAACACAGGAAAGGTCCTCTGGTGAATAATGTGGTTTCCCGTTTCCACACATGTTTTCTGCACTATTAGGACGTTCATAATTCATCACATTCAGGATCAAGTACCACCCTAACTATCTCCTTGCCTACTTAGATAAAAATCTAGCCATGTGGCACCATGGATAAGAGGCAGTCCTACAAAGTGGTTAACAAGATAGACTCCGAAGCCAGTTTGTCTGGGTTCAAACATCTCTACAAACTATCAGCTGTGTGTCTTTGAACAAGTTACCTAACTTTCTTTGTGCCTTAATATTCTCCTCTATAATAGTCATATAGACATAAAAATGCATGGAGCACAAGGCTGTTATGGGTAATAAATTTAATGAATATAAAGAATGTAGAATGTAGAAATATATCTGACTCATAGAACTTTTCACCAAATGGTAGCTACTATTGTTAATATAATCATCTTTCTTGCTTCATAATAATTTTTTCATCCTTCTTGATCAGAGTTGATCAAAGCCTATCCTTGTCCACTTTACCTGATTTCCCTAAATTTGACACTCTGGAAGAAGGTTTTTGTGTCTAGATTTTTTTCCTTTCAATTGGTTGCCGAGATGATTATGAAAATTAGTTCACCCCTTTTCAGAAGCTCGCTTACCAACATGTGTTAGGATGGAGAGCCTTTTAAAGTCTCACCCATGCAGATACCTAAACTCTCATAAAAAGTTCTTGTTTATATACTTGTTCCCTAGGAAAATGCAAGCCTACTTATCTTACAGGAATAATACTAAGAAGCCATTCTAGTGATATTCGTTCCATAATGGAAAAATCGCTATTTTGTCTCTTCTCATGGGAAAGGAGCAGCTGGAGCCATTTTTTATCCCTTCTCACCAAGAACATGATTCTACCGTATTTCATCGCACTTACAACAGCTTTGTCAGGTGTATATTAAGGTTTTCATTTTACAGAAAATAAAATGAAAATTCAGGGATATAAAAGGAGAAGTTAGCATTACTAAGTTTAAGTAGCATGGGATACTTTATACATTATAATCTTACTGAATTTTGCCAAATTGAGATATAATTATCTCCATTTTCAACATGTGGAGGCAAATTAATAACTCTGAGTCACATAAGAACTCAGACAGCAAAGATGTGAACTAGGTCTTGGACATAATCAAGGCTGTTTTCCACTATGCTTTGATAGCCTCTCTAGTGAAGTAGCCAACAATGGCTCCCCATTTTCTATTAGTTTTCCAAACTCCAGAGTCAATGGATAATTAAAAATAATCATCACAAGTACCCCTCACTGATTTACTATTTAATTATAATATTCTTTAAATATGTATAAACAAAAATGAGTTTAGATCATTAATATTTACATGTCTTATTCAGTTGTTAAAATAGCATAACAGCAACATTTTAAATATTAACAACTAAAAACTAGAAAATTCTATTAATTATTTTACTTTAATATCACAGTGATGTCATATGTCAGAAACCAAAAAGAGGCTTGAATACAAATATGAGACTTGTTGCTAAGATACAAATTCTTCTGATTCCACTGAGTTCACTATGCTATGGCCCTTTGATGACTTCAGTCCTTAACCATGATCTCCATTCCAGTAATGACTGTCTCTATTAATACAGCAAGGAAGCATTTGTCATCATTGGCAGCATCTGTCATCTGTGTAGCATAACAAATAATCACGTTGGGTGTCCAGTCAGCTTCTGATTCTTTTTGCCACAAGCCTGCAACAGAGAATAGTATTCCACAAAATTATGTATTTTCAAGATGCCAAAAACATCTCAACTTATTAAATAGACTGAATTATTAAATCTGTGAAAAGATCAATTTCACACTGTTAGTGGAAAATATACATATACTTATAACTGCTAAGAGAACTCAATGTGTACAAAAGGAAATTGGGTATTTTTGAGTATTTTTGATATTGGGATTAAATAATTTAAAATTTAAAATTAAATAATTTAAAATTTAAAAATAATTTAAAATTAAAAGATTTAATAATAATTTAATAATATATAAAATTATAATTTATTAGTGATCAGACACCCTGACAATATATTAGATGTTAAATATTTTCACTTTAAGTGATAACTCATTTTTATTTTGACTGAAAACAGCATCCCCCAGCCAAAGAAAAGTATAGTGCCATTACATGGCAGTTCTTATTTCTATTGCCCTTTAGTCAGATGACTCAATGTTTGCAAATGTGTTTGCAAATTCATGTACACAGTCAATTATGGTAAGTTTATGAAAGAGTATAAAATGTTTATATTGTTACACACACACACACACACACACACACACACACACAGCTTGTGAAAGAATTCCTATCTAGATAAACTCTAAACACTGCATAGTTGAGAGCTTCCTGCTTTGTGATACTCCATTCCTTTGTACTTACCTACTTTGAAGTGTTTGTCACACTGCCTTAAATTTGTCTGCCTACTTGACCATATCTCCCCCATTAGACTGTTTGCTCCTTGAATATAGAGACTATCACTTATTTATGCTTATGTGACACTTGCTACAATGTGTGGCACATAGTAGATGCTCATTACATGACTGTGGAGTGAATGGATGTACTAAATTCTGTGAAGACAATGCAAAGGAGGCATGGGTTTCACCAAGGAAAAGCTCAAATCTAAGTTATTTAATGATTATGTCCTCACTGTATTAACAGGGAGCAGATGTCTCAACTGAGTAAGGCTCAGAGGAAAATTGCTATGGGGAATTTGGAGAGGAAAGTTATGGATCTTGAAATGCATTACGTAATTGGGATAATGAAAAGCAAAATAGTGTACACAGAAAATGAACTTTTCAATCCTCACAGTAATGCCTGCTTCTGTCTTTGGGCAAAAAATTTAAAAATGCAAAATAGGCAGAAGTGATGCCAGTGGGTAAGAGACAGGGAAAAAACAAGACAGAAATAGTGTGAATGTACATATTTGAATAATATGCAGAACCTGTGAGAGACTTGCAGTGAATAAAATATCTGTTACTCAACAATTCTCTCATTTGGCATGAAAAACACAGCCTCTCTATGTGGTGCAGCCAATATGGTGGCACTCAAGTGGGGATACACAGATTGTCAACGCTGCTGGTTATTCATGTCTGCAAAGCAGCTCGAGATAGAACATGTGCAGAACAGGGAGAGAGAGAGAGAGTTTGGGGACTGTAGAAAACTATTCTTCCTCACTCACTGAACAAAACTGCCATGCAAAAACACACGAGTCACGTAAGTCAACTTAGGAAAGCAACTCAGAACAGATTTACACAAGCTAAACAAGGGCCTTTGGAGGGAGAATATTTCAAAGCAATCTGCTTGGTGAATTTTATAGCCTGGGGGCCTGACATCTGCAGACAGCCAAGTGCCTGTAGGAAACTAATGAGGAGAACGTACAAATTAACAGCACACAATCTAAATGTACAGCATTTCTGAAGAGACATAAAAATTTAACCAAAAAGAAAATAAAGGAGAAAGTAGATAAAAAATTATTCTAGCTTTCCTGGCAATATCATTCTTTGCATTTAGTGTACAGGAATAGACATATTTCCTTTAGAGATGTTGAAACATTTTTTCTTCTTTAATAAAGATGATATACCTACCTACAAATTAGGTATCTTCCTTGAGTCACTGGTTTCTCATCTACAAAATGAACAAAATGACCTCTATGCTTCAGTACTGTTGTAAAGATTAGGGGAACAATTTGCAGCATTTTAAACAAAGTAAATGCAGCTTGCTAAGAATTCGTTAAATAGCATCTGCCAAAATAAACATCATAAGCATTTACAATTTTTTTTGTGAAGGCTGCACCAAGAATTGCAAGTACCTAGCATAAAGCACCCATTTTTTTCTTGCCAAACTAGAAACCACAGAATGTAATCTCTTAGACTTGCTTAAACTGTCCATTCTCTTTGTTAAACTCCAACCTGAAGAATGCTATTTTCTGGACTTGCTTATTCTTATGCCATGCACTTCTGCACTGATCAGGGAACATTTGCCTTACCCCATGCTATGATTTGAATCTTTCACTTCCAAAATCCAGGTGTTGAAATTTAATGGTCAATGTGACGGTAGTGTAAGAAGTGGGAAATTTTAAGAGAATATTAGGTCGTGAGGGCTCTTCCCTTCATCAATGGCATTAGGCTCTTAAAAAAGAGGCCTCATGCAATGTTTCACTTGCTTGCTCTTCTGCCAACTGCCATGTGAGGACACAGCATTTCTGTCCTCTGGAGGATACAGCCACAACTTGCCAGACAGCGACCCTCACGGGACAACCGAACCAACTGGCCCTTTGATCGCAGATGTTCCAGCTTCCAGAAATGAGAGAAAAGAATTTCTGTTCTATATAAATTATCCAGTTGCAGGTGTTTTTCACTGTAACAGCACAAAAGGACTAAGACACTCTATAGTCATACTCTTATTCCCTTGCTCCCTTTTCTCTCCAGACCAACATATAGAGTCCTTCTTTTTGCTTTGCCACGTTGGCGGTGTTTAATCAAGGAATCTAGATATTCTCATTACTTCTACCTCCTTTTATAATAAGTAACCACTAGAAAACAGCCATGTAAGCAAGTTATTCAGAAGCAAGAGTCATTTTAGTGTTTTTGGTTGTTGTATTGGTAATGACTTCTACTTGGTTGAAGATAATTCTGAGGCTACCAGCCTTCTTATCTATTTCCAAAAGCAAAATATGGTCCAAGATGGCTAATCTTCCTCTCATGGGCATTACTCCTTCACTTCTGCACTTAGGCAGTGTTCATATTAAAACATCACTAGCTAGGAATCAGCAGCTAGATCCCACAGTTTCTAAAACGCCATTTTGCCTGCTTGGAAGATACAATCTTTTCTTTCCTGCTAGAGTTTTACCAATCTGTGAAGCACAGGTAACACTAAAGTTTTCTTTGAACATTTTTTTGCCATATAACCAATTGGCCAATTTTTTTTTTTAATTTTCTACAGCTCCTGCATAATATGTAACTTGTATGACAAAGTATCTTCCTGCATGTGTGTAATTTCCCCCTTACTTTTATTTACTTCTCTAGGCCAGTGATGTCCTTGAGGTCTCAGTGACTAGCCAAAGTCACTGCTTTCTGATGATGCTGATGGTTGTGTTGTTAGATTATTTTATAAAATGTAAGCTTTTTCTCAGGAATCTCAGGAATCTGTCTTGTCTTACTTTAAATATATGATTAGGCTTTGTGATCCTTTCATTTATTTATATTTATTTGAAGCAAATTGATTCTAATAACAAATTGAGAACATAAAAATATAAAATACAATAAAATAATGCATAATAGCCAAAGACGACTGTTCTTAAAATGCACACGAGTACATAAAATATAAACAATATGACATATATATGTGTATATATATACACACATGTATATATCCATATATCATTATCATTTTTAATGAAATGTTCATTTTTGCAATATTTGTAACTAGTATTGTAATTGTTATTTTAAAATACCAGTAATGATATTAGCACTTCCTTAATAATGTATTAGTTCTTCAGAAACATAGTTTTTAGTGATTGCCTATTTTGGTATATAAACAAATTCTAATTAACTGAATTCTTCCCCCAGTCAATATGTGTGGAAACCACATTCTCTCTTGTCGCCAGGGCAGGAAACTTCTTTTCTCCCTCAATGGAGGAGGAGCATTGGTATGAACACTCTTGGTCTCTGACTCCCGGTAGCTAATTGTGGGGCTTTGTGTTCATTAGGTGAGGTTGTGGTGGTAAAAAGTCATCACTCTCAGAAGAAATTGCTTCTTTTTATATTTTGCCCTCGCGAGGCCCAGGGAACACTCTCTTCCTTTGAGCTTTCTTGCTGTCCACACTAGGTTATAGAACCCTTCCATGAGGGTAAGAACGTTGGCCATGTCTGCAGCTCTCTTGCCTCCAACTCTGAGTCAGCTCAGGGTCTGCTCCCACAGGCTTTTCTCAGGGTCAGAATTTATTGAGGCTAAATTAGGGAGTGGCAATTAGGGAGTAGTAAAAATATTGATAAAGTTAATATTTTGATATCTATTGACAAGTAGTCATCTGTGTGTTCTACTAGTTAGAAACCAAAGGGACTAGGAACCTTACCTTTCAACATATTGGTGTTAGTGAATATTGGAAGACAAGTTTAGAATCTAATGTCATAGTTCAAGTTATTCTATGGTGATATTATTCATAAACAACAAAATGAACAGGGTTAGGTACATAGTTCAATTATACACCTGAATACCATCATAATCCCCGTAGAAGTTTCCTCCATGACCCTTTCCAGTGAATGCCTTGCACTCAACACAGAAGAAAGTTTCACTTTTTTGAAATTTATATAAATAAAATAATATGTACTGCTTCATGTTCACTCAAAGTATTACTGAGATGCATCCATGTTTTGGTATGTGTAAGTAGTTTATTCATTTATTCCATTAAATAAATACATGTAAATCTATTTATCCATTCTTTTGTTTAGAATTTATGTATATTTCCAGTACATTTTTGTGCATGTCTTTTTATAGACATATTTTTTCATTTCTCTTAGATAAGCACTTAGAACTGGAATTGCTAAATCATAGGGTAATCATAGTTTTAACTTCCTAAGACATCATAAAATCATTTGCCAAAATTGCTGTACTATTCACCTTGCTGTAGGTGATGTACAAGAGTCCTGGTTGTTCCATATCATCGCTAACATTTGGCATTGTCAGTAGTTTTTGTTTCAGCCCTTTAATGTATCTGTGAAGTGGTATTGTATTAATTTCATTGTGGTTTTAATATGCAACTCCACAGATTAATAATGTATGGGAGGAAAGAATTGAAGGAAAATTATACTATAAATAGAAGACATTGAGAAAGCAAACCTTAGACAAGTTAATAATTAATTATATGGAAAACATAGATACCAAAGATGACGTCATATTAGTGTAAAATTATTTTAATAAAGTAAAGACTAGATGGAATATAACATATATTAGCCACTCTTTGAAAAGATCAATTATAAAACTATAAATATGAGTAATTGTTTGAGAACAAATCAGCACTATTTAATGGGAAACTTGGAATAAATAAATTGGAGATAGCATATTTTATCATTTTATCTGTGCAATTATAGTTTTTAAATTAGTCTTCATGCTATAAGAATGATGGCCTGAAGTAAAATTTTATGCATACTTTTTTTAAAGCTTAGTAAAATATTTTATTTTTGAGGTGGTCACAGTTCACTCTCTCGGTTTCCTGCTGAGTCTTTTGCAAGAAACCTACACCAAATACAAATACTCTTACAGTTTCTAATGCAAAAATTCAGTGTGAAGCATGGATTCTTTGCAATACAGTTTCCAGATTGCATTCAATTATGAAGTGATAATATAGCAAAAGCATTGACAGAGAAGGCTCATTTTACAATTTTTCTTCCGAATGAATTTTTTTTTTTTTTTTTTTTGAGACAGAGTCTCACTCTTTTGCCCAGACTGGAGTGCAGTGGCAGGATCTCAGCTCACTGCAAGCTCCGCCTCCCGGGATCATGCCATTCTCCTGCCTCAGCCTACTGACTAGCTGATACTACAGGCGCCCGCCAGCACGCCCAGCTAATTTTTTGTATTTTTAGTAGAGACGGGATTTCACCATAGCCAGGATGGTCTCGAACTCCTGACCTCGTGAGGAGTCCACCCGCCTCAGCCTCCCAAATTGCTGGGATTACAGGCGTTTCCAAGTGAATTTTGAAGGGATATGTGAAGATTGTGGACAGAGAGTGCAAAGTTTTGTATATCTCATATTATCCATTTGGTGGGGTGTGTGTGTGCATACGTGTGTATGTGTGTCTGTGTATACATAGTCTTAGGAAAAATATCGATTGAGCCTTAGAGACAAAAGGAATCATTACATAGGCAGGTCCCTCAGTCAAATAAAACAACATCAGTGCTTAATTATCATGAGGTAAAATTACTACTTTCATTGGAAAAACATGGATTAGATGAAAGTGAAATTGGTAGAGTCAAGTAATTGCTTATTTTTGGTGGGAGTACCTGATGATTTTGCTATTCAGGATAAGGAGATAAGCAATTTTAGGTGGAAATAATGTAAAATATATATTTAAAAATGCTAAGGACACGTGATTTAGAACTGAAGGAGATGGAGAAGAAAATAATGAAGAAGAAAAGAATGAAGGTGATAAGCAGAAAAGAAAAGCACAAATAGAAGGAACTTGAAAAGGTGTTTTGGTTGCTAGTGAGTAGCTATTTTGATTACGTTATCTCAATATATACATGAGCATAATATCTATTTCTTTTGGTGATGTGGCTATTTTCAATATGTTTTACAGTAAAACAACCAGGAATGAGTTAATAGAATCACAAATAAATGTATTTATTTATTTATTTTTAGCAATAATTCTATATATAGAATTCTTAGAAGCTTAGCACCAATGTGTGTGTGTGTATGCATGCGCACGCGTGCATGCACAAGTGTGTATGTATTTACATTCTTCTGGATAGTCTTAGGCTGAAGCTAATAACTAATCTTTGGTTCAGGCAAGTATCTATAGTTAATGGGAATTAAGAACATGAATTTGATTCTTTTTGTTTACCTGAGCACACTTTTCCTTATCCTTAGTTATCTGAAATACTAACAAACATTGACTTTGTTAAAATAATAAACACAGATGCACAGATTGCTGATTACTGTTATAGGAACCAATTTTCTTCAATTTGTGGTATATCTTGCTAGTTTGTTGCTCTGGAGACAGTGGGCATTATCTTTCCTGGGCAAAAATAATGTTTAAGCAATGTAAGAGACATTATTTAGAACTTTTTCTGGGCCTCAGGAGCCAAAACTTCTCTAAAAGACTCTAATTCTAGGCTCCCAATGATGCAGGATTTTTCTCAGCCCCTTTGCCAGACTCACAGCAGCAGTGTCCCCTCTACTTAACACACTATGTTCAGCCCCTTGCAGGAGGGAGCACATGAGCAAGTGAGTGTGGGGAGACCTGCCAGTCAGTCCAGGCACCAACATAGGAGTAAGTTCCAGGCAGGGACCACGGCCAGACCATACATGTCACCTTGAGGGGAATGTGGTGGCCCCCAGGTGAGGGTGTCCTTGACCCCAAGGCCCCAGACAGGGTGTTACAGTGCTCTTTTAGTTCTGCCATCTGTTGTCTGAAGACAACGGCATGTTAGCAGCTCAGCTGGCCCCTTGCCTTATTGTGTAGGGTGGCTGTTCTCCTCTGGCGAGGGCAAAGGGCCAGTGTGACAACCTTTTCTAAGTACCTGCACTCAATGGGTCCCAAGCTCTTGTCCAGTGTCCAAGAAGAATTAGACCACATGGACAATTGAAGGATACTGAAGGTGGAAAATTTCATTGGGCCATAAAACCGGCTCTCAGTGGAGAAGGGAGTTGGAGACGGGATGAGAAAGACAGGTCTTCTCCCCCTAAGTCATGTTATCTCTTTCCCAAATTCAGGCCATCTCCCCATCTACTGACTGAGTCTGGGGTCTTTATAGGCACAGGATGGGAAGTGCATGCTCGTTAGTTTTTGAGTATGTAAAAATGGTTAAAGTGAAGACAACACTCAAAGGTGGGCTTGACAGTGTAGAAAAACAATTAGGAAAGGGTAGGTATCCCCGAAGTTACTACCCACATGCCTCTGGCTGTCACTGCTGTGTCCCCACCTCACATGGATGATAAGAAAGCCCATGATTTATCAGGAAAGTAAGAATTGCTCTCTCCCAGCATGTAGCACATCTGTGGTATCTGGCATTCATCCACTCTAGGCTGCAATTTCCCTTACACATAAAAATGCTCTGTCTTCCAATAGTACAATGGATTTTGTGGTAAAATCTGAGATGCTACTCAGTCAGTCTCTCAATTCTGTGGCTTCACCAAGCCTGGATTCAGGGAATGATCTAGCAGCTTATGCTTATACCTGCCTTCTTTTTCTTCACCATGGCATTTGCCATATTACTGCGTTATACTTCATATAGTTATGTTTCTCCACTCAGCTGTTATCTGTGACTATGTTACATACTATGACTTCTATGTGTCTATTCCTAGCTTATAGATCAGCATTTGGACACAAAGTAGGTCTCAACATGTTTGTTCAGTGAACGAGAAAATTGGAGTCCAGAGAACTGAAGTCACTCATCCAAGTTTCTATAGAGGCAGAATCAAGGTTGGAACACAAGTTTCTTCAATATTAGCCTGGTGCCCTTTATACTGTGTCCCTTTGCTTCTGAATCAGTTCATGTGCATTCAGATCGATGCATTCCGATATATGCAGTGACATAAAGCAATTGGCCAGGTATTCCTGGATATGTAATGTGACACTCCTTTGATTTTGGAAGGCAGCTGACACATAACAAGACTGTTTTGATAACATGTAGCAACACATTAAGTAAATTATATATATGTTTATGACAACAATCAGATGAGAGATAGTGAAAGTAGCCTGAAGGAGAATACTTACAAATTTTGGCTTTTTCTAACAATGTATTTTTAGAAAAAAAGAAAATAAAAATGGAACATGCATATCACTCTGCCTCAAAGCAAATCATTTTGAAATGGTTATGTGTGTTTAATGAACTTTATGACTATAGATTTTGCACTAGTTTTCCATTTTACACTAATGCTTTTAAACATGAGATGACTTTATTTTGAATTATTGTGTCTATGAATAAAAATTGGTAACCCAAGGTTTGAGCAAGAAAAGTCTAAATTTTGAATGTATATTTTTCCTATACCTTACAAAACTAATATAATTAAAGTATAATTAACATATAACAATGTCAACAAATTGAATCAAACTCTGTAAAATATTTGAAGAGATTTATTTTGAGCCAAATATGAGCGACCACGGCCCATGACACAGTCCTCAGGAGGGCCTGGGAACATGTGCTCAAAGCAGCTTGGTTTTATACATTTTAGGAATATACGAGACTTCAATCAAATACATTTAAGAAATACATTGGTTTGGTCCAGAAAGGCAGGACAACATGAAATGGGGGCTTCCAGCTTATAGGTAGATTTAAAGTTTTTTAATTGACGATTGAGTTTATCTAAAGACCTGAGAGCAGTAGAGAGGAATGTCTGGGTTAAGATGAAGAATTGTGGAGACCCAACTTTTTATTTGCAGAAGAAGCCTTCAGGAGGTAGAATAGGTTGTAAAATGAGTCTTATCAGACTTAAAGTCTTATTGATGTTAAAGCAGGAGAGGTATAATAAGGCATGTCAAACTCCACTTCTTGTTATGGCGTGAATAGTATCTCAGGTTAAATTTTAAAAGAGCCCTGGCTAAGGAGGAAGTCCGTTCATTTGGCTGGGGGCACTTAATTAAATCATCATGGCAGATAGGAAGCAGCTCTGACTTGGACAGACAGAGCAGTGTGCAGAGGCTTGCGTCATGAATTTTAGCTCCAGGATGATTGCCAGAACAAACCAGAAATCCTGAGAGGACCCACAGACCCTCTGAAGGAAGCAGACTGCTCCTGTAGGACCTGGGAGACATCCCAAATACTAGACTACCCAAATGAGAAGGAACCAGAAAACCAACTCTGGTAATATGATGAAACAAGGCTCTTCAAAAATCATACTAGCTCACCAGCAATGGATCCAAACCAAGAAGAAATCCCTATTTTACCTCAAAAAGAATTCAGGAGTTTAGTTACTAAGCTAATTAGGGAGACACAAGAGGAAGGCAAAGCCCAATGTGAGGAAATCCAAAAAATGATACAAGAAGTGAAAGGAGGAATATTCAAGGAAATAGTTAGCATAAAGAAAAAACAATAAAAACTTAAGGAAACATTGGACATACTTATAAGAATGCAAAATTCTCTGGAAAGTCTCAGCAATAGAATTGAACAAGTAGAAGAAAGAAACTCAGAGCTCAAAGACGAAGTCTTTGAATTAACCCAATCCAACAAAGACAAAGAAAAACAAATAAGAAAATATGAACAAAACCTCCAAGAAATCTGGGATTATGTTAAACAGCCAAACCTAAGGATAAATAGTGTTCTTGAAGAAGAAAAAATTCTAAAAGTCTGGAAAAAAATTTGGGGAAAAATAATTAAAAAAAATATTTCCCAGCCTTTCTAGAGACATAGATGTCCAAATACAAGAAGCAAAAAGAACACCTAGGAAATCGATCGTAAAAAGATCATAGCATAGCACATTGTCATCAAGTTATCTAAATTTAAGACAAAGGAGAGAATGTTAAGAGCTGTGAGACAAAAGCAGCAGGTAACCTAGAAAGGAAAAGCTTCAGATTAACAGCAGATTTCTCAGCAGAAACCCTACAAGCTAGAAGAGATTGGGGCCATATCTTCAGCCTCATCAAATGAAACAACTATCAGCCAAGAATTTTGTATCCAGTGACACTAAACATCATATATGAAGGGAAGATACAGTCTTTTTCAGACAAACAAATGCTGAGAGAATTTGCCACTACCAAGCTACCAATGCAAGAATTACTAAAAGGCGCTCTAAATCTTGAAAAAGGAGCTCTAAAACTCTGGAAACACATCAAAACAGAACCACATTAAAGTATGTATCAACAGGACCTATAAAATAAAAAGATCATTTAAAAAGCAAAAACAAGAAAACCAAGGTACAGAGGCAACAAATAGCACCATGAATGCAATGGTACCTCACATCTCAAGACTAATATTGAATGTAAATGGCCTAAATGCTGTACTTAAAAAATACAGAACTGAAGAATGGATAAAAACTCACCAAGCAATTATCTGCTGCCTTCAGGAGTCTCATCTAACACATAAGGACTCACATAAACTTAAAGGTGTGGTAAAAGGCATTTTATGCAAATGGACACCAAAAGCAAGCAGGAATAGTTATTCTTGTATTAGACAAAACAAACTTTAAAGCAGCAGTGATTAAAAGAGGGACATTATATAATGGTAAAAGGCCTTGTCCAACAGGAAAATGTCACAGTTCTAAACATATGTGCACCTAACACTGGCAATCCCAAGTTTATAAAACAATCACTAATAGACCTAAGAAATGAGATAGACAACAACACAATAACAGTGAGAGAATTCAATACTCCACTGACAGCACTAGACAGGACACCAAGACAGAAAATCAACAGAGAAACAATGGATTTATGTCATATCTTGGAACAAATGGACTTAACACATATATACACAACATTTCATCCAACAACCACAGAATACACATTTTATTCAACAGCACGTGGAACGTTCTCCAAGATAGACCATATGATAGGCCACAAAATGAGCCTCAATAAATTTAAGAAAATTGAAATTATATCAAGCACTCTCTTAGACCACAGTGGAAGAAAACTGGAAATCAACACAAAAGGAACCTAATACATACAAATTTAATAACCTGCTCCTGAATAACCATTGGGTCAAAAATGAAATCAATATGGAAATTTTAAAATTCTTTGAACTGAATGACAATAATGACACAACCTTTCAAAATCTCTGGTATGTCACAAAGACAGTGCTAAGAGGAAAATTCATGGCCTTAAATGCCGACATCAACAAGACTGAAAGAGCACAAACTGACATTCTAAAGTCACACCTCAAGGAACTAGAGAAACAAGAACAAACCAAACACAAACCCAGAAGAAGAAAATAATTAAAAAAAAATCAGAGCAGAACTAAATTAAATTGAAAAAACATTAAAAAAAATTAAAAAGGAAAGGAAACAAAAAGCTGGTTCTTTGACAAGATAAATACAATTGATAGACCATTAACCAGATTAACCAAGAGAGAGAAAATCCAAATAACCTCATTAAGAAATGAAATAGGAAATATAACAGCTGACACCACTGAAATACAAAAGATCAATCAAGGCTACTAAGAACACTTTTATGCACATAATCTAGAAAAACTAGAAGAGTTGTATAAATTTCTTGAAAAATACAACACTCCTAGCTTAAATCAGTAACAATTAGATACCCTGAACAGACCAATATCAAGTACAGGGATTTGAAATGGTAATTTAAAAATTACCAACAAAAACAACAACTAAAAAATCTAGCACAAGATGGATTCACAGCAGAATTCTTCCAGACATTCAAAGAAGAATTGATCCCAATCTTTTTGACACTACTCCACAAGATAAAGAGAGAACCCTCCCTAATTTATTCTATGAAGCCAGCATCACCCTAATACCAAAACCAGCAAAGGAAATAATCATAAAAAGAAAACTATAGACCACCATCCCTGATTAACAGAGACACTGAAATCCTTAACAAAATACTAGCTAACCAAATCCAACAACATATCAAAAGGTAATCCATGATGATCAATTGGGTTTCATACCAGGGATGCAGGGATCATTTAACGTACACAATTCAATAAATGTGATACCCCACATAAACAGAATTAAAAACAAGAATTACATGATCATCTTAATAGATGCAAAAAAAGCATCTGACAAAATACAACATCTCTTTATGATTAACACTCTCAGCAAAATAAGCATACAAGAGACATATCTCAATGTAATGAAAGCCATCTATGACAAACCTACAGCCAACATAATACTGAATGGGGAAAAGTTGAAAGCATTTCCTCTGAGACCTGGAACAAGACAAGGACTTCCACTCTCACCACTCCTCTTCAACATAGTACTGGAAGTCCTAGCCAGAGCAATCAGACAGGAGGAAAAAATAAAGGGCATCCAAATCAGTAAAGAGGAAGTCAAACTGTCACTGTTTGCTGATGATGTGATGCTTTAGCTTGAAAACCCTAAAGACTCCTCCAGAAAGCTCCTATAACTGATGAAAGAATTCAGCAAAGTTTCCAGATACAAGATTAATATACAAAAATCAGTAGCTCTTCTATATAGCAACAGTGACCAAGAGGAGAATCAAATCAAGAACTCAACCCCTTTTACAATAGCTGCAAACAAAAAGAAATATTTAGGAATATACTTAACCAAGGAGGCAAAATACCTCTACAAGAAAAACTACAAAACACTGCTGAAAGAAATCGTAGACAACACAAACAAATGGAAACACATCCCATGATCATAGATGGATAGAATCAATATTGAAAAAATGACCATACGGCCAAAAACAATCTACAAATTCAAGGGAATCCCCATCAAAATACCACCATCCTTCTTCACAGAATTAGGAAAAACAATTCTAATATTCACATGGAACCAAAAAAGAACCTGCATAGCCAAAGAAGGACTAAGCAAAAAGAACAAATCTAGAGGCATCACGATACCTGATTTCAATCTATGCTATAAGGCTGTAGTCAACAAAACAGCATGGTTCTGGTATAAAAATAGACACATAGACCAAGAGAATAGAATAGAGAACCCATAAATAAACCCAAATACTTATAGTCAACTGATCTTTGCCAAAGCAAACAAAAACATAAAGTGGGAGAAAGGACAACCTTTTCAACAAATGGTGCTGGGATAATTGGCTAGCCACATGTAGGAGAATGAAACTGGATCCTCATCTCTCACGTTACATAATAATCAACTCAAGATGGATTAAAGCTTTAAATAAAAGACCTGAAACTAAAAATTTTAGAAGATAACATTGGAAAAGCCCTTCTAGACATGAACTTCTAGGCAAGGAGTTCATGAACAAGCCCCCAAAAGCAATTGCAATAAAACACAGAGAAATAGCTGGGACTCAATTAAACTAAAGCACTTTTGCACAGCCAAAGGAATAGTAAGCAGAGTAAAAAGACAACCCACAGAGTTGGAGAAAATCTTCACAATCTGTACATCTGACAAAGGACTAATATCCAGTATCTACAATTAACTAAAAAAAAAAAAAAAAATCAGTAAGAAAAAAACAATCCCATCAAAAAGTGGGGTAAGGACATGAATAGACAATTCTCAAAAGAAGAAATACAAATGGCCAACAAACCTATGGAAAAGTGCTGAACATCACTAATGATCAGGGAAATACAAATCAAAACTGCAATGCGATACCACCTTGCTCCAGCAAGAATGGTTGTAATCAAAAATTCAAAAAAAGCGTATTTTGATATTTGATCCAGCAATTCCACTACTGGGCATCTATCTGGAGGAAAATAAGTCATTATATGAAAAAGATACTTGCACATGCATATTTATAGCAGCATAGTTCACAAATGCAAAATCATGAAACCAACCCAAATGCCCATCAATGAGTGGATAAAGAAATTGTGGTGTGTGTGTGTGTATGTGTGTATATGTATATGTATGTGTATGTATGTGTGTGTGTGTGTGGGTGTGTGTGTGGGTGTGTATGATGGAATACTACTCAGCCCTAAAAATGAATGAATTAATGGCATTTACAGTGATCTAGATGAGATTCGAGACTATTATTCTAAGTGAAGTAATTCAGGAATGGAAAACCAAACATTGTATGTTCTCACTGATATGTGGGAGCTAAGCTATGAGGACACAAAAGCATAAGAATAATACAATGGACTTTGGGAACTTGGGGGTAAGGGGGAGGAAGAGGGATAAAAAACTACAAACAGGGTACAATGTATACAGATCAGATGATGGGTACACCAAAATCTCATAAATCACCTCTAAAGAACTCATGTAACCAAATACGACCTGCACCCCAATAACCTATGGAAAAACAAGATGGTTGTGGGGGGGCCTTAGAATTTTATTTTTAATTTACAATAAATTGCTCACATTTCAAATCTACAGTTTGATGAGTCTGACAGACAAATATGCCACGCTTTGCAATCAACCACTGACACTGAAACAACCACCACTCTACTCCGGGCCACTACTGGTGCAATTTCCATCATTATAGATTACTTTTGCTTGTTCCATGACTTTATATAAATGCCTTTATTCAAGACAATTTTTTTTTAAATTTAGCGTTTTTAGCTCAGTGTAATGTTCCTTTTTTTTTTTTTTTTTTTTTTTTTGAGACAAAGTCTTGCTCTTGTTTCCCAGGCTGGAGCGCAATGGCATAATCTCGGCTCACTGCAGTCTCTGCCTCCTAGGTTCAAGTGATTCTCTTGTCTCAGCCTCCCGAGTAGCTGGAATTACAGGCTCCTGCCACAATGCCCAGCTAATTTTTGTATTTTTAGTAGAGAAGGGGTTTCACCATATTGGCCAGGCTGGTCTCAAACTCCTGACCTCAGGTGATCTGCCTGCCTTGGCCTCCCAAAGTGCACTCAGTGTAATGTTTCTATGATCCATTCATAATGTTCTATTCATCAGTAGTGACATGGTTTGACTGTGTCCCCACCCAAACCTCATCTTGAATTCCTGCATGTTGTGGGAGGGACCCAGTGGGAGGTATTGGAATCATGGGGGCAGGTGTTTTACATGCTGTTCTCATGATAGTGAATAAGTCTCATGAGATCTGAAAGTTTTAAAAATGGGAGTTTCCCTGGACAAGTTCTCTCTTATTGTCTGCCACCATACGTGTAAGATGTGACTTGCTCCTCCTTGCCTTCTGCCATGATTGTGAAGGCTCCTTAGCCACATGGAACTGTATATCCATTAAACCTCTTTTTTCTTCCCAGTCTCAGGTATATCTTTCTCAGCAGTGTGAAAATGGAGTAATACAGTAAATTGGTACTGGTAGAGTGGGGCATTGCTGAAAAAAATAACTGAAAATGTGGAAGCAACTTTGGAACTGGGTAACAGGCAGAAGATGGAACAGTTTGGAGGGCTCAGAAGACAGGAAAATATGGGAAAGTTTGGAACTTTCTACAGACTTGTTGAATGGCTTTGACAAACATTCTGATAGTGATATCAACAATAAGGTCCAAGCTGAAGTGGTCTCAGATGGAGATGAGGAACTTGTTGGAAACTGAAGCAAAGGTCACTCTTATTATGCTTTATTAAAGAAACTGGCATCATTTTGTCCTTGCCCTAGAGATTTGTACAACTTTGAACTTGAGAGAGATGATTTAGGGTATCTGGCAGAAGAAATTTCTAAGCAGCAAAGCATTCAAGAGGTGACTCAGGTGCTCTTAAAAGCATTCACTTTTATAAGTGAAGCAGAGCATTAAAGGTCAGAATACTTGCAACCTGACAACGTGATAGGAAAAAAAAAGTCCCATTTTCTGAGGAGAAATTCAAGCTGGCTGCAAAAATTTGTGTGAGTAATGAGGTGTCAAATATTAATCCCTAAGACAATGAGGAAAATCTTTCCAGGGCACATAAGAGGTCTTCACAGCAGTCCTTCCCATAACAGGCTCAGAGGCCTAGGAGGAAAAAATGGTTTCATGGTCTGGGCTCAGGTCCCAATGCTGTGTGCAGTCTAGGGACTTGGTGCCCTGTGTCCCAGCTTCTCTAGCTGTGACTAAAAGGTGCCAAGCTATAGCTAAGTCCGTGGCTTCAGAGGGTTCAAGTCCCAAGTCTTGGCAGCTTTCACATGGTATTGAACCTGTGAGTGTAGAGAAGTCAAGAATTGAAGTTTGGGAGCCTTATCGTAGATTTCGGAGGATGTATGGAAACATCTGACTGCTCAGGCAAAAGTTTACTGCAGGGATGGGGGTCTCATGGAGAACTTCTGTTAGGGCAGTACAGAAGGGAAATATGGGGTTGGAGCCCCCCACACAGAGTCCCTACTGGGGCAATGCCTAGTGGAGTTGTGAGAAGAGGGCCATCACCTTCATCCAGACCCCAGAACGGTAGGTCCACCAACAGCTTGCACTGTGACCCTGGAAAAACTGCATACACTCAAAGCCAACCCATGAAAGCAAACAGGAGAGAGGCAATACCCTGCAAAGCTAGAGGGGCAGTGCTTCCCAAGGGCATGGGAGCCCACCTTTTACATCAGTGTGACCTGGATGGGAGACATGGAGTCAAAGGAGATCACTTTGGAGCTTTAGGATTTGTCTGCCATGCTGGATTTTGGACCTTTGTGGGGCCTGCAGCCCCTTTGTTTTGGCCAATTTCTCCCATTTGGAATGGCTGTATTTACCTCATTCCTGTACTGCCATTATACACAGGAAGTAACTAACTTGTTTTTGATTTTACAGGCTCACAGGTGAAAGGGACTTATCTTGTCTCAGATGAGATGTTGGACTGTGGACTTTTGAGTTAATGACAAAATGAGTTAAGACTTCAGGGGACTGTTAGAAAGGCATGATTGGTTTTGAAGTGTGAGGACATGAGATTTGGGAGGGGCTAGGAGTGGAATGATATGGTTTGGCTATGTCCCCACTCAAATCTCATCTTGAATTCCCAGATTTTGTGGAAGGGACCCAGCGGGAAGTAGCTGAATCATGGGTTTAGGTTTTTCCTGTGCTTTTCTTGTGATAGTGAATAAGTTTCAAGAGATACAATGGTTTTAAAAACAGAAGTTTCCCTGCACAAGTTATCTTTTTGTCTGCTGCCATCCATGCTAAACCTGACTTGTCCCTCTTTGCCTTCTGCTATGATTATGAGGCCTCCTTAGCCATATGGACCTGTAAGTCCATTAAATCTCTTTTCCTTTCCAGTCGTGGGAATGCCTTTATCAGCAGCATGAAAACAGACTAATAAAATTAGTTTGTGCCTTTTTATTGCTGAATACTATACTATTGTAAGATATACAACAATTTGATTATCTCTTCACCAGCTGATGGTTATTTAAATGTGTTTGGGGCAATTTTGGCTACTGGTGAGTAAATTGCTATAAATAGTTGAGTACAGGTCTTTTTATATACACATAATTTAGTTTCTCATGGGTAAGCAAGTATCTAGGAAAATAATTGTTTTGTAGTTTGATACATGTATGTTTAACTTCTGAAAAACTGGTTTTCAGAGAATTGTACCATTTCATATTCCTTCTAGGGATGCAGGAGAGTTCTAGTTGTTCTACATCATTGTCAACATTTGGTATTCTTGAGACTAATCTCAGTAGTTCACAGAGACCAACAATACTTTTCATATTGGCTAGATGACCATCAGGAGAAAATGATGATATAAGCTTAGTAATGAAGAAGCAGGCTTTTTGATTTGTGAACATAGCAGCTTCTCTCCAAAAACTGGGTACAGGAAGAACGAAACAAAATTAACCAATGGTTCCAAACATTCTGGAAAGCAAAATGAAATTTCTCTTGGACAGTGTGGCAATGTAAAAAAGGTCAATGTAGTGAGTTTGTCATAAAGTGAATTTTAAACATTTATTCTTTATTATATTAATAATATCTGGTCTTTCCTTTTTGGTATTAAAGTATTTTATTTTTTCACTAATGGATGATATATGCTATTATTTATTTATTTTTATTCTTCACTTTTATTAAACCCACTAACTTGACAAAATTAAAAGGCCTCACTAATTAAAAGTTTTTGGGGAAGGGTAATTTGGAGATTTTACTATTTTGTGAAATTCAAAGTCAGGAGAATTCTGACACAGCCTTCTATGGAGACTCTGTAAAGCTATTTTACCTTCTCAGGCTCAGAATGAATTTCTGGTTTATTCTAAATAGCTTATAGCCATAGAATATTTAAGCCAGATAAATTATCATATCCAAGTAATTTCATTTTAAATGAAGAACCTGAAGCCCAAGGTTAGAAACATCCTGCCACTCTGGGAATAGAACTGAAATAGGTTTTGTTTTGTTTTTAGCTTGTTCTCAATTTTTATTGGTATACCTCAGAGCAGTAATTGACCTGCTTCTATTTCTTTGTCTCTACGCAATGTTAAACTCTCCTCCTTGGGCACCCTCCTTTGTGACTGACTGTTGAGCTCTAGCATTTTCTGATGATATTAGAGCATGGGTAAAACAGAAATCCACTCTCCGAAGAGTAACCAATTGTAACAGTCACAATAGCCAAGGTGAAAGATAAGTCTTGGGTTTTTTGTCATTCTCTGTTATCTGTTTGGAAGATAATTTAGGAAGAGAGTGTTTTTTGATCAATAACTCATTGGCTCTGTCACACATGCTTTTGTACACGTAGAGTTCTGCATTTGAAATTGTACTTTCCCCCCCCAAAGTCATTGCAGAGTGTAATTTCTGTTTTTATTTGCATTAATAAAATTTTCAAATAAAATATGACATTTGGTTATAACAGACTTGCCTTTCTTGGTAATTTCTGTAATGCTGTTTCTAATAATCCCTTGGATGTACAACCTTAGGGATCTTGTATTTCAGAGTATACTAAAAATCACTCATGAGATTTTAAGTCTGTACCTTCCTGGTTTTTTTTTTAGCAATGAAACATTTTCTTAATTAACGTTTAATTGAATATTATTTACATAAAATAACATTTATTTATTTATTTATTTTATAGGTCCTGCCATGTTGCCCAGGCTGGTCTCGAGCTTCCGGCCTCAAGTGATTTTTCCACCTAGGTCTCTTAAAATGCTAAGGTAACAGGCATGAGCCACCGTGCCTGGCTACATTTTCCAATTGCTTTGTGGGTTTTGATGACTTTTGCTAATTATATACGACAGTGTATTTATTATATGAAGACATCAAACAGCTCCTCATTGTAAAATGTTTCTGTCCCTTTATAGATGATTTTCTCTTCATTCTGGAAGCACAGGCATAAATAATAACAACAAAGCCCTTCTGGCCTCCAGTTCTCTTTATGAAGCAATTTTTAATTTCTAATTTAATTTCTTTAATTGATATAGAATAGTTTACGTTTTCTATGTCTTGTTGAGTTTTGGTAATTTATGTCTTTCAAAGAATTTATTTCAGCTAGGTTGTCAAATGTTTTGGAGTGAAGTTGTTTATAATTTCTAAATTTTATTTTCAGTGTCGATAGCATTTCTAGTGTGCAAACCAAAAAGTATCTGAGGCTGGGAGCAGTGGCTCAAGCCTGTAGTCCCAGCGCTTTGGGAGGCCGAGGCGGGCAGATAACTTGAAGTCAGGAGTTTGAGACCAGCCTGGCCAACATGGTGAAACCCCATATCCACTAAAAATACAAAAAAAAATTAGCCGAACTTGGTGGCATGTGCCTGTAATCCCATCTACTTGGGAGGCTGAGGCACGATAATCTCTTGAGCTCGGGATGCGGCTGTTGCAGTGAGCCAAGATCATACCAGTGCACACCAGTCTGTGTGACAGAGTGAGACCCTGTCTCAAAAAAGAAATAAATAAAAACAAAACAAAACAAACAAATGAAGAAGACTCCCAAAATATCTGAGACAGTCTGAATCAATTTTGAAGTTCATCTTGCCAAGGTGAAGGACATGTCCAGGTAAAAGGAACACAAAGCCACACCACAGGAACAATCTGTGGTTCATGACTCTTCCCAATGATGATTTTGAGGACTTCAACATTTAAACTGGAAAAGTAGGCTAGAGGGGAGACTGGGAGGGTATGGTCATACTACTGAATCCATACACTGCAAGGGAAAAGGAGCAGGTAGGGGAATCACCAATTACGTATTCTCATGTTCAATGAATCAGCACTTTATATAAGATAAAGTGAGCATAGAGTAGCTATTTGTGGCAATATCTAAACTTTTATCTATAGTTATCTGCTTAGGAACAAAAGGAAAGGCAGGACTTTTTTTTTTTTTTTTTTTTTTTTTTTTGCTTGACTTAGCTTTCAGCTTCATTTTTTCCTTTTGGCATAGTGAATTAGAGTCTCAAGATTTTATTTTCCTTTCACAAGTGATATCCCTTCTTTCATTTCTAACATTGGTTTCCTGTGTTGTCTACCTTTTTCTCCCTTGGTCAGTCTTATTGAAGATTTATTGAATTTGCTCACCTCTTCAGAAGGACAGATTTGGGTTTTGCTATTATTTTTGAATTTTTTTCTGCTTTCTATTTTTTATTTCACTTATGTTTATCTTTTATTCAGCTTTCATAGATTTAATTTTCTCTCTTTTTTCTTGTTTCTTAAAGTAGAAGTTTAGAACATTGTTTTGAGATTATTCTTTCTCTTTTAAGGTAAACATTGAAAGCTTCAAATATCCCTCTAAGCACTACATTCCCTGTATTCCACAAACGTTGACATGTTGCCTTTTCATTATCGCTCAGTTCAAACTATTTTGTAATTTATCTGTGATTTCTCCTTTGGGTCAGTGGTTATCTACAAGTGTGTTCTTAATTGTCAAATATTTCAGAGATTTGGGGATTTTCTTATTTTAATTTCGTCATGGTAAGAAAGCATGCTCAGATAGCTTGAAATGATTTATATTTATTGAGACATCTTATGACACAGACTGTTCCATCCTGTTAAACATGTAATACCATGTGTGTTTGAAATGAATATGCATATTGTCTTGTTTTACAGCTTAGTGTTCTATGTACGTATATTAATTAGGTCAAAGTGTTTGGTTGTATCATGTATACCTTCCTTATCCTTGCGTAGTAATTATATTAACTTCCCACTCATGCATTTTTGATAATTCCTGTGTCAAGTGGTGATGGAGTGTATTAACATCTACAACTATTTTATTAAAATTGCCCATTTCACACTATATTCTGTCATTTTTTGCTTTATATTTTTTGAAGCTCTGTTACTGGGCATTTACACATTTACAATTGCATGCCTTCTTGATGGATTTACCTTTTATCATTGTGAAGTGATTCTCTTTATCTCTGACAACACATTTAGTTTTCAAAGCATTGTATTGTGGGTGTTACAAATGTGAAGCTGTTCAGATTCTGCATTCTGTCATTTTTTCTTCAATGAATGTTATTTCTTGGTGTTAGTATGTGATTTTCTTGTTGTTGATTTTGCCCTGAACAAACACTGTTTCCAGTGTAGCAGCCTCAGACTCAATTCAAATCTTTGTCTTTAGATGAACCACTTTGATCCTTTTCAGCCATATTTGCTTTGGTATCAGTCAGGGATGTGACTAGGAAGAGTTGGTGGTTCTTTCTCTAGCTCATTCCCTTCTGTGATTCTCCACTCCTTTCAGTGTTCATGGTTTTCTAGCTTCCCTAATCTGGTTCTCCAGCCAGAATACAAAGGTTGTTTCCATGCGTGCCTACTGGAGTCACTGCTCTTTCAGGGTAGATGGTAGTTAGCACCATGTCAAATGGAAGACAGGAAGTACTTGTGTGGTTTGTACTATGTTTGCCATCCTCAAGGGGTATGTGCAATCCATCCCCGCAACATCCCTACTGTTATATACTCGCCAGTATTCTTTTAGGTAGCTGTTTTAGTGTTAGGTACAGGTTTTATAGCTTTTTTTTTTTGTGCTGGGACTGGGGATCATTCATCAAATTTTAGTTTGTCATACTTGTATGTGGAAGTATCTATGCTGACTTCATTTTAAACCTTTGATCTAGTTTAGAGGAACAATAATTTGGAACAGTTTGTTTCTGTCTTTAGTTTTCTTATCACCATATTTCCTAGAAATTGAAGGAAGCTTATAAATACCAAAATATTCAGATTTTAGAGAAAGATTTTAACGTGATCATGTTAAAATATAGTAAATACAGTAGCTACTGATTTTAAATTGTCAATTGTTTAATTAATACTCTTCAGTCTCTAGTCAATAGCTGCTAGTCTTGTCTGTATCTTCATCTAGAGCCTATTGTGGTACAGTATTGATTAATGACCTGGGGTGAACACTCTGGAGCTAAGCTGTCTGGATTTGGATATTAGCTGTGTCTTTTATTAGGTGGCCCTGGGAATTTTATGTGCCATCTCTGTACATGTTTGATAAGGTGTTCATTAGCATTCAAATATTTAATAAAATTAAAGGGCTTATAATTTTATCTTGCACGTAGTAAATGCTCAAAAATTTGAGTCATTATGATTAGTGTCTTAAGAGCAAATTAGAAAGAGATACAAAGAAAATAATGCAACACAAGTAGATCTCATGACAGCATACTTTGAAATTCTGATTGGAATAATCCAGTCGAACAATTTTGAAATAATTATGTGGAAGAAGATTCAATATTATGATTCTACTGACAATATCTGGTCGCACCTTAATTGTTTTCAAATGGCTTTTCTCTTCGTGCTGGTGGTGTTGAAGGTGAGGAGGAGATTGGAAATATTTCATCCCCAGCTTAAGATTGTAAACAAAGGAGATGTTAATAGTTATTGTATCAGTCAAAGCAGATTTAGTTATGCTCTGATGACAAGTAAGAACAGAAAAAACACAACTAATGCTTATTTTCTGGTCATGCTATGTTTCCTTGGGGGTTAGCTGGACTCTGCCATGCATCATTCCCTTCCTTACTCTAAGATTTAGGTTCTTGGAGGAACCCCTTCTAGAACACAGCCAAGAAAGGAAGAAGGAGCTGAAAAGTTTAGCAATTGGCAATCAGATATTCACCAGGAAGTGACACTCATCAATTCTGCACATTGATCATTGTCCTGAATGCCTCACATGTCCCATCTAATTGCAGGAGACCAGGAAGTATGATTTCATCACAAACCTAGGTGTTAGAGAGCAGCAAATATTACTGAAAAGCATTAATGACTATCACAGGCATCAAGATAATATTAGCAGATGGTATATTCTTATATTTCACTTTATAACACAATTAAAATATCATCCTTTTTATGCACAATAGTTAATGAATCTGGTAACAAACTTTTTAAACTTATCAATGCTTATTAGAAAAAATATATTTTATTTAAAAATTTGCTCCAAGATACTAAAGTAAGCATACATTTTTTTCAAATGCTTTTATTTGTTATATTCTTTTCCAAAAATTAGGTCTTTCACCTCTTTTATTGAGCAATAAAAAATTATTCATGCTAAGGAAATGCGAGACTTTTGTTTGAAATATGAATGTTTCACATTAAAAAGATTATTTAATTCTCTTAAGCACTCGTATGAATTATCTGACATTTTTCAGGTTCAACAATTACGAAAATAACATATTTACTTTCATGACAATTAGAACTTTGAGTTTTGGCAAAAAATCATGTGGATACCACTTCCAGTTGAATCTTGGCGAATGATATTGAAAGTTGCAGTTATATGAGTGTCATCAAAATTGCCTGAAAGATTCCTCAGATTAATAAATGGAAAATGCAATTAAAAAATCTAAAAATGGAAAATAAGATAGTCAACAAGTTTGGCTGAGTGAAGTGAAAGTGTCACTAAATGAGAAATTTGAAAAAATAAAATTTCAAAAATTAATTGAAATGAAGAGAACCCTTAAATACTATCTGTTTGGATGCCTCCCTCTGACACTTAATGTAACAGATGTTAAAGGTTTAACTGAGAAACAACTAACTAGTTTCAGAGAGCTAAGGTGGTACCAACATCTAGCAACTAACGGGGTGCCATTTTTATCAAGCCACAGTTTGCACCTGGAAGTGACGATTACTTTACAGAAATGAGAATAACATTTATTTTCAGTATTTTCTCCTGAAATAGACAACCCAGCAAATTTTTATTGTGCCGCTCAGTCTCTGCCAAACCCACAAAATCACAATTTCTCATGAAAAGTAACACTCAACTTCAAGAGCCAGGACCTGTCACACAGAATGATTTCTGACCTTGAAAATATCTGCATTAAGAGCATATTTTATTTTTGTAATTTGTCCTATTGACTGAGTTAGAAGAATAGTTGGGTCAGAATTGTGTTTAACACTTTCAATTCATTCTGCTTTGCATATGTATTTGAATTATTTGAATATGCATTTTTGTCCCTCAAGAGTGATTCATGTGACATTTCTTAGCCCTGTCAATATTTATCCTAAATAGGGTTTCCATTATAGTCAACCAATAAAAAGTTACCTATTGTACCACAATTCATTACATGAAACATAGTTATAGCCAAACCTTCTACAACATATGTCTCAGGTTTAACAGCTTCCATGACAGTATGTTAAATTACATCAAATCACAGAGTTCTGTGTAACTTCATGTTAAAATATATAAGTTAAACTCAAACTATGAACACTATGCTAGTCTCCGTGCTATCCCAGTAAAGTAATGAGCCAGTTCAAAAACCTGCTTAGATGAAGGTAGGGGATATTTGTACTTAAAATGTAATCATGATTAGAGAATATTTACATAGAAAAGGATAGCACAGTTCTGTGCTACTGTTTTATAACTTTAATAAGTCTAATTTTCAGCAGAACATTATTAATAAAAAAGCAATGTGTTGGCCGGGGGCAGTGTGGCTCACGCCTGTAATCCCAGCACTTTGGGAGGCCGAGGCAGGCGGATCACGGGGTCAGGAAATCGAGACCATCCTGGCTAACACGGTGAAACCCCGTCTCTACTAAAAATACAAAAAAGAAAAAAAAAAAAAATTAGCCAGGCATGGTGGCCAGGCTGAGGCAGGAGAATGGAGTGAACCCGGGAGGCGGAGCTTGCAGTGAGTCGAGATCCCAGATCATGCCACTGCACTCCAGCCTGGGCGACAGACTCTGTCTCAAAAAAAAAAAAAAAAAAAAGCAATGTGTTTAGATATAAAAGCTGCTGGATTTGGAGTCAAGACACCTAGGTTCTAGTTTACATTCTTCAACTCATCAGTCATGAATGATTGGGTAAATCACACCTAATACTTGGATTTCACCTTCCTCCTTAATGAAATTTGAAGGTCAGACCACCTCATACCTAGTGTCCCTTCTAATTATGAAATGTATCCAAGCCACACTTATAACCAAGCAAATGAAATACATATTTGCGAGTTAAACTCAGGGACTTTTATTTGGTGCCTTGATCATCTGTTCAGTTACTTTCATCAGCCTTGATGAATGAAAATAACCTGTTTCTAGTGTGTGTATTCATAAGATAGCCCTTCTAAGAAAATGTTTCTTCTCATTTCTGTAACAAAGGTTGGAAACTGGCAAAAAACGTCCTATGACAGCATTGATGGCATGGCCTTTTTTAACGTTTTATGAGACCACCTGAAGCTTTGTCTCTCTTGAGTAACTTCATTGCTTCCAAATGTTTTAGAAGCATTCCATAAACCTTGGCAGGAGCCTTTCTTATTGCAAGACTTTTTCTTAAAGCACAATAGGTAACTCCTTACATAGAACATGAATGTCTTATTACAGCCATTATGGATGGTTATTACTTTTGATTAAAATTAAATTAAATAGCACTTGAGAAATAAGGAGAAATTTAATTATACCATAAAAACTGTCAGCTTTTCATTTTTAACATCTGTTAGGTATGCATGCCAGTAGCAATGGTTTAGAGTATCTGCCAGATACCTAGTCAACAAACCTTGCAGAATCATCTGAGAACTGAGGCAATGTGATTTCAGACTGTGTTTTTCACATCTGATAACTGAGTCAAAGTTAAACACATTGAAGAGCTTGCTGATGTTATTTTTTCTTCATTTTATGTGGAAAAAGAAAGCATTTCCAGGCTTATTTGTTTGTTGTTTTCCTCACTATTCATCGTGATGGATTTGATCTGGCATGCCATGTCTGTGCTTCAGTGAAAACCTGCAATTCCTCAAAGAGAAGCTTCATTCCCTGAAAAGTGCCAAATGTGGAGTGTTTGTTGCCCCTATGTGATGTTTCTATAAAGGTTATTTTTAACTTTGATACTTAAAAGCCAAAATCATTGGAACTCTGAGCTTTGGAAAATGCTTTTGGCCAGAATAGGTTTGGATAGATGCTAACTAATTAAGAGACAGGCAGGAAGGCCACAGGTGGTAGGATGTGATGCATTTCTGACAGGTGGAGTCTATTTTTAGTTCTTTCTTCAGTCATCAATATATGGACTAGTGAGCTAGAATGTCACTTTGTGAAACTGACAGCCTCTCTAGGACTCTGTTTTGTCATCTGTAAAAAGATTTGGAGTAGACAAGCATTAAAGAATGAATAAGATATTTATTTATGATGCAGTTCATGATTCTTATTATTTATTAGTTTTTCCTTAATTCAGGGCTTTTTTTTTTTCTTTTTCCAAATAAGATGATTAGATTCCTTTTAAAGTATTGGGTTGTTTGTGTAGGAATAAAACATCAATTTTTGTAATCCTCAAAATAATACAGCCTGTTGGGTATCATTACATTTGAACAATTTATACCAATTTAAAAATGAAGAAACTGTATCATTTGCCCAAATGTGTACAACTTAGAAGAAGCTAAAGCTCTTCTAATTTGTACAACTAAGCCCATGATTGGATCTAGGTCTCCCTAATTTCAAAGCCTGGCTCTTACTTTTACACTACATTGCAGCTGGAATAAATAGCTAGCTGAATTATACAAATTGGGGGAATTGGAAATTTCTGCCACAAAACATTTTTCTCATACGTTTGATTAATCCTGCAGTTATTCGCTGGCTGTTTGCAATTTTGATTAAGGCATTTTTTCCCTAAGCAAAAGATAATGGGAAAAAAACAATTATAATTTATTAACACTTTATTGAGGACTTGTTATACAATTTTCTACTATGTATAATAAAAGTGAGTACTGACTTTGGGGTCAAATAACCTGGTTCTTTTCCCCTTCTTGCCTTGTTAATGGATGACACATAAACACACTTCCTAAGATAAACAACTTTACTTGGTGTTTGTTGTAGAACACGTCATTGTTAAAACTAAAGAGTTTGAGATGTTTTTTCATTCTCTCAAGCTAACAAGTCAGACTGGCAAACTTTCATAGATGCTGGCAGATGACACAAAACTCCTGGGTCAGAGACAAATGAGTTTATTACTCACAGCACACAAATCAGCATGATCACCAGCATGTTTTGGCACCATTTTTCCTAGCCTCGGTTACTTCTGGGCTCTGTGAAGAGGAGCAGATGACTCATATATACACAGTAGGGGAGGAAACATGAGTTTAGGAAAACTGAATATTTTATACTTACAGCTAGCATGCCTGTCTTTGCTCCTAATACGACATTATTTTTCTAACACTTTTCACTGTATACACATCCTTTAAAAGATAGTGAAGAACAAAGGTATTCAGTGTCCTTTGTTGTAAAACATGCAGAAATGTGAGAGGCCCATTTCAAAACTCATGAGATATTTCCTTGTCATGGCATGGACCTATCAGGTGTAGCTGATTGTTTTTGGGTGATATATTTATTTTTTTTCTCTACCTCTACCGATCTTATTTATAGTACCTTCACTTTTCCTCTCATCTTGATGTCTCAAATTATTTTCTTTATTTTCTAAAACCTGTAATGTATGTATTTCTGTAGGCCTCCTAACATGCCTTTAAAAAAGAATCAATTATGTATGTAACATCCCACCCCAAAACTTAATGACTTAAAACAATGATCTATTGATTCTCACAATTCTGTTTGTTAGTTGGATGGTTCCTTTGCTTCTTATCTGAGGTCATTCCATGCTGCATTCATTCAGCTGGAAGATTGTCTGGTCTGGAATGTCCAGATGGCTCCATTTACATCTTGAATAGCTGGTACTGGCCCTGGTTCTCCTTCACTTGATCAGTCCTACTCCAGTAGGACTGACTTCCATACATTGTGGCTTTAGGGCTGCATTCCATGAGGGCAAAGGCAGAAGCTGCAATGTCCTTGATGTCCAGCCTCTAGAACTTACTCAACATGACTTCTGCCTAATTCTGTTGGTCAAAGCAAGTCACAAAGCCAGACTGAATTCGAATGAATGAAAAAATAGAGTGCATCTTTGATAGAAGGATCTATGAAAAAAATCTAGCCATAAATATTCTATCTCAAGTCAACTTCTTGTAAGTAAACTTACTTCCATGTAACTTTCAGTAAATCACTTTACTTCTTTGGAATTTACTTCCAATAAATTAAATTTTAAAAATCCAATATAAGTTTAAACAACAGGCAAGGTCTCTTTCAAATCTCAATAATGCTATTTCTAACATACTTTCTAAAGTACCATTCCCTGAGGCTACTTAGGCTGAGGTAAAAGTAGAAAAAGTCTGTGGGGATTGAGTGACTGAAGAATATATGTAAGCTTGCCAGTAGATGAGGGAATATATCTGTGTTACTTGCTGTGCAATCTGTAGATATTCACTGAAAGGGAAGTTTAAGAAACACAGGATAAAGACAAACTGAGTATTTAATAATTTTGTTCAAGACGAGTTATGTAAGTTAAATTCTGTATTAGCCTAGGTGTTACGTAAGTTAAATCATGTATTAACCTAGATGAATTTAAATGCAACTGCCAAACTATTAGATTTATATCCAATTGATTTATCTGTATCTCCTAACTCTAATGTGGAGAGTTACATCTTAAAATAATTAAACGTCCACAATTTGACCATAGGCCTTCAAAAATGCCTGGAAGTTCATATCAAGACCCCAGCGACTACATATGCTATGAATAAACAGTCTCTGTGATTCAGTATCTTCAAGTGCATAGCACATAAAGATTGTAAGAGTAAATTTAAGTAAAGTCGATTCACTGAAAAACCAATCTGCCTGTTGATTAAGATAGCAAATTTAAAAATGCCAAACTGATTAGGATTTTTTTTTCAAAATTTGATTATGCATTGCCTGTCTGCATTTTAGTTGCAGCATTCTCAGTCTAGTTGGGCTAAAAGCCAGAGTCATGCATGTGGTATATTCCAGTGAGCATATTTTATATTCAAATGTTTTTATATGTACAATTGCCTATCTTCTTTATATCTTTAAGCTTTTGTTTTGCCCCTACGTTTATCTGCCTCTGGAGACACAATGAATAAAGAAATTGTCTTAGTTCCTCTTTAAGGAATTTGATATGTTTTAGGAACTAAGATCGCTTGGGAATTGATCATATGACACATTATTTTTCTGGAAGTTAGCTTTTGGAAAATTGGCTTTTGATAAATTTGTCATTTTGTAAATTGGTTACTTGACATATTTGTCATTTGATGAGTTGATCATTTGCTGTTTTTCATTTGTTGAGTTGGTCATTTCCAATAGTTGTCTAACATTGAATTGACCTAGAGCTAGGATTGTGCTGGAACTGGTTTGTACAAGCTCATAAGAGACTATTGTGCACAGGTTTTCCCAATTTTTGATTCAGTGACATGAAATTGATAGCTTGAAATTGTGTATGGTGGGAGTATTTAGATGACAGAAATTTGCAAATGCTACAAATAAGGGCTTTTTTTTTTTTTTTTTTTTTTTGAGAAGGAGTCTTGCTCTATTGCCCAGGCTGGAGTGCAGTGGGGCAATCTCAACTCACTGCAACCTCTGCCTCCCAGGTTCAAGCAATTCTCTGCCTCAGCCTCCTGAGTAGCTGGGATTACAGGCACCCACCACCATGCCCAGCTAATTTTCATATTTTTAGTAGAGATGGGGTTTCACCATCTTGCTAGGCTTGTCTTGAACTCCTGACCTCGTGAGCCACCTGCCTCAGTTTCCCAAAGTGCTGAGATTACAGTCATGAGTCACCACACCTGGCCAAGGGCTCTTTTTTTTTTTAGAACCAGATTATCAGCACAGCATTGTTTAAAACCAATCAAATCTTAATAGTAAACAAATTGAAAATTTAACTGCCTATGAAAACTTTCTAAAAATAGTAAAAATATTCATGGCTTTTAGAAAATTACCCAATAGGTCAATTTGGTATGCATTTGCACTATTAAATGATAATGATTATGATTTAATAATAAAATATCAGCCACTAACTTTAGCCTCTTCTATATATCAAGTACTAGAGAGGTCACTTTATATGTGTTTGTCCATTTAATCCTAGAATTTAAAAAAAAAAGAGATACTATAATTCTCATTTTATGGGTGAGAAAATAGCAGCTTAGCAAGAACCAAGAACTCATTTCAAAATTATTTTTCATTTTGCTTCATATTCTTCTGGATCTAAAATCTATTGGTTCTATGTTGGGGTCCGTGCCGGGGGTGGTGGAGAATGAAAGAACACACAAAAGACAAAGACACACAGAGAACATGGCGGCCGCGCTCAGAGCCTCCACCTCACTTTATTTATACTCCATAAACCCCACGTCAGCAGAAAGAATGCAATGCAAAACAAACTTTCTTTTCCCAGATGTAACCTTCTACTCGGTTCTTTGTTTCTATGCTCTTCCTTATCTGCCCGCCTTCTTGGCGCCTAGGGGAGTTCATTAAAAGTTCAATTGGAGATACTGTCCTTGAGCCCTATCTATTCTCAGCATACTGTTTTCAAAGGCCCCTGCAGTTCTACCTCTAAAATAAGTTATCTTATGTTTTAGGGTAAGAAGACTAGGGAACTGCAAGAAGATTGTTATTATGACTGCTTTGATTGAAACCCATAATGTTTATATAGTATAAACTATGTAATATTTATATAGTATAAACTATATAAATTCACCTATATATTGGGCATACAATGCTTCAAAAATATATAGAATGACTGATGTTTTGTGCTTTTGCTGCAGTCTATTATGATGTATTTTGATTTGAGCTATTAGTTACATTTTCTTAAACATGTCACCTCCTGGTGATATTTCTATATCAGGAAGGGAATTTTGAAAATGAATACTGCTCAAATAAGTACATTTCAGATTTAAAAGGTACTTTACAATTTGGAGATATATTTGGTAACAGGACAGATATTCACTCCTTTCCCTTGGTCTATAAATACATACCCCAAGCACTGTGCTAAGTTATTAGCCATTTTATGTGAAGAAAAATCACTTAAAGTTACCTATATCTCAGGACAAATAACAGTTACAGTGAATTCTGGAACGGGACCACCCATTGGTGAACAATGATGTATCATTTCTAAAAGTAACGGGATTCTTATAACCACCATCACCAAATGTCCTTCCAAATAGGCATGATGAACCAGATCATTTGTTAGCAGCTCTTGTGCTGCAAGTTAATTTCTAGGGAATGAGTTCAGAGCCTGGCACGATGTATGAGGCTCGCTGGAGCAATTAAGATTGTAAAAGGCAAATTGTTCAAGTCTTATGTGCTATCATCCTAGTTAATATTTAAACTCTGTGATAAACTTAGTTGATATAATTGTTTAAGTTTGGTTCTATTTATTACTTCTCTATAATTAAATGTTCAGAGAAGAAAAGGATCTTATTCTTTTAAGAATTAAAATGTATCCTTGAAAAGGTATTGTTTTTTAAAGTCTGGTGGCTTTCTAGAAAAGGTAATGGACGAGTTAAAAATTGATGTAGATTCTTTTTATCCATATAAAAGATTAGCCATACATCATTATGAAAATTATATAGAAGCAGCCTCATGTGTAGGTTGGGGTATAGAAAAGAGAGAACTATAGAAAATATGGCCTTATATTTTCTTCGTCATTTAAGTTTTTGTTTTCTTGAAGACAAAAGAAGAAATGTGGAACTTATATTTCCTATTTACAGAAAATTACAAGTTACTAAAAATAAAGATCATGTGCCAATTTTAGTAAATATTAAATACTAATAATTAGGCAATGATGCTTGCTATTTGAATAAAAAATTACATTTTGATAGAACTGACCTTTTATCATTAAATAGATAGTGTCATGTTATTAACTCAAAAGCATGATGGGAATGCATAGCTTCACATTCAAAAACAAGACATTTGGTGGCATCTAAGGTACTGCTCATGTAGCACATAAATGTGACATACAACAGGCTTGCCAACTCCAACCATAGCCACTGCAACTCTTAAGAAATTGATTTGACTTAGATGAGATTTTCCATTTATTGAAATGGATATGGATTTTCATGCCCAGTCGCTAAATGAAACTTGAAAGAGAACCTATTTTTAAAATAGGAAATGACTTTAAATAAATTTATGAATTTCATGAGATGAAAAAAGACGTTTCTTCTGTTTATACTCTGAATGCATCTAATATAAAGCCTTGAGATTAGTCGGGGATTCATATATATCTTTATTGGTTGATTTACTTAATTCTTCCTTATACATATAAATTTATTTGTTTTAACATCAGAAACTAATTTTTAGATTTCTTCCACAAGCGAATTCCACCAGTTGCTTGACTTTGGAAATAGGATGTTTTTAAAAGCATACAAATGATTAGAATTTTTTCTCTAAAAAACATTTAAAAGAATAACAATGATCATTGACAACCCTGAGAAAAACAAGAAATGGGGAAAGGATTCCCTATTTAATAAATGGTGCTGGGAAAATTGACTAGCCATAAGTAGAAAGCTGAAACTGGATCCTTTCCTTACTCCTTATACGAAAATTAATTCAAGATGGATTAGAGACTTAAATGTTAGACATAATACCATAAAAACCCTAGAAGAAAACCTAGGTAATACCATTCAGGACATAGGCATGGGCAAGGACTTCATGTCTAAAACACCAAAAGCAATGGCAACAGAAGCCAAAATTGACAAATGGGATCTAATTAAACTAAAAAGCTTCTGCACAGCAAAAGAAACTACCATCAGAGTGAACAGGCAACCTACAGAATGGGAGAACATTTTTGCAATCTACTTATCTGACAAAGGGCTAATATCCAGAACCTACAAGGAACTCAAGCAAATTTACAAGAAAAAAAAAAACAACCCCATCAAAAAGTGGGCAAAGGATATGAACAGACATTTCTCAAAAGAAGACATTCATACAGCCAACAGACACATGAAAAAATGCTCGTCATCACTGGCCATCAGAGAAATGCAAATCAAAACCACAATGAGATACCATCTCACACCAGTTAGAATAGCAACCATTAAAAAGTCGGGAAACAACAGGTGCTGGAGAGGATGTGGAGAAATAGGAACACTTTTACACTGTTGGTGGGATTGTAAACTAGTTCAACCATTATGGAAAACAGTATGGCGATTCCTCAAGGATCTAGAACTAGATGTACCATATGACCCAGCCATCTCATTACTGAGTATATACCCAAAGGATTATAAATCATGCTGCTATCAAGACACATGCATATGTATGTTTATTGCGGCACTATTCACAATAGCAAAGACTTGGAATCAACCAAATGTCCATCAGTGACAGACTGGATTAATAAAATGTGGCACATATGCAGCCATAAAAAAGGATGAGTTCATGTCCTTTGTAGGGACATGGATGCAGCTGGAAACCATTATTCTCAGCAAACTATCGCAAGAACAGAAAACCAAATACCGCATGTTCTCACTCATAGGTGGGAACTGAACAATGAGATCACTTGGACTCGGAAAGGGGAACATCACACACCTGGGCCTATTATGGGGAGGGGGGAGGGGGGAGGGATTGCATTGGGAGTTATACCTGATGTAAATGACGAGTTGATGGGTGCTGACGAGTTGATGGGTGCAGCACACCAACATGGCACAAGTATACATATGTAACAAACCTGCACGTTGTGCACATGTACTCTAAAACTTAAAGTATAATAATAAAAAAAAAGGATAACAATTAACAGTTTTGACAATTAACAAAAAGAACCCTTCTGTTCGTAAATATATATATATGCATATGATGCATATGTATACATACAGCTAACCTAAAAATATGAAAACATAAACTAAAACCTGAGGAAATTGTTACTGAATCACGTTACAGAGATAGATAGCAAAGACTGGACATAGGACCAGCTATATTGGCATAACTTAGGAGCTTGTTAGAAATACAGTCTGTCAGGCTTCACTCTAAGGATATTGTGTGGAAATCTGCCTTTTACCAAGATTGCTGAAGGATTGATTTTCACCATAAAACTTGAGAAGTGGTGTCTCATAGAGCAGGTCCTTAAACCTCTGCTACCTTGGTCCGCATCCCTGCCCTGGCCCTACTCTTCCTGAGGCTTGGGAGTTCAAACCTGCCTTGCGTTCTTGTGAAATGCTCAGCATCATTGCAAAACATCCACATGATACATTACAGCCTTTTGCAATGCATCATTTCCTCTAAAACAACATCTAGAAACTTCTAAACTTTTCTCTAGAATGAAGTTCTTTTTTTCTACTTGTAACAAATACAGACTTTAAAAATTAACAAGCAACGTTTAGTAGTTGGATAATTTTTAATTATATTTGTGTATTTGTTTAGTACAAAGGTTATCAAGTCTATGTGAATGAAGAAATTTTTATGACATAATGTTAATCAAAATTATGATTTCATGTACATAACACCCTGATAGATAATATTAAAAAGACTTTTTTGACTTTTTGTAATTATTATTTTTAATCGTTTTTACTTTTTTCTTGAACTTCCATTTTTATTGAACCATTATGTTAATAAGAATTATATATTATAAAAGATAATTTGCCAATCTGGAGTGTAAAGCAAAATATAGAGCTATAACAAGAGTGAGCATTAATTGATTGTTATTAGATCTAGGGCATGCATTCATCAAAATTCAATATTCTATTTCCTGTGCTTTTGTTTATGTATGGAGCTTTCCAAAATAAGAGAGATGTAAGTAGATAAAATTTTATGATTGGAGTTGTAACTTTTCTAGACAAATAGCATAGTAGTGTCAAAGTCAAGTAAAATATAGAGATGGGTCTCTAAAATTAAAATATTTTATTATGGAAGAAAGAATAGCAATTTGGGGCATACATGTAGACCACTAGTCTTCTGTATGTCCAAAGAACAAGCTTTTAAGAGCAGCTTAGGAATTTTATGAAAAGGAGAAATGTTATATATTGTTCTTCAAGAATGTTCTCTGACACTAGCAAAGTTGTGCTGGTAAGCTCTGATTAGTGAGGGACAGCAATGAGTAAAACTAGTCTTAGAGTTGCAGCAGGTTTTTTCAGTAGCCATTAGATAAAACTGGTTTCAGATTACAGCAAGCAATTTTAGCAGCCAGGCTTGCAGAGGATTAGATTTTTGGAGCAAGGTCAGGCTTCTTCATTCTGACCTCTTGGCTCTGCTTTAGTTGGTCAAGACAAGTTTGACCCACTTACTAGAAACAACTTCCACATTTCCCCTTTTCATCAAGATCTTTTTTGGAAAACATCACTGATAAACCATTTTGCAGTGGGTTTTATTGTCCCCGAGTGCTGGGATGGACCTGTCCCAGATGAATTTGTCCCATGACTGGGAGAAGGTACGGGGTTCTGTGTCAGGAACTTGGGCCACATTTGAATAACAAAGAGGCCAGAAGGAAAAATATTCTATGGATATGTTTATCTGGAGTCTAGCATTGAGTTTCATATTATCAATCCATAGGCATCTGCAATCATTTGAGGGTTTAGCTAACATTATCCTGTTAGAAGAGTTGACTTTACAAACTAGACAGGAAATACGAATAAAGTTTAAAAATCATAATAGAGACAAAGGATTAATAATATAATAAATGTACATTTGCACAATGGTTTTGAACTAAGAGTCCAAGCCTAAGGGCAACAAACTCATCAAATCAATAGACCATGGAGGAAAGTGAGTGAGACCTGATGGAGCCACTAAATAACATTTCATGACTAGGTTGAATTAAAGCAGTCAACCTAACTTTACAAAAGGTATCACTAGTATAATTTGAATAAAATGTTGTCCTGGGAATATTGTCAAACTTGCTCACTAAGTGGACTAAAAATATTTCTTTGGTGAAGTTTTGTCAAGTTACTTACCTAATTTACTGATTGCAAAATTTTAATTGTAGCACTATTCTGCCAAATGCAAAAGGTAGCACTACATGGGATAGGAGTTTCAAGCTGTTTGCAGCATGGAAAACATCAACCTCTCATCCTGGTTTACAGTTTGAATGACTCTGGTTATACCGTGAAGTGGCTTGGTAACCTTTCTGTGTTGCCCACACATCAAACAAAAAAACAAAAAAACAAAAAACCTGATCCTTAAAATTTGTCTAGTTTTAGCTTATAAGGGTTTAGGAATAGAGAAATTCCTATTTCAGTAATTTCATGAAAGAAAGCTGGATTGGAGAAACCCTCAAAATTTAGTACCTAATCTAGTCTATAAATAGATTTTAAAAAAACCTCAAAAATAATGTACAGAGTTACAGTCTAATAGCAGGTATATTTTAATTTTTCTTTGGAAATGCAAATTTTCTCTACGTTGATTGTATAAGAATATCAGATTTAAAAACCTCTTGAGATTAGGAAGCCAGACCAATGCAGACTTTAGATATTATTTACAGCTTTGTGTTTCCTGGGTCTGCTAAACAGTGACAGTTTTTATTTATTCACTGTAAGGCTGGGAACACTTGCAGTCAGAAATTTTATGCATAATTTCAAATATGACATTTCAGTCAAAGCATTAGTAATATAGACAATGTTTTCTATTGTATCCTTTTATAAGCAGAGAGCAGATTTTACTGGACTTATGCAAATAGTCACATTGTCACAAAAATACTCAAATAGTTATTGAATTAGTGAAGGAACCAAGAAGAGAAAAAACACACAAATATATTTATCTCTGTTTATAAAAGTATTCTTTATGAAATGATCATAAATTATAGCTCTCTTAAGAGAGAAAATTCCCTTAAATCTTAAAAAAAATTATATAAAGAGCCAACAATGTTTTAAATAACAGTTACAAAAACATAATCATCAGTTATTTATTCTTATATAACCAATTCATATTCTACTTCCATTAGTAGTTTTATAAATTTTTTTTTTTTTTTTTTTTGAGATGGAGTCTGGCTCTGTCGCCCAGGCTGGAGTGCAGTGGCCGGATCTTAGCACACTGCAAGCTCTGCCTTCCGGGTTCACGCCATTCTCCTGCCTCAGCCTCCCGAGTAGCTGGGACTACAGGTGCCCGCCACCTCGCCCGGCTAGATTTTTGTATTTTTTAGTAGAGACGGGGTTTCACCGTGTTAGCCAGAATGGTCTTGATCTCCTGCCCTCGTGATCTGCCCGTCTCGGCCTCCCAAAGTGCTGGGATTACAGGCTTGTGCCACCGCGCCCGGCCAGTAGTTTTATAAATCTATCAGTTTTTTATCAGAGTACTGGAAATTTTTATTTAGTCTGTTGATCTTCAAGTTATTAGAAACCTGTATGTAAGTGTACTTGTGGAAGTTGTTTCCATGAATCTGATTGTGACTGTTTTTAGAAAAGAATTCAAAACAATAACTATGGATGACAAAAACTTAGAAGAGCCATGATTAATAATCTGATGAAAGTTTACCTTTGACAAGGAAATTCTGTTATTTCTATTATAGACAGTATTTAAAGATAACCAAAATTATGACTGGTAATGTATTTTAATAAATTATATAATTTTTGAAACATTTTTATTAACAACGTACCCCAAAACACAACTAAATGAAAGACCTGGTACCACTTATCATTTGTTAATGTTTCCTATACTATTTAAATCAAGTAATTTAAATTAGATTTAAATCTTTACAAAGGTTTAAGCCTCATTATTTAAATCTTTACAAGGTGAGAGGTACGTATTTTGAGACTTTCCAGAGGCCCAACTTTCCAGAGAAAACTCCAAAGTAAATTTTAGGTCAAAAATACTTAATTTAGGATTTAATTTTGAGGACATTTGTCACAGTTGCCAAAAGGCTCAAAACTTTTAAATTAAAAAAAGAAAAAAAATCCCAGGTCATTCTAAGATAATTGCCAGTCACTTCATCAGTGTGATAATGAAAATATTTCAAAAGCAATAGAGAAAATTACATAGATGTAGTACCTTAATTATGTTAAAGCTCAGTTTCTTTTTTTTTATTTTTATTTTTATTTTTTTTATTTTATTATTTTTTATTTTTTTTTATTTTTTTTTTTGAGACGGAGTCTCGCTCTGTCACCCAGGCTGGAGTACAGTGGCCAGATCTCAGCTCACTGCAAGCTCTGTCTCCCAGGTTTATGCCATTCTCCTGCCTCAGCCTCCCGAGTAGCTGGGACTACAGGCGCCCGCCACCTCGCCCGGCTAGTTTTTTGTTTTTTGTTTTTTTTGTATTTTGTAGTAGAGACGGGGTTTCACCGTGTTAGCCAGGATGGTCTCGATCTCCTGACCTCGTGATCCGCCCGTCTCGGCCTCCCAAAGTGCTGGAATTACAGGCTTGAGCCACCGCGCCCGGCCAAAGCTCAGTTTCTTAAGTAATAAAAAACTTAACAAAGGCAACACTAAAAATTATATTGATAAAATATAAAGTATTTTTCTTAAACCAGCTACGAAAAGGTAAAGGAAAATCTTCTGGTGATTGTTTCTCCTCACAGAAAGCTCATTTAGATGCACTGGAAGTCAAACCTGATGAAAACTTGAATTAATCAGACATAGAAATAATGCACCCAAGGTTATGAGTATACCAATTAAGATTACATCAAGAAAAGTCAAGAATGAAACATTAAATTATACTGGAAGAAAATATTGCTTGCTAGGCCTTGAAAATAAACATTTCAGGGTCAGACCATAACAGCAGAATTGGACCAGTAAAAACAAGCTATAGGAACTGACTAAAAGTGCAAGAGAGTTATTCTCACCTTCTCAAGGGAGAAAAAGCTGAAGGTAATCATGTATGACCTGAAAATCATATGCAGCAAGATACAGAAAAGTTGAACTTCTGAAAACGAATTTGAAATATTTCAAAGGTGAAACTGTATCTCAAAAAATTAAATAAATTTCAAGTGAAGAAGATAGCATTTTTAGCCTGTAACTAGTAAAATGAAATAGACTTCAGGAAGAGGATGGCTGTTAATGAAACATTTTATAATTAAAAGTCAAAATATCTTTCATTTTATAAACAGCAAATTCATACTTTAAGGAAACTTTGTTGTTTTAAGTATAGGGGAATAGACTCTGGTTTTCTATCAGTGTCCCTGACATCAATGTTTTATTTTTAGAAAAACACATAAACAATTTATTTCCCATATCAGTCAACCCAATCACCTATGAAATGTCCTTCATATATCTCATCCTTTATTAAATCCCATCCTTAGTTTTTAATCTATATTTTGATTAATAAACCTAAATATGTGACTCTTTTTATAAAATTGAAGAAGCCAAGAATGAAATTATATTAATTCAGCAGTTAGTTTTAGGTTTTCTTCTTAGTTGGATATTACCCAGAAATTTGATGAATATCTTTTATTTAATACTACATAACTTTAAAATTTTAAATTATATGACAAGTTCATCTATGAACATTTATTTTCTTTACAATTACCTAATTTAATTTTTAAAACAACTATACCTATATTACTTATGAAAATTGAGATATTAGACAGTTATTATTTCAGTCAGTTCTTACCAATTTCATATCCTGCTAATATTGGAAGTTTAAGTAACACCCTTAAAATTAAATGCATGGGCATTCTGTTGATAACTCAGAAGATACAGCTGTTTTTTAATTAAATCAAAAATATTAATCTAATTTATTAATAATATAAAAAAGATAATTTAGTTTTTGGCTGAGACTATATCTTCATGATTTTAAAAAATTAATCAGAGGCAAATATAAAATTGACCATTAAACCAAGACAAAAATATACACTGACAATTTTGAAGCCATTTTAAATTTTACTTTGTCAACAATTTTAAAACCAATGAATATATCAAAGATTTACTTAATTCACAAGAGCCAAAGGAAAAACTGGGGTTAATTACCATATATTTTATGTGAACACTCATTTGTTTAACCAATCTGAATAATATTTTTAGTGATTTTTGGCTAATACACCAAATTTTATTATGTAGAAACAATATGCAGCATAATACATATATACTTAAAGATTTTATACCTGTTATTTTAGATTTTTAGTCATAAGATAATACAAGATATAAGTGATCCAATTTATTTAAAAAACTGTTTGATTCAAATGATTTCTTTGACAAAATAGAACAAGGCTAAACTTTATAGAATTGTTTTTAGTAGGCAATCTTGGAAAGACTGTGAACCAAATTTTGGGTAAACAAGTTTGAGTCAGTTACTAATATCCTGAATTGGTCAATGAATAATTAACTGTGAAAATGTGACTGAAATATGCGTGAAGGCCCAAAAAAATATCATAGTTATTGTAACAAGATCTATATGGTATTTTCTTGATCTCAATTATTTGTTCTTGAAGAAAAGAAAATTGCCATTCCTTTTAGTATAGGGAGAGTATCTACTTGGAAATTTCATCTTTGTGTTTAAGAAAACAGCATGAAGATCAAAATGATATTTTTTAATATTTGCTGGTTTTCAAGTGCTTTACTTAAATACTCAGTATGCCAGAATAGCTGAGGAATCTTGGAAAAAGAGAGTTTAGCTTAGAGAAGACTAAAGAAGAGGAACTGCAAGAAGGGAAAGGAAAAGGTCTGGAAAGAGTTTTAGCTCATTTTGAGGCAATATTTTTAGCAACACAGTCTTTGTGTCCTGAATGTTTTTTGTGTATTTGTTTCTTTGTTTTGCCTCAAGACAGCAATGAGATATGAATGTCTCATTTTGAGTGTATGATTTTTTGAGCCACACTCTTTTAGTTTAGTATTAAGAAAAATGGACTGATCCCTATAATGATCCCTATAATGTATGAACATGTTACCAGCTGGAGTCCCAGAAAATGTGATTCCATTTAGCATGCTTTTAAACTTTGGGGAACTATGGTGTGAGGTATGCACTCTATAACCATTTGTGCCCCTCACTTTTGTGGGTCACTTTTTCCCTTGGTGAGTCTCCCTTGAAGTGAACTCTAAGTTTTGATAGAGTAATTTTGTATTTGGGACTTGGGTGGGGACGAGTCTTTTTCCTTCCTGTCTGCTTCAGTTGACAGATTTTCCATTCATGAGGATCTTTCTCCTCCTGGCAGACCCTGACTGTGCAGTCTTGGTGAAGAGACTTTTTCCTTTGGGTTGAGGCATAAGTGATGAGATTTTTTTCCCCCTTCAGTTGGAAAAGGTGGCTTATAATACTTCTTGGTAACCACATACTTACCATAGTTCCTGAGGCCAGTGATTTTCTCTGAAGTGAGTCAGCTTTGGAACCCCACTTTTGGCACCCTCTATGTCCAAGTCAAATAAAATATAAAGACAAATCTCTGAAATTAGAACGTCTAGTTGGGCACAGTGGTGCCTGCCTATAGTTTCAACTACCAGGGAGACTGAGGTGAGAGGATCACTTGAGTCCACAAGTTTGAGTCTAGCCTAGGCAAAGAGCAAGACGCTCTCTTAACAAAATAAAACAAAACGAAACATTTTATTTGGGAAGAAAGGATTGCAATTTAAGGCAATTTAAGGCATACAAGCATATCACTTGGTCTTTGGTATGTTCAGAGAACAAAAACGTCAGAGGTTTTATAAAAAGGCAAAATATTATGTATTGCTCCTCAAGAAAGTTCACTGACACTAGCAAAGTTTTAGCAAGCTAGAAAGCTCTCAGTGGTGAGTTGATAGAGGCAGGTAAAAGTAGTCTTAGAGTTGCAGCAGGTTGTTTCAGTAACCATTAGATAAATCTGGTTTCAGGTTACAACAGGCAGATTCAGCAGCCAGGCTTACAAAGGATTATAATTTTTGAGCCATGTTATGTGCCTCAAGTGCTTTTTCATTCTGACCTCTTGACTCCATTTTAGTTGGGCATGACAAGAATGACCCATTTGTATTATCCACTCTCACAGTAGTGACTGAAAGAGCTGTACCTCTGGAATCAAACACACCTAAGTTTTTGCCTTGATTTGCCAAATACTAATTTAGCTATTTATCCAGTTATTTATTCTCTCAGATATAATAAATATTAAGTTAAAAAAATAGAAGGTACTTGGCACCAATCATGAGAAATATTAGTTATCAATTAGTCATAACTCTCTCTTCCTCTCTCACGTCTTTTCCTTTCATCTTTATGGTATTCTGAATTACTCAAACAAATTAGAATATAATCCATCTTTTGTTGTTGTTGTTGTTGTTGTTTTTGAGAGGGAGTCTCACTCTGTCACCCAGGCTGGAGTGCAGTGGTGTGATCTCAGCTCACTGCAACCTCCGCCTCCCAGGTTCACGCTATTCTCCTGCCTCAGCCTCCAGAGTAGCTGGGACTACAGGCGCCCACCATCACTCCTGGCTAATTTTTGTATTTTTAGTAGAGACGGGGTTTCACCATGTTGGCCAGGATGGTCTTGATATCTTGACCTCATGATCCTCCCGCCTCGGCCTCCCAAAGTGCTGGGATTACAGGCGTGAGCCACAACAGGGTGTATTAACAACTTTAATTCTCAAAACAACCCAAGACCTAGCCAGGGTCAATAAAACAATGGACTCTATCTTGCATATGAGAAAATTTGAAAGGCTAACTAACTTGACGAAGATCATAGAAGTGACAGGTGATGGTACAGACAGTATTTTAATCTAGGCCAGACCAGGATAAGATAAACTGTTGCTTACGGGCAAAGTATGGCCTGCCAAATGTTCTTATATAGGCTATGGGCTAAGAATTGTTCTTACACTTTTTCAATGGGTGATAAAAAGTCACAACAATAATAATTTATGCCCATGAAAATAAAACAAAATGTTATTTATTTAATTATATCTTTTGACATATTATCATACAATCACACATTAAATTTTAATGTCATTAAAGAAATATATATTGGAACACAGCCATACATGTATTTACATATTGTTTATAATTCGACATCAGAGTTGAGTTGTTACCACAGAAGCCTTAAGGTTAGCAAAGCCTAAATTATTTACAATCCAGTCCTTTCTGGGAAAAGGGACCAACCTCTGCTCTAGGAAGTATCTCTTATTCCAAGATGACTCACTAAGTCCTAAAACAAATTGTTTTATTGAAATGTGTACATCCCATCAATTCTCATAGAAGAAGGAGGAGGAGGAGGAAAAGGAGATGAAAGAAAAATAGGAGAAAAATGTTATAAAACTATAATAAAACATTTTCTCTGACAATTTCACTTAGGCATTTTTTTTTCCCCCATGGTGCTGATCTTGGAAAGGAAGAGGACTCAGGATTCAAGTCAATTTCCATATTCAAAGTGTAAAACCTAGGAATGAACTAGTTTTATTACATTACAGAGTCAAGAGAGAAAGGTCAATAATGTTGTGAAGAGGGTGAAATTTCACCTGGTTGCCCTCTTTTTTTACTTCTAATAATTAACGTTTTTTCATTTCTCAGAACACCAGTACCTACTTACTCACTTTCTTCTATGAAGTTTCTTTTGTAATTTTCTTTTTCTTTTACTAAGTGTCAGGACTTAAGCAACTTAAGTAGGAAGTTAAAATTTTGTTGTGTCCACTCCCCCTACATTGCCAGTATCCACAGCCAGCTAGGTGTAAGCTTACATCTTGCTATATGTGCTTCTTCATAGTGGAGTAAATGCTCAGATTCAAAAGACTACTTACTGTTTCTCTGATCAGAATTAAACCATCTTTCACTGTGAAAGTGCTTATGCTTTTGTCTCAGAAAATTTTCCTTTTTGTTTCTGTTGTTTGTATTTTAAACTCAGGAGTATACTCTCTCTGTGTATATATATAAAATATATATAAATATATACATACTGTACATATAATATATAATATATGCATACTATTTATGTAAATATAAACATAAAATTCACATGTTTGTTTTCTAAGTGGGAAGTAAGAACTTTGCATGATTTTGTCAGATTTAACTTGAGGACAAGAAAATTACACGTAGCAAAACTGCTTTATGTGCAGCCAGTCACATTCTTTTCCCTTGTTTTGTGTGTTGCAAATGCAATCACAATAGTGAAATGTGATTTTCATTTGAGTGCCCTGAGGCAAAGCCTATAATAATGTTCTCCTTCTGTTCACTCATATACAGTATGCCTTAATGGAATAGAAGCCACCTCTTGGGAAAATGCCAGATCCCTTTGTGTTTGTCTCTGTTTATCAGCTCTAGAATGTTAAACAGCCTTTGATCTGGTGACAGGGGCAAAACAAAACAAAACAAAAAGCAAGCAGCCAACAAACAAATACAAAATCAAACTATTTGCTTTCACATTAAACTTATGAGTAGTTTGGAGTACTATAGATTCTTCACCATGGCTGTCACTGTAATTATTATTACGGACTCCCTTCGTGTCTTTGCCAGTTTCAGCTGAATGAAATGGCTTAGAGTATTGTTTTGTGTTCTTAGCATGGTAATTCTTGTTTTATTTACATCTCTAATTTTTTTTTTTTTTTGAGATGGAGTCTCACTCTGTCACCCAGGCTGGAGTGCAGTAGTGCAATCTTAGCTTGCTGCAACCTCTGCCTCCCGAGTTCAAGCGATTCTCCTGCCTCAGCCTCCCAAGTAGCTGGTACTACAGGTGCCCGCCACCACACCCTAGTCTAATTTTTGTATTTTTAGTAGAGGCAAGGTTTCACCATGTTGGCCAGGCTGGTCTCGAACTGCTGACCTCAAATGATCCACCCATCTTGGCCTCCCAAAGCATTGGGATTACAGGCGTAAGCCACCACACCCAGCCTACATTTCTAATTTCTGTTGGTCTTTTGCAAACTCTCTATGGCTGTCTTTTATCTACTCTGTAGTTAAGTCTGGCAAGTCAGACTAGGTCATTATCATGTTCTCTCAAGGCTAACAAATGCACTCTGCAAGTTCAGATACCACTCCAGGGTGTGAAAATAATCTTTTGATAGACTGTTACTTTTGGTTTTGCTTCTGATAACTGTGCTCCTCAAAATGAGAGACACAATATCTTAAGCTGTCTGGCAACTGAATGGTGTCTGCTTATATTTCTTGAAATTTCTTGTGTTCTTGCTTTGGTTGACCATTTTGCATTGGCTACAGGCTGACCTGGCTGGTGTCCATCCCCTCATTCATATCTGAGTCCTTCGAATTATTTTCAAAACATATTGCTTATTCCTAGATTAGAGATAGGAAAAATAATTCCAATGTGGAGGTCTGCTTTGATCAGTAAATAATGACTGCTCTGTTTATGGTGATATGAGTTTCTCCGTTTCTGAGACGACAACTAGATTTAATAGAAAGATCCCATGATTAATTTCTGATGTCTGCCACCAGCAAGGTTTGTGAAATAGCAGAAATCTATAAAAGTATTTTTATCTCTTTTTCATTATGATATTTTAAATTTGTAAGTCCTAGTTATGATCACTCCTTTGTTGTCAGAGGGAAAGAAAGAAAAAAAAATCCCTCACATCTGCTAAACTTAGAATTCTTAGGACAAACGATTATGTTTGTCTATTTCTTTGATATCTTCATCTTCCAAACTCTAATCCTTAGAACCTATTACACACATGGGTCTGTATGGAGCAGAAACTTAATGAAGAGTAAATAAATAGGAAACTCTTTTTTGAGACAATCATGTGCAGCTCAAAAGGAAATATCAAAAACTTTCATTCTCATAATTCTGACTACTGGGGTCATTTATTCATCAATTGTCATATTTCAACATAGACTATGTTACTCATGGTTCCATCAGAAAACAGTATGTATAAAAGTAGTGTTTGGAACATGACAGCTAAATCGCATACTTAATTTTGGATGAGAACCTGTACTAGAGTGAAAAAAAAAAAGGCCATAAAGACATTATTGGAAAATTCGAAAAATAAATTTTTTAATATGGACTATAGATCAATGTAGCAATAACTAACTTTCCTGAATTTAATAACTGTATCATTATTATGTGAAATAATCTATTTGATATAAAAAACACACTCAAGTATTTTGGGAAACCGTTTATAGAATATAATTTCGTAATTATGTATTCATAGATAAGTAAGAGAAATAAAATAATGAAAACATACATCAAATGTTAAAATTGTTGAATTAAGATAAAGGAATAGCATATCTCTGTATCAATTTTTAAATGTTTTATGATTTTGGAAATCTTTCCAAATAAGAGTTTTAAAAGGAGGTGGGTACAAGAATAGAGTTTATGGAAGAGATGGGCATGGTTAAATGAAACCAACAAAGGATAGTGAAGCTCCCCATGGCTAAGACCAGTGAAAAACCCTCACTCTAAGTCTCAAGATCCAGTTGGAAGGAATGTTACTAGAAGAAGCCAGAGGGATCTGCAGCTGTGGCACATGGAAAGGCTGCCCCAAACGAGCTATGGCCCTATGCAAAGGAATACAATCCAACCGAAAAGTAGCTATAAGAACAAATACTCTCATGATACTCTTCCTGTCCTCCTACCCCTACTGGCGCCATCCTCTGGATGAACTCAACTGACATCTAGGGGGCCAGGGAGCTCAGCTGGTATATTTTGTAGAGGTTAGCCTGTAGGAACACGGGACAGGTTGGAGTAAGTGGAGAGGAGAACTGCAGGGATAAAAGTACTATTAGCACATGGAGTGGAACCTTGACCTCTCCCATTCCTTATTTCTTCAGGAGTCCAAAGCAATTAAGCCTGTGTGAATCTGCCTTTCTGGATGCCTCCTTGGATCTGCCAACCTACTTAGCATTGTTGTGTCCTCACCTATCTCTTGGGCCTGCAATAATCCATATGGTAATCTGAGCAGGGCAGGTTTGCCCCAGGGAGTAGAAGTCTGTACTTACCAGGACTGCTTGTGTCAGGGTAGGTAAATGTGGTTAATCCTTGAGCCAAGAATAAGCATCTTGCCTGCCAATCTAAGTTGCATTCTATATTTGATCTTTGTGTGATTTCACCCTTTAATTTATTTTTTTCTCCTCTTAACTGCTTCAGAATCCAGATGTGGAGAACTTTCTTATCATTAACTAAAATGTTGTTACCAAATGCCCTATAGCAGTGTCTATGACTGGGGTGACTTTGCTCCCAAGAAGACATTTGGCTATGTCTGGAGACATTTTTGGGTGTCACCCCACCGGAGGGAAGAGGCTACTGGCATTTGGTGGATAGAAGCTATAGAAGCTATGAAACATCCTACAAGGCACAAAACAGCTCCTCACACAAAGAATTATCCAGCCTCAAATGTTGATAATGCAGAGGTTGAGAAATACTGCCCTTATAGGGTTTAGGGAAACAAGGGTTGTTTTAAATGGCATTGTTAGAGCTCAGTATCTCAGGCATTTTTGTTAAGAAAAATAAAGGTGGAAATGAATAAAATTCAAATCTAGAAAAAGCCCCTGCCCCTGGAGCTTACATTCTAATGGAAAGAGCTAGAATTGAGAAAATTAATAAATATGTGATAAAGTAAACAAAAGATATTTAAAAATTATGGGGCATGCATGCCAGGTGCAGAGGATGGCGGGGGGCATGGAGTTTTGATTATTTTCTATAGCATGGTTAGGAAAAGCCTCACTGAGAGTGACTTGTTACTTCTTAAATTTTACTAGAATTCTCAAATTTACTAGAATTTACTTTTCTATTTTTACTACCTGTGATTATTTTTAAGTTAGAAATTCCACGTTCAAACATCTTCGGTCCTTCCACTGAGAAAAGCGTAGGCACCATAGGTGTCTACATAGATGCACAAAGGGAGAATAATTACTCTGGCCCAGCCTAGTTTTCAGTTCTCAAACGTTTGGTGATGTTTCATTGATCATAAGTTCATGTTTTTTGTTTATTTATTTTGATGTCATAGAACATTGTGGATTTAATCATTTTCAGATCTTAAACATTGAAAACACTAAAAGCATATCATCATATCTTTTGAAGTTATTTCCTTTAGATTTCTAGAGATTATTCTGATCTTTAATATCAGGTTAATTTAATGCCCTGGCCGTGTGATTGTAATTATAGTTGTAAATGTCAAAGTTTTCTTAAAGCGAGATTAAACGTAAGAGGTGAATTATTACCAAGAATGGCATAGGTTTAGACTATTTATGATAAAAGCCATTCTTTAGAAATTTCAATGCATACATATAGTTTTCAGAAAAACTGAAGATATTTTACATGGTCGTTCAATGCATTTTCACTCTTGGCACTGCAGCACAGCAGTTTTCATTATGCAGAGTGAAAACACAAAAACGGCTAAAAAAATCTCATAGAAAGCTCTGCAGAAACTGAATTTATAAATCAAATTTGCTTGATTCAATGACAAATGTTTGTTTTGTAAATATAGGATTTATACATTGACTGTTAAGGCTTCTTTTAAAAACTATCAATAAATGCTTATTTTGATAAATAAGGTGGGACCTGTAGCCAGTTTAAGTTTTATTATTATAAATGGAAAGGGGAATTGAGTCATATGTCTACTTCTAAATACAATTTAGTAACTCAAACTGTTTCACCTTCTGTATTGCATTTATTCTGTATTTCACTGCTTGAAGTTCTTGTTTGTAGGCTACTTTGAGGAAAATTGTGTTCTATTTTTCTCCTATTTTCGTGGATGCTGTGCTGCTCAGATCCCCCTTCAGGACAGCTATAGTTTGAATGTCCCCGTCCTCAAAACTTACATTGAAATTGAATCCCCAATTAGGCCATATATTCAGAGATGGGGACTTTAAAAGAGAACTGGGTCGTAGAGGGCTCTGCCCTCATGAATGGAATAACCTATTTGCAGATTAATGAATTAATGGGTTAATGGATGAATGGTTTATCATGAGAGAGGAACTGGTGGTTTTAAAAGAAGAAAAGATTCCTCAGCTAGCATGTTAGCATGCTCAGGCCCCTGGCCACGTGATGATGAATGCCACCTCAGAAGGCCATAGAGTCCTCATCGGCAAGAAGGCTCTCACCAGATGTGCCCTCTTGACCTTGAACTTGCTAGCCTCCATAGCTATAAGAAATGATTTACTTTCCTTTATAAATTACCTACTTTCAGGTGGTCAGTTATAAGCAACAGAAAACAGACTAAGACAAGAATTGAAAGACCTACTCCCCCATCTGCTGTACTGAAGCCAGAAAACAGACCTCGGCTAATGAAATCAACCTTGAATCCTACCTTATGCCATAGAAAAATGTTAATTTGGAACCATGATTATTATCATTCAAAGTAATAACATTTGCAGACACATATTAGCTGCCAGGCTAATCAACATGGTAGATTGCCAACGAACTGACTCTCAGAAATGAGAAAAGTTTACTCTAATTTTTCTGTATATTTGTATTAGTGCTTACTGACTAAAATTGTAGCTTAAAATTATTTAGCATGATGCACCAAGCCCACAACTCTTAGGTGTACAGAGTAATAAATTTTTGCACATGTATATACGCATATAACCACCTCCAACATCCAAATGTAAAGCATGTATATGATCCCAAAAGTTTCCTTCACCACTCCATGTTAACTATTCTTACTTATCACCATCAGTTTTGCTTACTCTCACATTTTGCAGAAGTGGAATTATACGATAAGTATTCTTTGGCATAAAGCTTTTGCCTGATATGATGACTGTAAAATTCATCCATGTGGATGCATATATAAATCTTTTTTTTCTTTTTATTACTTTATAGTATCCTGTTATAAGGATAAACCACAATATATGTATTCATGTTCCATTGATGGATATTTGTGTTGCTTTTACTTTTGGGTTATTATTAATATAACTGCCGTGAACATACTTGTGCATGCTTTTTGGTAATATATATACTTATTCCTCTTAGACATATACCTAAAGATAGAAATGCTAGATCTTCGGGTAGGTACATATTTACCTTTTGTAAACATTGCTGAACAATTTTTGTAAATGATTGGGTCCTTTAACACCCTCACCAACCGAGAGTTCCAACTGCCCCACATATTTGCTAATGTCAGTCTTATTAATTGTAGCCAACTTGATGGGTAGGTAGTGATGCTTTACTGTAGATTTAATTTGCATTTCTCAGATGAATAATGACACATACTTTTAACACAGCAGTGTTTCCTTTCCATCACTGTTGATCGTTCCACTTTTCATTCTTTCAAGAAAGATCCAACTGAAATAAGTAATGTAGAGTTGTGATGAAATGTGGGTGCTCTAACAAATATAAATGCATGTGGAAACAGGATGATTATCAAAATTATCTCTGAAGGAATGATTTCTTTTCATTCAGAGGATGGAACTAGAGACAGCAGCAGAGTCAAAGATACTCAATATGAATTTAAGGAGCTGAGATGTGAAGCCAAGATTATAAGATGAATATCTGATGATGATGCCTTTTCAACTTGCTTTTTTATAGTGATGGCAACCTAGAATAGATAGAGCTCACAGATAATTCCAAAGCTGTTAGCTACAGCCATCTAGAAATTATTTTCTTCATAACCATGACTCTAGATAAACATAGATTGCATTACCAGCTCTTAAAAGTTCCAATGAGGGCCTTATCAATCAATAGCCACTATATTTCTGAAGTAGGCATGGTAAATTAGAATATATGTTTTAACAATATGATAGCATCACCAGGTCATGTTGATTTAAGTATGTCAAATCATCATAGATCATCTTGTCAAATCTTATAATCACAGTAAGACATCAGATTTGGAGATTTATAAAAATGACTTCAGGTTTTTCATCTTTCATAGACAGAAACTAACATGTTATCTAATGAAGCAAAAACTACAGGCATTTAAACGTATGTGACTAGTGTTAGGTTAAAAGATCCATGCAAACTGTACGTTATTCGTATACATATCGAATACTCATCTCTACTGACAAGCCCTGGCTCAGACCCACAACACTTAAAGGCATCTCTTTGTGTTGCTTGTCCTTCAGCATGCTGACTCAGCGTAACTGAGAATATTGCTTTGGGAATGCATTATTTCTGGAAATATAGTCGACATGGGCCAGAATGCTGATTCTGCAAACTAGTGATGAGCAGCGTGGGGAAATGTAAGGATTTATAGCTGCTTTTAAGATGAGGGCCAAATCTTTGGGATGAGGGAAGGTCAATAGTTTACTTGCTATTGGTCCATTTGTGCGGTGTATTGGGCATGCAGGGTATGATAGTTGAGATAAATGAGGTTACAGGCTCTAAAAGAAGCTACCTGAAAAACAGATTTCTTATTTTTACCTACGAAATATATTTTATAGCTTAGCTTTTTTTGTTTTCAATTCAATTTTTATATAAATCAGAAGTCATATTATACTTCTTGAAAATGTGTATATTTCATATTTGACAACCATTTACAGTGCTAAGTAACCAAAACATACATTTTATGCTTTGAATTAAAGCATAGGATGTTAATTTTACCAAAGCCAGGTTTCCCCAGCATAGTTGTAGCTATAATTGTGAGCCATTATACATAGAAAATATCTTAGATAATATGATGTGATGTGAATACAGTCTGTGGTAATTAAGATAAGGGAAAGGCCATTGTGTGCAGGCGAGATTGGAAAAGCCATAAAGGATTTGGGTGGAGCTTTAGACTGTGCCTTCCACACAATATGCAATTATTAAGAATTGTTGAACTTAAATTTTTTAAAGTGGTATTACCAAAATTTATCACAAATAATTAAGCATGATTTAAAGCAAGTTCAATTAAATGCATATGAATACTACAAAGAAATATAAATAATCAAAAAATAGATGATATAGCATAAGTCACTGTAATTTAGATGCCAGTAGGTCTAAAATGTTTTTAGGAGTTAAATTCAAAGACAAACTTTCCTTGGGCAAAACTGAGAGACATAAAGAATTGCTAGAAGAACAGAGACAAGCAAAATGCACTGGATGGTGCTGCTTGGCGATTGGAAAGCCTTCTAGAGACCTTAGCTGGGTGATGTGATGAGTCAGTAATAGGAAATGGTGGTAAGCTACTAAGATGTGTGTTCAAAAATGATCTCTTGCAACATTGTAATTAACCATAATATGAAGAGCCCAGGGACCTTTTTAATTTTTTTGAGTGGAGAAGCTAAAGAGTGGAACATTAGAAAGCTTATTTAAAGCCAAGATATAAGAAATGCTGGAGAAAAATTGAGAATTTTAAATGCTAAGCAGAAGGATTATTTAGAACTCAGTTTAGAGATGACCTTCAGCATTTTTTAAGAAAGGAAAAAATAGCAGGAAAATTGAGACAATGTGATTAATTAGTTTATGTTTTAGGGAGAGACTTTTGCTATATTGATCATTTTTACCTAAAGCATATGAACAATACCTATGTTTTTACCCTCTCTCTTATCATGTAACTAATGAAGGGAGAAGCATATCCAGTGTATTTGGTGGAGAGACAGATATAAATGTCATCATTTCCTCCTACCACTCAACTATTTAGAAAATCACCTATAACAAAATTGTGTTACATTTTGATGTAATTATAAATCAGTCACACTGAAACTTTAATCAGGTGGATGCACTTGTAACTGTCTTTTTAAAGACAAGCTCACATTCTGACCATCTTTGTCATCTTAGACTCATCTTTCTAGATCTTCCACTGTGCTTTCCATAATCGCACATTGTTTTCAATGCGTCTGAATTCTTGTTGCTCTTACATTAATTTTTATCTTAACTTTTCAACTCTCCAGGATTTATCTCCCTTCTAAATCTTGTATCATGCTATTCAATAGAAAGGGTATCATGCCTTGGAGTCAATTAAACAAGCTTCAGAATCCTGTCCTTCATAGGTTCTTTTTGTGTACTCTTGGACAAAAGCAACTAACAATTCTGAACTTCATTTAGTAGGCATATAAAATGTGAATGGTTAATAATATTGCCCTTCACTTTTGATTAAACAAACACATAAGTTCAATTTTATTCAGAGAGAGCATATCGTCCAGTGAATTATTATTTTTAAAAATATGTAGATCTCAAATTTGCTAAGAGCTTTTATTCTTTTCTCTGTATGATAGATATGGTTCTTCCATGAATATTTCCATTTCAGCCACCAATTATAGCACTAAGTTTTCCCAAGTTAGTACTGAGCAGGACCAGCAAAACCAAAAAACTATCTATCTAGTGTCTATCTATCTAACTTTAGGGAAGGGCAAACTTTCTACCCTCTCGGTGTTCAATAATTGAGTCTATGAAATAAACTGACACTAGGCAGATTAACAGGAGTTAAGGTGTGCAAAGTTATTACCTGCATGGGGACATCACATGAAAGAAAAATGAATACTCCAAACCCTAGTAAGATCTTCACAGGGAAGTGAGAGCAGAGATGGAGGCAACATAGGGAACAGTAAATGATTTTGGGACAAGATGAACAGGCCCTCATAAGAACAGATAGTGGCCTGTCACAAAGTTTGTGTGGCTATGATCCTGACCTCTAGTTTCCCCTATGACCTGGGTTATTTCCCCCTATTACATTAAATTCCTGGGGAAGGGATTCATGACAATTGAGTCCCTTCTGTAGGCAGATAAGGCAAGCTCAGAGAAAGCCTCTGCCTGTATCCACTGCTTCCCAAGTTCCCTGAGTTCCAGGTAATCAAACTAGAGCATTGTATTGTGGGGTGGCATTTCTTGAACTTTGTATCTACTTACCTACCTATCAGATCATCTTTATTTTTAACTCTCTGATTACCTCTAATTAATGTACTTCTAAAAATATAAAATAACTTATTCATTGTTGAAGTCCACACAAAAAGTGTAAGTCGGGGAGAAATAGTTGTGTTTCTACATTTAAGAATGAATTTTTTTTTCTTTAAGGATGCCATTTATCACCAAGTCAGAAGCTATCTTCTTCAAGGTACTGGATAGAATCTGATTGACCCACCAGTCAGCTGATTAGATGTATAACATCCATTATTTTTGAGATGTGGATATCAAATTATTTACCTTTATAGTGGAAGTTACAATTTTATGGTTGTCAAGTGAGAATTGATTTCAATTGGACATGAACAATCATCCTTATCTGTTTACCAAAGAAGTAAACAAAATGGTAGGACATCTTCAATTTCAATGTGTTTAATTAACTTGTATTTATAAAAAAGGTTTTTTAAACTAATAATTCTATAATTTTTGTATGTTAGAAACAGCCTCTGTGTGTGTGTGTGTGAGATGTATCTTCTTAAGGCTTTGTTATTTGCTACTGGCATAGTTGACAATAACACTCTTTATTCTAGTTAAAAGGGTGGAATATATTTTCATAAATATTCAATTCATTTCAAAATAACAATCCTCTGTGCTCTAGGCTACAATAACCAACCTCAACCAGAGAACAAAATAATTATGATCTATAGAGGCTTTCTCATCCACAGTTCTGGTTCAAAATTATTCTTCTAAAATATTTACAATCTTTCAGTACAGAATTTGAGTATCTAGTCCAGCTTTATTTTGATATTTTGCAATTTGAACAAGTGTTAGCATCTGTGAAGGTAAATGGTGGTAAGTGAAATACTAGTATATAGGCAAAAAGCTTTAGGAAAGGCTTAAGTTCCAGAAAGTCTGGAGGTAAGGAAATCCCTGTTGTCTTTTTCCCTCTCTCTATCCTCCTGCCACTTAAACACGAAGCCAAATTTAACTAAGCTGAGGAACCACACAGCAAAGTAGCAAGAACAATGTCCTGGATAACCAGTCAGAGGACCAGGGAAAGAGGCCCCCGGGATCTGGAAAATGTTTGGAAGATCAAAGAAAGGAGGGAAGTCAATCATGGGACTTATCTCAGGGCTTAGGAAGAAGTATCTGGAAGCAGAAATAAGGCCTACCAAAACAGAAAACATCATCAACAACAACAATAACAAAACCTTTCTCTATAACTCACCAGAGAATTGGGAAAACTGGCTTAGTGTCTTTTGTAAAGTATTAGGTTGAAAGATGACTTTTAAAATGCAAATACTCTGAAGAAGAAATGAAATTAATTTTTGTGCATTGTTCTATGAGATATAAAATTACACGTTTTTATATAAGAAAAGGAGAGAAAAGGCATAAGGTTTTAAAGAACGGAACCTGAATTCTTGTCCTAGCATCATTAACTAACCATATGACCTTCAACAAGTCAGCTGTCATTACTGAGATTTGTTTTCTTTATGATAAAAACAGAATTCATAATAATTACATGTGTTAATTATTGAATCATTAATAAGAAAGAAAAACACAACAATCACCTTTTCATATTAATATTCAAACAGCTGTATGACCCCAGGAATGGTTATACTTATCATTAATGATTCTTGATTTTTCATTATAATAGAATGGCATTTTCATAGGTATTAACCCATTTTATTAAAATGTAACCCCAGGAAGATAGGCAAAAATAATGTCACATTTGCATATTATCTTTAAATTTATGTAGTACCAATTCATGATTTCGTTACCATCCTATTACTGCCCAGTGAAATAGGCAGGGGAAATATACTCATATTTTACAACTGAGTGTACTGAGGGTCAAATAGTTTAATTAAATGAGGTGTTCAAGGCTACACTTTATAACATAAAGCCAAAACTAAAGACAAACTATTGCGACTCAGTGTCCAGTGTTTCTTCTTTACATCATGCTGCTGTATATTGAAAAGTAAAATTATCTAGTGGAGGTTTTGTTACGGTGGGTAACTAGTCAGGCATGAAGGGGACAGAAGAGGGCTCCCCCGACCCACTAGGAATGTCAGGCAACCATCAGGTGATGGTGTGGTGGTTGCTACACTGCCTCTCTAAAATGATAACTGGTCGCAACCAGCACCAGGGAGAGGCAGTTTCCCAACAGATACAGAAATTGGTAATCAGAAGCTTCCAATAAAATCTCAGGAATAAGCCGGGCACGGTGGCTCACACCTGTAATCTCAGCACTTTGGGAGGCCGAAGCAGGTGGATTCCAAGGTCAGGAGTTCAAGACCAGCCTGGCCAACATGGTGAAACCCCGCCTCTACTAAAAGTATAAAAATTAGCTGGGCATGGTGGTGAGCATCTGTAATCCCAGCTACTCCAGAGGCTGAGGCAGGAGAATCATTTGAACCCGGGAGGCAGAGGTTGCAGTGAGCCGAGAACACGCCATTGCACTCCATCTTGGGCAACAGGGTGAGACTCCGTTTAAAAAAAAAAAAAATCTCAGGAATTGGGAGAGTAGGCGCATGCATGCACATGAGGAGACAAAATGGTGGAGTATGACCTTCTGGGGGCATTCTACTGGAAAGGGAAAAAAGCTTCAGGAGGGTGTGCATGCAACTTCTTAAACACACTGCACATGCTCACCTCCAAAGACCAAGAAAGGCACCCCATATCCGGCAGCTCACTCTAAAGGAAGAATGAAGGGAAAGCAGGGCAAGACTCTGAAAGTAGGCTACTATATAAAGTCCTAGGTTCAAGGTGAAATGGGGCACTTGACCGCCAAGTCAAGAGACTTTACATTTGCATCTCTTCCAAGTGTACTTCCTTTTCTTTAATGCTCTAAAGCAATTTAATAAACTTCTACTCCTGCTCTGAAACTTACATTGGTCTCTTTTTCTGCCTTATGCCCCTGAGTCAATTCTTTCTTCTGAGGCAAGAATTGAGGTTATTGCAGATCCATACAAATTTGCTGCCGGTAACTTGGATATTTCCAATCCCTAACAGTTTCATCACATGTCAGTCACAAACAGGATTCATGAGCCTGCCTCATAGCCAAGTACCCTTTTTAATTGTTAATATAAAATTATTTCCCTACCATTACTTAATGTATGACCTTGGGAAAATTATAGTATCCTTTATAGCCTTATGTTTTAGTGCTATAAAATGGAAACACTAATATCAGTCTCTTAGAGTTCTATAAAAATTAGCATTAGTTTGAGGAAGACATCTACTATAATAGGAAATACAGGCTATAGATAGATAGATAAGAAACGATTAATTATGGCAATTGGCTCATATGATTATGAAAGCCAGGAAGTCCCTCCCATAATCTGCCTTTCCAAGCTGGTGAAACAGAAAATTCTGCTGTTTAATTCAGTCTGAGGCTGAAGGCCTGGGAACCTGAAGTTGTGAGGGTTCACAGTCAGAGAAGATGGTTGTTCCAGCTCAAAAAGAGAGAGAGAGAATTTGCCTTTCGTCTGCCTTTTCCTTCTTTCTGGGTTTTTGACAAATTGGATTATGCTGCCCACTTTGATGTGAGGATGGATCATCTCTACTCAATCTAAAGATTCAAATGCTGATCTCTTCCAGAAATGCCCTTCCAGACACACCTCAGAGTACTGTTTTACCAACAACCTGGACAATTCCTTAGTCTAGTCAAGTTGACACATAAAATTAACTCCTGTAGTGCCTATTTTTTCATCACTTTCATGGATGTTGAGACAGTCCAAATGTCACTGATAATTCACTTCCTGTGTTCTGCTATCACCACTCCTGATTCCCGACCTGGATGTCCGTGGTCATTTGTACACACCTATTGGTAAACTGAGACCCAGACAATCATGTTGTAAAATTAATTCTTGCCCTGGTAGGAGGTTCCCAAGGATCTCCTGTGAAAAATTGTTTGTATTGGAGTAACAGAGACTTATCACTGGGCTCACATCCAATCAGGTCACTTCCATGATCCAATATGCTTTGCTATTTGCCTTGGATATTTATTATCTGCAGAACTGCTAATCTAAGTGTGCCTGATATTTAATGTTAGCTTGTGAGGAAAAAAAAAAAAAAAAGAAGAAGATGTGAGGTCAGACACAGGGTTAAATTCTGGCACTACCACTTAATAGCTCTGTAATCTTGGGCATTTTATTTGTTTCTCAGATTCTTGACTGTTACTGTAAATTATGTAATAATGACTCTTTTAAAAATATATTGTAATTCAATTCAATGGGATGTTGTCCACCAAGCTTCTGCTCAGTATTGGGCACTTTAAAAATGTTTTGCTTCCCTTTTCTCCTCCTTTCGATCACTGGGTTTGTTTTTTGTTTGCTTTTCTGGTTTTCTGCACACTGCTGTGTGTTCCTAAATCTGATAACTGTGCTGTTCTTATGTCACAAAGCCTGTAGGATACTTCTAATACTGACTGTTATAAAGAACAATGGTTTACATTAATTTGGGGATTATGAAATATATAGTATTACAGACGGTAATAATTTCATTAAATGTTTTAGGTTTTGAATATTCATTACAACCACTTAAGATATGTACTAGCATTATTTTATTATAATAATTGAGAAAACTAAGGCTTAGAAAGTTAAACAAGCTGGTAAAGCTCACATAGTAAACCAGTGGCAGAGTCTGGGTGGAAACTAATATTTCTGAAATAAAAATCTGTGCTTTTAAGCTATCAGGCTAAATCACTGCCACCACAAATAAGATGATTACAATCCTCATATCTCATCAAATTCTGTAACCTGCTCAGAGACCCTTAGGGCACCTTAAGGTCATATTCTCTGGATAGTAGTTCGCTTTAAGGTCATGGCTAGGTAATACAATGGCTAGAGATGCGGCATACAGAGCTCCCTAAATTTGAAAAAAGAAACACAGTGTGAGTTTGACATCTCTAATTGCCATATGAAAACGATTAGCGAAGAAAGATGCCTAATAATTCACACCTTGGGCTTATTACAGCAAGCATTCTGAGACGACATTTCTTAGCCATTTCGGAATACCCATAGAACAACATTAGCTAGAAACACAGGGACAATCAATTTCACAACAAATGTATCCTGATGGTTTTGTTAGAGGAGACTCCTAAATTGCTGGATTTACACATTTGTCATAAGCATTGGAGATGTTTCCTCTGTTGATATGCAAGCATCTAATTGTTCTCTAACATTCAAAACAATGATAGTTTCTTTTTTTGTCATTGTGCAATTTGATTCCACATTAAGCAAACAATGCAGCATCATCCCAACTCCCTATAATTTGGGGAAGCAAAACAGTTGCGTTTTAGCATAAGGATAGCAAGACCAAGAAGGAACTTTGCATATCAAAAGTAGGTGAGGAATGTGAAAGTGAGTAGTGGGGACAGAAATTATATGCCTGATTTTCCTTTCAAATCTGGGCAAATGTGATCTCAGTATACTATGTTTTAAGACTAATTTGAAACTCTAGAGTCAATTACTGAGACTAAACTATATATTAGTCACTGAGGTATTAATTAAAACTTTCATTGAATAAAACTACATAATGAGTGTATTGTTTTAAATTTTACAAACCACTGCTCTATTTATATGCATTTTTTTGGTAACTGGTGCATAATACATTTTCAGTACATGCTTCTTGAATAAATATAAGGCACTTTTCAAATATTATATTTATATTATAACCCTGTGAAGTAGTTATTATTATAATTTTTCTCATTTTGCAGATGAGTGAAGTAGTCTGAGTTGCTCAAGGTCATTCAGGTAGAAAGTGGCAGGCAAGAACTGGAACACAGTATGTTCTCCAACTCCAACAGCCCTATTCTTTCAATTACACATTACATTACATTATAGCATCTCTCTGGAGAGACTATGACCTGACCTGTAACATATTAGAATGCATAACCCAAATCCATGTAAAATCGGCCTTACTTTTACATTTTGGAATTGCAGTGTATAATACAATTTCCAGGTGCCTTTAATTATCTTGCTTCATACTATTAATGATACTTAATATGGTTTTAGTCGTTTGACTTTATTTTTCCTATTGGTTTTCCAACAAACCCTTAAGGACAAAAGAGAACAGGCATGCTGAAGACAAGATAAAATACCTTTTGCAATTATGGCCTGGATGGGAAGACTCATCTCTAGAAACTCACTTGGGGGACATAGTGAAGTATTTACATGTAATCATCTTTTGTGTTTCTCAAACAAAATAAAATGTGAAAATTGGTACATTTTAAGGAATTCATGCAAAAATATTTAAAATGATATTAGTTTGTCTTCCCATTACAATCCAGGTGCAGCTAATTCACTCTATAAAAATCATATTTTCTGATTCAGGAAATTATTATAAGGTATGAAAACATACAGCAAGTTGTAATAAATACAGATATCTGTTCAAAGATGAGTATGTCACTAAAGTAATTAAATTGTGTGGCTTAAGGAAATTATCGACATAGTAAAGCAGGGTCTCTGCTTATACTAATGCAAGATGCTTGAGGAAATTGATTGGAAAAAAATACTTTCTGTGAACATATCTGCAATTAGGATGGGGAGATATTTGGCAACAGTGAAAAGTAAGTTATGAAAATAATAATTGAGGCTTTACCTTGTTCTTGAATTTCTACTCATTCAAAATTTCTCCCTTCAATGTTTTCTGTTCCATCCCTTCTTAACTAACAAGGAAGAGCCAAATGCACAATCACCTCTCTCTTTTTATTTAGGTTTATCTTACCGAAGGTATCTTGTCATAGACACTTCACAACTAAAGCTAACACATTTGCCATTCTTTCAACTCCTCATATGCTGGAATTCACCCCATAGCACCCTTTGGGCATGACCGCAGAGTCTTTGCTTGACTATTCCTCATGGAGAATATCATTAGGATAAGAAGTGGTTCATATTGAGTTTTGCTTTCACTGAATATTCAGCCTCTCTGAAATTTCCGCCATTTGTTTCTGTTTTATTCTTCTAGGAAGACAGAAGCATTTTGTTTTCCCTTCTATTGGATGATGAGAAAAGAAACACACACACACACACAGATACACCCAACAACTAATGCCCATAAAAGCACTTAGAATAGCACTTGCCACTTAGGAAACACCTAATAAAGGTGAAGTTATTATTATTAGCTTCCGGATCTTGTTCAAAGGACAAAGTTTTCCTAAGCCCTAGATTCTTCCATGATAAAATAAAGATCCATTCAATTATTCATTCTAGAAACATTTAGGAGTCTACTATGTATTAGCAACTGACAGCTATTTTGTATTGATTTTAGAAGGGCTAAGTGAGGTAATGAATATTAGGTGCTCAACATAAAGCCTCCTGGTTTCTAAGCACCAAATAACTGTTAGTTGGTGACTGGGAGTCATAGTGATGTTTATGGAAAAAGTAGATGATTATTGGGATATAAATTTTAAAAATGAACTACCAAAAACCAAACTCAAACAGATCCAGGCAATAAATCCAAGAAAAAACAGAGGACCAATGTGGAGCTGCAGAAGAACATGCAGCAAGTGACTTAGTCCCAGGTGGAGAATAAAATATTTTATCCTAACTCTCTGGTTTTGTGTAGCAATTTGGGACTGAAATCCAGAATAGAATCAAGAGGGAACTGGAGGGACAGAAACTAAAGATTCCTAAGGAGTAAGAGCATCATTGGTGACAATGTAGTTAAAAACATCAAACTATACAAGCAAAAAAAAAAATTCAATAACTTGAAAAATCTAATCCAAATGATGTGAGTGGCAGTGGGGATTAAGTTTCTGACATTCAAGACAGGAAAGAGATGATGCAAAATTCCAAATAGAGACTGCCAGAGAGTCAGGACCCATGGGATTGAGGAACAAGAGTGAGGTCATATTATTGCCGGACTTTCCTTAGTTCAGCTAAAGATGGGGTTCCTGTCCGTACCATGGCCACAAAAATTTAGACTCAGACGGTTTAAGGGGTGAGTAAAGCAGGGTTTTGTCTTAATTTAATTTAATTTAATAATTGTCTTAATTTCATACTTAATTTAATACTTAATTTAGGAGAGCTAAATAATTAAACATGAGGCCAAAGTACATAAGAAAGCAGCAGTCTTTTATTGCAAATATGCACACACTCTCAGGCGAGGTTCTGCGGTCCTCAGGTATGGGGCCAGGGAAGTCGTGCCGGGGCTCTCGGGTGAGGTTCTCCGGTCCACAAGTAGGAGGGGCTGAAGAAGTCATGCCAGTACTGGAAGGGGGAGGGCAGTGGGCGGGATAAGGGCGTGATAGGGGCATCTCCATAGGCGTGGCTGGGTAAGTTTCGATCTCTTGGGATTGAAGTCACCTGGCGCATGCTCGGTTGATCTGCATTTTCCCGGGGGCAGGCTGCATTTTCCCACGCACGGGAAAGTTGGTGAGGAAGAACCTGGAAGCAACATGGATTGTGCCTTCTTGTTCACCTTCCTCCATCTTGTCCTTTCTCCCTCACCCAAACAGGTTTTATAGGGTAAAAAGGGAAAAATAGGGAAACAGGGATCTCCCACAAGGCCAGAGTCCCCTGGTAGAATGCTTCCTGCCCTCCGTTGGAATCCCAGGTTCCACACAGGAAGAGGAGGGGCCAGACTCTTCCCTGCTGCAAATGGTGTGAACTTCTGGAGGCTCCATCCCAGTGGGTAGGCTGGTTGGAGTTTCTCCAGGGATTCCCACCCACCTGGCTGTCTCATTCCCCTCTCTAAAGAAGTACATCTAACTGCAGTTAGATTAAGAATAAGGACAAAGACCAATCTTAACTACTTCCTGCTGACAGGGGCACCGTTTTGGATAAATGGCAGTCAGAGCTGCGTCAGAGGCCTATTGAAGGGTTTCCAGCAGAAGGGGCCATTATCAGAGGCTACAGTTGCATGACTGTTTGGAGTCTGATGGCCTGAAGGAAAGAACAGACAAATGGGGTTATTAGAAAACATGTATCAAAATGAAACAAGGGGAGGGGTAAGGAGAGCTCAAAATTCCAAGGCCCTTTACCAATTGGCACAGGGAGAGGGAGACCAAAAGTCCAACTGGTTAAAAAACTTTACCCTTTTGCTGGCATGTCAGGCTTCTGGGTTCCCTTCCCCTGAGCCTAATCCTAAACCAGCCAGTTTAAGGTTTCGGAAATTAACTAGTTCTTATTCAGAGGATACATACAAGGGGAGTTCCTTGTAGTAAAGAGACACAATTACCTATCAGGGAAGAGAGGAGAGGAGAATAAAAAAAAAAGGGATTTTTTTCAAAGGTGTCCCAGGGGTTTAGGGGGAATTCTAAAGGGGTACAGACTGAAGATGAATGGTTACCCATCTAGAAAGAGGGGGCAGGCATCTCTGATTCCCTTCTCTTCCTAGCAGATACCTGGGGTATGTGAGGGAGAGAGAGAAGAGTGTCCTCTTTCCTTCTTCATCCTTGCATCCTTGAGTCCCGGGACCGTGGCAGGTCCCACCATGAATACCAAAGCAGCCTGCACCCATGAAGCAAGGAGGGCCTAGAGAATAGGAATTATCTGCTCTCCCCTATACCTCTATCCCCACTACTGTCAGTAGCTTTGGAGTACCCTAGACCTCATTTATCCCATGAATATTAATGTGACCTTTATACATGAAACAGGAAGCTTGGGGTTGGCTTAATTGGCAGGAATCAACTACACCCACCTGTGCTGTGCCTTTTAACCTCTATTGTCATTTGCCTACGGATCCCTCAGATCCACTTTTCTTTCCTAGGGCTTTCACCCAATGCTTGGAATTGAGTTTGGGAAAAAAATATGTCTCGGGGGTTTGCATGAACTCCTTTTTATAAAGCCGAAAGCTAAGGTGGAACTGTGAAACTGAATCCTCCTCCAGCAAGGGAGAAAAAAGGATGTTTTGTAACACATCCAGATAACTGGTAGCTATAGTTATGCTTGCTAGGATTTGGGTGCATGGTGCTTGGCTTTGGTTAGCACCCATGGTCTTACTTTCCCAGAAAGGAAACCTCCTAGTGATGGGCATCCTATTTATTCCCATCACCTGGCAGGATTTGCAGGATAATTGCTCAGAACTAGAATATTGATCCAGAGTTTTCCATTACCCATCCCTCTTGTTCTTTCTCAATTGCAACTGGTGATTGCTGGTAGGTTCACAGGAACAAGCAAGGTTAGTCTAAAATGTAGGCAAAAACTTAAAAACAACTAGTGAGTTTAGAGTTTAATGACAAATATATGATGACTCTTGAAGCATAACTTCTCTCTCTCTAGTCCTCATTTTTATTAAAAAAAAATCCTCACAGGACTGTGTTATTTGCAAAAGAGACTTTAGTTTTATACCTTCCCTGATTATTTGCATAAAGTTCAGCATGAATAATTATTTCTACAAAGGCCTTTTGGATTGACTTTGATGGAAGTTTGTTCACCAAGGAATCTCAGATAAGACCTTTTAAAGCCAAGCTCATCCGTGGGTTTGCATCTTCAAATACCTGAGAGTTGGGTGATCCTCTCCTCTTAAGGTCCTAAGATAAACTTAGAGCTCCTAGACCTGTTAGAAATTGGCATTCGTTATTCACAACAGGGACTGCGTAGATGAGGGTAGGAGGCCAGTCTCCCGTGGGACTTTTATTGGCTCTGCAAGTCGAGACTGCCTCTTTAAAGGGAAGCATACCCTTCCAGTCAAGGCCTTGGTAAAATTACCAGTTTCTCCAGTTGTGTCCTGTTGCAAAAGAAAACTGGATTCTTGTCGCACTGATGCAAACAATTACATTGCCATAAGAATACTCAGAGATAATATCCAAATTTTAGAGGAACCAGGCAGAGTGAAACAAACATGCTCCAAATCTTGATCCCAGGAGTATACCTTACTTAATTATTAAAGACTGTATATAGTTCAAAGTGTCCTGGATTCTGAAAAACAAAACATGGATAAGCAATATTCCAAGCAAAGGTTAAACAGATTTGCTTCAGTTTCTGGAGTTCAGTCCATTTAGTTAAATCTTGTTTTGTTTGATATTCATGAACATTTTAGTTCTTCATCAGTCCTATACATTTTCCTTTATTCCAATGCTACAATCTCTAAAGTTATCAGAGGCCTATATTTGAGAGCACCTGTTAAAAGTTCTATAGCTCATTATAAACTGTCTTTGAACAGGATTGAAACAAGATAACAATTGTCTGTGAATGGCAAAATGTCCAGGGTAGTTACAGTTAGAAATATGATTGGCAAAGAAGTTTGGACATTTCCATGGTTTACAATAACTTAACATGAAAACCTTAATTATGATTGATAGCATATACTCAGACATTAGAATTTTAGAAATCCCATACAATTTTGGAACATATATTAGCATTATTTACCAAAAATATGACCTAAAGAAGATTGAACATCATTTCGGCTATCCCACGTACCTAAACATGTCAAATAATCCTGTTTGCTTCTCTTTTCTGGACACCTCATGGGCCCTGTGATGTATTTGAAAAGCCAGGCGCCAGGGAAGACAATTTTGAAACTGGAATTTGATTTTGGGAAGGCTGTTAAATGTCTGAAGTTTAGAACACTTGATATTATTAAATAGAATTCCAGATTACCATAAGTTATTTACTTTGCCTAAATAATGACTCAGAAATTTTAAAGAAGCAAGAACCTTTTATATCCCTTTACAAATTGTGCAAAGGACAGTTTAGCACCTTAGGAAAACTTTGTTATGCTTTTATTTCAGTGCTCAAGTTACAGAAAAGCCACATAATATCATTTTTTGAATTTAGTCAATATGTTCACACAGAGAACCTCTTCTGCAAGATTAATTTCCACCACTTCTTTGAACCTTCAGCTTTTTCCTAATTTAACTCAAAACAATCCTTTAACCCTAGGCAGAAGTTTACGTTTCCATGCCTTCTTATAACCTTTTACTAAAAAATACATTTTACTATTCTTACACACTTTGCATGTAAATCTATTTCTAATAGTTTCAGTGAACTCCTAGCAATTTTTAACTTGAAAACTTAGTTAAGTTGCTTTAATTGTGTGCTAACTTCAGCCAAGGTTTACCTTCTTAGTTGAGGGCTTGGTTAGTTCCATATGTCCCCAGGCCCTACAAACTGTGAAGCTGCCAAGTCAAATAGGTCTCAAAACCCAAAAAGCAGTTTGTAACCTCAAAACACTTAGCAAACCTTGCATCTGACCTGCATAGTTTAGTTCACCTATTTATATTTTAATTATACCTGCATTTTCCTGATAGTCTTTAGGGCTATTTTCATTTCTCAAAAATTAACGTTATGTGAACCAAAAGGTTCCATAGCTTTTAACTTCCTTTTAAAAAAATATTACATCCAAGGGCTTGTCTTTCTTTAGGCCAAATTAATTAGAGCTCTTTTTACAGACATCACACACAGCATACACACAGACAGGCAGAAGAGAACCCAGTCGCTGCGTGGGGCCTTTTAAAAGACAGGGCTAGGAAAACATGCAGGTATAGGACCTGAGAGGGCTCATCCCATCAGGCAGGATTGCTAAACAAAGATGCCCTCAGGATGTAAAACAAGATGGAGGCTTGATTTCACAACCAAAATTTGCAGAGAAAAACAGTGATAGTCGTGGGGGCCTGGCCTAGTAAAATATCTTCTAAAAGGCAAAAAAACAATGACAGGTTAAATGCCGAGGGGTAGAGAAGAGGAAGAAAAAAGGTTTAAAAACGCCTGGGGAAGAACCTTTTGTTCTTATGCAAGTAGTTCCTCTACCAGGGAGACAAATTTAATTGCTGTGGGTCACAGCTGGCCTCTCTGTCCCGGGGAGGAGGAGACTCTATGGGCGCCTGGGAGAACAGCACTGGCCAGCTGCCTGCCACACCTTAGGCCAAGCGTCCCAGCTCTGGAAGGGAGGGAAGACCGGTGGGGAGCTGCTGGTCTCCAGTCAGTCCTGAAAAAGAAAGGAAAAGGCCATAAATAGGCCCCGGAATGACAAGTTTGGGAACATGGTTTCCCCCACCCTCAGATGTCTGAGGATGAAAAGGCTTAGGAGCAAAAGAAAGAGATTTTGAGTCCCCATTTCACTCACCACTTCTTGAGTCCCCACGGTTGCACACCAAAAATGTTGCAGGACTTTCCTTATTTCAGCTAAAGACGAGGTTCTTGTCTGTCCTATAGCCACAAAAATTCAGGCTCGCAGATGGTTTAAAGGGTGAGTAAAGCAGGGTTTTATTGGGTGAAAAGGGAAAAAAAGGGGGGAAACAGGGCCAGTGTCCACTGCTAGAGTGCTTCCCGCCCACTGTTCCAATCCCACGTTCCACCCTAGAAGAGGAGGAACCGGGCTCCTCCCTCCTGCAAAGGTCCTGAATTTCTCCAGGCTCCACCCCAGTGGGCGGGCTGGTTGGAGTTTCTCCAGCCACCCCCTCCCACTTGGCAGTCTCAGTATCTCTCTTGGACATACCAGGTACAAAAGCAGACACCAAATGACACAAGTAACAGGAAGCTTTGCAAGTGGCGGAGACAGAATGCTTTGGATGACTGAGTTTTCATATCCTTTGTGACTAAGGTCAGAGACAGGATCTTAAACCTGCTATTGAGGTCATCGTGGTACCTTCCAGTGTTAGGAAAATACAGGGGAAGGAATTACTGAAACCAATTCAGTGTCAAAGAGCAGAGCCAGTTTCAGGTGAGGCTAGAGAATGGAAATGTCTATTCATCTCTACTAGTGAGACACTCAGGTCTTATTCCAGCTGCTACCTCATCCTGGTGTCTTCTCTTGGCGCAGTCACTGTCCTCATAAACCCTGGAACTCAGGTTAAGGTACCTGTCTCCTCCATAGTGTTTAAGACAGGGCATATGTAGACAGTAGAGAAAGAGATGCATGCATATGGCATGAGGAAGGAAGGTTGGGAGGGAAGTTCTTTCTAGTCTGTAAATTTATTGAACAAATTAATGACACAACTATGGGATATGGGAAAGCACTCTTAGAGAGACCGCCCTAGCTAATGGCAATATCCCAAGACTGGGAAACAGTGAGTATTGATCTCATTCTGGTAGAAGTATTTAAACTTGTTTCTCATTAAAAGATATATTGATTCGGTGCTTAATTACCGGATAAACATATGATGTCATATAAATAGGAAGTCCTAAAATCTCTTATCCATAAAAAGAGTCCCTTAATAGCTAATAATTTGGATGACTTTAATTATTAAATTAAGAAAATAAAAGCAAAGACAGAACACAAGTAACTTTCTCATCACAGGAGCACCAGTAAAATCTCTTTATAATGCCGACATAAAGGGACAGATGTAACATCTTTAATTTAGATTAATCATGCAATATTTATTAGCTTCCAAAGGTGGTAGTAGATAGTCACAGACACACTTAGAAAATGTCAAATTCTGTCTGCCTCAGAAACCTTTTGGTCCCTGGTGGTCTAGTCATTAGGATAAAAAGGCAAAATATGCCCCCAAAAAGTTAAAAGAGAAACTTTTATAAAAGTGTCTATTATTACATAAAAATATTACTCATTTTCCAAATTTATTCAAAGAAAGTTGACAATCACAAAAAAAAACTTTAATTTCTTTTCTCATTCAAATTCTGTTGTATAAAAAGTAAAACTTTAATATAAATTTGGAGTTCAAAGCCCCTCAAACCAGTTCAATGAGGTCTCAAATCCTAGGATAATTTCTGTCTTTTTAATTTTCTGGGTTCTAGGTCTCTTGTGTTTGGGGTTTGGCAAGGGTACACTTACCTAGGTTGATGGTAAAATCAGAGGTGGGGGAAAGGGAGTGTGTGGATTTAATCGGAAATAGTTCATGAAATTGAGCGTACTTGAGTGAACCTATGTGCGTAAGTGAGCATTCTCTATTGATTATGTCTTTCAAGCATGAATTAATTAACACCTTATGGTTATTATGCCAGCCTGGAATATTCAATATAAGCTGGAATCAAATCCAAGTTTGTCTACAGCGGATTAGGAGGGGACTATGGCTTCCACAATGGTGAGTGATAGCATCCCCCAAAGTAAAAATAACAAATCCATGACAGTGCTCCCGTGATTAGTTAATAGGGTGGTAGTCATTAGTCCATCGAGATGTCTTATTTGAGTGGAATGTGTGGGGAATCTTAGCTTTATAACCCTGAAGTAAGAACCAGATGCCAGGTATAGTTTCAGAATAGTCACCCCCGAGTGTTATGGACCTGGAGCAAGGAAGGTAGTACTCCCAAGCGAGATGATGATTTCTCAGAGGTTGGTAGATTAAGAGACCAAAATTTAGTAGGAGATATCCATGTTTTGCGAGGGATTTCTTGACTGAAATGTGCTATGTTGGATGAAAGAATGTATACACTATGTAATATTAAGCATTCCTGATACGGGTCAATATTCGTGTGGATTAGGTTTTGTTGTACATTTGATAATAGATGTGCGATAGTTAAGGGGTTGTTAGTATTTGCTTATATGCATGTGGACTGGATTTGCAGTATATTTTTGTATATGAATATACTATGTACGAGTAAGCAATTATAGTACTGTGTATTATTCATGGAGACTAGCAGTAATGCACAAAGTATATAAGAGCATAATGCAGTAGTGCTACTTGATTAGTACTGACATGATAGTCAAAGTGTGTGCTGAGAAAAAAATCAGGGAGTAGTTTAATTAGAATTTCAGCCTTGGGTATTGATGGTGAAGAGGGAATGCTTTTCCCCGAGTTGTCCTGGGAAGGGGATTCTCCATTTCTGGTTTACAAGACCATGGTATTGAATTATAATGCAAGGGCATTTTCACTTAAGTAGTTTATTTTCAGTTAGGGGAGTGAGTGGTATAAGAGTGAGGATGATAGAGAAGTACCTAATAGATGCTGTCTGTCCAATGGCAATAAAAGGGTATTCAACTGACTGTCCTCCGATTCATGTGAATGTAAGCAGGTCAGCCACTAAGGTTCAGTATAGGCATTGAATTAATGGCCGGAATATTATGCTTTGTTGTTTAGACGTGTGAAGTACGGGAATAACTGCTAGAATGGGAATGGAGAATACAAGGGCCGGTACGTCTCTTAGTTTGTTAGGGATGGATTGTAAGATTGCGTATGCAACAAAAAGTATCACTTTGGCTTCATGTGGGGTGGGGTATTGAGGGAGTTGGCTAAAGTGTCATTATCTGGATCCCTCAGGAGGTCAGGCGAAAATAGTTCTAGAGTTATTAGAAGAGGAGGAGAAAAATTAAACCCAGAATATCTGGATTCTGTTTTTAATTTTCTGGTCAGTCTGAAGCCCACTAGCTTGGTGTGGTGCCTGAGACAGCTCCCATGATTGCCTCTCATAATCTAAGTCTGTGTATATCTTTGCTGCAGCTGTTAAGTGATACATCTAGTAAATACTCCAAGCTTCCATTTTAGTGACAGGAATGTTAAGGGATCAAAATCATTGACAAATTCTCCCACTGCCACTGCCTTTTTTTTTTTTTTTTTTTTTAATTTGTTTTCTCTATAGCTTTGAGCAGATTGAAGTTCTGAGGGCCAATATCAGCGCATGGCTTAGGCCAGGAAAGCACAGCCAGGTATATCATGAAGTTGGCCTCGAATGTTGAAAAGCAGAAGAAAATACTCTGAGCCTATGTGTGGTTCAACATGGTATGTCAGAATAGTAAAGTTCTAGGAGTTTGAGGCCAAACACCAGATAAACTTCACTGAAGTATACTGTGAAGACTGTGGATTCCTCTGAAACCTTCCGCAGATAATTTGAGGATCAGGGGTCTATCGAAGTTACTCTTTTCATCAGAGACATGAGATCCTTGGATGCACAACTTACTGTCACTACTGTGTACTCTAGTTCTGATTTTATTGCTGAGACTCAACATGCAAATCTTTTCCAACTTAACCTGATCCTACAATTATTGCTTGAGGCTACTTTTTATGGGAAGTAACTATGGTGATATTACACTATCTTCAAGTTTTAGCTCACAAAGTCATTGCCCGCTTGGTTCCAGAGGTCAGATAAGACTCAACACTGAAATTACATTTAGAATATCATTTTAACTTCATTTGATTATAAGAGGGAAACTTTCTATTGGAATCAGGAAATAAAGCTATAGAATAAAAAACTTTTATTTTTGTTTATTTTCAAGTAAAATAATAAGGGCAGTAGTGTTTCCTTAAGACAGTGGCACTGTGATTTGGTTTCATACACACTCATTTCATGCTGGGTTTCTGACAGTTTGACAGATTCTGTATCTTGCTTGAAAATCTGAGCCTGTAGAGCCTTTTTACAGCATAGATACACCCTTCCTCTGGGGAACATCATTCCTTTCAAGGCAGTTCCTGCTGTTGACCTACCATCGGTGTTTCTGCATTGTATACGATTCTGTAGGTGACTGAGATAAACCAGTGGGACATCGATGAATTCTACTGAGGGATCCAGAAGGCAGTGGGACCCTGGCATTCTGGAACTATGAGCAGACCTGGTGACACTAAAAAAAAAGAGGAGTAAGTCCTCATGCAGGCAGATCATAGTAGAAGGCATTGTCATCCTGATTCAACCAGCAATGTCATACATACCGAGCATAGCCTGCCCCAGTGACTATTAGGTTGATATGTACACATTTTCTAGAACAATATACACAATGAGGTATGTGAAAGATTATTTTAAAATGTGTCCCCATATAGAAATAAAAAGAAAAAGAGACAGAATTCCTGGAGATGATCCCTAGTGTCAGTCCTGAGCACATATTACTGAAATAAACTATGTGTCTATTTCCAAAATCAAATGCTAATTTCATTTAAATAGGAAATTTGTTTCATCACTCTCTGGATAATAACTCTGGCATACAGTAGGCAACCACAATACTGTTAGTTCACTGCTTAAGAAACAATATAGTATATGAAATGTTTAAAGATAAATGAGAAAATAAATTATTATTTGATAAATGATATGGAGATAAATAGTTCACTATAAAAAACTTGAGTAGGATGTTTACCTTACATGAAAACCGATTTTAGCTAAATTAAAGATTTAAATAAAACATCATAGTATTATAATGTAATCAAAAAAGGTCCAATTTGATTTTGCAATTCAGAAAGACTTCAGGGATTTCCTGTGCATCAGAACACTGATAGAAACCTAATTGAAAAAAATAATACATTTGCATATAAATAAAAATGTAAATATTTTTGAAATTCTCATAATCCATAAGTAATAAATAATAAAGTAGAAAAATCATTATATAGGGAAGATCAGTATATAGGGAAGATCAAAGATTAATAGCCTCCATGATCAAAGATTAGTAGCCTCAATTTAGAAATAACCTTTGTAAGTTAATAAGTAAAGAAAATATCCTAATAGAAAAATGGGTAAAATACATCATTTTCAAAAGAAGAAGAAATACAAATGGTAAATACCTATGTAAAAAAATGTTTAACCACTGTAGTAATCAAGTAAATCCAATTTAAATAAAAATATTGTAACCTATTAAATTAGAGGTAATGATAGATGAAACACCAGATATCCAGTAGTAGTACGGGCACTATGACATAGGTTCTCTAATCTGCCGCTGGTTAAAATGCACCTTTTGGGAAGGCATTGCTTTATTATATCAATTAGAAATTACATTGTCTGTAGCAAAAGTTGAAGGAGTCGTAATTTAAACTATTCTGGTGTTTCATGCTCTCACATAATAGGATAACTGGAGATGGAAAGTCCAGGGATAGTACCCATCTCCATAAAATCATCAGACTCATCCTCTCTCCTCTCTCTCCTACATGCACCCCTCCACGTGCATGCACATCCAGCCATTGCTAGATTGCTGTTCATTTTCCCGATGCAGTTGCTAGAACTCCAGTTCTGTGATGACGTTTCTGTCTCCACATTCCAGTGCTACAGGCACAATAGAAAGATGTCAACAAAGTCAGACTTTCATTAAAGAACTTTCCCTGAAGTCCATCTTGAATTAGATCTCACTGGATGGAACTCTGTCACGTAACATTCTGCAGGCAAGGGCATGTTGAATGGCCACAAATCTTTTATAAGAGAGAATCAATTTGGGTAGACAATCAGCAGGCTCTGACACAGCCTCAAAAGTTCATACCCAACCAATCAATATCTCAGTACCACTTGTAAGAATCAATCTTAGCCACTAGGCATATGTAAAAAAATTATTTTACAAATACACTTATCAAAACAGTACTTATGATAGTAAAAAAAAAAAAAAAAAGTAACTATTCAATAACAGAGGAACTGTTGATTTAATCAAGTTATGCTCACATTATTAATATACTAAAATAAGGTTTACAAATACTTTAGCAAATAAACCTAACAGGTAAACTATATATAATATTGTGGTGAAATAAAACACTTAAATCTCTATCTTTAGAATTTTATACATTCATACACTAACTCAAAAAAGTTAGTGCTTATGACTGATTTGTGAGATTGTAGCCATTTTTATTTACTTTTGCTTAGTTATATTTTCCAAATGTTAAAAAATTCCATGTTTTAACATCAAAAAAATTAATAATATATTTCTAATAAAACATAGTCAATATTTATAGCAGTTACTGTTAAATGGGAATTATCCAATATTGGTGAGAATGTAAGTTGGCCATTTTTTGTGGAGGTATATTTGAGAACATTTATCTATACCTTTGTTTCATCTCATTTACCTTAGTAACAAACTGTTAATATTCTATTGCTTAGTTACACAGCATCCTCTAGTGACAGGATCAGTTCTGCCCTCTCAGACAAATGGCCCAATAATTTTCTAACATCAAACATTTTATATGTGATTTGCTTTTCTATTGCAAATAATTATATTTAAAACTGTATGACGTAGCTGTACTTGATTAATTTGTGATAGAGGAAATACAATTTTTTGAAAAATCCATGAATTAAAAATTTTTAAACTCAAATTGTACTTTATCGCTTGAAAAATTAAAATATATTTTAAAATGATAAAATACGTGGCAAAGTAGTTACGAGGGAAATCATATTGAAATGCACAATTGAACTTTAAAAGAATAATAGCTGAAAGGGAGTAACGATTAGGATAAATTTTCTGGTTATTTAAATACTGAGAAATGATCATCAAAATAATATATGTATGGAGTACACTTTCTAAAACTTTTATAAATTATAGAAATATTTTATTGGGTCTTTTTGCAAATATATAAATATAAAAACATTAGGATTTAGAGAGCGTGTCTTGTTCAGCAAGAAGAGTATGTCTTGGTCTGTAAGAAAATATGAGACTCAGTAGTGATAGTAATAAGGATAGTACATGGTTTTAAACTTGCTCAAGTTGTTTCTGAGAGAAATTTATTCAAATGACAATTATTGATATTATATAGAAAAAAAATAAGCTGAGGATAAAAGAAAATGGATAAAGCCTGTTTGCTTAAAAGAGTCATGGGCACATTGCCTGCCAGTCTTTTCTCTCACTTGGGAGAAACTCAACCCGAATCAAATGTTTGTTGTTAATACTAATTGCTTCCCATATTTCATATCCTACCTATTGTAAATCTTAATTTTAAAATAAGAGGGTTTAAGAGTCAATACTCCATAAATATACTGATACATATTAATTATTCACCCCAGAGATAATGCTTCATAGGCCTGTGAAGGTTCCGGCTCCTCTTACTAACAGCGCAGGTGCCCAGGGATCTGTAGTGCAGTTGCAAACCATGTGTCAGCCTGTCCTCCCTCTTTTCATGCATTCTGATATCACCCTTAGGTATAATAAACTCAGGGCCTTCTGTAATTCCACAAATTTAGTAATCTAACAAATAGATTTGAGTTCACCTCTTAATAGAAGCAGCAACCTGAAGCTTGTGAATTCTAGGTGAACATGATTAGAGACTGAGCACAGGTCTCCTCCCTCAAGCTGTCTCAACCCATCCTCTCACTCCACAGCATTCTCCTAGTAACAGCTTCTCCAAACTGCAAACATCACTACACACAGAAAGAATTGCTCTCAGTGACTTTTTAACAGAGAAGTTTGACTCATTTCCTTAGTAAAAGTGTTCTAAGAATAAAAAGGAATAAGATATTTTAAACTTTCATTAAGTTTTTTCAGTAATATTTACATTATATGAAAACTATTTTTATGTTATCTTATAAGTCAAAGAAGTAATTACATTAATTGTGTTAAGATTCAATACTTTTTAATGTAATGGAAAATAAAGTAAAAAATAAGTGAAATCATTGCAATGTTAAAATTGAATCTTATTATTATGAATTGGTGATAAGAATCTCAATTTTTTTTTCATGTTATCCACTAGGAGTTTTATAGTTTTACATTTTACATTTAGGTGTGTGACCCATTTTAAGTTAATATTTTTGAAGAGTGTAAAGTTCGTGTCTAAATTCATTTTTTTTTCTTTCTTTCTGTTTTTTTTTTTTTTTTTTTTTTTTTTTTTTTTAAACATGTGGATGTCTAGTGATTTTAGTCCCATTTGTTGAAAAGACTATTTGACTCCTTGGTATTTTGCTTTTGCTCCTTTGTCAAAGATAAGTTCACTATACTTAGGCGGATTTATTTCTGCTCTCTATTCTGTTACACTGATTCATTAGTCTATTATTTTATCAACGAGACACTGTCTTGATTACTGTATTTTTTATAGTAAGTCTTGAAGTAGAGTAGAATCAGTTCTCTGACTTTATCTACTCCTTCAATGTTGTGTTAGCTGTTATGAGTCTCTTGTCTCTCTCTTTATATTTTGGAATCAGTTTGTTAATATCCACAAAATATCTTGCTTGGATTTCTATTTAGATTGTATTGACTCTATAACAATTTTGGAAGAACTGACATCTTGAAAACATTAATCCATATTCTGCATGAACATGAAGTATCTCTACATTTATTCAGCTTTTCTTTGGTTTCTTTCATCAGATTTTGTAGTGGTTTAAAAAACTAATCCTGTACATATGTTGTTTGAGTTACGCTAAGAATTTCATTTTGAGGTCAGCATGAAGCAGCTTATCAACTTGGTATTACACTGCATAAATTGCAAAATTTCAAGAATAAAAAATTAGTCAATTGAAAAATCAACCAATGAAAATCCATGAGTCCAAAATTTAGACAGAGAGAGAAAGAGAGAGAGAGGAAGGAAGGAAAGAAGGAAGGAAGGAAGGAAGGAAGGAAGGAAGGAAGGAAGGAAGGAAGGAAGGAAGGAAGGAAGGAGGGAAGGAAGGAGGGAGGGAGGGAAGGAAGGAAGGAAGGAAGGAAGGAAGGAAGGAAGGAAGGAAGGAAGGAAGGAAGGAAGGAAGGAAAACATTGCCATTTGAAGCAGCAATGAAACCAACCTACTCCTTTGAAAATTGGTAACAAACAGGAAAAGATAAAGCATATATTCTAATTTTAAATTAGAAATTGCAATTTGCATAACCAACTAAGTCCTGCTGATGATGAAAAGTTCTATTTTAGATAAGAATAACAGCTAATAAATGATAGAACAAACAAATCACCATTCCACAATCCCCTCTAATGAAAATATTAACTCAGACAAGGATTATAAATTGATGTCAAAACTATTAGTCATATAGTTGATGAGCAAACAGGAAATCGTATGGTGATATCAAAGTTATGTCACATTTTAGCTTCTAGTTGCAACGAGGGAAATGTGAATATCCAGGTGAGGGGTCAGACTATCATGATCCTAATCAAGCAATGAGTCATCAATATTAATGACACACAAACCAGATGGTATGTGTTGTCTGACAAAATAGAATATAAAGTGTATATTACCACTTAGGATGTGTTTTACCAAACTTGCTTAACTTAAACATTTTAGCCAGTACATCTAATTTTCATATTACAGGATCCACAAATGACAAACAACTTAAATGATACTGTAAGAAAGGAACCCCACAAATGTAGAAAAGTTGGCTTTTACTAGGACCTCAACCCAGGTCTTCTCAAAAAACAGGAGTCATTAAAAGTGGTTTGCTAAGTAAAAGCAGCTGAGGAAAAGTAAAAATCAAATGAAATATGTGCCTCTTGAATGGATTCTCTTAAGACCAAACTGGTTGCAAAGACATATTGGAGACATTTGAGGAAATTTGCTCATACAACTTACTGTAATATAAGATAAAAATGTATTCTTTTGGAAGATGGAGATTATTAACTGAAGAAGGCATTTTATGAAACTGTATAATTTCATTTTGGTAAAATAAATGGACATTCATATATAAGTAGAACAAGTGTCTGCGAGGATATATCAAAAGATAAGACAAGCAATCCTCTCTCAGATTGGACATGTTTTTAAATTTAATTTAATTTTTGTGATCTGTGGTCTCAAAATTTTTGCAAAACAGAAATTGCTCCTGTAAAGTGATATTATTTATTAAAAATAAAAATATTATCACCCCTATATGCTACGTTAGCCTATTAAGTCAACCATTTCTATGATCTAAAGTGGTGATGAATGTCAGGCTAAGCAGATATTGTGGCAACCTGGATGATGATTATTTTGAGGGAATAGAAAGGGGGCCATTTGTGCACGTATAAAATCAATTCACAGCAAAACAAGGCAATACAACAAAAACAGCTCAATATAACTATGGCTGACACCAACAGTAGTTTTCTTGATGAATCCCTAAAGCAGAGAGGGTTCTTGGAACAATTTTGCTGAGGACGCCATCAAGTGCTGGAGGTTTGTCTGTGCACTTTTATCGTGAATTTTAAGGTTGAGCTACAACGCAAGTAAATCCTGACACCCTTTTAATGGTGACAGATCATGAAATATTCAGCATGGAGACATCTCGCTATCCCCCTCAATCTCATTAACACTTTATGTTGGTTTTTATGACTTTCTGCATGTGGACAGCTTTCTGTTAATGGGAAGGAAACATCTGAACTTTCAAAAACTTAACTGTATGAAGTCAGTCAGCACAACCATTTGCCTATGGAAAGTATATGTCAATACTGATGCCAATCTTTTCAAAACTGATAGATGAACCTCTCATAAATAATAAACATATCTTCATTGGTACCTTAGAGTTCTAGCTTTAAAAAGGGAAACATTTAGCCAGCATTCCAGTTTTTTACTCTTTGTATATGCTAAAGTTTTCTTTTGAAGAAAATGCTCTCAAGAACATTTTCATGATTCAGTTATGATACCTGAAAACTGCAGTGTCTTCCCAAATAAAGGGCTTGCTCCCAAGTTTATGAGACATCTGCAATAATGGCAAAGGGTTTTATTTTTATTTGGAAAAGATTTGATAACAAAGAATCGTCATTATTTTAAGGATGAGAAAATTATAAATATCTACATATAATCTATTATCACATACTTATATACATTTATACATTATTTTAAAAGTCACTATGAGTTTCAATTTTAATCTTACATTTTTTAAAGTTTTCATTATGTACAGCCTTTTATATTTCTAGGATATTTTGAAAGACAGACAAATATTAATGTATAATGTTCATCATGGAGTTTTGATTATAAATTTAAGCCAGGCACTTCATTCAGCATCCTTATAATATTAAAAGTCATAAGTTAATCAAGTATCCACTGATTAGGGAGTAGTTAAATACATGTTGAGAGCTTGAAATGTAATCACTAGGGAAAATACATTGATATACAGCCGTGTTTCTCAATAAGATGTAGTGATTTTTGCCCCCACAGAGGGCCTTGGTGATGTCTAGACTCATTACTGTTGCCATAGCTGGGAGAATGGAGGTCCTAGTACCACTGTCTAGTGTGCAGAGCTCAGGGATGCTGCTATACATCCTATAATGCACAGGACAGCTCCTAGCAGCAAAGAGCCATCCTAGCTAAAGTGCCTGGAGTGCCAAGGCTGAATAAACATGGTATATATATATAGAGAGAGACAGAGAAAATATGCACCTATATATTTAAATAAAAATAAAAACAAAACAATACATATTAGAAGTTATATAACCACTGAAAACCTCTAATTTTTGTAATGATAAATCAAGACGTTCTAGACACTCTGCTATTTTACATGAATGATTTTATTAGATCTTCATAACAACCCTATGAAGTAGGTTTAGCAATTAACTTTGCAAAAGGAAGCCAAGACAGCAAGTGTAAAAAACTGGCCAGGCTAGCCGTGGTGGCTCATGACTGTAATCCCAGCACTCTGGGAGGCCGAGGCTGGCAGATAACCTGAAGTCAGGAGTTCAAGACCAGCCTGGCCAACAGGGTGAAGCCCTGTCTCTCTTAAAAATACAAAAATTAGCCAGGTGTGGTGGTGTGTGCCTGTAATCCCAGCTACTTGGGAGGCTGAGGCAGGAGCATCGCTTAAACTTGGGATTCAGAGGTTGCAGTAAGCTGACATTGCACCACTGCACTCCAGCCTCGGCTACAAGACAGAAACTCCATCTCAAACAAAAAGAAAAACAAAACAAAATCAAAACACACAAACAAAAACTGGCCCAAGGACACTAAGCGATAGCCTGGACTTAGCTCTAGTCAGGGTGAGGAATTTACACCAAATGGCAAAAGGTGCTATCTTTGAAGGAAAGATTAGAGGAAGAATTCACTTCTTATACATTTGTATTTTATTATTACTGTATCATATATACACGTTTTAAAAAATATATAGCATCTAATGAAAAAAGACAACCTGTTTTTTCACTAGGTCCTATCTCTATGCCCTACTCCCTAGAAGCAACAATTTTTGACTGATTTAGCTCTTTTTTTTTTTTTTTAATTTATTTCCATTTTCCCAAATAGTGGAGCCCCATGTACTCTTCCTCAAATCTTAAATACTCATCCCTTATTTTTCCACTCAAGCTACATGATAACTTGCAGCAAACTAATATTATTGCCTTCACCATATAACTGAGAGATGACAATGTACTAGCAGCCCTCACTCTTGGTGCCTCCTCAGCCTCGGTATCCACTCTGGTGGCACTTGAGGAGCCCTTCAGCCTGCCATTGCACTGTGGGAGCCTCTCTCTGGGCTGGCAGAGGCCTGAGCTGGCTCCCTCCGCTTGCTGGGAGGTGTGGAGGGAGAGGCATGGTGGGAAACTGGGGCTGCCGGCAGCACTGGCAAGCCAGCTTGAGTTCCGGCGGGCGTGGGTTTGGAGGGTCCCCACACTTGGAGCGGCCAGCCGGTGCTGCTGGCCCAGGGCAGTGAGGGGCTTAGCACCCGGGCCAGCAGCTGCGGAGGTTGCACCCTGTCCCCCAGGACTACCGGCGCTGCACTCAAATTCTCCCCAGGCCCCAGCTGCCTCCAGGTGGGACAGGGCTCAGGACCTGCAGCCTGCCATGCCCAAGCTACCCCCTCCGCCATGGGCTCCCAGACGGGCGCCGTCCCCTGCTCCCGGATTCCTGGTCCTATCAACCACCCAAGGGCTGAGGAGTACAGCTGCAGGGCGCAGTACTGGCAGGCAACTCTGCCTGCAGGCCCCACGCCAGATCCATTGGGTGAGGCCAGCTGGGCTCCTGAGTCTGGTGGGGACTTGGGGAACTTTTATGTCTAGCTAAGGGATGGTAAACGCACCAATCAGCACTCTGTGTCTATCTCAGAGTTTGTAAATACACCAATTGGTACTCTGTATCTAGCTTACCTAGCGGGGACTTGGAGAACTTTTCTATCTAGCACTCTGTGTCTAGCTCAAGGATTGTAAATGCACCAATCAGCACTGTGTGTCTAGTTCAGTGTTTGTAAATACACAATCAGTACTCTGTGTCTAGCTCAAGGTTTGTAAATACACCAGTTGGTACTCTGTATCTAGCTAACTCTGTGTCTAGCCCAAGGATTGTAAACGCACCAATCAGCACTCTGTCAAAACGGACCAATCAGTTCTCTGTAAAATAGACCAATCAGCTCTCTGTAAAATGGACCAATCAGCAGGATGGGGGGGGTCAGATAGGGGAGTAAAAGCAGGTTGCAGGAGCCAGCAGTGGCAACTTGCTGTGGTCCCCTTCTGCGCGAAGGAGGCTTTGTTCTTTTGCTCTTTGCAATAAATCTTGCTGTTGCTTACTTTTTGGGTTCAAGATGACTTTATGGCATGTAACACTCACCTGGAAGGTCGGCAGCTTCACTCCTGAAGCCAGTGAGACCAGAAACCCACCGGAAAGAAGGAACGAACCAGGGACACACCGTTTTTAAGAACCCTAACACTCACCGCCAGGGTCCAGGGCTTCCGGACACATAACTGTATTAATTGACATTACAGGTGAAATGCACTTTGATTAACTGTATGGTTTTTCACTAGTTAATAATTACATAATTTATAATCTTGGCCGGATGTGGTGGCTCACGCCTGTAATCCCAGCACTTTCGGAGGCCAAGGAGGGGGGATCACGAGGTCAGGAGATCGAGACCATCCTGGCGAAAACGGTGAAACCCCGTCTCTACTGAAAATACAAAAAAATTAGCTGGGCGTGGTGGCGGGTGCCACTAGTCCCAGCTACTTGGGAGGCTGAGGCAGAAGAATGCGGTGAACCCAGGAGGCAGAGTTTGCAATGAGCCAAGATCGCGCTGCTGCACTCCAACCTGGGCGATAGAGGGAGACTCCATCTCAATAATAATAATAAAAATAGTAATTACATAATTTCATTTTTTAAATTTTAATTTTAACTGTCACTAATTTATCCCCAAACACTCAAGTGAAATGTTCGTTTAAGCAGCACTAAGCACATCAGGTAGATTACCTCTGTCATTTTTAAATTTGAAATATCCCCCCTAGGTATCTTTTTCTTCGTCTTCTAATGGGAACTGAATGTTCTGTGTCAGATGCAGACCGTTTATTCCAGGATGTCCTCCCCGTTGTTCCCGGAGTGCCTTCCCGTTTTTCCTTTGCCAGCACCATCCCTGTCTCCTTGACAGCCATGGCTTCCTCCTCTTCAATTTACTCCTTCATTCCACTGAACAGCATCTTTCTGTTTGTTTGTTTTTGTTCCTGTTCTTAAAGCGTTCTTCACCTATCTGACAAACGTCATCAGTTTTAATGTTAGAGTGATTTCAAACTCTAAGAATGGCCAGGGCTCATCATACTGGGCCACAGAGTGACATGAACTAGTGAGATATGGTGGTTTAATTGGGGAAACTCCAAATAACAAGGAATGCAAATATGTTATCTGTCCTTCCACCTCCAGCATAATTTTGCAACTTCTTTTCCAGAAGCCGAGGGAGGAAATTAGAGTAATCAGTTGGGTGTAGGTTTGTACACAATCTCCTTGTCTTCAATATCGCACCTCATTCATCCCCCTCAGTTCTTCCTGGTGTCCCAGAGTCCAGGTCTCTTGAGCCTTTCTGTCTCAGCTTGCTTTTTGGCTCCCAGGAAGGGAGATTCTTTTTATATAAACAAAATACCTTGTCCGGATAGTAAACTTCTAGCCTTTTCTGGCAGTAAGAAAAGAATAGTTGCCTGACATAGAGGGATGTAGTCATTAAGTGTGGGCATGTATATGTTCCTCAACTTTTTTTTAGGAAAGCCTAAAATCTTGTACATTTTAAAATCATTTCCTAGATCTCTGCCTTCAAACAGTGTTTTCAGTTCCTGAGATTTTCTGATGGTCTGTGACACAATGTTGCCTCTTTGCTCCCCCTTCCTTCTTTCTGCCTTTGATAGTAATTAACTCTGCTGGACAAGCCAGGGTGGTTTTAGGTTTAAATTAACAATTAAAATCATAAAACACAATACAGTTCACCTAGTACCAAGTTTACTTAGTTTTTTAAAAAGAGTCTAGCACAGGCAGCTAGCAGATGCCTTGTGATTCCCAGAGGCAGACTCCAAATGTGCCAGTCATTTCCGATTGGATCTAAGTCATCATGTGAGATGAGGCTGAGGAAAGCCATAAACTGGTGTTTTTCGTTATACCTCATTTGTGTGCAGCAGTCCAAGGGGTGTTTGACTAATTCTCATTCCCTGGTGAAACTGCATCTCATCAATTGGCCGTTACTCTTCAATTACAACTTATTTATCAATTTCATGTTATTCATCAATAATAGGTTACTTAATAAATAATCCCTACAACCAGGCAAGGAAGTTTGATTTGGTACAAACTAACTTCTGCAGGACCTTCATTTATCTTGGAGAAAGAATACAAGGCTTTCCTTACACTGGCCTTTCAAGGAGGATTTATTCGAGGGTGAAATTCTCAGGCATCCTTAAAGCTGGAGGAAAGACAACAGATTAGCTGTTAATGCTGCCATAGGTGCTTAACTAAGTGGAAAAGTGGAATATAAGTTCACTGTCACTTATGCATCCAATTTGCATCTTCCAAATCTTTTTTGACATTTTTCATCTGCCATCTTTCCTCTCCCCAATTATCTGTCCTTGTTGATTTGATTCCTCTGCCATTCTTTTTTTTTTTTTTTTTTTTTGGTATAAGAGAGGATGCAGAGAAGAAACATATGCATATTTAATCTGTAATATGTAAATATATAAATGCTACAAGAATGCTTTGAATACATACATGTTTTAAATCATAGAAGAAAAGACTGAAAGAAATAATGTTTTTCAGGTGTGTAAATTAATTTTATACAAAATTTTTTGAAAAAAAGGTATATTATTTTCACCAGCCACTAAAACGTGATTTGAAAGTGGTTTTATGGGAAAAGATATTTCCTTGATATGAAAACCAATTCTCTAGTTAGAATCACATAGGAAATAAATTCTGCATGTGCATTCGATGTGGAAAATATGGATATGCTACAATGGTCCTCCGAATCCTTAATAAAGTAGGCAATCACAAACTGAAACAAATTAGTAGCAGCAGTTAATACTGAAATATATATTATTGTGTAAATTATATAAAGTGTGATACAAACAGTAGTGTATTCATAAATACCATTAGATGCATATCACATAAAATATCTCTGTTTAATGTTTGTGTATAAAACACCTTCTGACTTTTAATATCCAAATTTTATAGAGCTTACACACTTTATACAGGAAAAAGTATATTTACATTCCATATTATTAATATAACATTTTTAAGAGAATACAGAGCTTATACAGATTTGAGTAATAATCCAAATAAAATAAGTAAAAAGAACATCAGAACCAATCTATGGGTTTTTGAATGGAATGTTAATGGTACTAAAGGACGTATCACGGCATCATTTTTTTGTGCGAGATACTCTGTCATTTTCTTTGTCCTGATCTCCTTTCCATGGTGCCTTTTCAAATTTAGACTTTGCTGTCTCCCAATATTAAAATTAATCTCACTAATGTGTTAAAATTATAAGACAGAGCAAAGCCAGCTTTAAAAAAAAACTATACACACATACACAAGTATGTTTTGTGTGTTTAACTGTTATTTTAGAAATTGTTGAGAGTTTACAGGGTTAAATTCTAATGCATTATGTGTTTCTCCATTTGAAATAATGGCAAATAGGCTCTTGGTTCACATTTTCATACAGAGCGGATTACCCATATTAGGTAGGAAATGCCTGTGTTGTATTTCAGTGCATATTAGTAGCTAAATATTAAATCAAATTATAAAATAAAGTTGCATTAATTCATACAGTGTAATGCAGTCAAAACAGGAAACATGGTACAAAACAAGAAATTTCCTTATGTTTAAGTAAATTCCTTTACATTTAGCAAATGCTTTTCTTAGTGAAATGTACAAAACGTGTAGCAAGATAATGCTTAAGCTATTTTTTATATGTAGACTTAATCTTTTAGATCATATTTGTTCATTTTTCAACACATTTTTATTTTAAATGTTATTGTTTGATCTATAAGTATGGTAAACATATATTAAAATCTCCTCCTATACTTGTGGGATTTTTAATTATGCCTTGAAATACTGTTATGTTATATAGTTTAGGATTATGTAGATCATATCAGTGTGAGATTTTCATTTATTTCTCTCTCTAAATTTTGGACTCATGGATTTTCATTGGTTGATTTTTTAATTGACTCATATTTTTATTCTTGGAATTTTGTAATTTGTACAGTATAATACGAAGTTGATAAGCTGCTTCATGCTGACCTCAAAATGAAATTCTTAGCTTAACTTAAAATATGTACAGAATTTATTTTTTTAAAACACTACAAAATCTGATGAAAGAAACCAAAGAAAAACTGAATAAATGTAGAAATGCTTCATGTTCATACAGAATATGGATTAATGTTTTCAAGATGTCAGTTCTTCCAAAATTGTTATATAGAGTCAATGCAATCTCAATAGAAACCCAAGCAAGATATTTTGTGAATATTAACAAACTGATTCTAAAATGTATAGGGAGAGGCAAGAGACTCAGAACAGCTAACACAACATTAAAGGAGAAGATAAAATTGGAGAACTGACTCTACTTCAAGACTTACTTTAAAACTACAGTAATCAAGATAGCGTGTTATTGGTGAAAAATAGACTAATAATATGAAAATCTCTGTGGAATGAATAGTTTGCAAATATTTTCTTTCACTCTGTAGGTTGCCTGTTTTCACTCTCTTGATTATTTCTTTTTTGGTTCAGAGCTTTTTAGTTTAATTAAGTTGCATTTGTTTATTTTTTGTTTATGTTGCCTGTGCTTCTGAGGTCTTAGTCATGAATTTCTTGCCTAGACCAATGTCCAGAAGAGTTTTCCCTGAGATTACTTCTGGTAATTTTATTGTTTCAGGTCTTACATTTAAGTTTTTAATCCATCTTCAGTTGATTTTTGTATATGATGATATAGTGGTCCAGTTTCATTCTTTTGCATATGGGAATCCAATTTTCCTGGAATCATTTATTGAATAGGGTGTACCTTCCCCACTGTATGTTTTTGTTAACTTTGTTAAAGATTAGTTGGCTGTAGATACGTGACTTTATTTCTGGGTTCTCTATTTCATTCCGTTAATTTATATATCTGCTTTTATACCAGTAAAAGCAGTAGTAGTAACCCAATATTGTTTGGGTTTATATAACTTTGTAGTATAATTTGAAGTCAGGTGACGTGATGACTCCAGTTTACAAATTTTTGCTTAGGACTGCTTTGTCTACTCAGGGTTTATTTTGGTTCCATGAATTTTAGAATTGTTTTTCCTGATTCTGTGAAAAATGACATTGGTATTTTGATAAGGATTGCATTGACTCTATAGATTGCTTGGAGCAGTATGGTCATTTAAATGTTATTAATTATTCTCATCCAGGAGCATGGGATATTTTTCCATTTGCTTGTGCAGGAAAAAATTCTAGGAAAAATCAGGGTTTTGTAGTTTTTCTTGTAGAGATTGTGTACCTCTTTGGTTAAATATATTCATAAGCATATTTTTTTGTAATTATTATAAATGCAATTGCCTTCTTGATTTGGTTCTCAGCTTGATCGATGTTGGCGTACAGAAACATGACTGACTTTTGTATGTTAATTTTTGATCCTAAAACTTTACTGAATTCTTTCATTGAGTCTAAGAGATTTGGGTGGAATCTTTTGTGTGTGTGTGTGTGTATATATATATATATAGCTATTTATATATATATAAATATATATAAATATATATATAAATATATATAAATATATATATAAATATATATAAATATATATATAAATATATATATAAATATATATATAAATATATATATAAATATATATATAAATAGCTATTTCATCAATAAACAGGAATAATTTGACTTCATCTTACCTAATATGGATATCTTTTATTTATTTCTCTTGCCTGATAACTCTGGCTAGGACTTCTAGTTATTATGTTGAATAGAAGTGGTAAAAGTGGGCATCCTTGTCTTTTTCCATTTCCTAGAGGGAATGCTTTGAATGTTTCCTCATTAAGTGTGATGCTGGCTGCGGGTTTGTCATATATGGTTTTTATTATCTTGAGATATGTTCCATCTATGCCTAGTTTGTTGAGGATTTTTATCATGATGGGATGCTAAATTTTATCAAATGTTTTTTATACATCTATAGGGATGATTACGTGCCTTTTGTCCTTTATTCTGTTTATATGATGTGTTTATAAAGTTGAACTATCTTTGCATTTGTGATATAAAATCCACTTTTTCATGGTATGTTATCTTTTCAATGTGCTGTAGTATTCAGTTTGCTACAATTTTGTTAAGGATTTGTGCGTCTATGTTCATCAGGGATGTGGTCTGTAGTTTTCTTTTTGTTGTGACCTTGTCTGATTTTAGTGTCAGGGTGATACTGGCTTCAAAGAATAAGTTAGAGTGGGCTCCTTCCTCCTAATTTCTTGGAAAAGTTTTAGGAGTATTGGTATTCACTCTTTATGTGTTTGATAGAATTCTGACATAAATTCATTTGCTTCTGGGCTTTCTGTTGTTGTTGACAGATAATTTCACTACTGATTCAATCTCACTACTCATTGTTGGTCTGTTAGGATTTCCATTTTTTTATGGCTCAATCTTAGGGTGTTGTGTGTTTTGAGGACAAAGCACATGGAAACGGAAAATCCATTTCCACTAGGTTTTCTAGTTTTTTTGCACAGAGGTGTTATTAGTACTCTCTGATTATTTTTTGTATTTCTGTGATATCAGTTGTAATGTTTCCTATTTCATGTCTGATTTTGTTTATTTAAATCTTGTTTTTTTTTTTGGTTAGTCTAGCTAGCAGTTTAAAAATTTTGTTAATCTTTTCAAAAAAAACCAACTTTTCATTTCATTGATTGTATTTTTTGTGTCGGTTTCATTTAGTTCTGCTCTGATCTTTATGATTTCTTTTTTCTTCTAACATGGGTTTTGTTTGTTCTTTGTCTAGTTTGTTAAGGTGTGACATTAAGCTGTTAATTTGAGATCTTTTTCACTTTTTTCATGTGTGCTTTTAATGCTGTAAACAGTTATCTTAGCACTGCTTTTTATGTGTCCCACAAGTTTTGGTAAGTTGTGTTTTCATTTTCATTTGTTTCAAAAGATTTTTCTAATTTTGATTAATTTCTTCATTGGCCGATTGCTCAGGAGCACGTTATTTAATTTCCATGTATTAGTCTAATTTCCAACATTTCTCAATATAGATTTCTAGTTTTATTCCAGGGTGGTATGAGAAGATACTTAATACAATTTTGATTTTTTAAAATGTATTGAGGCTTTATTTGTGGCCTAACATTTGTTTTGAAGAATGCTCCATGCGCTCATGAGAAGAATGCATATTCTGCAGCTGCTGGGTGAATGTTCTGTAAATGTCTGTTGCGTCCATTTGGTCAAAAGCCCAGTTGAAGTTTAGTGTTTCTTTGTTGATTTTCTGGAAATGTATTAACAATCACTGGTTCAGATATATTTTTTTCTCCTCCATTTCTCCTATCTTCTTCTTTTCAAAATCCTGCAAATGTTCACATTGTATCATATTTGCACAATAGTTATTGTTGTATATATTAGAGATTATATCTTCTTTTACATTTTAATTTCTAATTTATTTTATAATCACCTGTTCTTGTCTTATTTCTGTATTTAAAAAATAATTTATTGTTTTACATTATTTTTATATTGTTTTTAATGGACGCCTTCATTTAACTCTTTGAACATCCTCAACATATTTATTTTCAATAATATCAGCTATTCTAGTATTTAATTTCATGTGCTATAGGTTTCTTGTCCAGTTGTTCACTTTGATTTGCAGGTTTTCTTTTAATGGCTCTTTCTCTCTCTCTCTCTCCCCCTTTTTCTCCTTCCCTTCTCCATTTTTAATTTTTCTGTTTCTTCTATCCAAGTCTATTACAATTACCTAAAACATAGTTCTGTAAAAGTATTCCAGTTATTGCCATGTGAGGATATGGGGCTTGAGCAAACTCTGACCGAAAGTAATTGGCAGCTTGGCTTAGAATCTGGTAGTGATACTCTGTGTTTATCCCCAGACTACATAGCCCCATAGTTTTCTATAAAATTATACTCCAAGCAGCAGCAGCTTATTAGTGAGGATTTTTGTATTCATGTTTCTTTGATTTTTCCCCTTTCATGAGTGGCTGACACTCACTCAGCCCTATAAACAGTAAATTTGCCTCTAGACCAAGTTCTAGGGGAATGAACATGTTCTACTTATTACCATGCAGGAGCCAGAGTCTTGATATCAGTCATCTGCTTCTGGACCTAGACATCTCAGTTTCAGTCTCTCCCCACCATTTTACACTTATGTTTTACTTCTTGACTGGAGAAATATGGATTCTATAGTTGAGCTTGGCTAAGTGATTTTAGGTTTCTTTCTCATATGTTATGTTTCATTGCAGACTTCCAAAGTGGAGTTTATAGGTGTCATGCTCACCCGAGCTACTATATCATAACTGAATGTTAAAATATTAAATAATTCAACTAAATCATTATTTATATTACTTTTAAAAATCTAATGACATTTTTTCAATATTTAGATCTACAATTTTAACTGGATTAGATTCCTATATACTCTGCCTTTGCCAGTGCTAAAGCCTGTACACATACTCTCCTTTAAAATGTATTATTTATTTATTTATTAAAATAGGATTTTGAATTAGGTGTTACCATTCTTCTACTAAAATTGAAGTGAGGATTATTTTCATAATAATATTGCATTTTGCATCATGACTTTATATTTCTTCCTTAATTGATGTTGGAATTAATATGCATTTCCTATAATTTCTATCTCCATCTATCTATCTGTCTATCTACCCACCTACCTTTCTATCTATCTATCCATCCATCCGTCATCTATTGAAAGAGCGTGTTATGACTCAATAGTGATAACTTGGTGCTCATACTGTTGGATTGAGCCATGGATCTTACGCAAGTTATTTATCTTCTCTTTTCTTTGGGAATCTTAATTTCTTAAGAATCATAATAGTACAATGGCTATGAGAGATAACACCTTTAAAGTATTTGGAACATTCCCGGAAGGAAAATAGGCCTTAAATAAAATGTAAATACTATTATTGTTTTGTTAAAATGTAAAATATTATTGTTATTTTTTCTTTTTTTTCTTTTTTTAAAAAATTTATTTATTATTATTATACTTTAAGTTGTAGGGTACATGTGCATAACGTGCAGGTTTGTTACATATGTATACTTGTGCCATGTTGGTGTGCTGCACCCATCAACTCGTCATTTACATCAGGTATAACTCCCAATGCAATCCCTCCCCCCTCCCCCCTCCCCATGATAGGCCCCGGTGTGTGATGTTCCCCTTCCTGAGTCCAAGTGATCTCATTGTTCAGTTCCCACCTATGAGTGAGAACATGCGGTGTTTGGTTTTCTGTTCTTGTGATAGTTTGCTAAGAATGATGGTTTCCAGCTGCATCCATGTCCCTACAAAGGACACAAACTCATCCTTTTTGATGGCTGCATAGTATTCCATGGTGTATATGTGCCAAATTTTCTTAATCCAATCTGTCACTGATGGACATTTGGGTTGATTCCAAGTCTTTGCTATTGTGAATAGTGCTGCAATAAACATACGTGTGCATGTGTCTTTATAGCAGCATAATTTATAATCCTTTGGGTATATACCCAGTAATGGGATGGCTGGGTCATATGGTACATCTAGTTCTAGATCCTTGAGTAATCGCCATACTGTTTTCCATAATGGTTGAACTAGTTTACAATCCCACCAACAGTGTAAAAGTGTTCCTATTTCTCCACATCCTCTCCAGCACCTGTTGTTTCCTGACTTTTGAATGATCGCCATTCTAACTGGTGTGAGATGGTATCTCATTGTGGTTTTGATTTGCATTTCTCTGATGGCCAGTGATGATGAGCATTTTTTCATGTGTCTGTTGGCTGTATGAATGTCTTCTTTTGAGAAATGTCTGTTCATATCCTTTGCCCACTTTTTGATGGGGTTGTTTGTTTTTTTCTTGTAAATTTGTTTGAGTTCTTTGTAGGTTCTGGATATTAGCCCTTTGTCAGATGAGTAGATTGCAAAAATTTTCTCCCATTCTGTAGGTTGCCTGTTCACTCTGATGGTAGTTTCTTTTGCTGTGCAGAAGCTCTTTAGTTTAATTAGATCCCATTTGTCAATTTTGACTTTTGCTGCCGTTGCTTTTGGTGTTTTAGACATGAAGTCTTTGCCCATGCCTATGTCCTGAATGGTACTACCTAGGTTTTCCTCTAGGATTTTTATGGTATTAGGTCTAACATTTAAGTCTCTAATCCATCTTGAATTAATTTTCGTATAAGGAGTAAGGAAAGGATCCAGTTTCAGCTTTCTACTTATGGCTAGCCAATTTTCCCAGCACCATTTATTAAATAGGGAATCCTTTCCCCATTTCTTGTTTTTGTCAGGTTTGTCAAAGATCAGATGGCTGTAGATGTGTGGTATTATTTCTGAGGACTCTGTTCTGTTCCATTGGTCTATATCTCTGTTTTGGTACCAGTACCATGCTGTTTTGGTTACTGTAGCCTTGTAGTAGAGTTTGAAGTCAGGTAGCGTGATGCCTCCAGCTTTGTTCTTTTGACTTAGGATTGTCTTGGAGATGCGGGCTCCTTTTTCGTTCCATATGAACTTTAAAGCAGTTTTTTCCAATTCTGTGAAGAAACTCATTGGTAGCTTGATGGGGATGGCATTGAATCTATAAATTACCTTGGGCAGTATGGCCATTTTCACGATATTGATTCTTCCTATCCATGAGCATGGTATGTTCTTCCATTTGTTTGTGTCCTCTTTGATTTCACTGAGCAGTGGTTTGTAGTTCTCCTTGAAGAGGTCCTTTACATCCCTTGTCAGTTGGATTCCTAGGTATTTTATTCTCTTTGAAGCAATTGTGAATGGAAGTTCATTCCTGATTTGGTTCTCTGTTTGTCTGTTACTGGTGTATAAGAATGCTTGTGATTTTTGCACATTAATTTTGTATCCTGAGACTTTGCTGAAGTTGCTTATCAGCTTAAGGAGATTTTGGGCTGAGACAATGGGGTTTTCTAAATATACAATCATGTCATCTGCAAAGAGGGACAATTTGACTTCTTCTTTTCCTAACTGAATACCCTTGATTTCTTTCTCTTGCCTGATTGCCCTAGCCAGAACGATGCTAAAAATAGTTTTGATAGTTTTGTTTTTAAAATACCAGTAAATTAATTTTTGCATTATTTGCATAAACAAACCAATAATCTTTAAGTATTAACTTTAAAATATTAAAATTAAGCAATTATTTATATTTTAATCCTGTTACACTATATTCAAAACAACTTCTTAATCAACACTTTGGACTTGTTCTCATTCTCTATGAGTTTGCTAACAGAGTCTAATACACCGCAGACTGTATTAGACTGATTTTCTGGACCCTGAGTTGAGAAACTAGAGAACTAGACTTTTGGTTTTGGGGCTGTGTAATTGGGGCTTCCCTTGGAGTATGGTGTAAGAACAGGGAAAGGAACTATCTCTGGTACATCTTATGGCTAGACTGATTTTTGCTACTGATAGCTGTTGGATATTGCCCCTCCCTAATCCTCACACCCTACTCAGAACCCAGCATGCCACTTCATAAAACCTCAAGAGTGCTACTTCCCCTACTGCATTGGTTATTAGGAATATTTTTTTGCTATGCTACTGTAAAGGCTGCAGTACTCATATAATGGATCTGCAGGCATCAACATTCTTCTCTGAAGTCCAGCCACATCCCAGGAATTTAAGTGGAAAAGAGAAGCATAGTCTATCACTTCTTAGTCTTCTAAGGTTTAGGAAATCATTCTCTCTCAGAGTTAACTAGAGTTAAATTCCTTGATGGGAAATTCCAGTGGGTTCCAAACTTATTGTCACTTTAGAATCAGTTTTACCATTTACTGATGCCCAGGTACCACACAAGACCAATTAAATGAGTTTAATTTATTTTAAAGCAAACTTAGTAAGATCCTATGTGACTCTAATGTGCAGCCAGGATTGATAACCACATTTTCTAAATCAAAGCTTCATTCATCAGTTTTCAAATGTTAGCAGGTGTCAGAAACACCTGTAGGGCTTGATAATACATAGATTATTAAGCCTTACCCTCAGAGTTTCTCATTAAGTAGGACCAAGGTGGGCTTGAGAATGTGTGTTTCCAACAAATTCTCAGGTGATACTGATGCAACTGGTGTTGGGATGGGCCCTGAGTTAGGTTTTCTTCAGTAAAGGCTCTGAAACATGGGAGAACTGTTAACAAAAGCTAAAGTTGAGGCCCGAGAGAGAGAGAAACAGTAGACAAGAGAGAACGGGAAGAATTTAGGTGAAAAGTCACATTCTGAAGACCCATGGTTCATGACCGTCCTGCAGATCTGTTTGACTTTTAGCTCACATGGCATTTTTAAACAAAACAAATCCATTGCCACCACTTAAAAAATAAGGAGATTTTATGGCCATATCATGATTATTGACTTCTTTTTAAAAATCAGATTTCACAACTTTGGGCATGTATTCCTATAGAAGAGCTGTGAGCTGAAGCTAAGCAGCAAATGCCCATTCACCCCAGGCATGCAGTCACTTAATTTGAAAGTGTCTCGACTGTCATGCTTCACTTTTCTGTGCCCTTCACCTGACTTCTGCAGGCATTTGAGTTTGAGACCCTTTATTTATATCTTATATTCCCAATTCTTAACTATATTTCCAAAATGTAGTAGATAGGAAAGTACCTCTCATTCTTTGCTTAATGGGTCTAGAGCAGAAAATAATAAATTTTTAAAGGTTATCAGGTCAAAGTAGAAAATTCTAAAATAGACTGTTAAAAATAAAATACCCTGTTCAATTTTTAGAGCTGTCAGGGTCTTTGGAGATCATGAATTTCAACCAAATAATTTTGCAGATAAAGGTACCAGGTTCCAGTTTAATATACTAAATTCTAGAGATGATAAATGACACATCTAATGTCTTGCATCTGGTCCAAATATTCATTTTACTATATTCCATTGTGGGATCAGAAACTCAAATTCTTCAAGCTCCACGCAGCTAAAGAAGAAGATTAAAACTGACCACCTAAGTACCAAGGCCAATGACAAGCACATGTCCAGTCTGGAAGAGGACACACAGTGTCCACCAACTGGGGCTAAAGGGAAATGGGGGCCTAGAGTTAGGGCAGTGCTGCTCATTTGTTTAAGAAGCTATGAATCTGTCTGTCTTTGTTTTCTAATCACCTGCAAGCCAAACAAAATGAAACAAAACAACCAAAATATTGAAATTGTCTGCAAAAATGGTGATCATTTGAATATGTAAATTTGATCATGTCACTTAACCCATTTAAATAAGTTGGTGGATTCCTGCTGTTCTAAAGACCAGTGTCTTTAACAACACTGTGAGATGCTAGTGTTTCCACCCAGTTTGAACCCCCCTTTGCCTTCAATTCTCATTTCCAAGCACTAGAAACTTCCCTTAAACAAATTTTGCATCACTCCTCATGGCTCAAGCTCTTTAGATTGGTCATGTCACCATTACATGTCCTTCAGAACTCCTTATTTTTTTTAAATGTCTCTCACAATACTTTGTATATTTAAAGATGCCATTGTTTTTATATCCTTCTCTACCTCCAGATCATAGTCTCCGTGGGATTCCTGCTCCTGCAAATATGCCTGGCAAATAATACATGTTCCTAATATAAGCAAGATAAAAATCACAAAGAGAAAGCAAAGCTGTTTAAGCTTATTACTTTTGGGAGCAGAGTTAGAACACACTGAGCTAACAATTCTGATAGTTCTGGGACCTAGCATTTGCATGACACGTCCTGGATGTATGAACTTCTTAAATTCTGTAAGGCTTAGTATACTTAAATATGAAATAAGTATAACACTTTTCTTATAGGATTGTTTTGCAGATTATCTTTAGAAGCTATCATACAGAGACATGATTAACATTACTTTTTTGTTATTCAAATAGATGAATATTTGACTCTTCCAGGATTTAAAACATTTGTTATAAATTTCAAGTAATTTTCTTATAATTGGATCTGCCCAAAACCAGAATGCTAGGTCTCAAGAGATAATGTTTTCTCAGTGTTTGAACATAATCTAGTTGACCACTTATGAAAGAGCTTTGGCTGTCAGCTACAAAAGTTAGCCTAGGGCTACTTCTGAGATGCTACATTTTTGTAACCCAGTGAATTAAATTCATTAAGCAAAAATGATTCTCACCATTTTTTTAATAGTCACAGCGCCCAGTTGATTGACTTTCTTTTGCTATTTTAACTGATTATATAGTGCCCTTTTAAACCCTGCAGCTTTACTTCAATACTCTAACATTCTGCAAGCTGACTTCTATTGAAACATATAAAAAGAAAGTGGTCTACAATTTACAGTCTACATTTCAATATTGGTGTCAGAGAATTACTGGCTTTAACCTTAACGCTATTGTTTCATGATCAAACATGATTCTTCAAGTATTGTTTCTTAGCTGCCCGGAGGGAGATTCTTTTTTCTGCGAAGAGAATCTTACACCAAGCTATTAGGATGTGAAACAAAGAAACTGGCTTAAACTATTGAGCCTGTCTTTGTAGTTTGAATTGATGCCAAGAATTATGGAGCCCAAGAAAAGTATATTTCAAAATAAGCACCATCATCTTAAGTGCTATTATCCATTGTAGTAGTCTCCCCTTACCTGTGGTTTCTTTCTGTGAAGTTTCTGTTATCCATAGTCAACTGCTGTCCAAAAATATTGAATGGAAAATTCCAGAAACAAGCAATTCATAAGTTTTAAATTACACACCATTTTGAGTAGTATAATGAAATCTTGTGCTGTCTCGCTTTCTGGGGCTTGAATTATCCCTTTGTCCAACATATATATTTTGTATATGCTCCCTGCTACTTAGTGACCTTCTAGGTTTTCAGATCAGCTATGATGATATCACAGTATTTGTGTTCAGGTAACTTTTTTTTCCTTTATAAGGGTTCCAAAGTACAAAAGTAGTGATGCTGGCATATTGTTAAAATTGTGCTATTTGATTATTAGTTATTGTTAATCTCTTACTATGCCTAATTTATAAGTTAAGTTTTATCATAGGTGTATGTATGTATAGGAAAATCATAGTGTGTATAGGGTTCTGTACTACCTTCAATTTCAAGCATTCACTGGGGGTCTTAGGACATATCTTCCTCAAATAAGAGAGAACTACTGTACTTATTACTGAACATTTTTGAAAACTTGTGCTAGGTCTGGTGCTTGAGAAGCTCCTAGCCTGGAAAGCCCCTGTAATTATGCAAACTCAAGATTTTGGATGGTTCTAGAACTCTTGTTATTAGAAATTTCAAACCTGGATATTACAACAGAAGTGAGATATCAGAGTAGACAGTTATTGGTTAAAATATTGTTTAAATGGCCTCCTGGGATGGTAATTATAGTGGCAGCAAATTCGTATTGGTCTGCAACAACTTCAATTCTTGCCTCCTCAGAAGAAAGTATTTGACTGAGGGGCATTAGGCAGAGTGAAAGACCGAGGCATGTTTTAGAGCAAGAGTGAACGTTTATTAAAAAATTTTAGGGGAAAAATGAAAGGAAGAAACACACTAGGACGAGGGCCAAGCTGGCGACTTGAGAGAGTTGAGGGTACGGTTTGACCTCTGACTTGAGGTTTTATATGTTGGCAGGCTTCTGGGTTATTGCATCCCTTCTCCCCTGAATCTTCCCTTGGGGTGGGCTGTCCATATGCACAGTGACCTGCCAGCACCTGGGAGGGGCCACGTGTGCATTGTGTTTACTGAAGTTGTATGCATGCTTTCTTGAGGCATTCTTCCCTTACCAGTCAAGTGTTCCTGTAAGGGCATACACCAGTTAAACTCAGCCATTTTTGCCTCTTAGTGTGCATGCTTGAGCAGACTCACCAAACTCCTGAGATTTTATTGGGAAGCTGCTAATCACCAGTTTCAGACGTTTCTATGTACTGGGAGACTGCCTTCCCTGGTGTCAGCTGCAACCAATTGTTTTAGAAAGACAGTCAACAACTACCTGCCCCTCACCTAATGGTCACCTGACATTCCTGGTGGTGGTAGGGGGGCCTCTCTGGCCCTGCTCATGTCTGTCTGACTAGCTACTGTAACAGTAAGATATAAATGCCTGAGGGCGTCATGGATAAGGAAATAAATCTACTATACCAGTAATTATTGGTATCCCATAGCTATTAGACTGAGATTAGATATGTTTCAAGGCCGGGCGCAGTCGCTCACACCTGTAATCCCAACACTTTGGGAGGCTGAGGCGGGTGAATCACCTGAGATCAGGAGTTCAAGACCAGGCTGGCCAACATGGTGAATTCTCAACTCTACTAAAAATACAAAAATAATAATAATTATTATTATTATCTGGGCATTGTGGTGGGTTCTGTAATGCCAGCTACTCCAGAGGCTGAGGTAGGAGAATCACTTGAACCTGGGAGTGGAGGTTGCAATAAGCCAAGATCATGCCATTGCAATCTAGCCTTGGCAACAAGAATGAAACTCCATCTTGAAAAAAAAAAAGAAGTGTTTCATAAGGATGATTATTAATTGATATGGCACAAATAATACAAAGGTAAGGTAGCCTGGCATAATTTGATCTGGGCTCTTACCTGTTTCTTGGCCGTTGTCTTCATTATGACCACGTTTCTTTTCCACTAATGCTGGCAAAAGGCCTTTACATCTGTTCACATACCACCTGGAAAGGATTAGCTCTCCTCCCTACAACAGTTGAAGGGAAGCACTCGTTCATTCTGATTTGGTGAACCAGATCCAAACACCATGACCAGGTAATACCCGGCTTCCCAATTGTGCAAGTCCTCATATATCTTTTAGTAAAGCTGTGTAGTTTTATTCCTAGGCTCAAAAGTTTGGGGCTTCCTCTTTACTCTCCTCTTCTACACTATCTCCTATTTCCTTTTTTATCCTTTCCTTTTCTTCTCTTACCCATCTCCTCTTTCCCCCTTCCTTTCTCTCCTCTTGCCTTTCCCATTTCCTCCCTTCCTCCATTTTTCTCTCCTCTCGCCCCACATTTCTTACCAGTGTTTATTATTCCCCCTCTTGCACCACCCTTTTGTAACATTCTCTTTCCTCTTTCCTTCCCTAGCTCTCTCATCTCCCTGGCCCTCCCTGCATGAACCACTGTGTGGTTCTGTCCTTACCCCTCACCTTCCCTAGAAAGGCAGAATGACTGTAATCTGAATTTGCTGGGCCCTCCACACTCTTTATTCTTGTTTTCTGAAGACCTGATCAAATTCCAATGATGTCCCTAAATAGTTATGTGCCTCCTATCTGTGTGCCTCCTGGATACTTCCCACAGGTTATTGTAGACAATGGTGTCCGAAGAGTTATTGTGGTTCCTCAGGCCCCAGAGTTTCACCCTGGTGGTCACATAGTCATCTACCTTTCTCCACATTTTTTTCTGTGTGGTTTCATTCCTGTCCCAACCATGATGCCCCCTCCACCAGGCCATGTATACTTACCAGTGACTGGAGCTGGAGACCCACAATTTGTGACAGCTACAGTATCAGTCTTCACAAGTGTAGGAAGATGTAGATTCTTACTCTATACATGGAAGGTCTTAGCATTAAAAAGAGCAAAGTGATTCTGGTGATGTTTATGGTAATTCATGGATACTTTAATCATTTGTTCCTATAACAAATATGTTTGCTTTAAAAATATTTTATTGAAATATTTCATAGATAAAACTGATTTGTCATTATAAGAAATATAAGAATCATAAGAATCAATGAATATTAATAAAATATACCTAACTGTGCAAACAAATAGCCAAAGAAATAGAATACTCACAGGAAAACAGAAGCATCTACTCCTGTGGCACCTCCAATGACTGCCTTCAAATATGTTAACACTATCCCGATTTTTAATACAATCTTTTGCTTGTTTTTGAATTTTATGTCAATGGAAGCAGACAATAGATATGTTTTTGTTTTCCAGCTTTTTTGTGCGTTATATTTGATAGTCAACCATCATAGTTTCAGGGTTTTTTTTTTTTAATTTTAAAGATAAAATTTTAATTTTCTATTTGTTTTGTTGAACTTCATGATTTATGCATTTTAGGTTTCAGTATACTGTGGGGTTTTTTGGCATGTTTGTTTGTATTTTATTGTCTAATTTGTACTATTTTACATGTTTTTTCCTGTAGTGTCTCGGAAAGTATGCATAGTTTTACAATTTTATAGTTTTGTGATTCCTTAACTAAGTCTATTTCTTCTAATTATCAATGTTGAAAACAGGAGATACTAATTTTAAAACCTCCCTGTAAAGAATGTGAGAAATGATAATAATTTACTAATTTCTATTAGTAACATGTGCTGGCTTATACTGCAGTGTTATGCTCAGCTTTTTACTTCAAATTATTATTAATTTAAAAAATAAATAGTTACTGATGACATTTATAATGTTTTTAAATTTTCTGTAATTTTGGCAGAAACTGGGTTATTTTTTACATAACTTTTTCTCTTATCTAATATGCATAGAGGTAGGTTTCATTTTTCAGTAGAGGTGGAATGGTGTGAGTTATTGCTAATAGAGTGCAGGTCCATATGATAAATGCATTTCAAGCATAACTAATAAAAGCTTTGTCAACCTTAGTCTTTCTTGCATGGTCTAGAAGGACACAAATGGCCTTACAGAAGATTCAAGGCTCTAAGAGATGAAGAAGTCACAAGATAGAATGTTGCTCACAGATCACTGACTTTGCCTTGTTTGTGAGCTGGAAGCAAACTTGTATTATGCCACTAAGATTTGGGTCCCCACCCTGATCACATAGGTAGGCTACTCTAATTCAATAACCTTATGACAACAATTACTTAAAACGAAGTACATCTCTCAAAGGTTTCAATGCTTATCAACCATCTTCTTAAACCATGGTCGCTTTGATTTGAAATTTTAAATTATGCTTTAATTTTATGTTAAGTTGGAACCTTTTTTGAACAGTATTTATGATTATTTATAATTGAGCTATAAATTTAACTCTTTTGAAAACCTTAAAATGTGTTTATACCTACGTGTAATTTGGTTATATTTATCTGTTGGTGATAATTTTTATACATATAAACTATCAAATTTTCTTCAGTGTTAAGTGCTTCTGCTCTTTTGGAAAAGAATCCTCTGGGTTTTACCAAGATAAAATGCACCTAGGAATCCAGGAAGCAGTCAGGAGAGAAGTTTTTAGAGTAGGGAGACAACTAGCACAGTGATGAAACAGCCCAGCCATGAATGAACTTCCACCCTGTTATGTTACTCCATTCCTGACTAGGCCTACCCAAATCTTGAGGATTCTGGAGAAAATACTGATTCCCATCACACCACTGCTACATTTCTGTGGTGTTTCACAGGGGTTCTACAATCTTGTTTTGCTACAAGTTTATTGAAATGTCTTGCGTACTCATGTGGTCTATAACCTTCAGATCTTTTTATTGAAAAGTAAATGTAGTCATTTAATTTTATTTTATTGCAATGTTACAAAGAAGAAGGGAAAAGTACTTGCATTTTCTTGAACTGGAAGCCTTCATGCTATTCTTAGCCTGTGTAAGTAGTTTTAATTAATTAATCAATTAATTTAGAGACAGTATCTTGCTCAGCCACCCAGGCTGGATTGCAGCGGGGCAATCATGGCTCACTGCAGCCTCAACCTCCCAGGCTTAGGCAATCCTACCACCTCAGCCTCCCAAGTAGCCAGACACTATAGGCACATGTCACCACACCCAGCTAATTAAAAAAAATTTTTTTTTTGTACAGACAGGGTGATATGGTTTGGATTTGTGTCCCCACCCACATGTCATGTCAAATTGGAGGAGGGGCTTGTGGGAGGTAATTGGATCATGGGGACAGATTTCCCCCTTGCTGTTCTCATGATAGTGAGTGAGTTCTCATGATATCCGATGATTTAAAAGTGTGTGGCACTTACTTCTTCATTCTCTCTTTTTCCTGCTCTACCATGGTAAGATGTGCTAGCTTGCCCGTCACCATCCACCATGACCATAAGTTTCCTGAGGTCTCCCAAACATGCTTCCTGTTATACCCGAGGAACTGTGAGTCAATTAAATCTCTTCCCTTAATAAATTGCACAGTCTCAGGTAGTTTTTTTATAGTGGTGTGAAAATGGACTAATACAGAAAATTGGTACCAGAAGAGTGGGGCACTGCTATAAAGATACCTGAAAATGTGGAAGCAACTTTGGAACTGGGCAATAGGCAAAGGTTGGAACAGTTTGGAGGGCTCAGAAGACGACGGGAAGATGTGGAGAAGTTTGGAACTTCATGGAAACTTGTTAAATGGTTGTGACAAAAATGCTGATAGTGATATGGACAGTGAAGTCCAGGCTGAAGAGGTATCAGAGGGAGATGAGGAACTTACTGGGAATTGGAACAAAGGTCACTCTTACTATAGCAAAGACACTAGTGGCATTTTGCCCCTGCTCTAGAGATCTGTGGAACTTTGAACTTGAGATTTCAGGTATCTGGTGGAAGAAATTTCTAAGCAGCAAAACACTGGAGAGGTGGTTTAGCTTCTCCTAAAAGTCTATTCTCATTTGCATAAATGAAGAGAACTTATATTTAAAAAGGAAGTAGAGCATAAAAGTTTGGAAAATGTACAACCCAGCTACGTGGTAGTAAATAAAGCCCCATTTTCTGGGGAGAAATTCAAGCTGGCTGCAGAAATTTGTGTAAGTAAAGAGGAGCTGAATGTTAATACCCAAGACAGTGGGGAAAATGCCTCCAGCACATTTCAGAGACCTTTGCATCAGCCCCTTTCATCACAGACCCAGAGGCTTAGGAAGGAAAAATGATTTCTTGGGATAGGTCTAGGGCACTGCTGCTCTGTGCAACCTTGGGACATGGTGCCCTGTGTCCCAGCGGCTCCAGTTCCAGCCATGGCTAAAAGAGGGCAAGGTACAACTTGGGCCGTTGCTTCAGAGGGTGCAAACCCCAAACCATGGTGACTTCCACAAAGTGTTTGGCTTGCAAGTGCACAGAAGGCAAGAGTTGAAGTTTAGGAAACTGTGCTTAGATTTCAGAGGATATATGAAATTTCCTGGATATCCAGGCAGAAAACTGCTGCAGGGGCAGAGCCCTCATGGAGAACCTCTACCAGGTCAGTGCAAGGGGAAATGTGGGCTGGGAGCCCACACACTGAGTCTTCATTGGGGCACTGCCTCATGAAGCTGTGAAAAGGGGGCCTCCCTCTTTCAGATCTCAAAATGGTAGATCCACAGACAGCTTGCACCATGTTCCTGGAAGAGCCATAGGCACTTGATGCCATCCCAAGAGAGCAGCACAGGGGCTGAACCCTGCAAAGCCACAGGGGCAGAGCTGCCCAAGGCCTTCAGAACCCACCCCTAGCATTAGTGTGCCCTGGATATGACAGATTGAGTCAAAGGTGATTATTTTGGAGCTTTAAGATTAAATGACTGCCCTGCTTGGTTTTGGAATTGTGTGGAGACTCTAGCCCCTTTGTTTCTCTCATTTGGAATGGGAACATTTACCCAATGCCTATAACTCCATTGTATTTTGGAAATACCTAACTTTTTTGTTGTGTTACAACTTCATATGTAGAAGGGACTTACCTTGTCTCAGATGAGACTTTGGACTATGGACTTTTCAGTTAAGGCTGAAATGCATTAAGACTGGGGGATTATTGAGAAGAGATAATTGTATTTTGCAGTTTGAGAAGGACAGGAGGTTTGGGAGGGACCAGGGGAAGAATGATATGATTTGGATTTGTGTCCCTGCCCAAATCTCATGTCAAATAAGAGGTGTACCCTTGTGGGAGGTGATTGGATTATGACGGCAGATTTCCCCCTTGCTGTTCTTGTGATAGTGACTGAGTTTTCATGAGATATGATGGTTTTAAAGTATGTAGCACATTCCTCTTCACTCTCTGTCTCTCTCTGTCTGCCATGGTAAGACATGCTTGCTTCCCCTTCACTGTCCACCATGATTGTAAGTTTCCTGAGGCTTCCCAGTCATGCTTCCTGTTAAGCCTACAGAATTGTGAATCAATTTAACCTCTTTTATTCATAAATTGCCCAGTCTCAGGTAGTTCTTTATAGAAGTATGAGAATGGACTAATACACAGGGTCTCACTGAGTTACCCATATTGGTCCAAACTCCTGGGCTCAAGTTATACTCCTGGCTCAGCCTCTCAAATTACTAGGATTAAAGGCATGAGCCACTGCACCTAGCTTATTTAATTACTTATTTATTTGATTTTATTTTACTTCTCTTATTTGCTTCCTAGTTAATATATTTTTACAAAATTTAAAGATTTATTGTAGTAGAATTTACAAACAACATGATGTTTTGATATACCTGTATATTGTGAAATGATTATCACTATCAAGCTAATTAACTTTTTTTGCCACATCCCTACTACCAACTGTTCTGTGCGGGAAATGCATGAGAGGAGAAGTAAAGACACACACACAGTATCTTTAAGGGCAAAACAACCTTTATCCCATGTAAATGGAAATGCAGTATAATATAAGCAAATGATATAATAATAAGCAAATGATATAATAAGCAAATTGATATAATAAGCAGATTGAATGTAATAAGTAAATTTCAATGGGAATCGAAGAAGGGAAAAGATATTTACACTCACCAGACTATGATGGATTCACTACCAGACTGAGAAGCAACAGCCTGGGCTCTAGTGTTGGACACCATACTCACCAGGCTACGGAGGATTCACCACCAGACCCAGAAGCAACTGCCTGGGCTCCAGACTCGGCCACTTATCCATGCACATATGAGGAGAGGTCTCAGGAAGCTTCAGCACAGTCTGGGAAACTAGCTCTTTTTGTAACAAGTTGTTTGGCAGGAGGTCCAGTCACAAGGGCCCTTCATGACTGGGCTCAAGGAACACCAAAAGGTCAACTTGTTTTTGTGATTGTCTATTGTTTTTTAATAACTACCCTATAGAAACAGATTGAAATAGAGATTTCTGCGAAACAGTGCTGGATGAAAGCCTCAAGGGGCTCATACAACCTGTTCCAGGACTTGGTACCATTGTTTGTGTCCATGTTCAATTGACTTCAAATTTAATTTTTAACTTTTCCTCCGCACTTGGCCTCAATTTGATACTCAATTGTAGGAAAATAGAGATACACAGGGACGGCATAGTTGCTATAGACTACAGATACAGGGTAAGCACAGGAGAATTAAAAGCACAATTAATAAAAACCACACACCATGGCTTTGCAAGGAGAGTAGTATTGTGAGAATTGTCAGGGATGTACACATAACATTCAGTATGCCGTAAGGTACAGACCCCTCTTTGGACTGCGGTAAGCATATCGAATGTCATTCAATTTTCCAACACAACAGTATGCAGCTGAGCAAATTCATCTGATAACAACGTAAGTCCAGTGCTACTACCATTAAGAGCTTTTTCTACATGTAAGCTTAATATTTTAACTTGCTGCTGAAGCAGGATTATACCGGTGGCAGGGGTGAATACTGTGATAGAGTACCACCACCAGGGAGTCCGGCACGTGTATAACCAGTGATAAATGTAAGCATTTAGATTACTGGGGAGGGGAATATCATCCCGGATGATGAATAGAATTAATGGTCACCCTCAAGTGCATCTCCCCGTCCAATGTGGGGTAGGTATCGCTATCCGGAGGACCCACATACCCAAAGGGCCCCCAGGGGACAGCAATGGTTTGACTATAATTGCATCATTGCAATGTGTTATTTAAGTAACAAAGATGTGTTTCATTGGGCTAGGGCAAAAATAGACTGTTTGGTTTGGTTAAAAGAAGTCCAGGTTGTACTACAGGGCTATCCTCCTGACCCCATTGGTAGTGACATAGCCACTCGGAAATGTTGCCAGAGCTGATTTTCCAAGGTAATTCCTTCCCTGCAACTGGCAACTCAATGCATAGCCGGCACTGACTGCGGTTGGCTTGTGTTGCAGCGGTGGCTACCCAGTGGATGAACTCATTCCCAGTCTCAGATATGATGACCCAAGTACTGATTACTAGCAGATAGGTTATTCTCGGTAATAACAAAAATGGAGGGGAACACGATATTGTTTTTCATTTTTAGGAAATTGTATTGTGCCTTCATTTTCTGCTCCCATAGCTACAAGGTCACCAGCCCTAGGGGTGGGATCTGATGGACAGTTTACCCATATTTTGGCACCAGGATTTAAGTTGCCTACTCTGGTGGACCTGAATTCTCCAGTTCTATATGTTGTTTCTATTGGGGCAGAAGTTTCTTTGGGGGTTAATTGTTGACAAGGTACCACTAACAATCAAGCAACCTGCATCTGTGGTTTTATAGCAAAAGAATCTGGAGCGGTATTGTATAAAATGATTTTTAACTCTCCCCAGTAATTACTATCAATTATTCCACCGTACATTATAATGCCTGTCATTGCAAGGCTTGAACATGTTGTAATCAATTCATCCGCATTTAAATTTGCAGTTATGGTGGAAATGTTGCCCTGTTGATCTGCCTGCTGATTAAATAGTCTGTTAATGGAAAGCAGAGATGCCTGAGCATCAACACAGAAAACAGTGATGATAGTAGTGTGCACTAGGATTAAGATATCTTCCCAGTATTGTTTTCCCCAAACCTCTTTATTCCCAATTAGCCATTTGTTTTGTAGCCATTGGGGCAACCAGGTAGTAAGACCATTTGCTACTGACCAAGAGTTGGTATTCAAGTGACAAATCCCTCTGACCTCCTCCTGAATAGCTTGGAGGGTGGCTACTAGTTCAGCTAGCTGGTTGCTCCCACCCCTTCCTTCATTCCTTCATCAGAAATGCTTATGTTTTTAACGGGATTACAAGCCACAGACTTCTAGCATCGGGTCCCACCAATATATCCGGCAGATCCATCAGTAAACCAAGCGTGTTCTGATCCTCTGGGCTTCGTTCTTGTAAAGGATTTGCCCCATTGGGCAGGGGAGGCTTCCTTCCCTATCTGCAGGACTGGCAAGTTTTGTACATCCTCATGTAAAAGTGATACCCTCTTTGGTTTTGGCTTAGCCTGGTCTCGTATGTACCATTTCCATTTTATGATGCTACTTTCTTGGGTCTGCCCTATCCAGTGAGTTTTGAGGGAACTCATGAACCAAATCATAATGGGAATTTTAGGCCTCATAAAGACGTCATGGTTGAGGCAGAGGTACTCTGTTTCCAGCAAAGCCCAACAGCAAGCTGACAGTTGCTTTTCAAAAGGGATATAAGCTTTGCTGGCCTCTGGCAGCTTCTGGGTGCAAAGCCACAAAGATACCCTTTTCCCATCTTGTTTTTGCCAAAGGCTCCAATTAGCATGTTGATCTCGGACAGTTACTTGCAGTTTTACTCACCCATCCCATATGAGTCATAGATTTAGGGCTAGCTGTTTAGCTTGTTCAAAAGCCATGCTCTCTTTCTCTCCCTAGTGAAAGTCATAGCATTTTCTAGGGACTTCATGCAGACATTGTAAAATGTTACCCATGTGAGGAATATGATACCTCCATAATCCAAACAAGCCAATACATTTCTGAGCCTCCTTCTTAGTGGTAGGGGTTGCAAATTCCAGTATGTTAGCTTTAGCCTTTGGTAAAATGGACTATTTCACTTCTTCCATAGGATGCCAAGGAATTTTACAGTTTGTGCAGGTCCTTGAATTTTACTAGGGTTAATTTCCCATTCTTGAGATAGGACCTGGGTTTTTACCTGCTCCAAACCCCGTCTGACTAGTTCTTCAGTTTTATCCTGACCAAGGCCACTCGGGCAGCTGCTTTTTTCAGCAGCAGGCTGATAGCTTTGAGCCTGATTAGTCAAGACATAGGCCTGGCATTGGGCCAGGGCCAGTATGGAAGTCAGATTAGCATTTTTCTTTTCCAACTTACATTTCTTCTGTAAGCAACCAGTCCCTAGCTTGACACATTACCTTATAAGCGTAAGCAAGCACCATCCATGCTGGGAAATTCCCTCAGCATCCCCTTTACATCTGGGGTCCCCTGTAGCACCTTACACACAGCCAACGGTTCAAAATGCACTAATTTAGATTCCCAATTTTCACAAAGGCCCTGGACTATTCAATCACCAAGGAGGAGAACTGGGGGAGTTCCCATCCCGGGACATGCGATGTCCAGCCCTGTCCTTGTGTCCGAAAAATGGCATACTTGCCTTTCCGAATCCTGTGTGTGACGCCAAAAATGTTCTGTGCAGGAAACGCATGAGGGGAGAAGAAAAGACACACACGCAATACTTTTAAGGGTAAACAACCTTTATCCCATGTAAATGGCAATGCAGATATAATACGCAAATGATATGATAATAAGCAAATGATATTAGCAGATTGATATAATAAGCAAATTGCAATGGGAAGGGGAGAAGGGAAAAGATATTTACACTCACCAAACTATGGAAGATTCACCACCAGACCAGGAACCAACGGCCTGGCCTCCAGAGTCGGCCACTCATCCATGCACAGAGGAGGACAGGTCTCATGAGGCTTCGGTGCATTCTGGGACCCTGGTTCTTTTTTGTAAACAGTTGTTTGGCATGAGGTCCACTCACGAGGGCCCTTCATGACTGGGATCAGGGAACACAAAAAGGTCAACTTGTTTTTGCGATTGTCTATTTTTTAATAACTAACATATAGGAATAGATTGAAATAGAAATTTCTCCAAAACAGTGCTGGATGAAAGTTTCAAAGGGCTCATACAACCTGTCCCAGGCCTTGGTGACCATTATTTGTGTCCATGTTCAACTGAGTTCAAATTTAATATTATATTTCCTCCACACCAACAGAAGAATTTAAATGGTTTTTAGAAGCAGATTCCATTGACCTTTTCTTTTTTCTCTCCCTGTTTTTTTTAAAAACTTAGTCTTACTGAATAGTAAAGAAATTTGAAGACCTAAATCAAATACAATTTAGACTATAACTTTAAAAGTACTTTTGTATTTCATTGTTTTTGAGCTATTTTTTTTTTTTTTTTTTTTTTGAGACGGAGTCTCGCTCTGTTGCCCAGGCTGGAGTGCAGTGGCCAGATCTCAGCTCACTGCAAGCTCCGCCTCCCGGGTTCCCGCCATTCTCCTGCCTCAGCCTCCCAAGTAGCTGGGACTACAGGCGCCCACCACCTCGCCCGGCTAGTTTTTTTTTGTAGTTTTAGTAGAGACGGGGTTTCACTGTGTTCGCCAGGATGGTCTCGATCTCCTGACCTCGTGATCCACCCGTCTCGGCCTCCCAAAGTGCTGGGATTACAGGCTTGAGCCACCGCGCCCGGCTGTTTTTGAGCTATTTTTAAATTTTCCAATTATCTCTTAAATAAGTGCTCTTTTGATTGCTAGTCTCTTATTTAACACGGGAGTAACATTCAAGGATTGTACTTAATTGATTTATTTTTGAGCACTTGCATTTAACAATTTTTTGTTTACTTTTCTCTAATAACTAAAGTTTGCTTGGTGCTTAACTCTGAGGATGTATTATGCTTTTTTCCCCTTCCGATCTCTACAGTTAATATTCCTTCATAATCTACATTGGACAAGGTTAACACCAGTGCCGTATTTCTTCTGCAGGTTAGTGAGTCATTATTTATCATCATGCCAAGCATCTTACATTTCCACCTTAATATAGCTAGATGAACATCCTTTCCATTAGTTTAGTCTAAGACTCAGTGAGCTTTCTCGTGCCTCTTAAAAAAAATCGGCTTTGTGCCTTTTGTGTCTGTAAATTTTTTACTTTTCTATGATTCTCCTTTTCTCATGTTGATTCAAATTAATTTCACGAAGGCTATAGCCTCGTGATTTTCCTTGAGAGTACAAATCAGATATTTTCTAAAGTTTTCTTCAAATTTTCATGCACATATACTTTTAAAGAGGAAATTATTCTGAGTCTTCATAGATTACGTGTTCTCTCCCTGTGTTGAGAAATTTTCCCTCGTTTATTTATACTCACTGTGGAGATGTTTGTTTAGAACTGATTTACAAAGCTTTAGCAATGGACATGGGTATTGTAAAAGACCACTGGATCTTTTCCAAAGAATTTCACAGGAGGTCACAGATTTAGGTTCTGAGTATCTGTTGTTTTTGTGCTAGAGAGGGATTAGAAATATTAGAAAGTACTTTGGGAGGCCAAGACGGGCGGATCACGAGGTCAGGAGACCAAGACCATCCTGGCTAACACGACGAAACCCCGTCTCTACTAAAACAGTGCAAAAAATCAGCCGGGCGAGGTGGCGGGCAACTGTAGTCCCAGCTACTCGGGAGGCTGAGGCAGGAGAATGGCGCAAACCCAGGAGGCGGAGCTTGCAGTGAGCTGAGATCCGGCCACTGCTCTCCAGCCTGGGCGACTGAGCGAGACTCCGCCTCAAAAAAAAAGAAATATTAGAAAGTGCCCAACAATAGAGTTTATGCTGTGAGTGTTTTTCTATCAATCTGATGCTAATGTTATGCCATTAGCAGAAGTGCTTCCAGGTTTGCTATTCGGGTGTTTTCTATATGAAGATTTTGTTGCCAACTCCAAGTTTAAAAATATGTATTGTTTTAAATTTAATTTTTTACATTTATAGATTTAGGGATACGATGCCATTGTGTTACATGGATATACTGCACACTGTTGAAGTCTGAGCTTTATTGCACCCATCACCAAGATAGCATACATTGTACACAGCATATAGTATTTCATCCCTCATTCTTTTGGAATCTCCAGTGTCTATTATTCCATTCCTTATGTCCATGTGTACCCATTGTTTAACTCTCACTTACAAGTGAAAACATGGGAGCAGTTTTTGACTTTGTTTCTGAGTCATTTCAGTAAAGATTATGACCTCTAATTCCATTTCTCTTCAGGCAGAAACTGTTATTTTATTATTTTGTATGAGTAGTATTCCATTTTGTGTGTGTGTATGTGTGTGTGTGTGTATGACTTTTTAAATTTAATTATCCATTGGGAGACATTTTGGTTGATTCCATATCTCCGCTATTGTGAATGGTGTTGCAGTAAAGAAACCAGTGCAGGTGTCTTTTTGATAAAAATGACTTATTTTCCTTTGAGTAGATACACAGTAGTAGGATTGCTGGATCAAATGATAGTTCCATTTTTAGTACATTGACAAATCTCTATACTATTTTCCATAGAGGTGCTACTAATTTACATCTCCAACAGTGTATAAGCATTCCCTTTACTCTGCATCTTAACCAACATCTGTTGTTTACTGGTATAAGATGGTCTTGAATTGTGCTTTCAATTTGCATTTCTCTCATAATTAGTGAATTTGAGCATGTTTTCATGTTTGTCAGCCACTTAAATGCCTTCTTTTGAAAATTTCTGCTTGTGCCCTTTCCCAATTTTTAATGGAAGTGTTTGTGCATTTTTGTTGTTGTTGTGGTTATTGTTTGATGTTTCTAGATTTGCCATATTAATTTTTTGTTGTATGCATTGTTTACAAAGATTTTCTCCCATTTCGTAGGCTCTCTCTTTACTCTGCTGATTATTTCTTTTGCTGTACAAAAGCTTTTTAGTATACTTTTAAATGTATATATATTTCCATATTTATTTTCACAGAAAGATATATGGTGGTTATTTTAGTAAAAGTGCTGGAGGAAATGAAGAGCAGCATCCAAATGTCTATAAATATGTGCTCATCTTGCCTGGAAATCATGTTTTTAAAAATTTTAATTAAAGATATTAGGTTATTACAGAGAGATCATAGTAATTATTAGCACAGTCCTGAGCAAGGTGATGGAAGACATTTGCCTAGAAATATCCTGGTGGGGGGGGAAAAAAAAAACAACAACAAAACTCTGAATAATTTTTAGTTATACAGGCTAAATAAATGAGAAATTTTGTTCATTTATAATGTGAGTCTCCATATATTTCTAATGTTAAAAAAGGTCATGCAAATTCAAAATGTGTTGAATTGATAGGATCCAAGTTAATTTCAATAGTAGGATAAAATGTGGGTTACTAGTTGTAGAATAATGGCAAATAAAGGCAATTAATATTTGGAAATTTTCAAATAAACAAATTAAAAAATTTTAAAACATACCATGAATATACTAAATAGAAGAGAGCTGCTTTTCACTGTTTAATGGCAGAGTTTTCTAATTTGTTTGTATTATTTAGGGCTTAAAAAATTCTTATACATGCATATGAATTGTTGAGTTCTTATATTTGATAAGATCAGCAATGAAAATAGAAGCAAAAAAATATAGTTTGGTATCAGTTTCGGATGGGACATTTCCTGGCATCATTTTCCAGCTGTGTGGTCATGGCCAAGATCACATAATGCCGGTGAATACAGTCTTCTTCTTTGTGAAATGTGGAATCAGAGCCTACTTCATTGATTTTGTGAGACCGGGAAAAATGCATGCCATTGTGGTAGAACCACTGAAAGAAATGCTTAGTAGTTGCTAGCCATAAATGTCACCAATACTTTGTAACAACCTGTTTCCTTGAAAACAGAAAGAAAAATAGATTTTTTTCTAAAATAATAATTACAAATTGAAGCATATTTTTATTATACTTTTGGTGTAGAACATGTCAAAAGTGCAGAAAAGTAATTTCATGCAAAACACATGGAAAGGAAAAGATGAGATATCTTGGCAGTATCTTCAAGTGATTTGTCCTGACTTTAAAAGTTTCATGTTAGCCTAGGCTGTCAGTTTGGAATACAGGACTCATTTTAATACATGTCATTCTGTCAGTGCTTCAGAATAAATTTATGCTCTGAAAATAGATATCTCATTTCTGTTTTGTTGAAGTTAGAAATTATATTTTCAAAACCTGTGAACATAAGGTTCTATCCCAGCATATGCATTACACAACATCTAACTTGTATGTGATATTTCAGTGACAACATACTGAAAAATATTTGCTAGCAATCATTCTACAGTGTTCAGAATAATGTGATTTTTAAACTTCAGACAGTTTGTATTATTTGTAGATCACACATCCATTTAAAAAAAGGTTGAAAAAATGATAGCTATGTGGCAATAACAGAACAGTAAAAGTAAAGAGTTGGATTATTTGGTAGGAGAAATACATTTTAAAAGATACTTCATTTCTTTTTTCCACAGTATTTTTTAAATGGGAAAATATAAATTAAATGTCAATTCTTAGTGCCAATCAATTCCTCAATGAATGGCACAGTGATTATGTCTGCACACACACACATACAAGTCGCTTGTGAAATAAAGAAAATGAGACTGATATGAAAATCTAAAAAATTCAATTTACTCTTCTGTCTCATGAAGTTAAGGTCGATAGAATTAAGCTAGAGGGAAAGATGGAGAGGCAACTCTTGTGAAAGAGAGATAAAGGGAAGGAGAACAATATCAAAAAGCATTTAGCTTTGATTATCTTCCTTAACTTTAAAATATTCCTTAAGGGTCTGGGGAAATATTGTCCAAAGTGGCTAATAAGGATTATTTCATAGAGTATGCACTGAGGGTCTTCCATCTTTTCTAGCATTGTATTACAACCAGGGGTATTCTGGACCTAAATTACTTTTGCAGTCCTCTGTCTTTCCTACAATGAGGATAGCGACTCTACCTTTGGTCATTGGCGCTTAGCTTCCCAACACCTATGTTAACATTTGAGGTTTCCACTAAACCAAGAAAACTGCTGAATGATATAAAATCACACTCCCTACTCACCTCACCTCCCATTCCTGCCCCACGACCCTTTTGCTGCTGTTTCCAAAAAACATGCAAGCAGGCCCTTTATATTTTGTGAATTTCACTAATGGAGAAATATGAAACTTCTTAAAAATGAGGAATTTAAATCCTTTATAAAGCTTGGATAGTTCTTTCCATGATAGCCTCAATTTTAGAGTTCCTGTTTATTAATAGATTTTAACATTTTTACTTAACATAAGTAGTTAAATTGCTTTCATAATAATGTGGACAAAATTCCTGGATATTTGATTTTTTTCCCTGTTAAATTTAGAATCATATAATCACCCCTAAACCAAATAAATCTGAATGAATAAATCTGCCTCTAATTTAGAATTAAGGTGCATTTGTTTCTTGAAATCTTTTTGTAAAATTTTAGGACATAGAAGGCTCATCGAATTGGATTACATTTTAGATTTAAGAATATAATACTTTAAAAAAGAAACTGCATTAGAATTTATTTATTATTATTATTTATTTATTTATTTATTTTTTAAAATTTATTTATTATTATT